>NC_064435.1:80965787-81590787 GCF_023343835.1 Lagopus muta | reverse complement strand
TAAACTGACAGAAACAAAGGAAGATATGCCAAGAAGAACCCACAAAGGCTGACAGATTAATTTAACAAGACGAACAAGCAAAACGTTTCTGTGGGGTGCATTGGGTTGGATTTCAACTTCATCAGTTCCTTCAGCTGCCTCATCTTGCAGCAAGTGATGTTGGCTGTCCAGGCAGAGGGAAGGGGGTTGTGGAAAAAGAGGATGGGACAACTGAGAATAATTTGAGAAGGAAATCTCGTGAGAACAGCAACACATTTCCTTCCAGTTTAATAAAAATCTACTGCCTGGCAGATATCATTGTAGAAAAGAGTAGGTATTTCCTCACACAAGCCATTTAGTTATGGAATTGAGCCCCAAAGTTACAAAATAAGTTTCAATAAACCACTGATCTATCTGCACAGAAAAGTGATAACATTGAAATAATGAGAGAAGAATTGCCATGCAAGATGCTCTCCCTTGCCCTACAATTTGGAACATTAAAAAGAAATTCATATCAAGTATGTTTTTTTTTAATCTTCTAATATTTCAACTACAAGGATACAATAAATATTAAGAACTACTTCTATGAGGATAAGGCAAACTATAGCTTAGAATGGAGCTGTGGAGTAGTTTATCCATACTGTAGAAAACAGGCTCAGGCCCACTGCCCTTGCAGTCAGGATGCCACTACAAAACATAAAGAATTTACATCACATAGGCTCACAAGTGCTGGTTCCCCTGGACAGGCACGTGACACAAGCAAGCAAATAGCTTACACCCATATATAAAACATGACCAGCGTAAACTAACATGTGACTATGACTCAGTACTGTAATTCCGCATTACCACTTACCTACGATGTATATTTTACTGTTTTACTGCGCAACCTAATGTGAACGTATAATCAAATTCTCTTATTTATAGTTATCACGAACAAGCATGGTTCAAAAGAAAATGAAGTATCTCTAGAGATATTAATTACTTTCACTAAATATAATTCTCACCGAAATCTCCCTTGTTAAGACTGTTTCCCTCTAGCCTTTACCAACTCCTGACACCCCATGCACAAAAGCAGGCTGTATTCTGACTTACAACACTGTCTAAAAAACAACATTTGCATCTCAAGAATCACAGAATGGCCCAGGTTGGAAGGGACTCATTCCTCAAATGATCAAGCATGTTGTCCAGGAGGATCTGTTTCATGATCCTCCCAGGAACAGCTCAGCAAAAACCCACCTCCATTTTGCTGGTTCTTCCTCCTTCCTTTTGCTTACTCACTGTGAGATAGAAACCACTGCCCTTTTTCACCCTCCAGCCCATTCTTTAACCACATGCCCACACTACAGTTGTTTCCCAGTGACTATGATGGATTCCACCCAAGTGCAAACCATCAGACTGAATAAACACCAAGATCTGCAAAGCAGTCTCATGGAACGAGGATGGGCTTAGATAACAGAAGTTTCTTTCAGACCTATTTGCTGGGATGCCTATGTGAAAACATTATTTAGAATTTCTGCCTTTTGTCCTAACCTATAGGTTACTTTTCAACAAGGTGGACAAAGGAAACCCATCTGGACTGATGGTATCAGACACAAATTAGCAAATCCTGGGAACAATTGGATTCTCAGTTAACTGCTGCTTTCAGTCTTAATGGGAATTCTCTGCCTGTGTCCTTGAATGAACCTTGGAGAGAAAATTTCTCTTCTGTGGATACACCCTGAGTATTTGACTGCAAAGCCACAACCACAGTTCCAAAACGAATCTGTACCTCTGCCACAGAATCTGGACTCTTTTCTTTTCCCTGTAAGAATGTTCCTATGGATTCCAGCCTCCATTCTATATCCACCATTTTCACAATGGCCTCACTGAGGTGAATATTGCACTCATTTTATTCATTATACGTAAAATACTTCAAATACTTCAAAAATCAGAAAACTGGGCCTTGTGAGTGGGTACAATAAATGATAACCTCATAAGAGTTGCAACGTAAAAATGAGGAAAATAGCCTGTGTTAAGAGGAAACTTCTAAATGATCAGATTAAAACTCAGAATTTCCTTTCCTGCAAGGGGTAAGGAGCACGACCAATCATACATCAGGGGAATCTGCTAATTTCCTTGGTTTCAACTCAAACCAAAATCCTATCTAAATTAAATACAGGTGCTATTATTGGATATATTTTGTGCAATACCTTTTGGACTGCCCAAGGGAGTTTACAGCCTACTGTAGAAGCCATTCTCCATTATGACCTTCTGCAGTGCTTGGTGCTAAACTTGGCAGAGTTGCAGCACTAGAAATAAAGACAGTCTGATTCTTTTGAAATTGTTGGTACTTCAAGAGGGGGGCTATAATTAAATTACTTTTCCCCTAAAATGGGGAGTAGACACAAATATCTGAGAAAACAATAGTAGAGATGGGCATAAATTTGCAAGTACCAGGAGTCCCTACCTCTCTGCATTTACTGAGGAGGGATGAAAATGATTGTGGAGTACCCTTCCCCTTTTGTTGTTAGTTATTAGACAAGTCTAGCTAGGAATCATAGTATTTCTTTGCTCAGGAGACCAATTTGCTTAGGGAAGTGCTTCCTCTGTATTTGGTAAGAAACCTGGTCTAGTGGGAGGTGTCCCTGCCTATGGCAAGGGGGTTGGAACTTGATCTTAAAAGTCCTTTCCAACCCAAACCATTCTGTGAAAGACTTGTAGCCTCTGTTTCATTCATTTCCACGCTAGAGTTAAGACATGAGAATTCCTGACATCTCATGCATTTTTTTCCACATAATTCCCTCCAGTGCAAGGAATGACTTTTTCACTTTTTTTTTTGACTGTCTCTTTCCCTCTGCAGATCAAATGTATTCTTCTGGATGAAGAAGGCAGTATGCATAAGTTTGCATTATAGGTGAAGTCTCTGACATTTCGGCTCCTCCTTTTCTTTTAAAGTTACTTTACTTTAAAACAAAGACACTAAAATTTTATTGCTGCCCTAAAACTTGAGTACTGTAAGTGAAATGTCAAAGACTCCTACAAATATGACGTATCTGTTATGTTTTCAGTGGAATTCTACCCATTAAATATTTCTGTATACACACAAAAAAAATGAATATAAACAATATATATATTCCTGGGAATAAAGGTTTCTTTGCCTGTCATAATAAAAAGAGGTTAATTGGCACTGAAAATTATTCTCTCATCTGCTTAGCAAAGCTGCTTTTATGACTCTAAAAAAATTTTTATTCTTTAACTCAATTTTTGTGATTTTTTTTTAAACACATGTAATTGATTTTTTAATTGTGTGGATTTCAGCATTAAACTTCATTAAAATTTAATATTGGCTTATTTAACTTATACTCTACATTTTAAAAATTGCTCTAGTTATCACTTGGAAAAGACTTGCTTCTTGGTTAATATTTAACAGTATGACCATGCTAAGACCTATTCCTCTTATAAAATACAGCAAAGTACATATTAGTAAGTATCACCACAAAATAGCAAAGGGAATACAATTTTGTGTTAGCAATCAGAAGCACATATAAGTTTCTCTGCATATATGAATTTATCCCACACCTGAGAGATTATGAAAAATCAGTCAGAGCAAGTATCCATGTCCTTATTGCAAGTTCCAACTGCTAAAGTTCCACTTGGAATCAATCAGTTAATAATTTGAAAGAGGAAAATAAACACAAACGTGAGATTGAGATCAAAATACTTCAGTGCAAGTAGGCATACAACAAACCCTAACTTTCAAGATGAGAGATCAAGACTGTGAGTTACAGCAGCACAAAAATTATGGCAGCCCTACTCACTCCAGCAGTGGAGAATAGATGTGCTAGTAGTTCTGTGAAGCTTGTAAGGGCTGGAATAAAATTAATGTAACAGAATCATGGATAATTCAAATAAACTGGTTTGGTCAACAGAACTTTGCCTTTGAAATCCCTCTCATTAATAAAAATGTACAATGCTATGAGAGAGATGCACAAAGAAAAGAAACCCATTCCATGTGTCCCTTTCTTCTACAAGTCCCTTCTTCCTACATGTCAAATGATTTGTCTCTTAGCAGCTAGTCTGCTTCCCAACTTAAATTGTAATACTATTTGCAACACAGATAAAAACAAACATAACCCCTAAACCAACCACAATTACTGACATCCCAGAGAAATTCAAACATTTTAAAGACCGATGACCAAACAAGTCAAGTGAGGAACAACCTTTTGTAGGGCTTTGCACTAAAATTAGCTGGCAAAACAAGGGAGCTGTGGAACAGCACCCAACAGTGAAGCCCAAGTACCTTCTGCTCAGGAAATTTAGGTAGATTTGCAGAGTGAGCTTTTAAGGCAGGCGATGTTTTACTGCACTTTTACCCAGTGAAACCTGTGGCACTCTTACTAAATGCGCTTTGTTGTCTTAGCGATTCTCATTGTTCAAATCCTTTCAAGTACACTAGAAATGAAAAAGAGAAATGTGTTTTCTGCAGCTTTCATTTCTACCCTGCTGCTGTTACCTGCACCTTTTCACCCCACAGCAACTGAAAAAATTGTTTTACATGGAGAGGGGAACAAACAAACAGAAACCTAAGCGATCTGTTAGGACTCCAGAACAAAACTTTACTCCAGAGATCGTATTGAAAAACTAAAACAAAAAAGAATGAGCATAATGCACAGTGAAATACAATGGACAAATCTGAAGAAGGGCTTTTTTGTTTGAGAAGCAATGGTATAGGATGGTAACATGTTATCTGCCTCAAGTGTAAAGGAATGTATTAATTTAAAATAAAAAGTATTTCCCGATCATATCTATGTTTCTTAGAATTGAAATTCAACTTCTTGTTAAAACATAACAAAGAGCTTTGAGGGGTGCATTGGCACTGTTACCAAAAGATCTGAATATGGTAAACTATTCAAATAACTATAAAGCAATTAACCATCAGAAGAATACGAAGTTTAATTATGAGAAAATCTAACACCTGCCAGTGACTTTAGTGAATGCTTATAGTGGAAACGGGCAAAAGCCCAGTAGGAAATAACATATCCATATGCCCTCAGAACACAGGCTACATGATAGTGAAAAGGCACTATGTCCTTTGTAATTGCTTATTTTAAGCCAAAAATCTAAACCTCAGGAACACTAAAATTAGTTACATATTACTGCAGGTCACCAGAAGATGCCTATAAAATCACCAATTTAATATTCTGTAATGTAAACTGCATTAGTTCCCAACCAGACCAAACAATATCATTATGTATGTAATACTAAAACTGGGTCCAAAAAGTTATTTTAGTTGTGTTGTCAGAAAGCACTGAAGAGATACACAAGCTGAGAATTTCTTCCAACAATAATTGTTAGAACCATTTTCTTCCCACTTAAAGCACCCTGCATTCTGTAGGCCGTACGTAATTACTGTGGTGTCCTGGTTCACAGAATCACAGAATCACCCAGGTTGGAAGGGACCTCAAGGATCATGTAGTTCCAACCCCCCTGCCTAGCAGGGCCACCAAACATACACATTCAGATCAGGTTGCCCAGGACCCCGTCCAACCTGGCCTTGAACACGTCCAAGGACGGGGCATCCACATCTGGTTCCAGCCAGAACAGTTTTAATAGCACACCAGTCTTGAGGTTCTTGCTCAGATCCCATGGAAAATCATTCTTCCTCTAGGTTACTCAATCAGACTGTGATCTGGAATATGCATTCTCCTGAAATTCACAACACAAAGCTCGTTTTTCCTTTTTGCTAGCTGATGGAGACATGGCAGTTATTTTACTGATCACATCCATAGGGATCTGATGATATCCACCTTGCCATTTCATTCCTAAGAACCCAATCTCCTGAGCTGGTCTCTTCGTCCCACCTTACTCTGCTTTACAGCAAAACTGGCTTCCAGAAGGGTTCAAATTATTTTCTTCCATTTCCCAAAAACTTCCTCTGTTGTGTTGCCCCACACAGTGATGTCATCAATATATGGCAGATGTTCATGAGCTTTCCCCTGTACCAGTGCTGAATAAGCCCATGACAAATGGTAGGGCTGTTTCCACTCCTGTGGCAGCCAATTCCAGATGTAATGAATGCCCCTCCAAGTAAAAGCAAACTGTTACTGCACTCTTGCTGCCAGAGAGACTGAGAAAAATGCATTGGCGATATCAGTGGTGACATACCACTTGGCTGCCTTTGACTCCAGTTGATCCTGGCATATCTAGCATGCCTGGTACAACTGCACTTAGCAGTGGTGTGAAATAGTCCACTTGTTAGCCTCTACTCTCCACTGAACTACTGCACTGGCCTTACAGGACTACTGAATGGTGAGTCAGTCTTGCTAATTACTCCTTGGCTTTCCAGTTGACAGATCAGCTGATGGATGAGAATCAGGGAGTCCCGGTTGGTGTGGTATTGCCACTGGCACACCATTGTGGTAATGACTGGCATTGGCTGTTCTACTCTTAGCAGCTCCACAACTGAAGGGTCTTCTGAGAGACTAGGCAAGGTATCCAAAATACTAAGGGTGCCCCTTGTTCTAGGTACCTTCTCATACCATCCCCATTCCGTGCCACTCATAACTGTCCAGCCTCAGGCAGACCCCTTAGGGACAGCTGTAAATAGTTGTTTAAACAAAAACTGAAACACATTCAGTAAGCATAGCAATAGTAATGTGCTGGTTTGAGCTTTCCTGCTTGTCTCCCACAAAGTCTGGCTCCCCAAGGAAACAAAGTAAAGAGTGAAATAATGAATGTTTCTCAAAGAATGAAGAGGATTGCAATATCAAATACAAATGCTAGATTAGTTTCCTGTCCAGTGTTACAGCATGTAAGAAAATGATATCCTTAACCCAGCCTCTGGAGATCGTAAACAGGGCAGCTGGGTTAACACATAGTAAGTAGTATGGCTCCATGAAAAAGCTCTGACAGATCTCCAAAAATATAACTAAAATAACATTATGACCATAAGCTATTAAACTACTAAAACACTTTTAACAATTTTTATTTATTTATTTTTTTAATCACGCTCTGGTCAAATCTGACTTTATCTCAGCAATTCGTGTTCCAGGTTGGGTGCTATGGGTTAACCCAGCAAAAGCACAGCACCACACAGGTTATTTGCTTGCGTCCTCCAGGTGGGATGAGGGAGAGAATTTGAAACCAAATAGAACTCATGGGTTGAGATAAAAACTATTTACCAAAACAGAAAAGGAAACTGGAAACAAATACGCAGTAATATCAATATATACAATCATAATGCAATCACCACCTGTGACTGATTCTCAGCTAACAATGCCACTGCCCTCTGAACAACACCATGCTATGAACACATATCACCACCCACATCCATTCAGTACTTATTATAGTATTACATAGATTTAACGGAATATTTTGAGATGAGTACTCCCCTCTAGCCTTTAAATGAGCTGAAATCCAGTAATGAGACAACTGACTAATGTGTTTGAGTCTGAATGATTTATAAATCATTTACCTTCACAGAGAGAAGAGGCTAAAAGAACTCTAGAAATGTTTAAAAAAAAAAAATGAGGATCACCACCTGAAACAAATACAATATACGACAAACTGCTCATTTTTACTTGCAAAGTTAAAGGCCAAATAGTGGAGAGTATGTGGGAAAATAAAGTGCTATGGCTGTGGTATGAGAAGGACCAAGCACAGAAAAGCCAAAAATTATTCTAACAAGCAATGCATAAATTTTTGGAAAGTTCAGAGGTAAAAATGAAACAAAGTACAACTGATTCATCAGTGTCAACTGCTGAAAATGCAAGTCACAGTGGAATGGAAGAGCTGGTGCACTACTACTGCTGAAGAGGATTCCCACAGAAAAATGATGCACTCATCCAAAAATCAATACTAAAAATAGCTATAATTACACAGTTCCTTGGTCAAAACATGTGGCTAATGCTACCAAAAAGGAAATCAGACCAATATAAGTCCACCACTCAAAAAAAGAAGAGAAGAAAGTACTGGATTTGCTGTGTGTAGCAAATAAAAATATGCAAACATCATCATCTGATCAGACTGACCAAGCAATATGTTCTGAAGACAACATCAAACAGTTGATAACCTCCAGAGTGATCTTTAAAATCTGATAGACAAAACACTTTAAATTTGTAACCGATTCAGATGCAGCACACGCTTTGGTCTATAAAAGCTGATGAAAACACAAGGTAGTCATAAATTAAAGCAGCCCAGTGTCATGCCTGATTGAATGGTGGACCAACCTTACATGGGGCATTTCAGAGGCTGTTAAACACAGCTTGCTTGCAGGATCTTGGAGAAGCAGTCACAACTTGAGCCCAAGAACACTAGTCTTTCTTAGGAAAGGTAGGAAAGTGACTGCAGCTCAGATCTGCATCGAGACAGTGAAATACTGGGCCTTTGTGGCACCAGTTTTCAAAAAAAAAAAAAAAAAAAAAAAAAAAAAACACCAACAAAAAAACCCCAATCATCTAGCCCTTCAATGGGGCAAGTGTGAAAGAGGAGGAATCACAGAATAACAGAATCACCAAGGTTGGAAAAGACCTTCAAGATCATCCAGTCCAACCATCCACCTATCACCAATAGTTCTCACTAAACCACGTCCCTCAACACAAAATCCAAGCGTTCCTTGAACACCTCCAGGGTCGATGACTCCACCACCTCCCTGGGCAGCCTATTCCACTGCCTGACCACTCTTTCAGAAAAGCAGTATTTCCTAACGTCCAGCCTAAATCTCCCCGGCACAGCTTGAAGCCATTCTTTCTGTTTTATCACCAGTTACATGAGAGAAGAGACCAACCCCCAGCTCACTACCACCTCCCTTCAGGTAGTTACAGAGAGCAATAACGTCTCCCCTGAGCCTCCTCTTCTCCAGACTGAACAATCCCAGCTCCTTCAGCCTCTCCTCATAAGCCCTGTGCTCCAGACCCCTCACCAGCCTTATCGCCCTTCTTTGAACCCGCTCCAGGGCCTCAATGTCTTTCTTGCAGTGAGGGACCCAAAACTGGACACAGTACTTGAGGTGTGGCCTCACCAGAGCTGAGTGCAGGGGGACAATCACTGCCCTGTTCCTGCTGGCAACACCGTTCCTGATACAAGCCAGGATGCCATTGGCCTTCTTGGCAACCCAGGCACAGTGCTGGCTCATGTTCAGCCCAGCATCAATCAATACCCCCAGGTCCATTTCCTTTACACAGTCTTCCAGACACTCTGCCCCAAGCCTGTAGCATCGCCTGGGGTTGTTGCGGCCAAAGTGCAGGACCTGGCATTTGTCCTTGTTGACACTCATCCCAATGGCTTCAGCCCAGCTATCCAGCCTGTCCAGATCCTTCTGTAAGGCCTCGCTACCCCCAGGCAGATCGACACTTCCAGCCAACTTGGAGTCATCCACAAACTTACTGAGGATGCACTCAGTGCCCTCATCCAGGTCATCAATAAAGGTACTGAAGAGGACAGGCCCCAGCATTGACCCCTGGGGGTCACCAGCTGGATTTGACTCCATTCACTACCACTCTCTGGGCCTGGCCGTCCAGCCAGATCCTTACCCAGCCAAGAGTGTATCCATCCAAGCCACAGGCAGCCAGCTTCTGCAGGAGAATACTGTGGGAGACAGTGTGAAATGCTTTGCTGAAGTCTAGGTAGACTACAGCAACAGCCTTTTCCTCGTCCACCAGACAGATCACTAGATCATTGAAGGAGGAAATACATTTTGTTCTCCTAGTGGCATGTATCACCAAGGCTTCTTGATGTAGTACATACAAACAGGGTATTAAGCTTCACTGAAAACTGTACAATTTACCTTTAGCATCTTTTTTGTTTTCTCACCACCCAGTTTTGAAAGACAATTTCCAAAGGAGAAAAAAAAACAACACCAGACAACAACAAAAATCACATACACGCACAAGAAAAAACAACCAAAAAAACAAAAAATAAAACCACCTCAGACACACAGCTAACATTTGCAGGCTCCTTGAAATCAAGCAAATGACCTAGTGCTAAAGGAAAAGACTAGACACTTGTGGCTTTGGTGGCACAAGAAGGAAAATTGTCTAAGGGTGACAACAACTGGAAGGTGGGAGGAGGACTGAGGCGTAAGGTTGAAAAAACAAATACAGAAACATTAGTATTCATGAATTATCAAACTAAAAACAAGTCTCTATTGCAAAGGTTTGTCTAGGGGCCAACTCTAATAATTATTTTTTTGATTCAAGACTTGGAAGATGTGTGAAAGTATATTTATGAAATTCACAGGTTGCATAAAACTGAAAGGACCAGAAGATTTTAGAGACAGGTTATAGTGCTGAGTTTGGAAGATATCTTGAGGAGTAAATTTTTACACCTATTGAATGAAAATAAAATATACATGAAAAAATGTCGCTTTAGAAACAAAGAAGCAGAACACAAAGTCTGTTCAGTTGTGATCAATTGTAAAGTGTACACCAGTTAGCAGCATCATGTAACAAGAAGGGCGAAGCCCTATTCTGAGGCACACTGGTAAGGAAATTTCACATGTGCAAGGAGATAATATATTCTACTAAGTACTTGTGAAGTATCTGCTGAAACAACCTACTTTTGGGCAACATACCTAAAGATAAATACTTTGGACAGTTCACATTTGAAGAACAAAGATAAGAAAACTGAAAATGAGATAAAGAGTAAAGATGAAAGGAATGGTGTATATTTAATCTGTAGAAAAAGGAACTACAGATCTGCAACAGTTGTTCTACAGCAGATGAAAGTCATATGTGAATTGTTTGTTGAAAGGAACAGTACTGAATAGCACTGGTTTATCTTGCAGCAATTATAATCTATTGCAGAAAGACCTGAGTTAGAGATGGTCTAATTCCCACTATGGAAATATTTTAAGACTAGATTATAAAATCCTTGTTGAGGAAAAGAAACACTTGCTCTATCTATTCTATCTCAGTTCAAACAGAGATGAAGCTGATCAACATGTCCTTTAGTCCAACTTGTAGCTCTAAAAACATCCATAAGATTTCCACATGGGTCATCCTGGATTCAGTGCCATTATAACATGAGCAAAGGCTGACATTTATTGCTTCAGTCACACATTGTTCTACAGAACTCTTAAGCTTGAGATGCTTGTTATTTCTAAATGGAGAGAAAGTGTTCAACAGGCATTCTGTAAACACATACCATCTTGCTGTTGGTAGAAATCCATTCTACTAATGACAGAGCCAATGGAAACCTTAACTTTACAAAAGACTTAAACTGACTCCAGAGCACACAACATGGAATTCCCATCTGGTAACACCATTTTTAAATAGAGCTCTATTGAGCTCTCAAATTCTCCAAAACTGTGAGGCTACAAGTTCAAACAATCAAATGACTCAAGCAGTGACCAATACTGGAACAAAAACACGGTCTGAACACAGTTTGCAAGCTTAATTTGAAAACTTGATGAGGTAGGTGGAAAATTATCCAAAGTGAAAAACTGCCTATTCTGTTCCTAGAAAAACAGACTTCTAAAAAGGAAAGTGAACAAGCAAAATCAAAAACTATTCTGATTTTGGTTCTTACGGTGCCATGTAGGATAGCATAACACATTAGAAAGTAGCACCTAATGCGCCTTAATATGTGAGAAGGAGAACCACACTCTTCCTGGAGGTGCACATTCGAATGAGAGGTAATGGAAACATATTGTAACCTGGGAAATTCTGATTAGATATTCAGTTAAAAAAGAATGAAAGACAGCACTGTAGCAAGCTGCCCAGAGAGGCTGTGGATTCTTCTTCTCTGGAGACATTCAAAGCCTGTCTGGATGTTTTCCTGTGCAACCTACTGTAGGGAACTTGCATTAGAGGAGAGTTAGACAATCTCCAGAGGTCCCTTCCAACTTCTATGATCCTGTGATAATGAGGCAGTCAAGCACAGGACAAGCATGCCTTGGAGATACTGTAAGCAAGCCCCAAGCAACCCTTAAGAGGGTGTCTGAATGTCTGTTGAGAAGCAGAATAAAAAAAATAGAATGTTAAACACAAGACTGAATCAACTAACTTTTCTCAATAGTCATATACAACCTAATGCATTCTGTTCATTGAACTCCCTACTAGATCTTAGCAATTAATCCTATTATTGAGCTGAGTAAAGAACCAGGGCATATTTGTATGTTAAACATCACCTTTTAAAACGTTTAGCTTCTTTCTGTGACCTGCTATCACATTAATCTAGTGTGTCAAATGGTATCCTTCCTCCTCAGGCAGTTTCAAAACATCTTATTAACGAATGACCCCAAGTCATATTCTGCTGCTTCTGAATTACAAAATTCTAGGCTGAAGCAAAGTTTCAAGTCAGTTACTTTCATTCTCTTCATCCATAGCTGCCAATGAGTGTGGATGGCTAGGAAAAGTTGTAGAATATTCTCAGTTGGAAGGAACCCACAGGGACCATCAAGTCCAACTCCCAGCTCCATACAGGACCATCCAAAATTCAAACCGTATGTCCGAGAGCACTGCCCAAAAGCTCCTTCAACTCTGGCACAGGGGCCGTGCCCATTGCTGTGGGCAGCCTGTTCCATGCCCACCACCCTCTGGTGAAGAACTCCTCTGTTATTCTCAACCTGATTCTCCTCTGACACAGCCCCATGCTGTTCTCTTGGGTCCTGTCACTGTAACCAGAGCTCTCCACTCCACTTATGGTGGCTGCATCCACCATGAGGCCTCCCATCAGCCTCCTCTGCTCTGGGCTGAACAAACCGAGGGACCTCAGCTACTGCTCCTCAATACACCTGTCAGACCTTTCCCAATCTTTGTAGCACTCTTTTGGTTGCTCTCTCACAGTTTTATACTATAAAAAAAAAAAAATGGCATGGTTGGCCATTTGGGTTGCCAAGGCACACTGCTGGCTCACATCCAACTAGCCATCAATCAGAAGCCCCAGAAGCCTTTCCACAGGGCTGTTCTCCAGCTACTCATCTCCCAGGATGTTCTCATATCCAGGACTGCCCCATCCCAAGTGCAGAATCCAAAAGACTTGCTCTCATTAAACTTCGTATAGTTGGTGATTGTCCAGCTCTCCAATTTGTCAAGATATCACCGTAACATCTCCTTCCAATTTAGTGTTTTCCATAAACTTATCTAGTATACCTTCAGAAGTACTGGAACCATTAAAGAGAATTGTCCCTAAAATGGAGCTCTGCTAGTTGACTAGCTGATGTAACCCTGTTTACTGTAAGTCTTCGAGCTCATCAAATAACTGTTCACTCACCACATAGCTTTTGTCTGTCTGTATGCTGGACATTTTGTTCAGAAAGATACTGTGAGAAACAGTATTGAAAGCTTTGCAGTAATCTAAACATATACCTCAACTGGCTTCCCTTTGTGAACTAGATGAGTAACCTGGACATAAAAGGAGACCAGTTTTGTTAAAGAGGACTTTCTTTCCCTGTGTGAAGACATGTTGGCTGTGGCTAATGAATGCACTGACTTTCAGGTCTTTTTCAATAACTTCCAGAATATTTTTTCCCATAATTTTGCCAGGAATCAAAGTGAGAGTGACAGACCTATAATTATCTGGGTGTTGAAAACTGGGATAGCATTTGCCAGCTTCCCGTTGACTGAGATCTCCCCAAATTCCCAGGATTATTGAAAAATAATTGAAGTTCCTATGATGACATCAGCCAGCTCTTGGAGTATCCTGAGATGAATTCCATTGGGCCCTATAGACTTACATGCATCCAGCTGAAACAGCCAATGCTGCACAAATTTGGGATTGGCTGGGAATTGTTACTGTAGTCACAGTCACGCAACTTAGAGCTCCAGGGGTCCTGGTGCCCATCATCAGTATTGATGGAGGAGAAGAAAGGCATCAAATGTCTTTGCTTTGTCTGTCTCCATTAAAAAGACTCTGTAATAGCATAGTTGAGGTATGAAGCATTCTTTCCAGAGATATAAAACTCAGTTCACAGGTTTTTATGTTTATAGATTACATACTGCCTGCATTTGAAAAAACTGCTTAGTAATACCACTTGCTTCTAAGAAATAGGTAACAGTTTGGTATCTTGTGCAGGAGTTAAGAGAAACATCTAAGATATTGTTAATCAGGGGACCTCAGCATTATCTCTGTCTCTTATTCTCTAGCCTTTGTCCAGGGAAGAAACCAGTTGTTCTTTACCACTCTCCGCCACTGTATCACATGTTTTTAGCAGAGAAAAAAAAAAATAAATCAAAAAACATCAAGGGTACACTTGTGTAAGCAGCAGTGCCAATTTACAGGTTCTCCTGAGCCCAACTCCTCCCTGTTTCATCTCCTACTTTAAGTGGCTGGCATGAATTAAGGATACAGACAGAAATAAGCAGACAAGAACACAGGGTGAGAAGAGGAAAAGATAGAAAAAAAGACATTTTGCAACCTATCTTGGAAGCACTTTTACTTAATGTTTAACCACAGAGTTAAATGGAAAGAATAAGTAAAGAAGGCACGGGCGAGGTTGCCTAATGTGAATCTATGTCTGTGTTTCTTCTTCCCCTCTTCTTCCCTCAGTAGTACAGAACAAAGATTCAAAGGAGCTGCATTCAACAAAATTAGGGAAAGTAGACAAAATTAGGGAAGACACTTCAGCCACAGGAAAAAGAACCTAACTACTTTTTGTCTGGAGCTTTCTCATACCTGTGAGTGTTCAGCACAGGGAAGTTGAGGATATTCCTGAAAACTACTTCCAAAAATTTGAGATCTAAATAATGTCTTTACTTTTGCAGAACACCCAGAGTTTATATTAAAGAAAAAACACAGTATTTGTGAGCCCTTCAATATCAAAATCTATTCACACTGAATCTCCCTTCTCTGGAAGTCCTGCAAGAGTCATTCCAATTGACATGCAAAACTAAAAAATGCCTCTGCTCATATGCTACTCTATGGAAAACTGCAACAAAACCAAAACAAAACACACAAAGGCCACGTGAAAACAGAACACCTCTAACCATTTCTCATTCAAAAAAATATAGAAAGAAGAAAGTCTATACTTCTCTTGTATCCATAAAGCTGCTTATGGATACAAGTCAACTTTTACATGCAGAAGAAAGTCCACAGATTATGCTGCAGGAGGTTTAGCAAGGGATTGCCTGAACTCACCTCTATTGCTTAGTTGAAAAGGACGCTGTAGAATTTGCTAACAGTGAGAGACAGCCTTTTAACAGCACCACTCCAGCAGACGTTTTAATAACCAGCCTACACATTTTTATATTGTCAGCAAACTATGGCATTGAGCAATCTGCATGCATCTTTGTGGGAAGAGTGGAGGTTGCCAGAAGTAAGTGTTTGGAGGGTACACTAGAAGGGCCAGGCTATGTGTACATGGCTGAAACATAAGCTACTTTTCTGCAAGGAAGCTCTTTTAATAGGAATCCAGTTTATTTATTTATTCAGAAGCAGATGGCATCCTCTCAAGATGTTATGCAGAATATGACACACAAAACAAGTATTTTTATCTGAGCATATTTTTTCTAATCAACTCCCTGCTATTCAGCATTAAATGACAAACAAAAATTTAGTCCCCTGAGTCTGGTAATACTCTAGGCTAACTCAGGATATAGCAGTGAGTGATGAAATGTAATGACTTGTAATACTCTGGAGTGCAGACTAGATGACCTCAGTGTCTTTTGATTTAAATTTATACAAAAAAAAAATCCAAATGTAGAGGGGAGAAAAAAAAAAAAAGAACAATCTGCAATCATAGCTTCCATACCATTGAGCACATTTGATAGACAGACCCCATGACCTATGGTTAACCAGAAGAGTCTAAAGCAACTTTGTGTTTATACAGAGAAAAATAGAGGCAAGAATTCTTTTGTATGATTACATGTGATGTTACACATAGCTTCCATATTGTGTTTTTGTACAATTCCTCCTGAATCGTATCCATAAATCTCCATTCACTGAAAAGTTGAAGCTCCTACCAAGACTTTGTAGAAAATTATCATCTTAAAGAACATCTTATGACTACAGACACACAAGACAATTTAAAAAGAAGCCAAATTCTATAAAACATTCTCCTCTCTTGATCCTCCTTATACCACAACTAATCTCTGAGACTGCTGAACATTACCTTTAATCAATATTTTTCCTTTTAATAGGGAAGAGTCATACATGTCCACATGTTGATACACTGAGGCTAATTCCCCATACAATACAATAAAAGTGACTTATTCTCATTAAAACCTGCATCCCACAACCCAGCAGTTATTGTATATATATATATCCAACTACTATGGTTCTCTTTCCCCTCTCTTTCCAGAGTTTCCAGATATTCCTTGTACCCCCACACAAGACCATCACCTTTCACACTCTGTGGGAGGATGCCCGTAACCCTCCCTCACTCTCTCCCATAAAAATAACCCTGCCTTCCATTTCTTCCATCAGCTGCTCCTTGCACACACCATCCATCCTAGGGCTGCTAGCCTCGCAGAAGGAGCAAGGGGCCTAGCAGAGCTGCTGCTGCCAGAAAGAGCATGCAGTTGTTGCAGGAAGTGGCAAACCTTCCCACTAGCAGCCTCCCACCAAGGAGCAGCAAACTGGGTCTACCACTTCCTTGCTCCTGCTGGCTACACCATGTCTGATATAAGTCAGGATGCCATTGGCCTTCTTGGCCACCTACGTACACTGCTGGCTTACATTCAGCTGAGCATCGACCAGCACCCCCAGGTCCATTTTTTCCACACAGTCTTCCAGCCACTCCGCCCCAAACCTTCAGCATCCCCCAGGGTTCCTGTGGCTAAACTGCAAGACCCAGCACTCAGTCTTATTCAACTTCATCCCATTGGTCTCACCCAGCTATCCAGCCTGTGCAGATCCTGTAGGGCCTTTCTTCCCCCAGGCAGATCAACACTTCCTCCCAACTGGATGCCTTCTGCAAACTTACTGAGGGTGCACTCAATCCCCTTCATCAAAAGATACTGAAGAGGACAGGCCCCAGAACTGATCCCTAGGAAAGATCACTCATTTTTGATCACCAGCTGGATTTAACTGCATTTACCACTACTCTCTGGGCTTGGCCATCCAGCCAGCTTTTTACCCAGTAAAGAGTGCAACCCTCCAAGCCACAGGTTGTCAGCTTCCCCAGTAGACAATGTGCAGTGTACTACAGTCACCTACTATGTGCAGTATACAATCAATGAATATTAAGATGTTATAATTATGAAATAAACAAGAGAGTTTGACAAAGTAGATTATAATAACAAAAGGAGAATAAATAGAAGGCTTACCCCCATCCTGGGCTCACTTACAAAACTCCAGCAGAGCCGATCTCCAGAAGAGATCTTTGCCCAGTGGTAGCCAGCTCTTAAATAGGTCTAGGAGATGTGGAGCCAGGCTCCACCCCTCCCAGCAGCACAGGAGAATTGCCTTCACCTGTGCTCCTCTGGCTGACTCATTGCTCGCCTCAGGTGATCAATCAGAGCTGATCAGAACAGGCTGTGATTCAGCAGTTCCCATACAGTGCAGTCAGATGTTAAGATAAAAAAACAAATTTGATCTTTTATCAAACTAAGTACATCTCAAGAAGGCTTGCACTCAAAGTTCTCATGATTAAGAACGATAAAAGTTTACAAAATTATAGTTATATTACTAAAAATTTTAACATCCTCTTTGTGCATTTCAGTGGTAAATGATGTAGGTAAATAAAAATTAAAAAAAAAGTTTTACTGTGAATATTCTATTTTTCACAATTGACACTCTAATTTTATTATAATGAGTGTTATCAGAACATGATTAAGGGGCAGAAAGCAAAATTTAGGTTTTGTTTAAATGTGCAACTGTTATCTCCAGAAGAATCTGAGACCACTGTTATTTGAGTGATATTATCCAACTCAAAGTGCCTTTGAGAAATCAGCCTGTGCCGTTATTTTTCTCCTGATATATCCAGAATGCTAAAAGGTCTTAACAGGTCTGCAGAAATTACTAGGGGCTGCTGAGCAAACTGTGTAACTTGGAGAAAGACATCACTTAGCATTCAATTTGTTGATTTGATAAAAAAAATTACTTCACAGTACAACTGATATATAGAGATGTAACTAATATTTAACTGAATTGAAGTAAGATAAGCACTGGGCGGAGCAGTACTACGATCTCATAGTTTCCACAGTTTTCTACAAAATCTATATGTAAAAAAAAGCCAAAACCAAACCAACTTACATACGTAACCTCAGTCACTACAGAAACTTCTCTCTCCTTGTCAGTAAAGCAGTAATGCAATCAGAGTAGGCTTGCAGAAGTATTGTGAATACTGGACACTTAACAAGGAAGTTACTGACTTATAAACAAGCACTGTAAAAACATAAAATAATTGCATAAGTATCACAATGCAAAAGAACCAAAAGTCCTCCTTGACTTACGAGGATTCTTTGGAATGCTGGTGCATCTAAGCTTCCATTCAAAGACCCCAACAGCCTTCTGAAGGGGCCATCCCTGCAAGTTCAAGGCCAGGTTGGATGGGGCTTTGGGCAACCTTATCTAGTGCCTGATTGAGTGGTTGGCAAACCTACCCATAGCAGGAGGTTGGAACTAGATGCTCTTCAATGTACCTTCCAACCCAAGCCATTCTTTGATTCCCTGTCATGAAAGAGGACTGCCAAACCAGCCCTTTTGCAACTCACTCTTCCCTGGCGATGTGGAGAGCAAGTAGGGTACATTAGCAAATGTGCTGGGGTTACAGCAGGTTTCAGTGGGAGGCTAGAAAAAACAATTAGCACATACAACTGAGAAAAACTGTTGTAGTGAGCAGTAAGTAGTCAAACTGAAAAAAAAAAAAAAAATCCTTCAAAAACTGACCAACTATATTGAATTTCTTTCTTTGAGTTATTTTAGGCTAACCCAAAAATTATTTGGAGTACTTATCACAGAGCCATAGAATACCTTGGGTTGAAATCCTCAAGGATCAAGTCCCAACTCCCCTGCCACAGGCAGGATTGCCAATCACTAGATCCAAGTACTAGATCAGATTGCCAGGTCCCCATCCAATCTGGCCTTAAATATCTCCAGGGATGGGCCATCCACAACCTCTATGGGCAGCCTTATAATAGAAACACAGACTAATATGTAAGTGTACCCACTCCCTCTCAAACAACAACAAAATTCAAAATGAAAGATCTGAATATTTTATCGTGAAGTTGGAAGATCATAGTACAGCTTATTATTAACCTGGCTAAGTACTAAAATACAAGAGAAAAATACAGAAGAAGTATAGAGATGCCAATGTCAGGTCAACTACAGACCCAGTGAGTGACTTTTATATAGGTTTATTAGGAAATACACTTTGTTTGGTATTTCCCCTCCCCACCTTTAATCTGAACATATGGATACACATGGCCTATTTGTATTACATCATTCTGCTGGATTTGTAATTTATAATACACAGTAGTGCAGTAATGGTTTCTTCAGATAGGCACTGAACAAATATTATACTTGAATTGCAAAGAATCTAGAGAGATTTATTGATTTCATTGGGGCCTAAATTTCACCTGCCAATCTAAAACAAATAGGATATAAGTTAATTAAATATCAGACTTTATGCCAGGAATTCAAAAATAGAAAGCAAAATAATATATATATATATATATATATATATATATATATATATATTTTTTTTTTTTTTTTTTTTTTAAAAAAAAAAGGACTAAATCCAAATTTTCTTCTAAGGATTCTTTTTTTTTTAAAATTTAATTTAATAAATCTAGTAATATATCGTCTTCAATTATAAGAACCCATTTCAAGCTGGACGATACCAACACAACAGTAATAGAGAACTTTTTACTATGATACATTAGAAGAAAGAATGGTAGTTTCTTGAAGATGATCACCACACCAGAGTAAAATTTAATACCAGAATAGAAAGGACTTGAGAGCAAAATACCTTTTGCTATCAGTGAATCAAATTCACTTTCTTCTTCACAGTTTTAAGGAAGCCAAACAATAAAGAACAGTTGTGGATCATGTTTCTTTTGACTTGTATTACTTCAGAAGAAGACTCAAAGCTCAACCTTTAAAGCCAGCTAAGTCTCTGTATTTGGAGATGCAAACAAAGTCTGATTTCCAGAGGTCCAGAGCACCAGTGCTTTCCTTTAAGGTAACAGACTTGGAAGGTATCTAAATTGTCAACTGGGAAGAAAAAACACCATGACAAAAATCATACTGTTGATTTGCCATGTGTTTTAAAAGCGCTCATGTTTGAATAATTTTATCCATTGCTTTCAAAGCACATAAAGCATAGTATATTTTTTTTTTTCTTTTATTTAACATTATCTAAAAGGTTGTTGAATCCAACATGTCAGAAAGGAAAAGAAAATCTTTGAAATAAGCATTTCCTCTGAATCTTAAGGGTAGAAAACATCAAGTAAAAATAAATCAAGTTCAGATAACTCTCACTTCAGAGTATTTATTCCAGAATAGATCCTGAATTTTGACCCATACTGATCTTAGTAAATGGAGTGGCTGCTCAAAATGTGTTGTACTACAAGATCTTTTTTAAAAAGCCCATTCTCTTATTCTGTGCATTATAATTTTTTTTTTTTTTTTTTTTTTTTTATGGAAAACATACCACTTTCTTCAAGGACATGAGATAAGCAATATGATTAAGTATCTTTCTCTCATTTTTATTATTTTTATTATTGCTGCAATATTATTTGAGATTAGAAAGGATATTTAAAGAGAACAACAACACACTCCCCGAACTTAACTGACTGCAAGAACTTCTCAGGCTGACAGAACTTAAAGCACTGCCAATGGACAAAATAAAGAAGAAAACAAAACACCTCACTATTAAAAAACACACATCTTTCAGTGATGTCAATCAAAGATGTAACTTGTGTTTTGTATAAACTTTTAAACATTTTAAACAGGTTTCCAAGCTAACTGCCTACACATTCACACAAAGTAAAAATAGACGATTTTCCAAACTAAAGAACATAGAATCATCAGTCATTCTTTGTATTCAGAAACAAAAATAAACAATAAATCACAGACACACAGTACTTTATTTCAAATATCAATTATTACCACATTAGACAGTTTTCTTATTAACACTCTCATGAGGGGGGAAAAAAAAAGGTATCCTTGAGGTGTTTTCCTGCATCGCCACAAATACATCTTCACAGAATCACCAACTTGAAGAGAAATCCTACAGGATATTCCTTCCATATGTTGAAAATTTATCTTAAATTATCCACGGCAGTACAATTTTATGTCTGGTAAAATAAGAATTAGCTTTACATTTACAGTTGGTTTCAACTCACTCCTGTATTTCTAAAAAGTGCCCACTGACTTTGAAATCTGTCCAAAAAATAAGGAGAGAGGGAAAATAAGGATTAGGGGAGTTAGTGCAACAAATCTGTCTACACTTGAGGGTCTTTTGAGATGGCTGTTTCAAAACCAAAAAGGATGATTGAAAATCAGTACTGTTTAGTGAATGCATCTACATTTTGCAGAAGGATTATTTATTTCAAAGTGATAAATACGGCTTTCTCAGCATTTTCTAAAGAACGGGTATGAATATGGATGGAATTTTTAAAAGAGTGTTGTTTTTGTTTTGTTTTGTTTTTTAAGTTGGAAAGAATATGGATCTGGAGTAGAGAAAGGGCAGTGTCCCAATTCACAGCTTGTGCACTGGAGTATGTTAGCAACAGGACACCAGTTTCAATTTCCAACAGATATGATGGATGATGCTTTCCAATCCTCCAAAAATAAACAGAACTCCACAAACTAAACTGCATCACACTACTTCAATATAGCCCATTTATTTGCTACTCAGGTGCACAATTGCTAGAAGTTCCCTGTAAACCACAGAACTTAAAATACTTGCAGAGGTATTCTTAAGACCTGCACGTGCTGTTAATAACAATAGACATTCTCTAGCTATTAGCTACTGATTTGGTGTGGTTCAAGAAGTGGGTGCAGTTGTTGATGCTGAAAAGAGGCAAACATGGAATGGATGTGAGAAAAAGGTCTACATTATGAGAAAAATGCCAGTTCTCTGTAACCAACGATGTTGTCCACATTGCTATGTGGGGACATACAGACTTCTAGTTCTGGATTCCAAGAATCCCTTCACAGTAAAGTCCTCAGTAAGAAAACTAGACCAGACCTCCATCTTCTTATTACTCTTCTAATGTCTATCCTAATATCCTAAGAGGAAAATAATTAGATTCTCTTTGTGTTTGTACAGTACAAATTGCTTTCATAAATAAAAGTTGAGTAAAATATTCCGTACCTAATAACAGCTAGCAATGCAGAATGAAATATAAAAATCCCCGTGTTACAATTTTCAGGTATGTCACAGAAAGCTTCCTTCCTTCCACAGCAAGTGGACTTATATTCTTTCTAAAACTATAAGGTTCATTCCTACAAACACAGTTTATTACTGTTATCCTTACAAATGCCTACAATTCTTTGACACGATCATTACTCTTAAGCAGTTCTCAGAACTAAATGGAAATTTCATCAAAAGGCATTATCTATCTACTTTGGATGTGACACCTTTCAATTTATTTTGACGTCCTCATGTCTTACTCATTCATTCCAGAACAAAAATTTCCAACATTAGTAATTATTTCATCACATCTCTAATTTAATTCTTCTCTAAAATAATCAGATGCAATATTTTCAGTACTCCCATCAGATGTATAATTTTTTAAATACCCTTTTGTTCCTAACACACCAGTGTTCATCAGTAGCTTATCCAAGATTTGCCAACTATATATACATAGCAAGTCTACTCAGAAACCTCTCACCTTCTCAGTGGATCCTCCTGAGAAGGCAGCTAGCCAGTTTTTCAACTTCCTCCCTCTCATTCGACCTCCTCTTAAAAATGATACAGCAATCTGAGGGATGGCAGTGCTAATGCATGGCAGACACTACACCAACAAATCCTTGTCATTCATATTTGGTTACACTGAAGCGCAATGACAAATGTGTGTGGCAAAGAAACCTTCAGAACTTCTTTAGCTCAGTATTACGCCAAGCTTCTCAAAGTTGTCCTCTGCAGTCTTTAGGCACTCCTATCCATACCCAGTCTCCAAACTCAGTCTAGGAGCCAGCAATGAAAATGATCAGTCAAAGTTATTTCCTTGCTGTTCCATCACACCGCTTCTGTTTCAGCTTTGGATATATCCCTCTGAAGTTTCAATTTTCTTCTCTTAATAACTATGTGCCTCTCTGCAAGTTTTTGTACCTCCACTGACCACTGCATTTTTTTAAAGATCAATAATATATATAAATAAGCACAGATCCTATTACAGAGCCTTGTGACATCCTACTGCTAAGCTTCTGACACAACTGAAATGAGCCATTAAGCCTCCTCCGCTTTCTATCATCCCAGCCAGATTCTCAGCAGTCTTTTGAAGCATACCTGCTTACTTCCTTTAGTTGTTTCTTTCAAGGATATTTTCAAAGAAAATAAATGACATTCTGTACTTTATCTACTGTTTCAGGTGCGTTCAAAGAACTCAGTAAAATAGAAAGATGCTCTTGTTCCAGTTCAATCTTAGAATTTTCCAGTTTTCATATATGTTCGAACCTAGAATAGTCTAGTTCAAAGCATGAGTTCTTATGACTTGCCTTTGTTTCTTAAATTAATCTATAATGTAATAAACTTTAAAGCATTTTAAATGATAAATTACTTCTCAAATAAAAACTAAAATCTTTTTATGCAACCTAATATTGCAAAATTAAGCAAACAATTACTAGAGCAGAATACACTGATGACTTGTGGCTTAATGCATTTGAGTGTGCATTCCTAAACATGTTTATGATATAAATGGTATGTACAGAAGATAATCTAGTCATCTTCATGTTTGATTTTAAAATCTGCAGAGTTTCACAAGTGTACTGCTTATATATTTTTTTCCTGTTACTTAAAAGAGTAGTAGAAATAATTACGGCAGTAGTTCTGAATCGTGATTATCCCAGTTTGAATTTGGCAACTTGCACTTGAAGTAGATATCTCAAAGCAATATAGGATCTTGGTATATCATTTGGTGTTGATAACGAAACAAAGTGTAACTTGCAGTCAGCTGTTCAATACAAGTCTGTTATCGTCTCTTACCTAAGTAACTAGTGAAACTTTTTTTTTTTTTTAAATCTGTTTTTCTTTTTTTTTTTTTTTTAATCAAACCATTTTCTATCTTTTACATGGATTAAATGAAAAACAAAACAGTTCATTTACTAATTCTGTGATGTTTCCCCACCTATAACAGCCTCCCTATAAAGCCTTTTGTTGACAAAAAATTTAATTGCACTCTCAGCATCTCCCCTTTCAAGTAGATAATGAACTACACTAAGATTATTTTTGTCCACGTTTTATGGATTTTTGTATCAATGTATTAAGATTAATCTTTGTATAGGAACTGCTGAATCATGGCCTGAACCTCTGATTGACCACCTGAGGTGAGCAATGAGTCAGCCCTGGGAACACAGGTGAAGGTAACTCAGCTGTGCTAATGGAGGGATGGAGCCTGGCTCCACCTCTCCTAGACCCCATTTAAGAGCTGACTACCAGCAGGAAAGGATCTCTTTTGGAGATTGCTCCTCATGGAGCCTTTTCAGCAAGTCCAGGAATAGGGTAAGCTTTCCATACGTTTTTCTTTGGTGATAACCTGTTTAGCCTAACTTTCCTGTATATTTCTTAATTATAACATCTGTATATTCATTGATTCTACAATCTTCTTGTCAACAGAACACAGACCTACGTAGACAATTTTCTTAGCAAAGTTAAATTCAATCTACTTCATAGTCTTAAGAAAGATGGGAGGTATCTTTCTCAAAAGTGGAAACAGCATGGGACAAAAAAGCATTGATGGTTACTATGTCAAAGTAAAAGCCACTGTAGAAAGCATTGTGTATTTCTCATTGCACTTTCTACTTCTTCTGTATTGTCAAAAGCTGTTTTAAAGTTGCACAATTTTGACAATGTGGAAAGAAAAAAAACCCAAAAACAACCAGTTTGATACTTCTGTTGACACATTCAGTCTGATCTTCATCACGTTTTCTTTGCAGAGATGTAAGTAAAATAGGTTAAAAGTGAGCTTCACAAACAGAGCTTTTGCTTCACACTGCACTTCTTTCCCAACATTACCACAACAGGTATGACAAATCCTCAGAAATCACTTCTATCTGATCTTGATACAAATACCATAGGAATATGTGATGACTGATCATTATTGATTCCTTCTGAGCATTTAGGAGATTTAGACCCCAGAGATCAGATCTTCGGTCAGCATAAATTGATGCAACACCTGAAGAAATGCACAGCTAACAGAAATGCACAGCTAACAGCATGGGGCTTATCATTGGGCCTGCAAATACAATACAAATGTTGGTGAAGATAACAGCAATTTTTCTGTCAACAGAGGTTCAAAATTTTATGTCCAAATTAAGTATTTGAGACGTTTCTTTCACTTCTATAGATAGACAAAATCCAGAGTTCCCATTAAAGGGGAAACTCATTTTTCTGGGGCAAGTTGCATACAATGTTGTGTGTATATGCCTCCAAGGACATACCCTTTCCCTTTCTGTCGTACTGATGAAAATAAACTTGCCCTTAAAGGAACACTTAGGCCACACTGGAATTGGGGTTAGAGAAGCAACCAAAAGGAATGGGCTCATTCTTTCCAAAGTAGTTCCCTTTTTTCCAGCTGTATCAGAAGTCCACACCAACAGTCTTCAAACAGACAAACCTGGCATCCAAATCCACAGCATCTCTGTTCAAAGCAATGAAAGACAGCAGAAGGCAGAAAAAGCAAGAGACCATCTACTTACTCCTTATATTCTCTGGAAGACACCATTAAAACTTAAACAAGCCTTGCACCTAAATCCTTCTTTATCATTACAATCTACTAACGTAAGCCAGTCTATCTTGAAGATGAAAGATTTTCACACAAGTTCTCAATCCTGGAGAATCATATAAAGTAACAACGATCTGTACCATGTATCAGAAACTGCAGAAGTGTGATATACAAAACCCAGAAAAGTATGGGATAACAGGCTGATTTTCCACATAATACACACCATTCACACTACTGCGTTACTTAAAGCTTTTGCATGTATGATAAGGCAGAAAAACAAAGATAAATAAATTAACAACAATTTAGAGTATTATTTCAGTTAAAAGGAGAGAAGCTGAAGAATTTGAAAATGACCTAAGGGATGGAAAATTGATGGTAGGTTAAAATTTTGCAAGTTAGTGCATAATAGAAGGAATAAATGTGAACCCTTTGAAAGTAAATTCTAAATAATATGTAACTTTAAGGAAAACAACAAAGGTATCTAAGGTTGATTAAATTAAAACTGTTTTACTCTGAATCAGCGATTTGCAAAATGCAGACACAATACAAAAAATACAAAATTACACACTGCTGTATTCAACGAAGAGGTTTAACCGGTAATGTCAAAAGTTAGGCAGGTTCACAAAGGACTTTAACCCATTTAATTGGCTTTTGTTTCCACTAATAAAATGCTTGGTTGCTTTCCAGATCACTCCATGGAGATCAAACCACCACCCAAGTGCAATGTACAAACACACTGCAAAAGGAAGTTCCTGTCTCAAGGCTTTTTTTGGAATAATGTTTTACTACCAAAACATAACAAAAACAAAGGAAAGCTCAGAGCTGCTTCTGTCTGTCCAGAATGCTAAACAGGAATCTGAAGAACTGCAACACATCATCCCAACTTTCCTTTATTTGTACTTTTCACTCAAATTCCCACAGGAGTGAGTTCTGCGACTTTCCTTGTGCTTGACGGATGGGTTATATGCATTACTTGTGGTCTACAAGGACAATTAATCTGAATCATACCCTACATGCCTTCATCAGCTGCAATACTCTCCCGAAGGGCCTCCTGACAGTGACCTAATGATTTGCAACGCAGCTATCAGATTTAACCAAATAACAGGCACTATTTTCCATGTTCTCCAGAAAGTGTTTTTTTTTGTTTTGTTTTCCAAATCTGTAGGTTTTAATCCCATAAGCTGTTTTGAATAAGGGAGAGAATGGGTAACAAACACAATGTGAGCTCAATAATTTTTCTCAGGATGCCTGGCTTTTCTTTCAGTGCCAATACCATTGTTTCAAGCTGAGAACAAGACCATCATTCAACCGAAAAATCAGCAGACACCCTTGCTGCCCACAGGTCGATATACTCCAGTCATCTTTCTGTTGTCAGACAGACTATTGCTCATGCAGGTTATACATCTGAAGTAGCTTGTGCAAGGAGAGAGGTGCTGATGCCACTGTGTGCAATAGCAGTGCTTGTTCATCTAGCAAAGCGACATACTCCACTGCATTTCTTGTATTTTTTCTTTTCCTGCACACCAGCCACCAGCCTGCATTGCTCTAATTGTGACAACACATGCAGCTATGTGGCATTTCTTGCTTGTTTTAGAAGCTTGCATGATATTTTGCCCAAAATCTGTTTGTGCCGTTTATTCTCAATTGCATCCACGTTGGACACCATTACCTGAATAAGAACGTTAGTGATCATAGATAAACCCAGAAAAAAAGTACAGCAAGAAAGCTAGAATTTGCCAAGCAATGGAATTCAACTAATTTCTACTCAAGTTTTGCAGGACATTAAAAACCAATCCAGTGTTTAAACTCTTTGTAAAACTGCAAAACAACTTTCTAGCCTTGCGTGGCTCAGATTCCCATTACAGTTTCGATTCTTTGTATTCTACAGAAGAGAAATTCCTAGAATAGATATAAGCATATTATGTCTAAAAAATTTGCAATGAAATTTCAAAGTCATTCAATTTTTATTAAGGAAGCATGCTTTCAAAAAATCTCAAATGTATCCAAACCTAATGTCAGATACGAGGCCATTTTTTTGTCTTGCCTATTTTTGAGTAATACAGATTGCTTGTAGGTACCACTAAGATCTCTTATGCAACATCACAGTTTTTGGTGATGTTTTTTTTTCTGTTCCATCCACCCGTTTAAAGATCACCTATACTGACTTCTAGAAACAGGATCTTTAGAAAAATTGGAACCACAGAAGTGTTAATTCAGTGACCAGGTCCCACTTTGTCCATATGCCACCCTTCCTAGACTAGTATATAGAATATTACTCCATAGAGTTTGTTTTCAAGGCCAAGCCTTTAAAATATAAATATTCAATACAATGATGTGGTTGCATAAAACATATGGTTTGTACAGCTACTAGATTTTGGTATGCTGAAACCACTAACTACCAGAGCAAATAAAACTATTATTTTATTCTCCCAGCACTTCTGCGTATTTATCTAAATATTTACTGGTTGTCTTTTCTGAGACTCTTCTTAGGAACAAGAACTGTGTCATGGCAGTTTGTCATCTGAAAGCATGACTAGATGCTACAATAACACCAATATTTCATTGTAATTCCAGTCATTAAAAGGAAAATTTCCTGCATCAGCTCAAGTACAAAGTTATTTCCCAAAATGTGCTTTTGTCTTCCTGACAGCACCCATGTGGAAGTAGGAACTCTTAAATATAACAGAAGGTGTACGTGGAGGAGGTGGGAAGTTTGGAAAGAGTGCTGCATAATGCCAAACCTATCGTTTGCATTATTAATATGTCAGATCTGGTGAGTATGAAGAGCTAGAAATGAGGGTACAAATTTGAGGAAGTTTCTGCAAAATTAACAATTCTGACAAGATTCCTGAGGCGTTGACAGTGCTGAGAATGTGATGAGGTGTCCAGTCAGGACAGGAGGAATGTCCTGAGTAAGGAACAGAACAGGATTCTGAATAGCAGGAGACCGGTGCAGGGGAGGAAGAGGAGAGTCTATTTATCACATTTCAATGAATAGCAGTGACATTAAAAATAAAGCCAGCAACGAGCAGGTTGCAGCTTTAATGAAGAGAAGGAGAATGTGTCAGCTTGGTAAACTGCAAGGCCAGGCTAACTCTTGGCTTCCCTCTGAACAGAGGTCCAATCTGCTGATGCAGAATAGCTGAGTTGTACCACAGGCTTTTAAGAGAAAGAGTTCTGCCACAGAAATTTTAAGAAGTTAGGGAAGGAGACAGATGTTGGATACAACTGAATGTTATTCCTTCATAACATTACTTCCAAGCTCTATAATCAGAGATTTACTGCTTGATTTGGACAGTACCCCAAAAAAGTTGTAGAGGAGTCCATCTATAGAACCATAATAAATTAGGATATTTGCTTCTATTTCCCACCTGGAGTACTGTGTCCAGGTGTGGAGCCCTCAGTACAAGAAAGACATAGAGATTTTGGAAAGGGTCCAGAGGAGGGCAACTAAGATGATCAGGGGGCTGGAGCACCTCCCCTATGAGGACAGGCTGAGGGAGTTGGGCTTGTTCAGCCTGGAGAAGAGAAGGCTGCGGGGTGACCTCATTGCAGCCTATCAATACCTGAAGGGAACCTACACCCAGGAGGGGAGTAAACTCTTCAAAAGGGCTGACGACAGCAGGACTAGGGGAAATGGTTTTAAGTTGAAGGAGGGAAGATTTAGGTTAGATGTTAGGGGGAAGTTCTTTACTAGGAGAGTGGTTAGGCCCTGGAATGGGCTGCCCAGGGAGGTTGTGGATGCCCCGTCCTTGGACGTGTTCAAGGCCAGGTTGGACGGGGTCCTGGGCAACCTGATCTGAATATGTATGTTGGTGGCCCTGCTAGGCAGGGGGGTTGGAACTACATGATCCTTGGGGTCCCTTCCAACCCGGGTGATTCTGTGATTCTGTGATTCTGTGTGATTTCCAAGCAAGCTACACAGCTCAGGTTGGTGGCAGTGTTGTGAGAAAAGGAAAGCCTTGGTTAATAGCTCTTCAGGAGCCGAAAGAAGCAGAAATGTTCTGTGTATCCTTGGGCAACCATGCATCGTGACTATCTCCTCGGTTCCTCCTGTTTTGGTCCACACCTTAAGATCTTGTGAAAGTGTAAGTGTGAGAAAAATTCTTGTTATTGCAAGCACAGCTTTCAGCATTAGATGAAGGAGGTGGTAACAAGGGAACTGCAACACCTCAGTGAAACAGGTTAATACACCTCCAATAATCTTTTATGTGCCACTATCACTCCCGCACAGGACTTCCCAATTCCATTTCATGCCCTGTAACAAGCCCTTGCTACACTAGCATTACCAGAGAGGTTGGTGGGAATGATTTAATTATTTGGAGACTATTAACCCACCTAAGAAGGTCCTCTTTTATTCCTGTTTTGTTGTGTGAGGTTTTTCTTTGTGTTTTTTATTTGTTGGTTTGTTTTTGTGAATGCCTCAAGGCAAACACCAAGATGCTGAAGGCAGTCCTAATCGACCACTTCACTAGGAACACCACTGTACTCCAAAGCACATATTATTTATCATGAAACCATCACATCTGTGAACACTCATCTACTTCACCTGCTGAGGAAACTTGCACAGTGGCATCTCTTGCCTTCTCCCCCTCCAGCTTTGTTTACATCCTCAGAGATGCACATCCCTTCTTTAGCCCATGCAAAAGAAGGGATATTTGTGGCATCAATGTGTGCATTGCCATGGTTACCTAGTTCATCTGCAGCAAAAGGGGTTGGTCCATGACCTGACACCACAGCTCCAGGAGAGCATTCCTCCCTTGTCGGCCACTACAGAAGTGTTTTGTTTTGTTTTTCATAAAAATCTGAATGCAAGCAACAGTGGGACACACTGCTCAACCTCTCATGAAGTATTCAATGTATTTTTGTGCCTACATAATTTGTCTCTGAGCATGGTTTTTGTCAGCCCTTGACTTCAAGAAATTTTTCCAGCAAGTCATCATCAAAAGTATACCTGCAGATTTTACCCTCTGAATTTTATCTGAGGAGAACATTACACTTGAAAACTTAGCTTCAGAAGCAAGCTAGCAACTACAAGTTGGGTCTTTCATGAGAAAACAAAAGTTTGGGGCATCAGAATGATGACCATATTAAACTAGACTCTCATCAGGGTGAGGGGAATTAATAGCTTACTCCCAGCCAAAGAAACAGTTTGGGTTTCTTTGGTGTTGAAAATGTAGTTTATTTCACTCCCACTGTAAATCTACTGAGATACCGCCAAGCCAGGCATTAAATCTAAATAAACTCTCAATATGAAATGAGGTATAAACAACAAAATATTGATAAAATATAACGAAGAGAGAATTCAATCCAGGCAGAAAGTGCATGTACCTCCACAACTGGCTCAAATTTTCAATGAAAAAAACATTATCAACTTCAGTTTTTAAGAAACATCACTCTATCAGTTATTTCATTATAAAACATAAATAAGCCATTATAAGAAATCCCTCCTCATATTGTTCATCTGTTCACATAATGTATGTTTCTAATATTCATAACAAATTTGAGTCTTTCATTATTTCAAGAAGCAATGGTGCTACCCCTGGAAATAGTACACTGAATACATGAACCAAGCATGTCAAAGCAAACACACGTATCTCACAGCTGTGAAGTCCTCCAGACTTAATGTGTCTGAGACAAAAGTGGGTAATTTGCATCTGATTCACAAAATGAATCAGCCAAATGAAAAATCTACATAAGAATGACTGATTTGTACACTTACCTTTTCCATTTATTGTTAATGCTGATGCAATTGTGGCTGTTACTGGCACTGGCAATTGTGGCACTAATGGATGTATCCTTGGTCGGCTCCCCATCCTGGCACGCTCTGCACCAGGTCCTAATAAAGCTCCCACGGGTTTTTCTGCTGCTACTTCAGGTGCTACAGAGTCTTCTTGATCCTGCTCTGTGTGGTCCATTTTATCAGGGCTTTCATTTTGGAAGCCATCAACTGCTGTCCGGCTCTTAATTGGACTTTTGGGCACTAGGATTTTAATACCTGATTTTGCAAGGTCCATATTTTTCCTTCCAGAAAGAGATGGTGAATTGTTTTTCCGGAACTTCTGTGTGGCAGTAAAGAGTTGATTATTTTTTGACTCGTGGTCTTTACTCATAACTAAAGATTTAGTGGAAGTCTTTGAAAAAGAACTATTGGTAGACCTAGAAATTTGTTTTCTGGCGTTATTTGGAGAGGTCCTATTTGTCCTAGTTAATGTGCTTTCTTTTTGCTTTTCATTGTGACGCCTGTTAAATTCATGTATATACTCCTCACAATTAACAAGGTGCTGTTCTGGCTCCCAGGTGTCGTCTTCACTGTCATATCCTTTCCATCGCACCAAATACTCTGTCTTTCCCTTCTTGTTTTTCCTCTTGTCAACAATTCTCTCTACCTGTTAAAAAGGAAAACTGAGCATTAGGCACAGGCAGATACACAAGTCAATTGAGCAACATACATGCAAATAATTTTTTGAAGTGTACATAGATTTTAAAATGCTCTTTAGTCCAGTAATTCTCTATTGTAGCTCAATATCATGCAATCTTTCACTGCTGACTGGAAATGCCTCTCTTTGTACTTCAGACTGTTACTTCCACCTAATAAAAGATGCTCTAGAATACCAAAGTCATTATTCAATATGAATTTTGCATGCGCAAGAATCTGAATAAGACGTATGTTGTTAACCATCAGCATTGGCTCCCAATGAGTTTCAACACCAAGATCAACGTGACTGGGATTTCACTCCGTGAATACAGAGATCACACGTAAATCTGCTGCGAAAACACAGTTTGTTTACCTTACAGAACGTATTAATGTATCATTACCTGAATAACTTGTTTACTTAGCACAAGGCATATGTGAGAATATCTTGCTTATGGCAAGTTATCCTTTAGTTACCAGGGACAATATAGTACACCTCCAAAGTCAGGGCAAACATGGAGTAGTTTTTAGAGGCTGTTCACTTTGTGAAAACAGAGAACTTGTTTTGGCCAGAGACTTCGGTACACATACTTGAACCAATTACCATGCCTCACTTATCTGCAAATAGAGATGGTATTTATGTCACCAGCATTAAGCAGTTACATGCTACAACTGCCTGTGGGAGCCACGTTGTAGAGGAATTCAGGCACTGGTGTAAGGCAGGCAGGGCAGACAGGAGCAGCTGCAGGGACAGAGGCTCATGCCTTGCACCAAATTTGCTGTCAGTCATGCTACCACAACAGAGAGGGAATTCTTTCATAGAAAGAGAGATGTAAGTATAAGGCTAAACTCTGGATTTTTCCTTTTTTTTCTCTCCATGCTGCTTTCTGGTAAATTCTGCAGCCTACTTTGTTTCAGTTATGGAATCAACACAGCTTTCTTCCCATCTCTATCTCCCTTTTGGTTATTAAGAAGAAAAAAAAAAAAGGAGTGGGAAGAGGTATGCGATGAGACTACCACTTATTAATTTACCTCCTAACCCTGGTGCACCTTATGAGTAAGACCATGCGTACAAGCAGCAATCACACATACCTAGGATAGCTTCTGAAGACTAGCAACATGTACTGGAGTTGCATTAGAGTGAAGCACCTACAGACTAATTTGGAAAGACAGAAGCAACATACAGACATACATGTCGTTGCTGAATCATGTTACTCTCAACAATAGGTTCTCTTAACATTACACCTCAACTTTGATTTTTTTTATGTGGCATATTATCATAATGAACTGCATGGTTTACAACAGCGAGGTTAAATAATTGCTATTACTGTAATAATAGAAGCAAAATAACTGTGCTTCCTAGATCTTCACACTTATCTTGCAAGTGCTGTACTATGCTGTCCTGCCAAGAGGATGTTACGTAGTCCTGTTTGCACTGGTATTAAAAAGAACCAAAACAATTGAAAAAAAAGACAAACACAAACTGTCAGATTGGTTGCACCTGTACCTTGTTCCTCAATTGCATTGTATTAGCAATTCAACACATTTTATGGAACACAACATAAATTGTACCAACATTAAATATGTAAAAATTGAAACATATTAAAACTGTCTTTATTCTGATTATTGGACATTTTAATAGTCACTGGATTTAAAAAATACCTCACTATCGAAACTATTATTTTTCCATGAAACTGTACTTAACTTCTTAACACAAATGCTGCCACAGGTAAGTCATCATACAGAAATAAGCCTTCCTTTCTCTTCTGTAGACACTGAGTAAAAAGATCTTTAAGTATTAAGTCAGAAATGTTAAATTAGTAAATAAACTCATGAATCATAAACCTGATACAATACTGTCAAAAAAACAGTTACCATGTTAGTCTTGCTTGTTGTTTATCTTTCTCATGACCCGTTAAAATAGATTTTTAAAATATGATTTGCAGAAAGATCTCTGCAACCAGGCAAGGTATTTTTATTTTCTATCAGAAAATCCTCATAACAATCCAAATGGCATTGATTTCTGGGCACAAAGTTCTACTAATGCTTTGCATACTGGAAGGCCACCCATTAAGGACATGTCCTTTTAAAGCAGGAAGCCATTCTTCTCATCCAAAAAAAACCAGACACCTCGCAGAGATAACAGATGAACCTTAAAACAGGAGATGCAAAAATCCATGGCTAACCCAATAATTTATAGAGCAAACAGGAATGCATACAGAAAGCTGTTATACTCAGCTGTACTGCCCAAATCTGCAACAAAACCCATTTTGATATTGCTCTTTTAAAGATATAGTTGTTGTTTGTTTTTTTTTTTTAACGATGCTGTTTAATTCTTCTATCTGTTTTATTTACAACATAAAAAATATAGCAATTAACCTGTTATACACAATTTATCACGTGTTTTCAGAGTTTTATTGAGGGACTTTCTGAATTGCCTCCACTTAATTAAACTGCCCTCAGGCCACTAGGAAAGCTGTTCAGGAATATTCTACTTCAATACTTCTGCTGATAATAACAGGTACAGAAGCATTTCACATCCAGGTTTGGGAAGAGAAGACTGGAATGTTTCCACAGAGTACACAGAGTCGTTAAATAGAGTTACACAGGGCCACAGTTGAACACGAATGTTTGAACTCAATTTCATAGCAAAAACAGGACTATAAGCTTGTACATTCCTTCTTTTGCTACAGAAAAATAGTTTGACCAAGTCATACTTTTCTACTTTATTATACAGTGGTGACATGATGTGAAATATAATGCAAGACACTTCTAGTTCTTACATTAAAATATACTAATACACCCAAACATTAAAATGAACAAGAATATGACTGAGTGGGGAACTCCATCCTAAGTCCAAATTCCCACTTCCCGGCACTTCAGTTATGGTTCTGTGTGATGGTACAGCTAAACAGATGAAATAAGCAACATCAAAACAGGCAGTATTTCTTTCTTCCCCCTTGCTACCGTGGAGCTGAGCTGGTGCTTTCCTGATCCTATGATGAGTGAGTTCTGAGAGCCAAAAACTGGCAGAGTGCCCCAAAGCACCAGGTAAGCACAAGACCACATCCTAGGCCAAGATCATGCCAGAAATGCTGGTGACAACTGCTTCTTGCCAACTACCATTTCTACAGCCTCCAATGCCTTCTGCCACAGGGTAAGATTCATTTTTAGTTCTTAAAAGGTTCTTTAGCAGCAGATACTGGCAGCACAATCTTAGTTTCCAAGTGTTGTGGAAGAATCAAAAGAAAAATGAAAATGATTTAAAGAAGAGAAAATGATTGTGAGGGAAGAACAATCTGGGTGGCAAAAGTTAACATATCCCACTTTATCCACTTCAAGTACTCATCAGCTACATTTGAAACTCAGCCAGCAGAAAAATCGACAGAAAAATTAACACACTGCTCTGAGGCATAATCCAACACTGCAATATCCATACTATAATCTCACACACAATGGTTATACTTGAGACTTCCCATCTGCAAAATGGTAAATTTCCATTCCCTCCATGAACGTGGTAAGAATTAGTTAGTGTTTGCTTCTCTCTCTTTGAGGAAGGAAATACTTTGGTTTGAACTGCTTTTAATAACAAAATAAACAGCATTTACGCTTTAAAACAGAACAGATAAGATATGGTTGCAATCAAAAGTGCTGTCCAGCTACAGCTGTGCCAGGTGCAAATGGTCATATTTACAGCCCATCTGTAACTGCTCCTCCCTGTCCCATGCTCACAGACATCAGCTCCTCCCCATCTGTCCACATAACTCCTTGTGCAATTGTTACCTAACGTAGCTCTGTCAAAGTGACCTGGTTTAGATATTAAGCTAATGTAGGCATCCTGAAATAACTGGTTTGGAGAGCAGCCACATATGCAGTATTTCTGACGCATCTAAGAGGACTGCAGGGGACAGCAAACACCTTTGAGCAGGATGGGTGCGGTAACCTCTTCATTCTGCTACACTCAGAAATTGGATGTGCACCAAATGGACATACTGACCTTTGTGGGTCCCTTCAAACTCTGGGTATTCTATGATTCTATGCACTCTTAATCCCAGATAAAAGATCTTTAGTTCAGGTCCAAATAAAGATGAAATTCAGAAGGATATTTTCCATCCGTAACATTGCAATTTGTGCACATTTTAAAACTCTGCGTAAGGCATACTGAAAATGCATGTGTAGATTTATCTTTAAAAATAATTTAATTTAATGGGCTATTTGAAGAGACTGAGGTAAAGGTACACCACCTCCAGTAGAGGGAAAAGACAGAGTGAGCAAAATAAACATATAAATAAATAGGCAAGTAAATATTCAAGAAGCATTGCTGTGTTAATCATAAATTCATTTTCTATTCCCATGGCATTTCTCTCTGTCCTCACGTTTGTGTCAGACTAAATTAATTTAAAGGTAAACAGAAAAGAATCCTTTTGACTTCATCCTCTCTGCTGCCTGTGAAATATAGAAGACCTTGTTCACTTAGCTTGAGGCTATGTTTGGTTCCGAGCAACAGCACAACTGGGAAGCAAATCCTTTTCCACTTGCCACTATTCCCACTTACTGTGCAACAGTTTTGTTCACAGACTAGTTTTCATGTACGTGAAGTGGATTCTTTTCGGAGAAATATAAACTGGAAAAGCTGATTTTGATGCGCAGAACATGCTTCAGCACTGAGGGAATAAGGGGCCAAGAGAAAAACAGCTCTGATCAGTTTCAACACATGTTGTGGCATGGATATTTGATCCTAAGAAGTGCCATTAAATCTAGTCCAAGAAAAATTGCTGCACAACATAATGCACTGAAATAAGGGCCACAGCAACAGGTCTTTCACTCTACTAATTTTCACCTATTGATCCACATTTCTCACGGAGATGTTCCCTAATTCAGTGATGGAACCTAAGCACAACAAATGCCAGTTTTGCGCAACTGAACACGCTACATGTGAACAGTCACTCTTTGTTAACTTAGAAACTGTCCCATGTACAAATGGGACTTAAACAATCATCCATAAGCTATCAACAGTGGTTATGAATGACTACACCCTCTATTTATTAGCATCTTTTCAGTGACAAACCCAGTAATAAATTGAGTAAACTCAATAAAGTCGGTAATCAGCTATTTAAATACTTTTTATTTTAAGAGAAATGAATGCTACATAAAAATGCATACAACAGCTGAAAAAGTGAAGCAACAAATTTTGCTTAAAGCAAAATGAGAAAGTAGTTTTGGGAAAATAGTTACTCAAAAAATAATTTGATGAGAAAGTCAAATTAAATCTAAGGTCTGCAAAGTGAGTGCTAAGATCTTTGATGTACACATTTAATAAGAAAATACATTATTCCCAATACCATAACCTGACACCAGTGCTGCTCACTGCAATTAGCACAAGGAGATGAATTTTAGAAACAGTTTAAGACATGTATGCTTAGAATGCCCAAATCATGGTACTGTATAGTTTAAGTTCACATTGATACCATTACAAACTCATCCTAAAATACCATGCACATCTTCATGCAGCTCCAAGTTATTCCATGTGCCTTAGTCTGAGAGCAAATGCAGTCCATACTCTCAGAGCTGACTGATTCAATTTACAGCACAATGACTGGACTAACAGCTGATGAACTGTGGCAAACTGTGCTGCTGCATCCCTGTGGCATGAGTAGCTGGAGTGTCTGTACAGCACAGCAATCTCTGGCTACAGTACCACCTGTATTACTGTTATATTGTTCTGGAAGCCAGGGCCATATAAATTAAATCTGGATCAGATGTGAGCTGACTGTTTTCTTGTCCAGCCAGCTACAGTAGATGACACAGCTCTAGTGTGACTTCTATATAGCTCTGAGCAGATGCCTGATGCGGCCAAAGGCCTGCTAACACAGCCCACAGCCAGCCCACTACGGTGCCTTCTGGCACTCAGAACCAGCAGGAAGAGTTCACACTGAACCAATACTTCACAGCCTGCAGCCATTGTGCTTCCAAACCAGTGCTGGGGGTCTGACAGCCTCAGCCTCCCTCTGAGGAAGCAGTCTGTGCATGCAAGTTTTGTACATACTATCATAAGTCAGGTAAACATCTAAAAAACTGCCAGTGGTCCCTTCATACTGACAGCCCAACAAAGACAATTGTGTATTCTCAACCCTATTTCTAAAACTTAACAGTGTGAAAACAAGCATGGCGATTTTTCCCTTTTCCAAGCTTTATTTTGATGAAAGGCTGTTCATTCTTTTAGGATTCCTGGACACAAGTCATGCAAGAGCTAACTTTGTGGCTATTTGCAGCACTCAATGGATACTACGCCCTCCGGGTCTTAATTAAAGTTCTAGTGCACATAAAGTTCTATTCTGCAGAAATTTCTAATCAAGTTGCCTATAAAAATGTACGTTTCCTGGTCAAGCTCATAATTTACCAGTAACTTGATTACTGATTGTTATCCACAGCCTTTACACAGACAATAGACAAAATCATTACCACATTCTCATCAAAGCAAATGGTTTGAGAATCATGGCAGTGGGACATGCCACACCCAGGCTGCACAGGAAATTCCTCAAATGGCACATTAGGAAGTTCCATGCCTAGCAATAACATTCAACAAACAGAGTATCACTGTATATGCAACTCCTCAATGGTCCCTTGAAAAATACCATTCATAGACATGAATAGCACAGGTCTCAAACCTGGCATAAGCAGCACCGTACCAAAGAAAAAGAACAGAGAGAACTGAAATGTATATTGGCAGTGCCAACACCATGATAAACAGAAAATTCTCTTTCGCTTAAAGATGATCATGTTTTGGGATGTGATAATTTGGGAAAACATAGTCATAAATTCAAGCTATCTCACAGTAGGAGGCTCAACAGCTTGACAAGTATTGACTTAAAGGACAATGCCAATAGAAATATTGTCACTTTATCATGCATCTAGAAGAATAACATAGAGTAGCAGATTAAAAATTCATCATAAAATATCAAGGCAGCAGATATTTTCTATCAAAGCAGGAGAAACAGAACTTTTAACAGTGCTCAATTACAAAGACTCTGCAAAGGCAAATGTCTGACAAATATTCAAAACTTTTTACCTAAAAATAGAGTCTGAAGGAGAGAGGTCACAGCACAAATGGACTCCAAATCTTAGAGAATGCTTTGTCATGCCTAAGTAAACTTCTCCCAACAAGAGCTGTAGCAAGGAAGAGCAAGAAAAAGAAAAGCACAAGACAGCTGAAGAGGGAACTTGGTATGCTGTATTTGACTTATCAAATTTTTAATTCCACTTTTATAGACCAGAATCAAATGAGGCTTTCCAGCAGCCTCCTAGCTGCAGGAGGGACAGTGGGGAGCCTGCTATTGTAGATCGCTTGACCAAACCTCAGTAAGAAGGCACACCAGGCCTCAGACAATCTCTCAGAAGTTACTTGGTAGCACTATTTTATTTGTTTTATTTCCTCTTGGAGGTCCTGAGGTGCTTACGTTAAATAAAGTTGACTAGAGACAGCTTTCTTTGGAATCACTGGATATGAGAAGCCAGAACACTCACACATCTTACTCACATTAGCAGACTTCTCTCACCCTCGCCATGTAAGATTGCAGATAAACAGGGAGTAAAAGTTTATTTCCACAAGACATAATTCAAGCATCTGGATACAAGACTACAACCACATTTTTGTTTCCAAACACAGAAAAACACACTAAACAGTTCCAGGCCATATTTAAGATCAACATTCTTTACTGGCTTTCTCTGTGTTCCTTCCCTCTGTTTCAACATCTCCTAGATGGACGAGCTGTATGAGCACAGTTCCCAGTCTCTCTGCCTGTAATATGACATCACTCAATACTTGATCTAACCCTGTCTCAAAATGATGGTGATAAAAAAATTTCCTCTAATTAGTCAGCCTCAACGCTGCACAGATGCCTATTATTTCTTACGTTGCTTCTCTCTGGGATTTATTAGTTGATGATCTGTTTTTCCTTGGAAAGTTGGAAACGGGCATTTTTCTGTTTTAGGTGTCAGGTCTCTCTGTGTCTGCCCAGCTTTTGCTATAAACCTAAATTCTTGTTTCTTATTTAATACCATGGTGGCTTCTGTGATTCCACTCTCATTTCCACTGTCTTTTGGAACAGGGTTATGGGATACATGTAAAGCTAAACAGACAACAGCTATTGCTGGCAACTCCGCTTGGCAAAGATTATTACAGGCTACAAGGTTTTAATGTTTATTTGTAACAACAAGTAAGTTTTATAATGTTCTTACAATGTATATTTCTGTTTTTTTTTTTAAATAATTAAAAAAGAAGTTCATCATCTTTGGCTCATTATTTACTTTTTACTTGGCCTCCACATGGCATATTCATATGACAAGCTTTGCAACAATGTTTTTGTTCAAATCACTTTTTTTATTTCACCAATATTTATAACTTTAAGGAGTTTCCTAAACCTCATCTTTTCATCCTTTAAACATGCCAATCAGATATAAAACAGAAATTACTTTCATTAATATTTTTAAACACATACAACTCTTTCTGGCTTTATTTATATGAAATTATATTGCTAATAATTATGATTTTTCTGAAATATATCTTAATGCTTTTGCATGATGAATACTTTCTAATATTCTGCAGACATGGGTTACTTAAACAAGTTGTCCCAACTCAAAATTCCTCACATTTTGGCAATGACAACAGAAACGGAAGGAAAAGTGAGGTGCTTTAGGCTTGGATAATGGCATATAAAATACAAAGACTTTCTTCAGAAAAATCTTTACGTAAAAAGAGGAAAAATAAACTCAGTTTCCAGAAACAGGTAACAGAAAAGGTTAGCCAAACATTTGCTATTTTTACTCATATATTTTTTCCAAGGTACACCATCTTAGATTTGGTCCTAGCATGAAGGAGCATTGTAGTCTTGATAAAAAAGTACTGTATGTAGGTGTTTGAAGGTGGCATGGCAAATGAAAAAACCTATACTATTTGTTCTGGTGTTTTTACCAATGCTCTTTGTAGTCTGTGGGAAGCCTGGGCCCTCTCTTAAAATAAACCAAAGCCAAAATCTTCATTTAGCCAGAAATGGATGGTACTAAAATTTGTAAAGTTCAGTCTCAGATACCTAGAAATTAAGAGTTTCTTTCCAAGCATATGTGTCCTTCTCTACTTACATGCAAGTGCCCCCCTCTTAGAGATGTCACATAAAATGACCTGTCATTTTTCTGTTATTACTATGAAAATATCAGCTGGAGAACTACTACAAGCTGTGTTGCAAAGGAAGAAGATATTTTCCTACATTTTCCACCAGAAGCGGATCTGGTGCTGGCTTCTGGTAGCTCCTCATTCACTCATTCTACTCACTTCTAAGATAACGCTCAATCTGCTTAAAAAAGTAGTTCTTGGGGAAAAAAGAAAAAAAAAAGTTCTAGTGTCTCTTCTCTCTCACAACATCTCCTTCAGTCTCTTCTTATTCTTCAGTTGTTTCTTATTCCTTTTCCCCCTTTTGTCCCTGTCTGATACTGCTATTTGCAATGCCTTTCCTAATCCCACATCTGGCATCTATTTTACTCTTCAGTGTGACTTTTCATATTTAAAATGGGTTTAAATATGCATTCTAAGTATGAACACTTTTTAATTAAGAGCTGTTTTTAACACATAACATCTTTGCTTCTTTCCCCTTTCTCTACTTAGAAAAAAAAATATTCAAACTAATACCACAAGAAAGTAAACATTTACATAAAAATTATACAGTTTAACATCAATGTTATTGACAGACTGCCTACACTGAGAAATAGTCATCATAGGTCAGAGACAACAGTGGGGAGTTATCATTCCCCAGTAGTTACCAACTCATAGAACTCTATTTCTGCACAAGTGATTCCTGTCAGTTTCATTGCACAAACAAGTCCTCAAATTCAGGAAATGCTTAGGCAAGATATAACATGTTGGTCTTCCAAACTTCTAAACTTGGTAATCTCTGTCTGTATAAAATAGAAATAATTTATCTAGAAGCAAGCCATCCAATTCCAGGAATATGGCATTATCCTTTTGTCATAGCAGTTACAGTAACACTGAAATAAAGAATTGTATTTCATGTTCTTTCAATTTTAATTGGAAGGATAGATGAGATTTGCCTTCTCCCCACACATTTGTCTTGATTCCTAGCATTATCACTGCATAATTACATTGCATCCAAAGATTTCATGTTGTGAAATCTTCGCAAAAAGAGTCTCTGTTTCTATAAATAACAAGATACTTTCAAAATCTTTTGAACTTGAGATCTTTAAAAATAGCTATTTTCCCTCTTCTAGGTGCTGATAATGAATCTAGTCATCTGTTGGCAATACCCAGTATCACCTCACTATGAAAAGCAGCTAGTGGCTAACAGGAATACCTTTTGAAACATACATTTAAAAAAGATATTTGTATATTAAAGATCTTGTGCAATAGTTTTTGGGATCATTTCAAATTCTTCAGCACAGTTTTAGAGTACAGTTAGTCCTACCCAGAACAAAACTTCAGTTTTATCTCTACAGCTACTTGAAAATTGAACTAAATAAATTGATATTATTATCATTACAACAGCAATACAGAGAGCAGAATCAAATCTCTGAGACAAATGCAAAATTTAGATGCAATCCAAAGCACTAATAAAGGAATTTCCAGGAAACTATGACCAAACTGCTGTACTTTGTCACAAGGCTGCATGCTCCAGCCCTTGCCACTTGGGCAATAGATACATTCACAATTCAAGCATGACATTAAAGTTATATTTTTCACTGTGAGAGAAATTAGCCATACCATCAACATGAGAAATACCTTTTTGATCTGAAACAGCACAAATCAATGAACTTAAATACTGTTTAGTAATTCCTTCATCATTTTTTATTAATGTGTTTTCTTTAAGAAATGCATGTTGAATTTGGAACAACTTAGCTCAGCTACTGTGAAGAATGTACCTGGCCCCTTCCTTCTACAGAACGTAGTAATGTTATGAATTAAATTTGCAAATGGATCTGGTGGAAATAAATATATATTAAAAAAGCAACTTTCATTTTTCAGCTGATCTGGTTTATTGTGGGATCATATGTCCAGATGATGGCAGGGAGAAAGGACAGGAAATAAAAAGTTAGCATAGAAACAGCAATGGTAACTTCTTCTGAAATAAGAGTTATGGAGAAAACTGTTGCAGTTTGGAAGCAGCACTGTTTATAAAGGGTTGTCACAAGAACAAAGGAAATTTAACTCAGGGTCCCACGTCTCCATTATTTCAGGCCCAAGAAGTTACCTGAAGGAATGTATTATTTTTGGAAACTAGTTTAGAGATTGAATGCTGAATTTATATACATGAAAATAATTACAAATTGTATATAAGTTTGAAGATAATTATATGTGTACTCAAGAATTCTTAAAGAAAATTAATTACATTGTCCAGAACACTGGGAAGCATTACATCTTTTGATTCCTTGCTTGCATATGTTTGTCTTTTACTTTATGAATAGTCTTAAACTACAAGAGGACATTATCACATTTTTGAAAAGTCCATCTCCTTCAAATGCTTTTTTACATGCAGTCTTTAGCCTTATGACACGAATCTTTTCACAGTAATCAAATACAGTGTGATGCCCAAACAAATGATTGGGTCTTGGCCTCTTCTTCCATGTATTCCTAACCTGACTGCCTGTTTGAAGAAGTTTTGCTTTCTAAACGAAGACAGGGGGTAAGCGAAAATGCAACCACTCCAATCTATAAAAGAAAATTTTAAACTCCAGACTTCTGCAGACACTTATTTCAGTACTCTCCATTAACACAAAAAGGTTATATCAAAGTTTTTTTATTTTTGTTCGGTATGCATACCATCTTTTTAAGTTGTCATCTCACATTTAGAAATAATTATTCAAAGGCCATACTGGAATATTTATTCAAGTCTTCTGTTAAAAAAAAACCACAACAAAACACCAACAAACTATGCATGACTGCTTCAAAACTAGAAAAGCGTTTAACCTTTAAGTCAAGTGTTAAAAAAAAAGTGATATTCAGATGCCAATTTCTGAACAAACTGATTCTTCTTGACACTTCCAGAACTCCGTGACATCTAACCAGAGTGAGAAGAAAGGGAAGCAAAACAGGCTAAAGGATAAATTTACTGATGAACATGAAATTTAATTTCGGTTCCCACTACACATAAACAGCAATTATTGTTTTCAAAAGGAAAAATGTGAAAAAATGGTTCTATTTCTTCTAAAGGATTTTGTACGCATCTATATGATGCACCTTAGAGATGCTCAGCTAACTGTACCTTAATCTACTGGAGATGTGTATATATATTTACTACCTACTATATATGCACACACACATATATATATATATATGTATATGTATAGATATATTTACTATCCTATGACAGGATATGAAAAAGATACTTTTGCAAACCAACTACAGTTAGTGCACACATTTATTTTGCACCCATCCCTCTTTTTTTTTTAAAAAAAACTTAACATAATGGGAGTGAGAAGAAATGTAACATTTCTTCTGCCATTAACCTTAATACAACTGTTTTAATCTACCTCCTTGCATCCTAAAATACTGCTGCATAAGTTGTGCAGGTTGACTCTTACACCTTCACAGCTTTCCAAGTGCCAGTATCCTGTCTAGATCAAGGTATCCAGTTTGCAGTCTACATCACCATTCCTCCCCTGAAAGAAAAATAAAAAAAAAAATCAGATTCACTATGGTTTCCTTTTCCCTTGTAGGGCTTTTTCCTAGGCAGAACATGTTTACAATGGAGTGTTCCCTATTATTTTTTAGATGAGATCATCAGGTTGGATAAGAGGTAGGACTTTGATAACATGATGACTAGTCCTTCCACATCACCAAGTACACTTATTAACATTTGTTAATAAGCTAACAATTGTGAACAGACTATAATACGAAGGAGGATAATGTATATATATTTATGTTAGGAAGGAAGGAAATATAGAATTCAAAATACTGTCACACAAACTAGGGAAGTCATTTCAACAAACTGCAGTAAGTTATCACTTAAAAAATAATGATAATAAATTAAAAAATATTAAAACTTGTAACCAAATTAAGATAAAATTTGGAGAAACATTACGGAAATTACTGATTATGGAAGTCTGATTTCTAGTATTATTTGTCATTTAAAGAACACATTAATTGAAAATACTTCTAACAGTTTCTGCATATTGGTGGAGAGGATTTACTTTGCACTATGCAACTATGCAGTATAAAGATAATCACAGCAATTTAATTTGAATGAAGGAGATTGCAGCCAATTCCGGAAAGTGAAAATGAGAATAATTGAAATTAATGAAAATTTCTTTGAGACTTTTCTGAACTAACTGCTGAAATGAAGGTTCTGTTGGCTGCATTCAAAGGCTCATAAATTTTGTGCATATGGGACAGAAATGCTCATGGGTGAGCATGGTATTAGATGGATGGAGGTGGACAGGTAAGACAAACAACCTAGCAGCCCACCTTTCTAGAACGAGATGGTATTGCGAGGGGCTTCTTTTTTGGACCCCTCATGTTTTGCTAGGATTTCTGTGTGGATTCACTCTTTGTATAAAACTGAATCCTTTGCTGAAGCAAGCTTTAGATCTCAGTCTCTAGATAGATCCCTATGCCTACAGATGGCCTATTTGCTTTTGTCTAATATTTTTTCTCCACTCACTTTAGTCAACGCAGCCAGAGGGAGGGAGCTGGGATTGTTTGGTCTGGAGAGGAGGAGGCTCAGGGGAGACCTCACTGCACTCTACAACTTCCTGAAGGGAGGTTGTGGTGCAAAAGGGTCTGGCCTCTTCTCCCAGGCAAATAGTAGGACCCGAGGAAATGGCAAGAAGTTATACCAGAGGAGGTTTGGGTTGGATATTGGGAGAAGCTTTTTCTCTCAAGGGGTGGTCGGGCACTGGAGTGGCCTGCCCAGGGAGGTGGTGGAGTCGCCATCCCTGGCAGTGTTCAAGAGGTGCCTGGATGAGGAGCTATGAGATATGGTTTAGTGCTTGTGGTACTGATAGGAATGGGAGGGTGGTTGGACTGGATGATCTTGCAGGTCGTTTCCAACCTTGTGATTCTGTGATTCTGTGTGATTCAGAGCCAATGGCAATCCTGCTCTGCCACATAAAAACCTGAAGAACATTTTTTTATACTTCCCAGTATCATCAGATCCCTCTTGTTTAATCACCTCATCACAAATAAGAAAACTTTGATTCTGAGGAACAGACTTTTGTCCAAAGTGGAAAACCACAAAAAGCAATTAATAAATGTTTTGAAGTTTACTTGAATGCCTCAAGCATGGCACAGTATAAACCCAAATACTGTACACATCACATGTGCAGTTCTCTATATCTCTTTTTTCTTTAAGATCAGATGATCAGAAATGACAAGATGGTCAGAAATTTATGAGTGTTTCCAAGGAAGGAACAACTAAACAGACTGACTCTTCAGTCTGGGAAAGAGATGAATGAGATTAAGAGGCACATGAAATGATGAATTAGGACATGAAAAGGAAATGTTTCCTGTATTTCTGATAAGATGGGGAGCAGGGAGGAAGGCAGGGGGCATGTGTGAAAAAAAAAGAAAAAAGTTACAGAAAATTGCCACATTGCATTGCAGATTGCAAATCTATGAACAATAGATCCATTATATATTACTAATCACCAAACACAAATTCCACAAATTTAATGTAACTTTAAGTTATGTTAGTTTAATTCTAATTGCTTTAATGTAACTCAAAACCTATTTAACAAGAGTTGAATGGCCTCTTCTCTGAACCCCTAAATTCTCCACTCACTCTAAAAGATACAAAGTCAAAAGATTATGGGATTCCTGTATAAGGGATACTAAGCAGGCATCCTGTCTACCTACTCCACATGGGAATCCCAAGAGATGTAGTTCTCAGTGCATTCTAGGAGAAATAATGTCATCAATAAGATCTTTTTTGGCTCACTTGGCTAAATAATACATTGGAGTTCTTAAAACACAACTCTGAAGATGATATGCCACAGTGGCAAAACGTAAGTTGATGCATCAAAAGTCAGATCACCACTCCCAACAAGGAAAATAAAAACTTAAACCACAAAACAAAACAAAAAAATCAACCCCACCATTGTAAAAAAAGTTTGACTTCCAGAAACACAAATTCCCGCCATCTTCTGTTATCCTCTTCCCTTCCTCAAGCTCAAACAAATTCCATCTATGTGAATTTCCATGCCCTACAGCAAGTTGACATTCAGGCAATCACATAGCTAGGATGCCAGTGCCACAAACACACGACAGGGGAAGACCTTGTCTTCAAAATTAAAACAACAGAAGATATTTCTACAAACATGTTTTAAATCCCAAAAATGATGGATATGGTTGTGTCTAAGAAATACAAAACAGTCTCCTTTCAGCATGGGCACCAGTACCACTTTATGCTGTCCCTGCTCTTTGGACATGTATAAAATCTTCTCTTGCACAGAATTTGGCTTTTTTTGGTACTATTCAATGAATCAGCTTGGGAAACAGATCCAGCCTAGTAAAGAAAAAAAAAACAAAAACACTTCCATCTTAAACTTGTTTCAGGCACCATTTTGTGGCATTAGCACAAAAGCTTCACCACACACGGGGACAGGATGGCGCAGCCAAGCACACACTTTTCCCACTTTCTGCGGCAGCAGTGCTAACCTATGCCAACATTACATTAATTTCAGCAGTGGTGTGCTGAAATAGAATGTAAGTCTACTGATTAGACACGATGTTGCAGGTAAACAAAATTCCTCAGGAGGCAGCGCTGATCTCCTCAATGGAGGCAGCCACAGGACCAGAGGCACGGAGCTACATGGTGGAAAGGCCAGGTTGGGGGTTAGAAAAGGTTTCTCTGCAGAGGGCACCAAAACAGGCTTCCTTCTGCAGTGGGCATGGCTCCGAGCTGTCGGCGTTCAAGCAGCAATGGTGTCAGACATGGGGTTTGAATTTTGGGTGTTCCAGTGTGGAAACGGGCATAGGATGCAATGGTTCTCATGGGTCCCTTCCAACTCAGTGTATTCTATGATCATCAGAACACGCAGATATAGTTTCACTATTACCCTTTTCCAACCCTTTGTATTAGTTACAGGAATTTCCCAGCTCTTGAAGAATCGATTTAATTACTTTATTCGACAGAAAGCCAGCCATTCTGTGAAATAGCAGGGTTATTTTTTCTTTTATTCTTTCTTTCAGCTGACAGCAGGCATCAGAAAGGCCTTTTTTAATTACTTCGATAACAAAAACAAACCTCAGTCCTCCTCACACAGAATAGCTGCATCCAACTCAGAAAACTTGCAGTTGGGTTTTACGGCCTTTGCTAGCATCAGATACAGTTTCCATTTAAACGCGGCTCTTCCCTGCAATTGCAAGCTCTCTCATCTTGATACGATTTGACAAACTCAGCGACTATAAGCAGTAATGGCACCACTCCGTGATAATCAATCACAACCATTCTTGTGCCGCTACCAAAATGTCTGAAGACTTCTTGTAGCGGGTCATAGAACACTTTGTTCCACTGTCACAATGTATTTTTTCTTGCAGCCTGTTTTTAATCTTCCCTCTTCTCTCCCCTTCCTCTCCACAATCAATTGCCGCCCAATAGCTGAGCCTATTAAAGATAAGCTGAACTCTAAAGTATTGCAATACTCCTACACATTCAGCAAAGCCTTAGGAAAGGTCATTTAATAAAGTCACCCACTCGTTTTCTGGATTTCTTACAAGGCAAGTTCCAAAACAACCACTCAGGTACTCCTGCCACAGTTCCTTGCTACAGAGCTGAGATTCATCTGATCTCACAGAGGATTCGGGGACTTTCTACCCCCCATCCCACCCCTCGGTTGAAAACTCACCTTCTCTTCCGAGATCCAGCAGCACTCACCGACGACAGGAAACTGCAGCTTGAGATGGCTCGGAAGGGAAACCACAAAAAGCCTACCTACACTCAGCTCAGCCTGAAAGCTGTAACAGAATTGCACCTTGAACCCCCACCTCCTTTTGTTTGGATACACTGGTCCAGCCCTGGGTAATTGAGAACCTTTTCAAACCATGAATCTCCTGACTCGTGACTCATTCGACACTTCTCTGGGTACTTAACTCCACCCTCGTGTTTCTAAATTGTCTGAAAGAGTTTGGTGTTGGCTTTTTTTTTTTTTTTTTCTTTTTCTCTGTTTTATCTTGTAAGCGTTAGCGATCAGAAGAGGCTAACCATCACATAAGGAGAATAAGAGAGAAACCAAACCACACCGAATAGAAAGCCAAATTCAAAAGAGAAAATAAAGCTATGTTTCAGATGTTGCAAACTAAAACAAAGTTCAGTTACTTCAACTTGCTTTTCAACTAAGTTCTCTTTCTAACTCTCTCTACCAACAAAATGGAAATGAATCAGATCAGTTCAGTGAGAGCTGCTTCCTCCAGTTTAGTCCTATGGTCTTTTTGCTCGTTGTCCTCAACCGTATCTGCAGCTTCTAAATACTACAGTTTCGGTTCTGTTTCTCCCCTTCATTACAACCTAGGTATAAAACCCTTTATCATTCAGCTTGTTCTGTTCTTCCTTCTCAGTTGTACAACATAGGTGGGGTAACATCAGTGAATAAATGTGAAGGTGTGGGAGCAGCAAAACAGACTCAAGGGCAAAAAAAAAAAACAAAAACAAAAACAAAAAACACAAAAAACCAGCAAACTCCACTAAAACCACTACAGATCTGAATCCTGGCTTAAATAAAGGTTTTCTGCTTGCCTTGACTTTTACATTTTAACAGTATCTGCATCTGACATTATATCAAAAGGCTCATTTTCACTGATAGGTACTGCTAAGCTGGAATGATAAACGCCATCTTTAACTAAACCCAACAGGTTTTACCAGACTTTTTACAGACAGTGATGCATTATTCACATTTATTACTGTACTGATAAAGGTGTGAAAGTATTTAATTGACTTGCTGTATAGTCAGACAGTGCATCATTCTTAACTCTAAAAGATCTAAGGAAAATGTGCTAAATCCTAAATTATAGGAAGTTACTTACTGCTGGCATGGTTTTTTCTTTTTTAATCAATGCAAATTCAGCTACAACATACAAAATTTACCTTTCCATTTTAGTCTATTGTTTAAATAAGACGAGGTTATACACTTGAATATTTAATTAATTTTTATTTATTTAACATGACTTTGTTAGAAATTGTTTTGACAAAATCATCAGTAGCAGGGAGCTAAGGGTTTGGTTTGATTTGTTTTTTACTGTATACATCAAGATTTTGGAATTGAAATATCTCAACTCCCATCATACATATTATTTTATTTAGACAGGAATAGGTGACATTGATTTCTGAAGACCCAAATGCTTTCTTAGCTTTCCATAAGTTCATTAATTGATAACAGTGAATAAGCTGAAATAACGAAGTGTCTCTCTGCTTCTATAATAGCACTTGCTACCATTTTACTTCTAGGAAGGAATTGTTTATGAAAAACTGAGTGAGATAATTCTCCAGCAGCAAAATACACAGTGTTTTATATTTTTCTATAATTTTCTGTAGCCTAGTAGGTTATAGAAAATCCAGTCTTAAACAGATGTATCATATCTTAAGTACATTTTTCAATAAATTAATAATTATTTAGAAACATGCCTATCCATGTCATCACACTCAGAATTTTACATTTATCTATATCTTACTTGCTTACCTAGCTTCTACATTTTGCTACCATCATTCCCGTGTTCAATAGTGAAGAGAGATTCTTCTTAATTTCTCAGATTTAGCTTTCTTACATCTTTCTTAAGTATTACTGTGTCTGTTATATGTTACAGAAGAACAAGATGTTACGGTAGTAAACACTGGCTAAATTAAACTCAAACCAAATTCTAAACAAAACAAAAAACCACCAGTTCAGCCATTTTTTTTAGACTAGTAGTGAGGATTTGCTAATGTGCAACAGCTGGGGACAGCTATTTAAATGTAGCAAATGAACAGCTTAATTAAGGAAGTATGTCAAGGAACATAAAGAGTCCCAAGTACAGTATGTGAGGATTCATTCAGATAACCATTTTCAGGCCTGGGAATCAGTATGTTCTCTTGCACGTATTCTGATGAAGTGCTCAATACATGTACATCTCTGTAAGTGCTTCTGTCCTAAAAATCACATACATACATATTTGAAGCGTAAAAAATAAAGCATTATTTGAACTTAAATTCTTAAATTTAAAAAAATAAACCAGTCCGAGAGATTGTTTGGTTGAATATACATTTTCCACACAAGTAGACGTTGCAGGATTGGCTTTGACTTCTTTCAGAAAACAAATGCATATCCCACCACTTAGCAAGGCACCAGTATTTACTTTATTTTGAATGGTTTCCAAAACACTCTCCTTAGTGGTAGATCCAGGTACAATGAAAATAACAACAGTATATGTTTTTGTATCCAGTGTGAAATTAGTGTGAGAGCAAAGGGTCAAAGGTAAATCCATTCATGTTTAACCAGCAAGCACTGCATTTAACGGTGTGGTTCAATCACACTAACACAGCTTGCAAGATACTTGACTGCACACAACCACTAATTAATCAAAATCAGCAGAAACAGATCGTACTTTTATACCAGAGGCATTCTAAAAAAATGCTCAGCTTGGCACCTGCCAAACAACTTGAAAACTTGCTGTTAAGTGCTTAGTTACACAGTTGTTCTACAAAGTCTTAAAATACAATAAGAGAAGGAAGGAGAGGGGTAGGGAGGACGAGAGAACAGAAGGTAACAATAAAGCAGTACATTCTGAGACAGCATCATCTGAAAGACAGCTCGCCATCCCTCGCTGTGCTCCGTTCTCAAGGTGGCAGAGCTGATGATATTTTTTAATAAGGGCTCAAGGAAACAACGTTTGGGAGTTGTGATTCAAGCAGAAGGGAAGAAGGAACAGTGTGAAAGGAGCCAAGTAAAAAGAAAGTGAAGATTAGGTTAGAACAAAAGATGCAAAGGTTGTATGTAGAAAATACAGCACAACAGTAGCTTCACAAAAAAAGACAAGATGTTTGTAGCACCGTATGCAGTGACAAATTTCCAAGAGACTTGGAGTTGAAAGTGGGAATAAAATGGCCAAATAGAAAAGCTGAAAGTGGGAATAAAATGGCCAAATAGAAAAGCAGGAAATATGCTATGAATTAATACTATTATTCTGCAGGGCTAGAATACCTCAAGCAGAGATGTTAAGACCGCTGCCTGGTTGATGCTCAGAAGCACCCTGATTTTAGAAACTATGTCCTAACTCTTGGCTAAACTCAGTCAGGGCTCAAAGAAGGGCAGGAATGTGCTTCAGCCCCAGGGAAGACCATGCACAAGAAGATGTGCTCAGATTACAAGTTACACCCAGGCTTCACAGAGGTGAATCCAAAACTTAAGATATGGGTAACTTCAATATATGTTTAAAAGAAATTTAAGCAATACTAAACAAATTAAATCAGGGAAAAGGCTAATCTGAGAAAAAATACTCTACTCCAACATCTTGTTTTTTTTCCCTCGGGTTGAACAAGAATTATTCCCACAGTGGAACAGACAACGCTACCACCATATTTAAGTATTGTCTTCCAGAAAGACATTGCTGATCTCATGAAAAAAGTTGGGTATTTTGGAATAGCTTTATGATGATACACTACACTCTTCTGAACACCTCCTAGCCCCACCCAGCCACTCTTAAGGTCTGAACTTAGTGGAAAACATTCTTACATGTTAACTCACTTGCCTTGCAGTACAATCCTTACGGAGATTCCCAGCCTAAGGACGTAATGCAACATACTGCAGGTGTAAATAGGGAGATTCAGAACTATATTTCACTGATCTTTCCCATCATCTGGTGCTGACAGAAATTTGGATAGCTTCCATTAATCTTTAGTGCCCCTTTTATTTTATTATGAAGACCACAGCAAGTGAAAAAGGCAGGGCCTCTTGACTAATATTCTTACAGAGCACCCAAGTGCATTTTGAAAACATGGCATTTTTAGGGTTTCTCTGATTCAAAGACACTTTGGAAGATCACAAGCAAACAAATCGTTAAAGACAAAACAATTACACAAAGAAAGGAAGTTTCCTTGGGAAGGAAATGGAGGAATAAGATTCAGAAGCCTCATAAAGCATCTGACTGAGCCTCCAGGACAAAACAATTTTTATACAACTGAAAAATAGGAGAATTTTGCAAGTAATCTTTCACCACCTCTTCACATTATATCCGTTACCACTGGGACCTAGATTGCCTTTCTTTGCAAGGATATCTAAACTCAAGGGCAGAATTTAAAGAGGTACTAAATGCTAGCAGTGAAAAAGTAATCGTCTTCTAAGATGTGCCCTTAGATGAGGTCGCTGACCTGCCTTGGATAGCACCGCAATTACAAAGCGCAGTTTATTTCTTTTGAATGCTGAATAGGAGAGTATGAAAGAGCTTCTTCAACACTTTGTTTTCTGTGAAGAAAAAAATACATCAGAAAAGTATGGGAGAAGACGACAACACAAAGGCCAGTTACAGCCAAATGTTCAAGCTGAGAATTTGCTGCAGTGTGAATGAACAGAAGCCATTTAACAGCAACCTGCAGGAAAAATATTATCGATTGCACGACCTGCTATCTGTTCATCCTTACTTTCTTCCTTTCAAGAATCTTTACAAAAATTAAAAAAAAGGACATTTTTTCTTCAAGTTCCCTTTTATTCCACCCACTGTTGTGCAGGCATAGCTGTTGTGCAGCTGCATACTGTACTTATTCAGGTAACTAATTCCACCAAGAAGCAGATGAAGATAATATTTACATTTTAGCTGGATTTTTGGACCTGCTTAACATTCAGCCATAAAAACAGATGAGCAAGCATAATGAGAGAGAGCACACTGGAAAATAACAACAACAACTACAACCAAATGTCTCCACCCCCCACATCATTCCTGCTGCAGTACTGCCTAACTACAGCCCAACATTCATACAGGGAAACATTAGTTTTACCTCTGCAGGGTCGAGAAACAGAGGAAGAATGAAAGCCAACATCACTCCCAGCTCCATATAAAACCCCAAAAGAACCTGATGATCTCTTTCCCCTGCAGTTTTCCATTGACTAGCAAAGCACAAAGGGAATTAAAAGATTGCTTGGCTTCTTCGGGGGGCTAGCAGCTCATCCCCCCATAGACAGGCATTCTGAACCTCAGAGGAGCAGCAAGTTTTTATGAATAGCTTACCCTGCAGAGATGCTCTGAACTGCCTTCAAAAGCAGGTTTAGGGTGCTGTCCTGTACAAGTGCATCAAGCAGGCAAAGTGCTGTGCGGCTGCTGTCAGTTTATCATCCCTACATATCAACTTGACCTTGCTCATACTGGGGTACTCCAAATCAGTTCTTTTTGTGGCTGTGTTCTTGCACCAGGGAAGTTTTTGGACATACACTGGTTCACAACAAAAGATGACAAAAGCATGCAACTGAAACATTAACAATCCTCTATGTGTTTATTTCTAGACAATTGTTTGGGGCATTTCTGAAACAGATTATTTCTGGAAGTACCCACATGCTGAACTGAGTCACACACATCATTCGTGGTTGTTTGAGAACTGCCTGCTCATGTCAGAAGCTGTCAAGGTGTTCAAAGTCTGCAATGTACGAACCAGGAGGTACATAAGTCCAAAATGCATGCAGTTCATTTGAAGTTTGGCATTACCAGGATACGTCTGAGAAACACTTGCATTCTGTGTTCTTGGGAATATGGAAATAAAAATGTACACATAGATAGCTGTGAATAGCTGTGAACGGTAGGGCTGTTTATGTAAAGCAGGGTTCTTTTATGGGGTCAAAGGCCTCATGGTGGGAAATTATTCAAATGAAAAATTCCTCCCTCGGGGATGGCAACAGTTTATAGCATTTTGTTGGGAAGATGTGCGGTGGTGTGCTCCTATCAGTGCCTGATATTTAAGCCTTTTCATCAGTAGGGAAAGGGCTTTCAACTAGATCTTGATCATGACCTCTTGAGATCCACCAAAGCAGAAAACATTCAGTTGTATAAGACTGATCAGTGGTCTAGCAATTGCCAAAATGAGCAGCTAGAAGAAACTGGTAAAGAAGTGGAAAAGATTTGGAATTTCCAAAGTCCTCAAGTTAAATTTCCACGTATCTGCTAAAACATATACCTCCCAAATAGGAGATTTTATAGTTAGAAGAAGTGCAGAGGACAAGCACTGCTGCAGCTGACAGTGAATGCACAGCTCTGAATTTACGTGTAGATTAGCATTATGAAACACAAGAAAAAAAAGTAGCCTACTGTCTAACGTTACTGTCAGCATTCTCCTAACTGTTATTACCCGGACTACAAAGACACCTTTCTCTTTTCATATAGTTGGTTTTCAATTGTCCAGCGCAATTATAAAATCTTGCACTTTTAACAAAGCGGGCACCAGAGGGAGACCTGCACTTTAGTTCAAAATGCTGGCAGGAGCTGTTTAAAAGTGGACAATCAAAGCTTCTTGGCCAATGTGAGGAACAAGTGGCTCTGGGTGAAACTGTGGCTAATAGTAGCACCCAGAAAGCAACTGGTGTTGGGCAGTTTTCTCTTTCTAAACGGTCCAATAGACTTAAGAGAGTTCCATGAAGAACAGGTTCCCAAATCTCAGGCTGTACACAAACACACCTCAACCAGTCTGGCCATAGCTGTAAAAGACCTGCTCTTTGCCACCTATGTCCTCAGCCTATCACCACATCCTCGTGACGGTAACCACTTCTCAAATCTTCTGACTGAGCTGCATATATAAGAACTACCTAAACATGTCAGTCAAAATAAGCCAGATCAGCTTAAGCAATTTAAATAACAAATCTTTCCTAACATGGCTCAATTTGACCGAATTGGATTAGGGAGAGCTCTCATGAGTAGCTCAGCTAGCAGACCAGAGAGACAAGTGACACCAGGCAGAGGGCAGTGATGAAATGTGGGTTGTTCTTCCAATGCCATGACTACAGCTGAATTAGGACTGCAAATATATATGCATATATACATAGTGAGTGGGTTACTTTTATTTTTCTTAAGCAAGGCAAGAGACTACAAGAAATACTCCATGGGCATGAAATACACTGTTCTTTTAAAAACAGGTACTCATCAGTTCAGGTGGGAGAGCCAATCTCTTCTAAAAAATATGTACTATCCCAGTAGGTTTTACTACCCAGAAAATTGATGCTCTGCATATGGAGTCAAGCAGACTAACTGGAATTCACACAGCCAGTTAAAGAGCAACAAAATTATTTCTATGAGAGGTAAGTCTGTTGGTGTGGTAACAGCTATCAACTCAATAATTAAACAACTGGATACAAGGTTTGCAATTACGCTAATCTCAACTGATAAACTGATGGGAACAGAGAAAAGCTAGAAGTACTGTTCGTCCTTATTAGAAGTACTCCCCATGCTCCAGATTTGTCTAATTTTCCAAAAATTGGGAAAAATTATCAATTCCTCATGTACAACCCAAATTAAGAAAAATATTGAACAGCAAAGAATTAGGAGCAAATTCTGGAATAGAACCAAAATTTGACCCTGCTCTCTTTTGTGAGAAAACAACAGACAGACTCAGCAAATTAATTTCTAGAACATTTGTTTTTCTAACTTCCAGATTTAGCATTTGGATTTTTTTTTCTTTTTATAAAGTAGATATAACTCAAATTTTGAACTAACAAATTCATTCTAGATGGTTCCAACTACAAACAAAACAATGCTGGTATTTCAACTACAAAGTTATTATAATTTTAATGTAATTTAGCACGCTACTTTAGAAGGTATTCCATTATAAGGAAGTTATTAAAATAATAGTACATTTAAAGCTGCCTAATAACGTCAGTCTTTTTGAGAAGTTGTATCACCTACAAAATTAGCATTAGCCTCTGAAACTCAGCAGATTGAACTGTCCCCAGGATTGAACCATCCCAAGGATGGTCTTCCATAGCTACTTAAAGCAATCCTCATGGAGCTGCCAAAATTTACATTGATGGTGCTCATGGAGGAAATTCAGCCTCAAACAAATTACATAAAATCAATAGGGGAGGAGGTGAAGGGGAGGAGAATTTTCAAATTCCTGAACTCTCTAAGGTGATTCTGCATGAAATGCTATGTGCTCCAGAGTTTCTAGAGTGAACACCCAGCTGAGGAGATGGTGGGAAGGCAAGATATCAACATACTTTGTATTTGCAATACGTGGGTATCTCAAGTGGCTGAGAATAAGGATAAACAGGAGAAACTGAACACACTGGTAACATGGTGTTTTTTTGGCTAATGGCTTTAGCTTCCTTCCTGGGAGCACCAAAGGGGGAAGCACTGCTTTCCACTGAAACAGTAGATTAGCTGTGCACCTTCTTCTTTTAATTACTACTGCAAACAGTTTTCTTCCACGGACACAGGATTCATGATCGACTCTTTGCACAAATTAGATGTAAAGAAAGAGATTTACGAACTCATAGGCAACCATAAATCTGGCATTTCCTCAATCTAGAGTGTTTGAATTTGTGATGTAAATAACAGTCTTTTTACAATGTGGTATAAAATCTCTAAAGAAAAGAACAGATGCTCAGACACAGCCTTTGCCCCAGAGAGCTTCTACTTCCAAGGGTGCAAGAGTTTTATCAGATTTTTCAATCACACACAAACAAAGGGCTAACCTAAATATGGTTTGATTATATGTACATAATTTGTCACGCAAGAAAAATAACCATCTTACAATTTGGTGGGAACTGAATTTGAATTTTTTTTTGTTTGTTTGTTTTTGGCTTTTTGTGGCAACACAGACATTGCAAGTTAACTGTATTATAGAGCAGACTTGGTATTGTTTCTATTACGTTGTATCACTTCATTTTTTTTAGAATATCAATCAAATACTCTTTCCAAAATGTCATACTACATATATTTAAAAATGATGAGCTACCAAAACTTGCACTAACACAAGGAACATTAAAATACTCTGTATGCTTCTACTAGACTTCCTAGTTCACTTTCAGGAATAATATTCAAAGGTTGGTCTGTTCTTAATCTGCTCCTAAGCAATAAGCAAGGTGCCACAATATTTAGTACATCATGCTTGCTTTCCATTTTTGCACACACATTAATATGGGTGCAGGAAAGTGGTAGAGAGAAGATGGAAAACATTAGGCCTGACCAAATTTCATCACTTAGAAATATACAGCAACTGTACTTACAAGTTGCAACAGTGACAAGAAACCAAATTCACAGAGCTTTGCACGATGTGCAATTCACAGTCTCTCCTATTTGGGACATGTCTTCCTAAAATGTGTAAAAAGGTAAAACCACATTACAGGGAAGAGCATGGTAATTACAGAGGGAAGAGGCTTGTTTTCTTCCCAAAGGACGCATTACACACCTACGTAGACACACAGAGTAAGCATAAACTTTACAGCATGTTCGAAATAGATCATGTAGAACTTTACATAAACAACTCACAATCTCAAAAAACACCTCACAAAATAACATTCAGAGACCACAACAAAGAACTACCTGGATGCTTATTTCTAAATGTATATATTTCTAAATGATGCATAGTTTTGAGGCTAAAACAGATTTCCCTTGATATATCATTTTTCATCATGCTGTCTTTGAAAACCAAGATATATTAAATCTATGATCATTGTAGATCCTGAAAACAGCATGTCGTCCATTCAAATTTTTTCAGTTTGATCATAGAATCATAGAATGGCTTGGGTTGGAAGGAACCTTAAAGATCATTGAGCTCCAACTTCCTGCCGTGGGCAGGGTTGCCATGCATTAGATCTTAATTATGTTACCAACAAGTGTTGTGAATTGAAGAATTTTAATTTACAAAATGCAATTCAGACACAAATTTAGTTTTAGAAAGCACTGAAGGAATCTAGAACTTTATCAGGGTTTGCAAAACCACTATCCAGAACAGGAGAAAGAACAACTATCTTACAATACTAAGTTAGAGACGCTTAAAAATATTACATCTTGAATTAAGGAAATCAAATGAAAGGTTTTCTGATGAAAATTTTGGAAGCTCAAATCAAATATCTGAAAGAATCTAGACAAGCTGAAAAGCAACACTTTGACCTCAAACAGTACTTTAAAATTGCATTTTAGGTCATAGAAGTGTTCATGAAAAAACTTCTGGAAAACTACAGCTTTGTCACTCAAGGAAAGTAGAATTTTCTACAAAGTCTTAGCATTTTATTCCTTGATCATAGCATCCTTCATTTCTTCATATATAAGTCCAGGTTTTGCCCTTGGTTACTCTAAGGCAATAATAATTCTGGAATCTAACAAAACAGAATGTGGCAGATACTGAGAACAAGAGACAAAAATCTACCATGAACTGTTACAGAAAACACAGAAATTACACAAACAAAAAAATGAAATCTAAAAAGCTTGTGACATATCCACCTCTACATTCATCAAGGAAGGTCTATTTAGCTTTTTAAAGTATTGTTTATGAAATAACTGGAAGACTGAGCTCAAAAGCTGTGACATGGTTAAAAATAGTTGTATGGTTTAAACTCTTCTACTCACAGTGTTGTACATAAAGAATTATTCTCCTGGTCAAAATATTTGCCTTTTCAATGAGCTGAACTTTCAGGTCATCTGTTAACAATGTAGATTCTTTCCTGTCTAGAAGAACCTCATGTCCTCTCCTTTATTAAATAGCAGAGTATTGCTCCCAGCTGGTTGTTAATTCACACAATTATCATGTTGAAATCCTTCAAAATGGTAGCCAGAAGTATGTAGTGCTTGGTTTGTGATATATTTTTATTTAATAAATCTCATAACTCATTTTCTTCTTAAAATACAACTTAAACTGATCATTGTGCCCTCTTCTCACCACCCCAGCCATACCTTTCCTTTCTTTTTTCCTTTTTTCCTTTTTGTAAATATATGGCCACATGTTGATGCTGAGTTCAGGGCACCTTTGATGCTGAAACATCTTTGCCACATTTTGTCAATGACTTGTGTGTTACCAAACTCACAGACTTAGCCAAGTGAGGAGAGTGCAGTTTGCCTTCCTGTACAATATCACTCCATCATTTCTGCAACAGATCATCTTATTCTGCCTGAGATAGAGGCATCTCTTTGCAAAGATTCACAGCTTTTGTCACTTGCATATTCAGAACATCCTTAAATAAATTCTTCTGATAGATAACTGCCTTCAGTTTTAAATTTATTCTGTTTCTAAAAGAAATATACCTGAGTTCAGCCTTCAGCTGCCATATTTTGCAATATTATTGACTACTACAGTAAAGGTAATGGCTCTTTCTGAAATGTTTGGCCCCATATGCGTACTTGCAGGCTATCAGTCACCTCTTAAACTTCCATCTGCTAAACTTAGTAGACTGGACTCTAGGCTCTTACTAAATACATCATATGTTTGTTCACATATTTCTTTCAAGGATTTTTGTTGTCCTTTATGTATTTTTCTGAATCTTTTCTGAGTTCAACAAGGGTGCTTTTCTGTATCTCAGCCTCAAACAGGATATCCTTTTCTAATATTACATCACTAGAAACATACTGCAAAATAAAAATACACCCCATATCATTTCAGATCCCTCATATCCATACCAAAGAACTACAGAGTGCATTTTAGCTACAGCATCTTATCCGTGAAGAGTTAGCACTTTCTGAAGTACTACTCTCCAGCCTACATGTATGATCTTACTGTCTAGACAGATAAATTTAGCTATATTAACACATGTTAAAACGATCTCCATTAACTAACTAGAGAACATCCTTCAGTTATCAACCCACCAATTTTTTGCAGGTATGCATTTTGCCGGAAATCATATTCTGCTCTCCCCTTGGTCATTATCCAAGTCCTCAAAGCAATGGGCTGTGAAATCTCTATAAAATCCAACATGAGTGTCCTTCATCTATTGCTGCTTTATGATCTGTTCATTAACCAGCTTGAGTACTGTGTTCCATTTTGGTTCCCTCACTACAAGAAAGGCATCAAGGCCCTGGAGCACGTCCAGAGAAGGGCAATGAAACTGGTGAAGGGTCTAGAGCACAAATCTTATGGGAAACAGCTGAGGGAACTGGGATTGTCTAGTTTGGAGAAGAGGAGGCTGACAGGAGACCTACCTGAAGGGAAGTTGTGGTGAGGTGGAAGTCAGCCTTTTCTCTTGTGAAATTAGTGATAGGACATGAGGGAATGGCCTCAAGTTGTGCCAGAGGGAATTCAGGATGGTCTTTGGAAAACCTTCTTCTCCAAAAGAGCAGTCAGGCACTGAACAGTGTGCCCAGGGAGGTGTTGGAATCACCATTCCTGGAGGTGTTCAAGAAAACATTTAGATGTTGTACTGAGGGACCTGGTTTAGTGGGGGAAATAGTGGTGGTAGGCAGACAACAGGACTGAAAGATCTTGGAGGTCTTTTCCAACCATGGTGATTCTGTGGTTCTATGAATCTATATTTAATATATTCAATATTGGCCACGCTGACTTAGCAAAGAGCCAGATTTTGAAAATCAGAATAGCATGCAGTTCTACATCAAGCGCCTTACAAAAACATATCATAGCTGTGTGAATATCTTTGTTTACCTTTCAGCCTCAAAATGAAATAAATACAGACAAGTTGTATTCAGCATGAACAGTTGGGCAAGCACTGACTCTGCAGTCTTTCTTCTATTTTCTGCTGACAAGCTCTCATCTCAGCCTTTCCACAGTTCTACCTCTGATCATTATTGGCCTCTCCAGTCTACTATTTACGTTGCATCTTGGCCCATCCTATTTCATTTACACCTCTTCAAAATACTTAAAATTGAAGAAAAACAAAATATAAACCCAAATACCTTACATGTATTCTTAGACGTGTATTATTGTGAAAATGCTGACTGCGGTAAAGAAAAATATTAAATTTGGTTGCTCCTAGCAGATAAGGCAATTTTTTTTTGTAACTTGCTGCAATCTTTGAATACAACATCCAGAGCTTCCCCAGAGAACTAGTGTTTAGATTCACAGTAGGATTTCTAAAGAAACATAGAATAATATTTTTGCATTATTTTCATTTTCTTTACTATTATTGTCTGTCTAGTAGACTAACATCACTACTAGCATTGTTTTGCTCTTAATAAGTAAGGTAATTTAAATATCGTTCTTAATCCTACTGACACAAGGTTCACCCCTGCCTCATTATGTTATGACAGCTTCATATCCGTCTGTATTGAATTTGCACTGTAAGAATTACAAACCTCCAGAATAATGTTTAATTGTAAAAGATGTAACTTCCAGACAAAATAGTTTTCTTTATTTTTTCAGTAAAATCTCTGTTAAATTATTTTTAGGAAATCATCCTTTTGAAAAAAAAAGTGAGTTGGCAAAGGCTGTACTGAATAGAACTGATTTAAATATACAAGAGCTACCAGTGCTGATTGTACTGGTGAAAGTTAAGAGAGCTTAAATCTTGGTTAATTTTTTTTCATAAAAGTAAAATTTTACAGAAAATAATCTCTTATTCTCAGAAAAGCATGACAAAAGAGCTGAGGACATTATCAAGTCTAGGAAGGTTTTGTTAATGATCTCCTACTATAATCACTCTGAAATAGCAGTACATATTTTCTCTGCATTCAGACAGTTGAAGAAAGATTCCTCTTCACATAACTGTTCCAAATGAAAGAGGTTACTCACTGATACAGAGTACGTACCCAATAAAGAACATTTCTTTGACTTCTCTATCATCAGTTATTTCTAAGCAAACAGCACCTCTAATATTATTTTCCGCTCTTAGTACCTTCCATATAACAGTATATGTATACTGTTATATAAATACTGTTACATATATGTATTATAGTATATATATACTGATACATATATGTTATATATGCATATACATTCCTGATATTACTGAAGGAATAGAACAGCACAAATCACCCTAACATATTTCACAAATATTAAAATTTGAAAGAGTTCTCATACAGTAAGAAAATAACTAGGATTCTTTCTTGTGTCCAAGAAGGGTCCTTTTAATTATGATAACTTTTATTCAGATTATATTTTGGGGAAATTAAAGAAAAAAAAACACAAAAGAATCAGTGATGTATTCCAAGACTTGTCCAAAATAATACATTAAAAATAAAAGTAGCACTGGATGTTATGAATCTGAGGAATTCTGACCTTCATGTCTGTAAAAAAATGTTCAGAACTTACAAAAATTTCAGAGGCAATTTTCTGTTCCTAAGAATCCAATTTGTTTAGTTGTCATTATCTTGCAGATAATTAGACACAGAATTCAAGGAAAACATATATATAAAAGAACAAGTGCCTAGGCCAGACTGTCTTTTACATTAATAGCAGAATGGAACCACAGAAGAAAAGGTAGAAAGGGCAATGAGAAAGGCCTGATTTTATAATTTGATCCTACTCTTAATGAAGCGTGGCACTCAATAAAAACTGGTGCAGTGGAAGTCTGTTTGACTTGGTCATTTTCACATAAGTAGTCTGAAGTGTTTGGGTGTATTTTTTTTATACTTTGTTGGCAAGTAAATTAATTTGAATGTATTGGATCGAGTTTCCAGATGGCGATCAACAGAATACTTTTTTTTCTGAGTGTAATCTTCTTCTGTGCTTTCAAATTATTTATTTAATGATATATATATATATGTATATATATGTGTATGTGTGTGTGTGTAAAATTTAAATGAAGAATCAATGCCAATGGCTGGCAATGACATTAAATTGTGCTGGTTTAAAACCCAAGTACAGGTTTTAAACTCATTGCTGCGTGCACCTGTTAAAACAGTGAGTCATCTGAATATACCTTCATCCAATCCTAATTTCTGAGTGCTTTACTTCTGAAATAATATTTTAATCAATTTATTTTATGGTGTTATGAAATTGCATACAAATGTAGACTAGATTGCAGTAAGAACATATAAATTTTTAAATAAATGAAATTGTCTTTAGAACACCGAATACATAATCTAGGCTTTTTATAATCATATTCAACCTAAAATTACATTTCTTAATTATGAGCTACATGTAAGTAAATGACAGAATATTTTTGCTTAATATAAACAAAATATGGGCCTAACCATACACTGAACTGAGAACACTGGACTGGGGGCACTTAGAATACTTGGCTGCTTTATAAATTCTCACTCAGTTATGAACACATTTAATAATAAAGCACTAGCACTGTTGTCTTTAATATTAACTGCTATTATTCTTTCCTACCAGTTCTTATTTACATGTTCGAATGAGCTGAAGAGCAACATGTCTTACTTTCCTTATCAGTTTTCCCACCTTTACATTTAAAGTGAAAATAATTTGCTCCTGCCTATGAAACTGAAACCAAAAGTCATAAAAGCACAAGTTTTCCTACTCAAAAGCTAACGATGGTACCCATACTTTGAACTTTAATTCCATTGGAAAGACTAAATATAATATGTATAAATTGCAGCATTTTCAATGAAATAAAGCATAAACTGAGCTCAACTACTAAGAGACATGCTGTCCTATCCCAGTTGCTGTCCTATCCCAGTTCCTACCCACTGCCCATTCAATACATAACTAAAATAAAACTTAAATTAAAAAATAAATTATACTCTGAATTTCATTTTTATGCCACCCACAGCTTCAGGTTGGGTTTGCCCAACAACAGTTTTACCTCTCAGTGAAATTATAATATGATCCAGGTGGACAGGAAACAAACAAACAAACAAACAAACAAACAAAAACAACAAAATAGCCTCACATGACTGCAAGAGTTTTACCACTTGTGTTGGGCACTAAAAAGTAATGAAAAAATTCATCACATTTTCTAACTGCTGTGTTTAGTGTAAAACTTAGGAAAACGTTAATAAGTAATATTAAACATTAGTTATGCAAGCCTTCCAACAATTAAAGCTTATAAGCAGGAGGGAAATCAACTTCTTACATGGTCTGATAGTGGTAAGACAAGGGGGATTGGCTTTAAACTAAAAGGAGATTTAGGTGAGATGTTATGAGGAAATTGTTGGTGTAAAGGGCAGTGAGGCAGTGGCACAGCTGCCCAGAGAAGCTGTGGATGCCTCATCCCTGGAGGCTCAAGGCCAGGTTGGATGGGGCCCTGGGCAGCCTAAGCTGGTGGAGGCAGCCGTGCCCACAGCACAGAGTTGGAGCTGGGCGAGCTGCAAGGTCTCTTTGAATCCAAGCCATTCTGTGATTCTATGATATGACTGAGAATTAACTGGAATCCCAAACCGTTGCAAGCAGGTCTTTACCATGCCTATATCAAAATAGAAGTGCAAGTGGCCCAAAACTACGTGGTGCAGAACAGGTTTGTCCTCAGCTCTGACATGATGACCTAGCACAGCTTCTTTGTCCCACAGCTTGCCCTCCAAGTGTCCCCAAAGGATGTGGATCCTCTTCCAGAGCCAGCACAAGTCAAGGGCAAGCAGCCCTGTGGCCATACCACAAAGCAGTATACTGAATTAGCCCAGCTTAAAATGCAATACACTACTGGACAGATGTTTTTTAACTGATCAATGTCTGCTTTGATCTGCTGCAACCAACCCAGTATCTACCCAGTTTCTTCTATCTTCCTTCAATCACAGCATATGCAACAACCATCACAAATGTTGTCAGGATGGGCAAATTTCCTCCCCCCCTCCCCCCTCCCCCCCGTTCTCTGTGTGCTTTCACTGAGGCTGTTCTGTGTGCACTACTTGCCCGTACTCTAACAACCTTGGACACATGCTTTGTCATATCAGCAGATATCTTTACAGCTACTCACTGAAACACACAGAGGAATGGTTCAAACCAAAGTAAAACTTCTGGAGATAAGCTTTTTTGTTGTTTAATTGTGCCAGGCTAATTTTTCAACCCTTTTGAAAAATGGCCAAGTTTCTGTTGTGGTTCAATGGAAGAAATGGCTGAGATGTCTGAGGAAGGAGCTGCTGAAGTCAATAATAATGTGCTGCCATCCAAAATCCTTCGGAGTTTAAGGTAAAAAAAAACATTAAGTACAATTATGGTTTAAGAACACAACTTGATCAACCGCCCAGACAATTGTCACTAAGATAAAAAAACAACCCTTGCTTTACACCACAATAGCTCAGTGCTGTCCCTAAACCCAGCTTCAGTAGCACAATCCCTTAACAACATTCACCTACTAACACACTTTACAGTCTCAAGGGAAGGCCTGTGATGAAGTTGAGAACTATCCTGCAATAGGTTCAGAAGACTGTAGGGGGAGAAAAGTTCAGTGCTCAGCGTGTTGCAATTTAAGCATATTTAACAGTTTAAATGAACCAGAGTAGCCTTTCTATACCTCTTTGTAGAGAAAGGAGATAAAGTTTCAATTCTGATGACCTTCTAGAGAAATTTATTTGGAAGGTCTGAATGGCCGGATGAGTCTCATCACTGATTACAGAGAATATCAAAGATGATATTGCATGCTAGCTGAATACCTCTTCACAGTTAGTTAAAGAAAGAAATAAAGCATAAAAGAGAGAAAGCTTTGTCTGTGACCTGTACTTCTACTTGTAGCTTCTCTCTATAAGACTCAATTAGATTATTTTATTCTAAGATGTTCTGACCATATTTACTTTAGAAAAACAAGCAAACTTTAAACTGCTCGCATTTTGACTCAAGTAAAAGATGAACAATTAGCAATCTAGCAATCACCTCTGAAATACTCAGGCTGACTGGTTTGCTCAGTGCTACATTAGCTGTCACAGAGGGAAAGAAAGAATTACACTTTTCACGACAGCATTCAGGTATCCTAATGATGAGAACCAACATTTTCTCCCTACAGAACCTGCCAACCCATTTGCCAAATTCTACGAAAGATAAGGCAGTTCTAGCAGAATATGTCTTTCTTCCACCTCATAAGAAAGTTCCAGTTTCTTGCTCAGAAAAATAAAAATCATCCTTACTTCACAATCAGTAGAGAACTGATTCCACTCTGAAATTGTACTTTTCTGAATAAGTCAGATGGAAAAAGCTTTATCTTGTGGTTTGACTGAAAACGAGAGAAACATCTATTGGGAAGAGGCTGGGAAGGCAGAGCTCAAACATTTGACAAAAGGGACAAGTTAATGGATAGAGAGCAGTTTCTTAGTGAAAAGCAGAATATAAAGAATTATCACATGGTTCCACAGTCCAGCCACCACTTTCTGCTTCCACTTATTGTAAATGTTATGTCTCTGTATACTTTAAGACTTGATTCAGCATATAAAGATTCAGAATTTCTTCCCTAAATTTAGTCATCACTGTTCACATCTTAATCCAAGCTTCTTAAATATGAACAAGAAAAAAAATAAAGTTAGAGCCATATAAAGCACTATTTTACTAATGGAAACAAAATGACACACAGACACACACATATATATACATGTTAGAATAATTTGTGTCATGAAGTCCCACTATTTATAAAAATGCTCACCAAGAACAAACAAATAAGCCAAAGAACATTTTTTTACTTGTCAATAATAATGTCATAATGAAGGAAATTATTTTGTATGCATGCAAGGACTTCATTCTGTTACATTTAATAGCTTTAATTAGAGAGATATATGTTCAAGTACAGGTGATAACATTCTTTAGAATAAACTTAGTTGTAATTACTTGAGTAATGACTTCAACGTTGAATAATTCAATTAATATTGAATATGTTCAAATAACAGTCAGTAATAAAGACAGAAACCTCACATGTTAGAGACCAATGCCAGTAAAGTATAAATAACAACAATCTTCACTTATGTTGAAGATAAAGTGTATCTCGCACTGTTTTAACTGTAATTTAACCAACAACTGTCCATCCTTCATTGCTTTTCAGTATCTGAAGGTATGAAAATTGGAACAAATAATTTCATCTGGGTGATCAGAGGCAAATAACATAGGAATAGGTATAAACAGGCAACAGAAAAAATGTTTCATCTGTTACTGCACGTGGAGTGTTCAAGGGATCAGAAACATTACAATGTCCTACTATAATCCTGTCCTCTCACAAAATCCATGTTTTGTCACTAATGCCACCAGAGAGAACTTCCAAAACATCACCTCATTCAACATGCCTTGAAACAGGTGAAACACCAAATAAGCAAAATTTAACTTACAATTGACACTGATACTTATAAAATAGATGGTTTCGAAAACAAGATGTACCTCAAGAAGCATTAAAAAAAAATCCAATAAAATACAACCAATCCTGCTATTTAGCCTTCACTGATGAGAATGAAGAGAAGCATGGCACAGTTTGCATACAATTAAGATGGGCATGCTGTCTTCCATGATTAAACATTCTTACAATGCCACATTTCAAAGAAGTATCCTTAAACAAAACAATTTATTTCTAATTCAGAAGGTAATATTTTAGTGCTGAGCAGTTTAAGTAAATAAGCACTAATCTCAGGAGATTTGATGAGTATAATGTGGTAGGAGAAAAAAAAACAAATCAATTAAGCAGCTACCCTGATATGAGATGCCTGCAAGAAGAATTAAATAGGATCTGAACCGTTTACGGAACTTTTGAAACATGAAGGAACTTCATTTGCCATCAGCACCTGGGAAAAATGATTTATTGTTACTGACCATTACCATGTGGGTATCCTGGTAACAGGGGATGTTTGAGAAGGTGGAGATGCTGAATGCCTTCTTTGCTTTAGTCTTTAATGCCAAGTCTGCTGTTAGGAAATCCCAGATCCCTGAGGAAAATTAGAAACTGGAGAAAGGTTGACTTCCCCTTAGTTGAGAAGAAGCTGGTCACATATTGGTGATGGAAAATCAATGCATTTAAATCCATGGGCCCTGATGAGTTTCAGTCAAGTGTGCTGAGGGAGCTGACGGAGGCGGTTGCTGAACCACTCTCTATCATCTTCGAAAGATCTGCCTGAAGACTGGAGGATAGCTAGTGCCACCCTAGTCTTCAAAAAGGCCAAGGAGGAACTGAGCAACTATGGGTCAGTCAGCCTCACTGCTGTCCACGGGAAGGCAATGGAACAACTTGTTGTGGATGTCATCTCCAAGCAGGTGGAAGAAAATAAGTTTATCAGGAGTAGTCAGCATAGGTTCACCAAGGGGAAATTTTGCTTGACCAATTTGGTAGCCTGTAATGATGTCATCATCAGCTGGATAAACGTGGGGAGAGCAGGAGATGTTGTCTACCTTAACTTCAGCAAGGTGTTTCACAGTCTCTCAGAACATCCTTGCAATGAACCTTAGCAAGAGTGGGATAGATGAGCAGACAGTGAAGTAGATTAAGAACTGCCTGTCCGGTGGAGCTCAGGGGATTGTGATCAGCAGTGTAGAGTTTAGTTGGAGGCTTGTAGAAGGGTTCTCCAGAGGATGACTCTGGGTGTGGTCTTATTTAACACTTTCATCAATGACCTGGATGAAGAAATAGAGTGCAGCCTCAGCAAGTTTGCCGATGATGCAAAGCTGGGAGGAGTGGCTGACACACCAGAAGGCTGTGCTGTCATTCAGCAAGACCTAGACCTAGAGACCAAGTTCAGAAGAGGGCCATAAAGACGATAAGGGGCCTGGAGCATCTCTTGTATGAGCAAAGGCTGAGAGACCTGGGGCTGCTCAGCCTCAAGAAGAGAAAGCCCCTCCTTCTAAAGTGAAGGAGTTAAATTGTAGAGGGCAGATTCTTTTCAGTGGCATGCAGTGATAAAACAAGGGAAAACTGGCAGAAACTAGAATGCAGGAAGTTCCACACTAACTTAAGGAAGAACTTATTTAGTGTATTTAGTGTGAGTGATGGAGCACTGGAACAGGCTTCCCAGAGTAGCTGTGGAGTCTCCTTCTCTTAAGATATTCAAGACCCACCTGGACACTTTCCTATGTAACCTTCTATAAGACACTGTTATAGCAGGAGGTTGGACTCTAAGATCTCCAGAGATTCTTTCAAATCCCTATAATTTTGTGATTCCTTGATGATCAGAAATGATCTGGGTAAAAATATAGCTAATATTAATTCTCTGGAAATTATGCCTCCCAAAGATTATGCTCTATTAAACTAGTACTGGACTTCTTTATTACTTTATCTCATGTATGTTTCTTTTGAATTAAAATAAAATAGATATCATACAAGAGTCCTTTAATGCCCCTCTCAATACATAACTTTTTGTATAAATGAAACAAAATCAGGAAGTACTATGCATATGAACCACACAATGAAAATAAGAAAATCTGAAAAGAATTTTGGAAGTTGGGCTTTAACCCCCTTGTTATAAACAGCTTGGAGTGCAATGAGTTTAAATTTTAACTTTGAATCTTCTGACCTTACTGGATCATAAGTGAAAATTGATTGACTCTTCTAAAACATTCCCTTGTGAGTGTTCAGACATAGCTATTTTTTCAGCTGTTAAAGATAGTAGGTAGTTGTTTCTATGGAAGTCCAGTCTTCCAGAGGAAGAGGATCTACAGTGTCACCTTCAGAAGGCATTAGAAATCATCTATCTAGAAACGCTCACTCAACTGACTGCAGTGTGCTTTAAATACATTTGTTCAAAATGAATATGTTTATGGTCTAATTCCACAGAAAAGTGCACTAAGAACAAAAGCTCAAGATTCTCGGTCTGATGAAAACATCATTGCTTTTACTGTCCTTGTGTTTCTTAAGTCTTAGAAATATCTTCTAATCAAAGATCACATCTGTTCCTTATCTATGACCCAAACAAGCATATCTCTACCTGTAACCATGAAAAGCCATTTAAGAGCTACCAAACAGTTACTGTATGGCTCTGACTTTCTTCCTTTGGAAGAGTTTTCCACAAATCTTCCAAATTTAAGAATGATTACACTCTAGTAAAACCTTTATGTTTACACTTACAAAGTACTATTCATTTCAAATAATGGGATTAATTCCTGAAATTTGTTATGACAATTTGTTTCTTTCTATGACCATATTCCTCTCTAACTTTTCTAAATTAGCAGTCTGCTCATTCAAAGCAGTTATCCAGATCTTACTTTGGGATACAGACCTTATGCATATCAAGTCTTCACAAAAGTTTTTGCAGGCATCTAGAATATACACAGCTGGTGATGATATTTGATTTTATCTAGAGTTAGTACTTCTGTTTTGCTTGACCACATGTCATAATAACCTCTTCTTGAAACCTTAGGTTCAAGTTACTACTTTGCTAACAGCAACTTTTTTAGTGGTTATGACTCAGATAAGGCTTGTAGTTAAACTCTTCCAGTTGAACAAGATCACAACATGTGCTTAGAAATGAGGTCTGAAGGGAAGAGGACAGACGTTTAGCTTGATACAGAAGGTGAGAGATCTGGCAACCATACCGTGCTCCCACTTATCCCATGTCCTACTGACACCATGAGAAATGCTGGATGTACAAGGCAATGATCTTTGCTCAGGGGTGCCTGCCCACTCTGGAGTTTGCAGCAGCCCTTGGCCAATGTGTGCAGGGCATCAACACGGTTCCAAACACCTGGAGACCTTGGGTTACACTGCCCAAGTTCTAGGAGCCAAAGCTGAAATCTCCCTTGGCCCCAACAAAACCAACCACAAACGCTCCCAATGATTACCACATTTCCCATTTTTCCCTTCTGCTGTTAGTAATTACTGACCAGTGATAGGCATCAGGATGCTGAACTGGGCAAATCTGTTGTGGTGATGCGTACAGTCTTACATTCTCATTATTTCTTCAAGACACAGTTCCAGGTCCGTTAGTTTTAACCTTGTACATGACCTAGCCAGTAAAATATGACTGAAGAGTCACACTGTGCTGGCACAAGCTGTATTTTATACGTACAACTGAGGAAAGTCAGGTGCTAAAATTAAACAGAACAACTCTAAGGCAGCAACCAGTCAGACCATAATGCAGATAATTTTCCTGATGTTACTGGGAATCATTTTGAACCTGTAATAAATCTACATTCAAGTGTAATCAACATACAGATGATGCTTCACTTAATAACCATGTTTTATGGGAAGAACTTCAAAACCTATAGGCTTTTAAATATCTCCTAAATAAAACATCCATCACACCACAGTGTCGGGGAAGAATTTTACAGCTGAGTTATACCCATTTCAACAATAAAAATGTACCTCAGTGTTCCCCTGCATACATATCTGTGAAACGTACCTCCAAACTTCTTCTGAGATTAAAAACCAAGCATATGACTTAAATTACTGAGAAGCTGTGAAACATTCAGAAACTGCGGTGGTGGAAGAGTTTGGAGAGGCACAACTATAGATGTGGTTATGCCACTTAAAACACACATTCATCTTTCCCCGCTAATGAAAAAAAAAAAGAGAGAAGAGAACAAGTCATCAGACAAAGCACGGTCAAGAAGCTGTACTAATTTATTTCATGCAATATGATTATAAACTGTGCAGCCTCACTGAAGAGTCATATTAAGCCCGGTGTAATTATTCAGTAAATAGATGCTTAGTTGAACACTTTAATGCTAGCAAAGTGGCTAAAATCACTTAAAGTCATTTTTCCACAAATACAAACAAAAAATCCTCAACAATTCTGCAGCTATTGATGTGCAGTGTTATCACATGTCATCCAGCCATCCCAAAAGAACAGAATCTAATGGGACTTATGCACTCTTCTTTCACTTTTCATGTACAGTATGTATGTACTTCCATCAGATAACCAAAAATAATACATCATGCAGTGACACCAGATTGGGAGTTCATTACAGTGTGTTATGAGTAGCATTATAGATCTGCCTATCAGTTATATCTAACAGATCTGCACATCCAGCTATCACATATTTAGGAAGTCATTCTAGTTGCCAAAGCTTTGTATCAAATACAATCCTTGCAAGCAAGGAATACTTCTCAGATAAAAATGACACCATAACTGTCAGTAACTCATTTTTCCCATGGCTTGGCACAGGTCAGAGCATGCTGCAGAGGTCAGGAATAAACTAAGCCGTACCTACTGAGAAGTCAAAAGGGAAATACTGCATCACTGATACTGTTCCAGCTATGCCAAGCTTCCTGAAGAACAAGAGGCTGCATGTGATGTGTCTCGTTAAGTTCTTTGTATCCAACAATTTTTCCTCATTTGAGAGGTACTAAGTGTAGGCACACTGGTAGCAAGCATCTGTGACATTACAGACTTGTAAGCTGGAAGTAATTGTTCTGTAACTCTTAAGTGCAACTGATACTGCATTCGTCAACACCTCTGATTGACCCAAAACATCAAGAAATAAAATCTGTTTTCATAATGTACATGCATATTAGATGTACATGTGTGTACAAAACAGTTTTGTACGTTAAAAAAAACACTCATTTTCTGTGAATCATTTGCAATCCTACACAGGTCACAGGTAGAATTTAACTCCTTTGGGAACTTGGAGTACAGAACAGCTACTGCAGTCCTGCCAAGCCAGCAGCACAGCAGAGGGGCATGACGTACAGAAGGAGTCGGGGCTTGGGCACTTGCACGGCAGCAGTGGAAGGGGAGCACTGAGGCCTCCTGGGCTCTGTCAAGAGCTCTAGGACAGATGATAAGAGATATTGTAAAGTGATAAGGACAGTGTAGCAAGGGACGTGGAAAAGAGTACAGTGGTGATTCCATTCTTAAGGTTCTCTTGCATTAGTTCTCTAATTTAAAAGAGTGACATTGACCAAAGAGGGATCAAGCTAATCCTCAACTCTTTTCTAAGTCAGAAGTACAGTTTCTACTCTTGTTCAGGGTCACAGGATGGTTTTGATTGGAAGAGACCTTCAAGCTCATCTAGTTCCAACCCCCCTTGCACTGGCAAGGACACAAGTCCCATCTATATTGGCCTTAAACACTTCACGAGATGGGGCAACCACAGCTTTCCTGCAACTTTTCTGCAATGTTTCACTGCCCTCAATGTAAAAAATTTCTTCCTTACACTCAGTGTACATCTACCATCCTCCAATTTAAAACCATTGCCCTCTCTCCTGAAAAAGTCTTTCAATCTTCCTTATAAGCCTCCCATACACACTGTAAAGCCACAGTGAGGTCTCTCAGGATCCTTTTCTTCTCCAGGCTGAACAAGTGCCGCTCTCTCAGCCTGTGCTCATGGGAGAGATGCTACAGCCCTTTCCTCATCCTCAGGGGTCTCCTCTGGACCAACCCCAACAGCTCCACATCGTTCCTGAGCTGGCGGCCCCAAAGCTGCACCCAGTTCTCCAGCTGGAACCTCACAAAGGCAGAGCAGAGAGGGACAATCCCCTACCTCTCCCTGCTGGCCACCTCTCTTTTGATGAGATACTGTTGTCCTTCTGGGCTGCAAGCAGACACTGCTGCCTCATGTCCAGCTTTTCAGCCACCAGGACCCCCAAGTCCTTCTCTGCGGGGCTGCCCTCAAGGAGTTCTTCTTGAGGTCCATGCTCATATCTAGGATTGTTCCAAGGGCAGCACTTTGCAGTTGCTCAGTCAAGCAAATCTCTCCTTCACCCATTTTGAAACAAGCAGTAACATTCATGCAACATTTTGTCAAAAAAAAAAACCCGAACCATTCAGTCACCACGGCGCACCAAATGTAAGATCCCCTTTATGAAGAAATGCCACTGATGTTTAGCCAAAATCTTAGGAATTGGCACAAAAGAAACAAGAAGCAGAAGATCGGTCCCAAGATATTTCAAACTTCCTGCAAAACAGGTTGAATAAGAACAACCCATTTTAATGGGAAAACAATTGCTACAGCCCAAAAGTGCAGTATTAATTTTGTGTTAATATCAGTTTTTCATCAAGTGTTCATGAAAAATTACAAGTTGCAGACTGTAGACAATGGAAGATTCAACCTTTCTGTTAACTTACTTAGAACAAATGTCTAAACTTTCCTCCTCACAAAACGTGACTACAGTGTAACTGGGGCTGTGACACAAACTTTACTTTTAAATTGATAATTTCTGTGCAGGAACCAATTTTCTACTAAGTGACAGCATTTCTCCTTCAGTTTTCTATATTCTGCCATTTCAGAAATCAGCACAGTAGTGAAAAACAACCCACGGTATCAGAAGCTGTTTTATTTTTCACTTTTGACCACTGTTGCATACGTTAGTGCATACGATATGCTATTATTTGGTGGTCAAACTTGACCTACACACTAATGCGAGGCTACAGGACTTCGGTCAGGTGCATCACAGATGGGCTTCAGTTTGTAATTTCACCGTCTTGGTAGAATTTAGTGTCAAAGGCTTTAGTTCTAAAAATTAAAACAAAAATACCAAATCATCATCTGAAAGGAAGTACCACCTTGAGAACACAAGACATTGGGGTGAAAAAATGCATATGTGTACAGCAAGACACTTGAAGAACTAAAAAAAATAAGTCCATCCATTCCATAATTTACAAAAATAATCATAATAGAATTACAGGACTTAAATATGTTCATCTTTGATATTTTCATGAATATCGATGAAGTCACCTTAAAATGCTAGGTTTACAGGCAATGTCAAGGTAAAATATATAGTGAAGAAAACACCAATGCACACATGAACTTGCCAAGTTTACACAAACTGCTTTGCTTGCTTCCTGGTAAACCTCAAAAGGAATGTTTTCATCCAAACAGCAAATGCAGCTCAGGTCTAACTACAGCCTCTCAAATGGATCAATCCAGCAGACCATGTACGTGCACACCCTGTATGTACAGCTAGAGGAAACACTTGGTTGCTTGGTAATCATCTTGCTATCATCTCCAACAGGCAGAGAATTTTAGTACATTTCCTCTGCAGTTAGTACAGAAATTATTGAATTTTAGAAGATACTCCGCCAAACTCGGCACAGCTTTAACACTGTGCACTTCAGTACCGCCACTGGTGCTCCTGACCTGGCTGATGCACAGCTGTCCTGGGAAGCACCTTCCTGGGATCACTTCCACATTTCATCAAACAAATCCATCATGCCAACCACAATTCAGGCTGACTTTAATCCCAGATGTGATAGCAAGGATCTGCCAGAGAAGGTCAAGTGATATGACTGCTGAGGCAGCACAACTGCAGCTGCTTTCCAGATGAACCACCTACATGGTGTGGTGATTGTACTTCTAAGTACACCAGGGAAGATGATGAGAACAAGCGACAACCTTGCAACAGGTGGGGAACCAGACAGTAAAGTGAACTTTTCACAGTGTACAAGAAAGTAGACCTAGCACTTGCTGACTTCTCAAAAAGTACAGAAACACGAAAGGCTTGGATGAAGAAAGATGTCCTAAAATGTGCCTAATGACACAAAATTCAGGAAAAAGGAGGAAAAAAAAAAAAGACAGCACTTTTGCTTATATTTACCCTTAGCTGTCTTGTTCACCAGTTCCTCCGACTCTGTCCACCTCACCAACATGTTGTCACTTGAAAAGTCAAACTTGCAAACGGAAGCACTATGTTCTTAGCCTCACCCATAGAGGCTGGCAAGATTACTAAGTATTTCATTTTCCATCTAGAAAGGACAGCCTCTTCGATGCTTTTTGCTACATGCTTCACATTTCCATCAGATCATCTCCCCCCTCAATAAATATATATCCAGTCATTATTACCACAATCGCGAGAAAGCTGAGAAACAAACATGCAGGATGTACAGTCAGCCCAACAAAGCCACTCTTTCAGCCTGCAAGAACACTTCTTCCATGTTTCTATCTTTCAATTCCCAATCAGTGGCCTACAGTTAGGCTCCCTCTCTCCAGAGATTATATCACATCCACAGTAAAAGTAAAAATCAACCTACAAACAACAACTAATCCACTTTTTTTTTTTTTTTAATAATTTATTTTTATTATTATTTTTAAAGGTACTTACCTTCATTTTTATTGGTTATACAAAGATTTCTCTCTTATATTTTGGAAGAACCACAACACCTATCATTCATATTTAGCCTAATACTCTCAAATAGATTACGCACTTTCTTTTTGTTCAAAACACACGATCAAGATTCAAAAGAAAAAAATAAAGATAAACCAAATTGCATTAGACTTCAATAACCAGACTAAAAAAAATACTGTATTGCATTCATTACAAAGAAAATATCCATGAAACAGTCACTCATACGTGGTAACTCACAGAATGTTTAGATTACGTAATGTTCAACATTTCAGGTCAACTTGCAGTTGTGTACTTCCCAAGTAAGTATTCACTACATTTAAATTATCTGTGATTTTCATAAATTGCATTACAACATAAAATTTGTCCAAAACGATCAGCAATTTAGAAAAAAGACTGCAAAAAAGACAGCTTGACAGGTTGACCACATGCAAGTCCAAAAGCATCTACAATTTTAGCACCTCCAATAAACTTTGCACTTAACAATGAAACAATGTTGACTGATTTTAAAACTAAACAGAGCAGTTTATCACTTCAGGTGTTTTGAAAAACAGGCTTCTGCCCAAGGAACTGCGCACCTATCCTGCCTAGCAAGAGTGACCATGGTCAACGGCCTACTGGAACCTTTCACAAAGCCAACACTTCCAACACAAGTCAACCAAGCAGTGGTCACGGTTAACTTCAGCCCAATGTCCAGCAAACAGTTTTTCTGGTCACACTTACGCCTATCAAAACCAACAACCCATTGTTGGTCATTGAACAAATCCAGAAAGATGCAACATTCAAGTACTAGCCACAAGATGGTCTGCAAACCCAACTCTTCCAGCCTGACAGAACTTTTCCTGAAGTCAAAGCAAAGCCGGGACAAATTTCCTCTATGGAGAGCAGTCTCTAAATTTCTTGCCTACTTCCAGGGATCATCCCTTGGAGACTGGCTTAAGCCATGCAATGAGGGTGGGGAAACTTGCCAAAGCAATTAGCCATGATCTATCTGCCTTGGGAACATAGGCCTCTAGTCTTCCCGTCCATCAGTTCAGCACCTCCACTCGGCACTCGACTCGCTTAGAACACCATCCCTCAAAGAGAGCCTTCCACCTCAACACGGGGGTGCAATCCCACCGGTGAGATACGAGCACACCACCAGCACGGGAAGCCATCGCCTTCTGTCAAGTGTCCTGAAGGCCGGTTGGCTGCTTTGACCTTAGCATTCCAGCCCATGGATATAAATATTTTTTACTGAGCACTGCCGAAATGCCCATTACCCCCCAGATAAAAGCGTTTTTGTTTGGTGGAAGACTATTTATTCAACTGAAAGACAAGAAAACGACAACCTCATCTCAGCTCCCAGGGATGACTTCTTGCAAAAATAAAAACAAGGAAGTTAAATCCAAGAGGACCATCATGCTTTTCAATTAAGGGCAAGGATGTGAAATTGACACACTCGGGACAGGAAATTCGAAGTCGCACCCTCCCGTGTCCCCCAGAGCCGACGGGCGGGGGATGTCGTGCGGATCCCCGCTCCCCGCACCGCCCCGAGTTCTCATCGCGGCGTTTCGCACGGCGGCGGCGCGCGATGGTGGCACGGGACTCCGGGACGGAGACGGATCGGGGCCGAGTCCCCCCCAGCCGGCGCACGGCGAGAACTCGGCGCGGCGCTGCGGGCTGCCCGGGGGGCTGTCAGGGCGCTCCCTCCCCGCTGCCGCCGGGCCGAAGTGCCGTGCGGGCGGCTGCGTGCCGCGGGGGGGGGGGGGGGGGGAAGGGGGGGAGCGCAGGCCACGGGCAGCACTTCGCCGTCTCCTCCGTTCGCTCACATTTCCGTCCTCCCCCGGCGGAACCGGGGAGGGGAGCGGGGCGGGGGGCCGGCGGCTGACGGGGCCCGGCGGACGGGGGAGATCGGAGCTCCACCGCGGGCGGGGCGGGGTGGCCGGCGGGGCCGGGGGCAGGGCGGACGCCCGGGGGCTGTTACCTCGTAGAGTTCCTCGGAAGCCATGCTGGGAGCCTCACAAGGTGGAGTTGGGTGCTGGTTTGGAAATACTTTGTTCCAGTTGGTGTCCGTGTGGCCTCCTCTTCTCCCTCCTCCTCCCCCGTCTTCTCCGTCGCTCTCCTCCTCCTCCTCCTCCTGCTGCTGCTGCTCCTCTCCTCCTCCTGCTCCTCTTCTTCTTCTTCTTCTTCTTCTTCCTCCTCCTCCTCCTCCTCCCTGCGCGTCTCTCTCCAGCGCAGCTAGCAGCTCCGCTCGCTCCGTGCCGCTGAGGTGCTGCTGCTGCTGCTGCTGCTGCTGCTGCTGCTGGCGGCGGGGCTGTGCGCACCGCAGCTGCGCAACTCGCTCGCTCCCCGCTCGCCCTCGCGCTCTCCCCCTCGCGCACCCCGCCGGGCGGGCACGCACGCACACACGCGCGCTCACACACACCCGGGCGCGCACACGCGTGCGGGCGGGCGCGCACACGGCGGCGCGCCCCGCACCCCCACCCCGCTGTCCCCGGCCGGCTCGCTCGCTCGCTCCCTCCCCAGGAACACTAATCGAGCGCAGAGAGAGCGCCACACGTAACCACTCCGCCCCGGCTCCCGCCGCCCCCAGCACCACCATCCTCCTCCTCCTCCTCCTCCCCGCGCTTTGATCTCCCATTGTCCGCCCGCCCGGGTCCGCGGGAGGGCGCGGGGCGCGGAGCGGCCGTCTGCGGGGCCGCCGCCCGCTGCTGCGGGACGGCCGCGGAGTTCGCCCGCCCGCAGCAGCCCCGCTCCGACCCCCGCTGGGCCCAGCCCGTGGCGAGTGCCCCCGTGCGTATCCCGGCGCGCAGAGAGTTGGCAGAAGGTCCTTCTGAGCCAAGGACGTGGCGAACATGCAAGGGAAACGGGCGAGAGGAATGGCTGGTGCTCACGGATCCTTGCCGACCACAAGCCCCAGTCTTGAGTCTGGCAACTGGCTGTGTTTGCGGTGTTAGGGAAGGCCACACTGAGGCCTTGCTGGCATGAAGGTCGAAGGAAAACAGCTGAGCTCTTGACTTTCGTGGGGCCGGCATTAGTTACTCCATGCAACTTGCCACCAAGGATCTCATTTGGGGTGTTCCATGGGGAACTGCACAAACAAGATGCCTTGTAGTCAACTGCCGACTTGATGGACTGGATGCCTCGTTGTGCCAAGTCAGACATGAAGAGTCACTCCTTCAAGAGCAGAATCTGCAAGGTGGTGTTTCTGGTCTTAAAAGATAGAAGGGTGGGACAAAACCAGTCAGACCAAGCTCAGGACAAGAGCTGAACCATAAGGAGGCATTCATCCTGATGTTTCTTACCCTGCTCTGCACCAGGAAGCCTTACTCTACTGCAGAACAGCACAAGTTAAAGCAGAGTTCAACACATTTGTGTGGTCAACCCACACACTGACTCAACCAAGTCTTGATCAAGTTACCTCTTGTTTTCGTAGATAGTTTTTTTTCTCTTTTTTTCCAAAGGCTTTGCAAAGCATTTCAGATGCTCCTCAATATTCTACTTTGATAAACAAGTTTTGAACTGTTGCTCAGCAGGTGTCCTCTTAGAAAATGTTGATCTGTTTGTGAGATTTGGATAAGTTACACAGAAAGAGATGGAAACTCTTTTAGTGGACATCGTTTACCTGTCCATTCTTAGTTGCACATTGTTTGCCTCCTCTAGGTCAATGTTCTTCTTCTAGATGACTGAAAATCCGACCTGATGCAGGACTGCCAGACAGACACTATTTGCATAAATAAAATACTTGCCACCTCTCATACTTTTGTAATTTCTTAACTAGTCTACGGGAAGTTTAGAGCAGACCTATGTTTAAACAACCTCTTCAGGTCTTCAAGACTTGGGCTTAGACTAAGTGTCACCTTGAGCTGAGCATTTACTCACAGTTCCTGGGATGTGTCCTGAATCCTTTCTGACTGTACTCAGCATGCCATCATTATTGTAGTCATCTTTTGAAGGATGTTTTTTAAAGTAATTTGTGCTCATGTTTTGGCAAAGAGATGGCAGCAGTGATTGCTGAAGATGTTACTTTGCTTGCAAGGCATAAGAATAGAACACAGAAAGTTCATCTTATTTTTTTTTTTCTAAGGGTTTTACCATTGAAGTCAACCAGATCTTAGGCATTTTGTTCTTCTGGATGACTAAAAAGAAATACAGTTCATCAGTATTGTTCTATTTTTAGTATTTCAAGGAAACAATGAAAGCTGAGTTATTACTAATTTTTTATGTTTCAGTCATCCTCCTCATTTTGTCTTCAGTGAAGGAAGTTCTTCTTTCACACGTATTCATTGTTTGCCATGCTATTAATTCCTCTTTGCATCCTATTCTAAGCTTTTGTCCTTGTAGGTTTATAAGAATTATCACATGAATTAACCACGCTATTTGATAAAGCAAGATGCTGCTGCCATTGTTCAAGCACCTGACAGGTACCAAGTTTTGTGACCTATCGAAGTTAAGCAGTTGGATTTGGTTACAGTAAGTTTCACAATAGCTTGCTCTCATCTTGCTCAATCTAACAAAAAAATATAAAAATCAAGTTGTCTAAAAGTTGTATGGTGAACTGCCACATCAGCATTGCCATCTTATTTTCTCATGTATTTCACACTTCTCTAATCCAGGAAGCACTTGTCAATTATTGCTATTATTTTTAAAACAGTGTTTTAGCTGTTAAAACCAAACTTTGTAGCAACTTTGTGAATGGCTACAGTAACAGGGCATGTAAACGTCTCCAGCAGAGAGGCTGTAAGCAGAACACCAACTGACCAGTCCAGGAAACTGGAAAACTAGGCCAGCTGCAAATCTGAAAGTAGCAGCAAGTGTTCTTCGAGATACTTGAAACTAGCTCAGTTAATCCAGTCTTGGTAAGAATCAGAAAACGGGAAAAATGCAGGTAGTGTTAGCATACAGAGCTTCCAGTCTGAAGTAGACAACTGGCTTGGCAGTCTTAGTGAAAGTCAGGACAGCTGTTCTATTTTGCATAATGTTCTAATTTATTGATAAGGTACAGATCATGGAATTGCCTTCATTTTGGAAGGTCAACTCCATTTTGATATCACCGTTTACCACCTGCACGTCTGTAAGGATATGAATTGATGATGGAATAGCTGAATTTGAGATTCTTACAGTGGTAGACCGTAGCTGGCTAAAAATCTGTATTACTGCAAATATCATAGAAGTCTGTGTTAGAAGTCTACACCATCAGAATCTGCTGTAATCAAGGCATCCCAGCCATATTTGATATGCAGATGTTTGTTCACGTAACTCTTGACATTAAGGTGACTATCAGTTATTAGTAATATCAAGGTGACTTTTTTGTATTTGGAAGTAGGGTTTGGAAAGTTAGTATTTAGTAGTTGAGATGCAGTCAGTGATTAGCTGAGGGATTTCAAAAGATAGGACAGATACGGTTAAACGTGATGGTCTACACTGTAGGCATTAATATCTGATCAAATCTTATCACAAAAGCACAGAACAGTTGGTTGGGAACCTCTGGAGGCCATATGGTCCAAGCCCTGCTCTAGCTGGGACATGCAGAGCAGGTTGCCCAAGACCACATTCAGGCAGCTTTTGAAGATCTCCAAGGAGAAGACTCTGGGCAATTTGTGCCACTGCTCCATCACCAACGCAATAAAGAAGAAGTACTTCCCAATATTAGATAGAGCATTTTGTGTCCCAGTTTGTACCCATTGCCTCTTGTTCTGGCACTGGGAACCACTGAAAAGTGCCTGACATCATCTTCAATGCATCCTCCCTTCGGTTTTCTATATACATTGCTGAGATGTGCCCCGAGACTCCTCTTCTTCAGGCTGAACTGTTCCAACTTCCTAAGCCTCTCTTCATAGGAGATATACTCCAGTCCCTTGAGGACCTTGCTGGTCCTTTGCTGGGCTCTTCCCAGTACGTGCATGTCTCTCTCATCCTATGCTACTTCATAGTGAAGGAAAAGCTATCCAAAATATTCAATAGAACTAATGGCATGCTTCGTCTCATCCTAAATAGATGCCTATGTCTGGCCAGTTGAGTTGCACTCTAAATCTGATAGAATATGTTAACTGAAGTTTTATAGATTGGAAGTATGACACCTGTTCTGCAACTGCCTGAAGAAAAGTGTGGTGGATCCCACTCACATTTTTATCATCCAATTGTTTTTGACCCAAGATAACTGGATGATTTAAAACTACATACTGACCAAGTGATGTCAATAGAGTACATATGAAATATATCCTTTTGTCCCTAACAGCTTTACCTTCGTATTTGGATCCTATCTTTATTTGTGCTATAGCTGTTTTGTCTTCTAACTCCAAAGATGTGGCTCATCCTTGTACTCAGATCATCTCTGAAATTTCTATTGCTCTTCTTTTGTGCAACTCTTCCTCATCTCTGCCTCTTTCTTTTGTCTTCTAAGTGTTCTGGGATATCTAAGTTAAAAAAAAAAACAAAAATAATAAAAAAATTGAAAATGCTAAGGAGAAAGAAAAACAAAAACAATGCAATCACACTGTTCTCCATTTCAGTTTACCCCAATGGTTACCAACAGACCCTAGACATAGATATTCACATCAGAGAGAACAAAATTAGCTACTTCATTAAGTGCCTTGGTTCTATTCAAACTGGTGCTGATTTACCAGTGGAACATCACTCCCTTCCCTTGGTATGGATGAGAAAAACATCCATACATGTTATAAAACTGGTTTGTAAAACAGCTGTGAAAACAAAATTCTAGATTAGTAAGTGAGCTGGTAAGAGAGCATGGAGTGAAGCTGAAGAATAATTTCATCCTTGCAGAACTCTTTAAATGGATGATCAGCTGTAAAAATGTGCTCATTCTCATAGTGAAAATAATAATCATTATGAAGACCATATCAACCAAAAATTAAATTAGAGAATGTCCTCTTAATTAGAGAATGTCCTCTTAAATGTTTGAAAATAGACGCCGTAAGCTAAGAAAGTAGTAGGTTGAGAACTGATGTAAATGTAGGTTCCATGTCTAAAAGATACTAATTCTTCCATTTTCTCTGGAATCTGTAATTTATCTTCTCACGACTAAATACAGTTTTAAAGTCATTAATGTGTGAATAATACAGGCAGCTGAAATTACGTGTTTTCATAGTGAATACAGAGAACTCTACAGATCTTTAAGTAGATATTCCAGTATAGCTCATGCAGGACACACTGATAGTTGTTCATAGAGATTTTTTTACTTTTTTTCCCAGGTTATGAGTCGTTTTCTATGATAAGTATATTTGCAGTTATCAAGAAAGAACAGACTATTCCTTTTGATAGTTTTAAAAGACTAAGACTAAAACGTTTTTTTTTTTTTATCCTTTTAGATAGGAAAAAATTAGAAGCCTGACCATCCTTTTTTTTTCTATGGAAAGGAAAACTGGAAAATGCAGAGGAAAGCCATCTCCTATAGTAATAGAAATGCATTATCAAGAATAAAGAATATGAACTTTTTGATCTAACAGATGAGTTTTTTGCTGAGTGAAACAGGTCAAAGATATATATATATTTATATTTCAGTTTCAACTTTCAATCCAGTATTTTCCCGTGACTAGAAGAGTAATTTAACATGGTGATCTCAGAATATCAAGTATAGTTGTGATGTCTCAGCAACAGCTGCTGAGAGAGTGGCACAGATCATTCCTTCCTCCAGCTCATAGAGAAGCAACACATTGTCTGAAGAAGGTAATGTAGAAACAACCAGGATTGGGATCATCTTCTTAAGTCTGATCACCCGGTTCTTTGCTTCTCCTTCATACTGGGAATATAGATCTAAGATGGCTGCTCCGAAAGAAATTCTGTTGTGTTCACCCATCACATCAGAGGCGGACGTTGGTGGTACAGCAGTAGAGGTGAAACCTTCCCACCAATATTCCATTACATGTCGTTGCTGTGTGACAGACGGCAGCAGAGGGGCAGTCTTGACAAAATGGTGTCTGACATGGAAGCATGGATAAAGCGAAGACGTGTGACTGAATTCCTCCATGTGGAAACAATGGTGCCCACTGACATTCATCAGCATTTGCTAAATGTTTATGGAGACCAAACAGTGGGTGTGAGCACAGTGAGGCAGTGGGTGGTGCCTTTCAGCACTGTCAACAATGACTGCAGGTCACGTCCACTGGTGCAGTTATTTATGAGCACAGTATGCAGGCTCCTCTTCACTGCTGACAGAAATGCATAGCTAATAGTGCTGACTACACTGAAAAATAGTTTTGTAGCTGAGAATTTGCTCTATCAAACTTCTTTGTATCTGTTCTAGTTTCCATGGAAATAAATATAAGACATTACTTTTGGAGCAACCTACATAAAAAGTATGGTATCTATTACTTGATTTCCCTTGACAGGCTAGGGGAAGGTCTTCTGAACAGTGGATTAAATTTGGACTTTCTGTAATCACAATAAAGTAGACTTATCTGGTCCACTGTAGTGTAGCCTTGTTCTATCATGACAACTCACAAAAATTATTGCTATATGTAAGAATATGATGCTCATCAGTTAGGATTAGTGCTCAAAACACTTTTTATAAAGGCAAGGCAAGGAAAGGCAAGGCAAGGAAAAGGCAAGGCAAGGCAAGGCAAGGCAAAGGCAAGGCAAAGGCAAGGCAAGGCAAGGCAAGGCAAGGAAAGGCAAGGAAAGGAAGAGCTAACTGCCAGCATAGGGTGGGGAAAGTGTCTTACTTGACTCAACATTAGACTTCAAATTTGACTGTGAATTCAATGTAGTCTGAACTACAACAGTGTTGTCTTCTGTAAAGGAAGGGGTGAAAACGGTAAGGAATCCTTACTGGGAGAAGTTATGTAGTTTCTTGGTGGTGGTGGTGGTTCCTGAACAGTTCCTTTGTGGGGAATCGTGTTCCTGTCAGCGTGTAGCTTAGCAAAAATGTGATAAAGTAGTTGAGGAAGTTATTTGAATGCCTTTCATTTTTTTCCTTATCTGAATTGTCCATAGGGCTTACTGATCTGACTGGTGATCCATAGATAAATTAATGACCTCTAGCAATAACCATGGTGATCCTAAAGATCAAAACTGTGCTGTGGTTTCTTGAGATCTCTTTAGACTGCCACTGGAAACAAAATTTATTTCATTTCCTAGGGATAGACAATGACAATATGATCCTTTTACATGGAATCTTAATTCACCTTGACCACTCCTCTCATGTCAATTCACAGATGGAGTTTTTTTCAGCTGAGAATCAGTGAATCTGAAATTGCAGATTCATGCAATTTTCATCTTTTCAGGTAGCCCCCACTAACAAAAGCTGGCACATGCACGCAGTCAATAGCCTTGTTGTTTAGATTGGTGTCACTGGAACAAAAGGCCTAGTTCCAGAAGTTTGCCTCCATTAGGATAGGTTGAATTCTACTGGATTTGTTCTGTTATTTAGTAGCAGCTGGTAGCTGGGGATCTTTTGGTATCATTATTCAAGTTTTGCTGTCAATAGACAAGGGTAATTCACTGGCAAACATTTTGTTTTGCCATCAAGCCTCTATGTCACCCTGGACTGCGTTAACTGTGCATCAGAAGGGGGGCATGGATGCATTTCTATCAATATTTCTACAGCAACACAATGAGGAATGATTTTTCTCTAGAAGGTCAAGAATTAACACAGGCACAGTGTACATTTTTTATTTTGGCATTAATAACTTTTATGTTGCAGCATTATATTAATTTTTCTTTTAAAGAAGGCCCAAATCCATGTCTAATGAAAATGATAAACTAATTAAATGCCAACCATGTTTGGGTATTTATGTCACCTTCACTCAATAAAATTCAACCGCCGATCACTTCTGTAGGAAGGAACTCTGTTCCTATATCTCTACCTTTTATTCTTTACCATCAGATCACTATTCAGCAGTAAGGAAAACACGTAAGCAAACGAGATACAATGACACTCCAGTGAATACTGCTACAAAGAGTTAAGCTGCTATCAAGTTGTACTGTTGGTGCAACCCAATAATGAGAAGCTACAAAAGCTATTCAAAGAAGAGCATACTTTTCATGAACATTGTTCTGGGCAAAAGCCCCAGGCAGAATCTTTTTAGGTAAAATATCCCTTTAAAGAATTCATCAAGAGGCATGTATCCAACCTGAAAAATTGTAGTCCAAATGGCTTAAACTCAGTGAAGATAACAACATAAAAGTATCTTATACTAGAAAGTGTCAAGCAACATTAACTGTAGGCATTACTACCTGTATTGCTTATAATAAAAACAGTATAACATAGCATGTAATGCACTCCCCAAAGACAATCTGAGATCAGCACAGGCATGCATAAACACTGCACAGCATAAAGATTTTCATAAAGTAAATAGAGGATGATTCCACTGCTCACAAATCGCATGGTTATGATTAGTTATACAGGTCATCCCTTGGGAGTGTAGGAGATACCATCTTTATATGTGACATCACAGTGTCATATGCTTTCGATGTAACACATACCCCAGGGAAGAAGCATATTTTTGAAAATGTGAAAAAACAGTACTGCAATTGTTGTTTTTACCATTTGTACCTATAAAGGCTGCTTTAACTAACCTGAGTGAGCTAGTTCAAAGTTCACACGAGACAGAGGCTGAAGAGTAATACCTGTAAAAAAACTCAGAACTACCAAGCATTATTTTGTATATGGATTTTCTACAACTACAAAGGCTGGAACACTGCCAGTTCCCAAGGGAATAGAGTTCTTATTAACAGCTTTGCAGAATTGCAAGGAAAAAGACTTGTCAACCATCAAAAATATACCACAGAAAGTATCACAAGTCCGCTGTATCACTGTTGAAAGTTTATAAGTCCAGACTGGAGAACAGTGACTGTTCATCTTCCAGTCTGTATTCAGAGAATTTGTCATGTGGAACACATCAAGAAAACTGGAGGTGGTGTCACAGAATAAATTTTCCTGCTTCTGCATGAAACAGGAGAACCTGAGGGCCCAGGGTCTACTCCAAATCCTATTTACTTGTTAGTTCTTGAGTATACTTGGAATGTACTGAAGGAAATTGTTGGTAAGTTTCATGTACTATGAGGAAACAGATTTATTTTTTTACATTTTATATTCCATAAGTCAGGTGACCAAAATCTCATTGACTTCAAAGGGTCAAAGTTTTATATAGAAGCTTCTAAATGTCAGCAAATATAATTTTACTACTTTACTCTTGGACAAAGAATGTACTGTATTGAAGAGGAAATAAACTTGAAAGGGTTTTATTTAAGTTTTTTTTGCAGAGTGTAAGTTTCAGAGCAGACAGTGGAATCACCATTATCTTTTACCAGATTCCTGACATTTTGTTTTCAGTGTTACAAGACTGACATCACCTCTGGCTCTTGACTTGTCTGATCCTAGGCTTGTGTTTGTGTGCAATCTTGCTCTTCTTTTATTTTTTGTTAGGAGGCAAGTGTTATCATGTATGTACTAATGCCTATCATCCTGTAGATCTGACTGTTTCAGGCACCTGTTTTTCTTTTAATATTGACGAGCAGCTCCCATAAAAGAAGGAATGTTTATTTAGTGGTTGAAATAAAGCATGAGAAAAAAAGGGGATTTTAGGAACACCGAAGAGCTTAAGCACATAGTTTGTTTAGTTTTGGTTAAGGCCCAGATGGAACCAATCCAATACATAGGGATAGACAGAAATAACATAGTGATGTTGATAGTCACCAAATGGCTTCTCACAACTCTCCATCACCCCAGACCCAAGGACAGGCAACCTCTAATAACTGACACAATCAACTCTGAAAGAGTATTTCAAGTCAAATAACCCGACTTACATGGGTGAGTTTAAATGGGGATATCAATTAAAGTTAAGGGAATCCTCATCCACAGAAGGTCAACTTGGGTGTTCAGATGTATGCTTCTGTTACCTAGCAGAAATGGAAAGTGAAGGTGTACTTCAAAACCCGAAGGTCAATTATGTTCAGTACCTTTCATACAGTTCAGATATATTATATTAAGGACAGATCCAAATACAGATTGAAAAAATATTCAAAGGCACACCCACATTTGTTACAGCCACATTCCTATTACATTGTGTAAGAAGAAAACAATATCTGGCAAAAATAAAATAAACAGAGGCACATGAATGAAACAGAATTTGCTACAATAATTTCATATTTATCTGACATTCTAAGGTCTGTTAAAATATGTGCTTGGTGTTATCATGAAGATGTGACATCAGGAAATATAATACTAGCTTACTTACAGAAAGCTGAAGAGGAGAACAGCTGTAAATATGTCCTCAGCAGAGATGAAATAATGCAATAGTTGGTGAAGATAAATATATATTTTTTTCAAAGTTCTCTTTCCACCTTATTATTTATTCTGTTCCAGAGAAGTCTTTGCTAGCTTTCATTGTGGTTCTTTTTTCAGTAACATAAAAGACAATTACATGCCTTATGATGAAAATGTAGCAGTCAATAAGGCACATCAGTGTTAAGTAGGTTTATTTTCTGTGCAACTAGTAAGGAGAATTTTCAAACATGTCAGCTGATTTGGAATCTCAGGGGATGAAGGAAATTTATGAAGGTGAAGATTAATATCCATTCTCTACGCTATTCCTGATACAAAGAAAAATATTCAAGAGTGTTTGCATTCAGATGAGTGTTAGGATCCTTGGGTTTTGAAGAGCTGCCTAATGTAAGAATTTTGTTTGACATTTTAGTATTTTAGAGAAAATATTTTTTCTTTTCAGTGGAACATAAACTTTAAAGCAAGACATCTATGCACATGTGCAGATTTTCCCCTCCACTATAAATAGTCTTCAACATGTAAACTAATGCTCTGCTGATTCAGGCTTCCTGAAGAAATCCAATTTCTATTTAAGTCTTGTTAGACAATTATAAATGCTTTTGGGAAATGAAAACAAAAATAAAGAGTCTCCACGTGCATATTATTTCAGAAAAATAAACCCCATTCCTGAAGAAGAAGAAAACAATCCTGATAATCGATGGAATTTCTAGTTCTCATTGTTAAGAGTCCAGCAAGGGAAAGGTTGGTAGGAGATTAAAATACTTGGCTTATTGTTAATGGTAATCAAGTGATTTACGCAAAATCTGACAGGTCAGTAAGTCAGCTTCATGATAATTCCTGTTATTTCTTGGGGTGCTCATTTAAAATTTTCCTTCTGATTGTGTCTTCCTTGGTTCTAGCTCTGAGACCCTGCCATTTGTGAAACAAATGCTGTAATCTAGATTCAGAGTTTGTTTAAATTTGCTGTTATCTCTTTTCTCCTGCATGCTATGGGATCAAACAAATGGATCCTCACAGTTTCTTGGGTACTGCTTCTTTGTCTGTTGACAGTAGTAATCACAGATTTTAAAAAGACTTAAGATTGGTCAGCTTTGACTTCCATTTCAACTAACAGTCCCAATCAAATCTCACTGTGAATAGAATTTTCCTAAATTTTGAGGGCCTTACATGTTCCTTAAGGAGCTATTTCTTGTTTCCTGGCTTTTGCTGCTGGCTGTTATTCTTACTTAAATGGCATGAAATTCACTTAATCTTTTCACTTTTAAGTGAAATTCCAATTTTTGGATTCTACACTGAGCAAAACTTATTTTTTTTCCTGCCCAGATACTTTCTTCCTATTCACTTTAGACTGCAGCATCTTGAACAGGAAGTGACTATTGGTTTGATCTAAGGAGTAAAGCCTATAAAATCCCAGAGACACTGTTCTGTAAGGTTCGCCAACAATGCCATGTAAACCCATTCTACCACTACAGTAGATGTTTTTACTCAGAAAGCATGTCTTAATTTAGTTTCCTAAGTTCAAGTAGTTTAGAGGAGAAATCTGTTACTCTTTTCACAAACCTAACTGAAGCATTCAATGTTGAAAAATCCTTTTCAAGTCCTTTTTGGTATAGATAATTTGTAGCTAAGACTCCTCTCACCTGGCTTTTTTATACTCTTGCTATAGGGCTATTGTCCACACTACCAAGGTACTAAACATATATATTCCAAAGAGCCTTGGTATTTCTTGTTTCTCAGAGTGTGAATAATGTCAAATTTGCTCTTTGGAGATATACTGTTGATCTTTCCTTTCTCTTTAGACATATTTTACAAGTGCCGGTGTGCACAACATGTTTGGCGACACATTCAAGCTATTTCACAAGATAATGCATTCACAGAAAATAATGACACTTGGCAAAAAAGTCTGTTCATTTTTTCTGATATTTTCCCTGGAGACTCTGCTAACCCATCCAGTGAAGCAGCAATGCCCACAGAATGCACTCCTAGATTGGAAGTCAACCTTTCAAATGTGTCAAAGTCCATTTTTTTTCTTCTAATTAAGTGGAATCCCATACTCCTGGAGCAACCAGTACTGAAAGAACCAATCTTCTAAAACTTAATGACATTCACAGATAGTTCCACTATATTTTCAGTGGGCCTCAAGTAAGGCTGACATTCCGTGCACGCTGCTGTCAAGTACTTGCATCCAGAGAAGGCCATGAAGATGATCAGGAACACTTATCCTCTGAAGAAAAGCTGAGGGAGCTGGTCTTGTTTAGACTGGAGAAGACAAAGGTCTGAGAAGACCTGATTGCAGCCTTCCAGTACTTAAAAAGAACTTATAAACAACAGATGATAGACTTTTTGCATGATCTGTTAGTGATAGGACAAAAGGAAATGGTTCTAAACTGAAAATGGGAGATTTAGGTTAGGTATTAGGATAAAAATTCTTACTCAGAGTGTGGTGAGACACTGGAACAGACTGCTGAGAGAAGTGGATGACCCATTTGTGAGGGTTCAAGGATAGGTTGGATGCGATCTTGGGCAGTCTGATCTGGTGAGTGGAAACCCTGTCCACAACAAGGGGTTGGAACTGGACTGTCTTTCAATCCCTTTCAACCCAAGCCATTCTATGTATGTGCAATTCTATGACTCTCCTCCTTATCCACAGTAAGTCTGACTCTGGCTAAAGCACTTCACAACTTCCACAAAATTGATTTGACTGCTTTTGTTGTAGGATTCTGTAATAACAATTTAGAGGATGTTCTTTCAAGCAATACACATTCAGTTTCAGTGATCCTCTGTCACAAAATAAACATATGAAGCTAATATCGTAAAATACATAGGCCATATTGACTATATAAACATATATATTCATATATTGTATTGGTTTCAAAACCACAACAAAATGAGAATCTTCCTCAATTAGCACACCAGCATAATGCTCTGATGGAAAGAGATGCTAAGTGACAATCTAACTCGAAAGGTGACTCTTTTGCTGGAAGCCAGTGCTAGCAACAAAGTTTGAATCAATCTCATCATTGTATCTCAAGAATGAAATGTCACCAAGATCTAGAGTCTCCTACCTACAGTTCATCTAGTTGATTTTTGGCTCTGAAAATTGAAACTAAACCATAGTAATCCATAAAAATGATTTCTTACAATCTGCAAAATTCTTTGAGGATATGAACACAGCAAAGTGGGAAAAATAAACTATACGAACAGCTCACAATCATTCCATCATACTGTTGCAGGTCCAAACTGGAATCATCCTACTGATCAGTCTACATGGCTTTGGTGATATCAAGGGTAGCAAATATGTTGGAACCATCTTATTTGTGCTGCTAGCTGGTCCAGTCTTCTCACATGAGTCAGGCTGAGGTACCACCACCTATCAAGCCTCTTGGAGAAACTGGATCTCTTCTATCAATGCTACCAATGTGATAATTCTCAGGTCAATTCTATAAACACAGCTTCAGTCAAATTAATCAGTCGCATATACAAAATCGTCAAGTAGATAGCCTGTACAAATAAAGTGTTTCTTCCCTGAATTTGCTTAATTTGTTTTTAATTACCAAACCAAAGTCCACTTCCTACAAAAACAGAGTTGTTGTTATTGTTATTATTATTATTATTATTATTATTGCAATTCTTTGGCATTTTCTTTTGTCAACTGTTAAAAAAATATATTAACATTTTGTATGGGAACTGCTGAGTCACGGCCTGAACCTCTGATTGATCACCTGAGGCGAGCCATGAGTCAGCCAGAGGAGCACAGGTGAAGGCAATTCACCTGGGGGGGAGCCAGGCTCCAGCCCTCCTAGACCTATTTAAGAGCTGGCTACGAGAGGGGAAGGATCTCTTCTGGAGATTACCTCTCTTGGTGTTTGGTGGTGAGCTCAGCTGAAGGGTAAGCTCTTCCACCTATTTTTTTTTTTTTTTTTTTGTGATCATTGTCTACTTTGCCTAACTCTCTTGATTGTATTGTGATTATAACATCTTGATATCTATTGATAATACACATTTATACAACCCAAACAAATTCTAAGCACAGCTACTTGAACTCCATACATGGAATTTCAGGTTTAAAAAAAAAAAAAAATTAAATAAATTGATTAGTACTGACTTTTCCCTTTTGCCTTCTAAGTAGTGGGAAAAAAAAAAAAAAAAAGTACTGTGGCATTATTAGTAATGTATGGAGACATGATAATTAATGCAATACAATGAGTTCCTTTAGCTTTGCAGGTGCCAAAAAGCAACCTGGAGAGATTATTCAAGAATACTTGCTGTATTCAGTTTTATTGCAGTAAAACTGTATGATGTAACTGCCTTTCATTTTACTGTATTTCAGAAATTGTACTTGTCCTCTTTCTCTCTTCTGAGATTCTTGACTATATTTAAACTGATGCTCAAAATACCACATGTATTACTACACATGTACAGAGGATATTTTAAAAAATTGTGAAAGTCAGGAACTCTATGTTGCCTTAATTGGACACTTTTATAGGCATTATGATACTGACTTCAGTCATTGAATAACATATTTTTGGTTGGTTTTGTTTTTCTTCTTTTTTCTAAAAGGCAACTTCAGTAGTAACTTCCCTTCATCTCAGAATTCTTGTTTAGCACAGATCTTTTTATTTGCAGTTTTCTAGAGAAATAAACAAGCAAACAAAAGTCCAAGATATGTAGCATCATATGGATGGCACTATTATCAGTCATTAGCAGAGATATATTTTTTTAGAGAAAGGAGATTGCTGACACTGAGTAGCAGTTAATAGTAGTGAGATATCCACCTCCATATGGCTGACAAGTAGAGAGTAAAGAGGGCATAAATTCAGGATTAGTGTAAGCAGATCTAACACCATACAGTCAAAAAAATACTTGGGACCACTGGCATTCCCATCTGTCTCTGCTGCGGCTTGCACCCTTTTAACTTCCCTTGGCATGTAACCATGTAGCAACACCATACTTCAGACCAGCTTGCTCATCTTACTGCAAACTGCCTCTTGCATACTTGGATCTATGGCCAGCATCACCTCTTCCTGTGGGTCCATAATCCTCAGTGCTGAAGCAAGCAAAGGACATCCAGAGGCAGGAGGGAATACCTTCATCCTTTGCAGGGGCAGTGTGCTCTTAAAGTCCACTTAAGCCAAATATAAAAGCACATCTTTAGATATCTGCCCACTACTGGTTTTCACAAGTACTTGCTGACAGCAGAAGAATGTTAACAGTCAAGAAATTTGGGTTCAGGTCCAATCTCTATCTGAGTGTGTTCTGAGTTAGAGAATTTTCCTCTGTTCACCACAACTGGATCCCCATCCCCTCAAATTTGTCTTGCCAGTCTTCTTTCTTTTTAGTCCTAAGATAGTCTCTCTGTCATTAACTTCTTGCAAATTAATATATGTCTTCAGTTTCAAGATTCTTCTCACAGTTCCAGCCTCCCCGCTCCTCCGCTCCTGTTATAATCAGTTTTTAGCAGTGGCTCATAACCCTGGTGAGTATGCTTTGCCATTCCCTGGCTGCCCTTGTTCCCTGCTCCCTGTTCTGTTTAATTCTCTTCGAAGACAAGCACAATTAATCTCTTCTCCCATTCCCACTATCAATTGCCATCAGCTGTTTGTCTGTTTCCTTGCCATCTCCCAGTTTTTCATGCTCCAAACCAGAACTCTTGTCTCAGTTTTTTTCATGTAGTTCATCTCAGGGTCTCCTTCAACTTTCTGTTTCAGATTTCCCATTCCCTACCTATCTTAGCCCCAAATCTTCCTTTCCTGAAGCTGATTTCTTTTCTAAATTTGCCAATAACAGTGTTTCCCAGTTTCCAAGATCTACCCAAATTCCCCAAGTCCAAGCTTTTGATAACAGTTTGCATTTCAGATATTTTCCTTTTCTTTCTACATTTTGTATAGATTATTTCCCCAGTACTGACGTGGCAATAGAAGAACACTGAGACCATGAAGAAGGGTCTTCCTGTGTTCAACTCCAGTGCTTGCTCCTACAGCAATCTGGAGTGGCAGCAGCAAGTCCAGCTCAACATCTTGGTGAGGAAAGACTCTGAAGAGATCACAGGTGCCACTGTGACCAGGCATTTCTGAACACGTGCAAAGAATGGGTTTCACTTATCATGCTGGTAGTTCATCAGGGAGATTACAAAAGGCTCGTCCTTGACAGAGAGCCTATTCTGCTGCCAAATTTTAAGTCTTTCATCCACATCATTAAATACACAGCAGCTTCTGAACAAAATGATTAAGTACTTTAAGCAGGATCACAACCATTTAAAATAAATGTATTCAAAAGATAGCACCACTAAACACCCTGACTTTATCAGATATTCTTGACATGAGATCACCTGACTGAATCTTAACATGGGAGAAAATTAACTTTTACACCAACTGGTTATGTTCCTATCAGTTGTATAGACACGTAACGTAACATTCACTCTTACAAGGAAATTATTTACTTGGGAAATGAAAGAGTGCTTACTTTTGGTAGCCTGATGAATGATACCTTATGTGATATTTTCTGTTAGAGTCTCTCTAATGACCTGTAAACTTGTTAAATGATTTCAAATAAATTTAAAGGAAGGATTGAGTTCACATTGTTCCCTAAAATGTAGTGGAAGTCAGCAGCAAGGTGGCAAATGCAATCATATTACCACTGTGGAGAAGTCATGCTATTGGCTTGGGGTATGGGCTTTCAGGGACTGAAACCAATAGAGAAGCCAGCTTTCTTAGCACTTCCCTTGCTCATGAAAGAACTCGTTCCTATACAGCTTCACCCACACCTCAAGTCATACACATTAAATTTTAAAAAGTCATTTTTTTTTCTATAGGTGGCCTCAGTTTTTGTTTGACATGCTCAATTATAAGTTTGTTTGCACTTGCCTGTTAATTCAAAGAACTTAAAACACTTCTATATTGAAATCTGAACTGAGCATTTTCTTTTTACGAAAGTTCTGGTTTCAGCTTGTGATTCCAGGTAAAGTTTCCTTTGAAACAAAATAGAAAACATTTTTCATTTATTTCCCTCTATGTTAGAATCTAACTAATTAAGTAGCTCTAGTACTCCAGTAATCTTGAGCAAAAGCTTAAAATTTGGCAAAGTCTTTACTCTTCCTTCAAAAATTCACCCAGAAATTATTAGGCCAAATGTCATTTTTTGGAGAAGCTTGGAGACAGTTGCTAGCTAAATACGACAAAGCCTCCATCTGTACTAACGTTCTTCTGTTTCACAGCTCCTTTTTGTCAATTACCCTCCAAAGTATTCTGGCACAATCTTGCCCAGAGTTATAGGAAAATCTAAACACAAATCCGCCTCAAACTATTGGTCTTTTTGTCGTGTGTATTATATTTCTCTACACGTAAATATACGCAAAGGAGGAAAACAATCACTACTTTGCTGTCAGTATTTCCCTAGCATTAACTTCAATTCTGTATTTTTTGATACCTCCAAGTTTAATGGCTTTTAAACACTATTATTTTTAAATGAAATATAATTTCATTTTTGTCATTCTATGAAATGACTTGAATCTTGAAGTTTTTACAGCTAATTCTGCTGCAGTTGCTACTACTTCATATTGTTTTCAAAACATTGTATTTAGGTATATGAGCCAAGCATTTTCATTATAAAATTAATTTTCTTTGAGCAGAAAGGCAACTGAAGCAAATTATCTTAAACTTGCAATTTTAATTCTTCCCTTCCCTGGGCATGTAGTTTTTTAGAATAATGTGGGCATGCACACTGACTGTAAAGAATTTGGAAACACTGGGTCTTAATTCTGAAAGTGCTCTCAGGACAAATGTCCCTTGAAGAGCTCCTGTAGAATGCAAACAACACACATAAAAGATTCTTTAAAACGGCCAGACTCAAATTCACACTATCCAAGTGCTATTTGGGTTTTACGACATCAGTATGTTACTGTGAACCACATTTATTCTGGTAGAAGACTGTCTGCAAACACTTTGGCTTGTAACTGGACTCCACTCCTGTTGTACATTTACAAATATTTTATTTGAGTCATCACCTGGACTTGAATCCCCGCTGCTTTTTCTATTAAATTTCAAGCATGATTATTCTAAAGAGTCTCAGCATTAAAATTTGGGCCGAGATGTACAAAAAATATCAAAATAACTATGTCATTTTGATATCACACAACTTTTTTTTTATTTTTTAAAGGAATAATGTTTTTAAAGTTTCTTGTTTAAAGACTCTCAGTTTTTTAACCTAAACATCGGCTGGATCCCTAGAAAGTTATAATTATAGTGCTACAACAGAGAGTGTAACAGATACAGGTAATTACTACAATTCAGATTTGTTGTATATGCTCATTAGAGACAATTACAATAGGTACATATGTAATTTGTGAAGTTAGCATTTCAGGTGTTTTTGAAAAAGAGCATCATTTGAATCTCGTGCCATTTCAACCACTCACTGAGGTGCAAAGTCCTACCCACAACGGGACCTCAGCTCTCCTCTTGTGGAGCACAAAACTGTAGCATTATCTTGATCACATAACCACTTATTCTGGAAGCAAAGAGCCAAAGAATATCTTTAGTCCCATCTGTCCAACTGCAAGCACATTCCACAGATATGCTTGATAACATGATGTGACACGAATAGGGATAGGGAGAAACTCACTACCTGCTGTCTGGTAGGATGGTCCTCACTAACATGATCCCTCACACTCCTGATAGTCTATGCTATTTACAACAATCAGATACAAACTCAGGTCTGTAAGTGTAGCACTATTTTATTCAAATGTTCTTTTTATAACATACATCTTGCAGTTATGAAGAAAATTACCCATCTTCAGGTGGATGTTGAGCCTTGGCTTCCTTCAGTTGCTCAGCCTGTTCCAATACTGCTATCTCATGTATTGAGAACAACCCTGTCTAGCAGAAACACCTTTGCAAAGAGGAGTCTATCACACCTTCCTGCAACAGACTTCCATTGCAGAAGTAGTGAAATGCCTCTATCTTCAGATTACAGCTAAGAGACTGTGACCCCTTGTCCCTTAGAATATCTATTAGTCCACAAGACTCTGGGACTTCTTGGATGCCTACCTATTTTGGAGTTCCTAATCTGTCTGGTTAGAAATGAATTTACAAATTAATCAGGAGGTTATTCTTGGTAGCGGTCACTGTTCTACTGACTACAGGGGAAGAGGTGAGAAGTAGAGTGAGATCCTGGCAGTCAGCAGACTTCATTGATTAAACTGAGCTTTTTTCTAAGATCTTCCTGCTAAGCAGCCTTCTTGAGGTCACTGAGCTTTAACAATGACTGCTTTAAAGCTCTGATTTTGCAAGCTCCCGAGGTAGATCAATTCTTGGTAACACATGAAGCTCCATTAACATCAAGGAGATTTTGTGCAAGTGGAATAACTTTCCTTAGAGAATCAACCCTGTAGTCAGCAGCAAAGCTCATTGTTGAAGCAAATAATTTTTCAGTTACCAAGTATGTAATTATCCTACACATAATTCTTTGTACATCCTTTGGAGAATTCTGATCCATCCACTGGAACATGTTGATTCCTAATACCTGTCATAAAATCTCAAGCACTGACACCACAAACAATTATAGAAATGAACTAAAATACAGATGTAAAAAAAAGCTAATGGGTCATGAGCGTGCCATTTCAGTAGTGCTGGTAGATAAAATGTGTTTGTACTGTTTCAATCTTTAATTAGGTTGAATAAAATTTTCCTGAGGGCTAGATTCATTGTAGAATTTGAATTCTATTCTCATCCTTTTCTCTTCCCAGAGGAGGCGGTGATTTATGAGTAGGAGCCTCCTCCTACTTCTCCCCCATCCAGGCCAGCTTAGTCATTTTCTCTGACTTAGCAGAACTGTGACTGTGCAAAGTCACAGATAGCCCACATCAGGGCTGCAAACAGTTATTCCATTTCCCTGTTCTGATATTAGATCAGTGTTGTAGCAGTGCACCGGATCAAAGACAAGTGTGTTCCAAGGAACCTTTCTTATCAGACATTTAATACATTTTAATACCACGTTGCAGCTAAACTGGCATGCCTATACAGTAAGACTTCTTTGAAAAAGCTCTCACTAACAAGCTAAGGGAAAGTTATTTATTAAAAATAGACTAAAAAGATCACAAGTTATTCTTTTATCATTCGTTAATATTTTAGATAGGGCATCTTTAACTAAAGATAACAGAAAATATTTCTGAAACTACCAAAGATTTTCCCTTCTGAAAATACAACTCGAGATTCATGAAAAGAAATTATTACGGTCTCCATTTTCCATCTTTCCAAATTAATTTCAAACACTTGAGTAGCTCTATTACATTTTATTTATGTTTCCAACAATAAGCACAGTGAATGGATATGCATGTGAAGATTTCCCTAACATCCAGAAGACCAACGCAATTTGATCTCTGAATCACTACCAAAAAGCTTTCCTCATATTTATCCTTGGCCAAGGTCTGGCAGCCATTACAAGTCACAATTACTATATGACTATATGAGTAAGATAAAATTTGATCTGCCTTCAATTCATGTCAACTTAGTGATCTGGAAGTTAGTTATTAACTCTGAGCTAGTCGCACAGAATTACAGAATCACAGGAGTTGGAAGAAACCTCTGGAGACCAAGTCCAACCTCCCTGCTAAAGTGGGTACCCTAGCGCAAGTTCAGTCATATAGTTCTCCCTTACTATCTAGGAATAGACCTAGGAACTTCAACAAGGACTCAGATGATGCCCTCAGACATTTATTCTACATTTTGATTAATCATTCCTGGGAAATGCCAGACTCTCTCTGTTGACTATAGAGGGAGCCTTGACAACTCACTTAGATAGAGCCTAGTTTTTATATGATTAATATTATTGAGATAAATCTCACCCTTATAGGGATCAGAAAGACAGTAATCTATTGCTTCCTAACACTGTTTCTTCTAATCTTTTTGAAGTGTCATGCTGGCATATTATTCCAGCTGTGTTCCTGTTTGTAATTTTAACAAATAGCATAAAAGTATTCATAATCAGAAACCTTGCTGCTTTTACGGATGCATTTTGTAAGATAAATAACTAAAGTTATTATCCTGTTTGTTTTAGTTCTTAATATTCTCAGTGTCTTCCAGTTAATTTTGAATTCTTTAAAAAGAGTTTTTGTAATCATATGAAATAATGGTGATGATTCCAGTTTTGTCTTCCAGTGATGCTACTGAAGAATGTAAATATGCACAACACATGGAACAGACCATTTCAAATCTGTTTGAATGTTAACCTAGGTATCTATGTTTTATAACTATTCTGTGCATCTGAAAACTCTCAAACACGAATGACCTACTCAGCTTGAAAAATGATGACACAGAGATGTCTAAACTTTCATCTGCCAGGGATACATTATTATTGCACATATTTAAAAGTCAAACACATTGTAGAATATAAAATATCAAAGGTCCTTTGTACCACTAAATTGTGCTTGGACCTGTATGTTAAAGTGAAAGATGAGATTTTTATCACTGACGTCTCTGTAAAAATACAAATGGAGCCAGAAGTAGGATTTATCTAACTGGAAGTAGATGTCAACAGTGTTCATCTTTGAGCTTTTTGTCTGGAATTCTCTTATACTGAATGGGACAGAAAATAACATTCCTAGACATGATTTACTTAAGCTTAAAGAAGATACCTGAAATAGGCTGCAGGTATTACTTCCTATAGCATTATTATGTATGTAGTTTTAATAGAGTGAGCGTAGCGTGAGTAGCTCAGATATAAAAGCTTACTTTGTACAACTAGGTGAGATTGATAATAAACCTTGGTAAAGAATCAGAGCTTCATTATTAAAGCTGGCATTTTGAGTGAAACTGGTGCATGCTAAGGCAATAACAGAAATATTAAGTCTTTTTAGCCTCTCAAAAGCTAAATCAATCATCTCAGTGCTGAAGAGGGGACTTGCTGGAGCACAGAACCTGTGACAGAATATTTTGGAGGGATGCTGACATGTAGAAAGGCAGGATTTATGTGTGACAAAATATCTACCAACTTGTTTGCTCTATCCAGTTTCTGAGTACATGCTTGTATTTTACACATCTTTCACATTCTCTCTATATGTCTTCATACACCTCAAAGGTCTGTCAGTTACTGATGAAGCAGCAGCCTATCATGGACTGGGCAATATTAGTGACTCATGAAACAGAGTAGTATCTGGGTAAACAGATTTTGCTGTTGTTACGCAGACAGACTTGGAAGCATTGGTGAGTTGAAACAGACAACATTATTTCACTCTGCCTCTTTTTTATTTATTAATTCTAAACGTAAATTGCTGAACAAGTTGCAAAGAGAATAAGTTAGATCCATTTTGGTGACACTGAGCTATCTGTGAAGTGTGGGTATGACAGAACATTATCAAGAAAGGCAATAAAGAAATTGATTGCAATTATTTGTAAATATATTCAAAATAATTCAAATTGAAAGCAAATCTAAACAGAAAGCTTCTTTGAAATGTCACTAAGATTAAAAGAACTTAATGATAGAAAAGGAGTAACATAGGATATATTTAGTCCATCTTTGATCAGCAATTGGAATTTTTCCTACGTGATGTTAAAATCTGGATAGCATGTATGAAATCATCAGGACTAATCCCTGTGTTATTAAAATTACTTTGATACAAACAACATTGACCAGAATGGAAGTTAATGAAGAATATGCCTTCATCTTTTTTGTTTGATTTACCTTTCTAACTAAGCAAGCCTGTTAGTACAGACCTTCCTACAAAAACTATGTGATGGTACCAGTGTGTTTTACAGTTGATAAACACTTATATGACTTAATCGAATTTACATGTTATGTATAATATTGACTGATCAATTTCACTATTGCAAAGCCAGATGCCTGAAGCAGCAATAGTAGAGAATAATTTGCTGCACTGTACACTTCAGAAAATCTGTTGGTTCAGATTCTGCTTCCCCTTTCTTCCAAATGTTACATGGCAAATTTTATTAGGAAAAACATGAGTATTTCAATGACTGAACATTTGATTCTGCGTAACATAAACCACAGAACACCACCCTGTAATTTCTTCATCTGCACCTTAATGTCTCATTGATATATCATGTAAAAAAGCATCTAACTTTAACTCAGGCCTCACGTGCCAAAGAATCAAACATATCCTTCTAACTTGCTGTCAATTTCCAGTTAGTTAAAATACATAAAGAAAAGTATTCTTTCCTACCTGAATGTATGTGCTATCAACATCAGACACTAGATTTCATTATAATATTTCATCAGATTTTCATTATAATTTGCTCTTGCAATGAAACCTGCCTGCTTGCCTACCTGAAACATTGCATGGGAAGCTTATATTTATTGTTATCTGTCATGACTCCTAAGTCTTCCTCTTAGTCATTCATTCCAGAATACAGTCACCCATTTTACTAGTTCAGCCTACAGATTTGTTTCTAAGAAGAGAAAATTGAATAGTTTATTGCTGGTTACAATTACGTGATTGGAAGTTATACATAAGATGACATTACATTCCGTGGAGACACACAGCGGGAGGACAAGTGGTGACAGGCACAGCATGAAACCTGGAAAATTCTTGCTCAATACAGGTTGAAGAACTTTTACTATGAAGGTGGGCATACTGGAGCAGTTGCCCAAAGAGGCTATAAAATCTCAGCTTTGGACGGATGTGAGACCCAGCTGGACATGGTCCTGGGAAATTTGCTTCACCTGTGTGTGCTTTGAGAACGGGGCTGGACTAGAGACCCCTTGTGGTCCATTCCAGCCTACGTCTTCTGCGATTCAGTGATGCCTGATATCTGATCTTGATTTTACATATTAAAAATTCGTATTTTACAGCTTAACCTTTACTATTTTCTCTGTGGTATTGCCAAGGACCCCTCACCCAATAGAACTGCTGCGGTTCTCATTTGCAGGATGATCCTTTCAAACTTACGAAGCAATATTAGAAAACTCAAAAAACAATAACAAAACAGAACAAAACAGATCAAAGCCTTATGTAGGTAATTTTATTTAACAGATATAGAAAAAAGGTTGGAATAATCAGTCAGTTGCAGACAGGAGTTGACTTAGAGTCAATCAAAATGGTTTGAAAATCTAAATATCATAGAATCATAGAATGGTTTGGATTGGAAGGGAATTTTAAGATCATTTAGTTCCAAACCCCTGCTGCAGGCAGGGACATCTCCACTAAATCAGGTTGCTCAAAGCTCCATCCAGTCTGGCCTTGAATGCTTCCAGAGAAGAGGCATTCACAACCTTGCTGGGCAGCCTGTTCCAGTGTCTCACAGTAAAGAATTTCTGTCTAACATCTAGTCTAAATCTACCCTCTTCCCATTTAAAACCCTTGTCCTGTCACTACATGCCCTTATAAAAAGTCCCTCCCCAGTTTTCCTATAGTCCTCCTTCAAGCACTGGAAGGCCACTATAAAGTCCACCAGAGCCTCCTCTTCTCTAGGTTGAAGAGCTCCAGATATCTCAACCTGTCCTCATAAGGGAGGTGCTTCAGACCTCTGATTATGATATCTACATTCACTGGCTTCTACAGGTACCTCAACCAGAAAAAAAAAAGCCCAGGAGAGCATACTCTCCCCCCCGCCCAGTGAGTGACACAGGCAAGCTGGTAACAACAGACAAGGAAAAGGCTGAGGTACGTAACAGTTTTTTGCCTCAGCCTTCTCTGATAACTGCTTGCCATGCAGTCCTCAAACATCTGGTTTTGTAGGAGGGTATCACGAAAGCAACATCTCTCCCACTGTAAATGAAGATTGGGTTTGTGACCTCTCGAGGAACCTGAACATCCACAGCCCTATGGATACTGATGAGATGCACCCCAGAATCCTGAGGGAATTAGCTGATGTAGTCACCAAACCACTCTCAACGATATTTGAAAAGTCATAGCAATTAGGTGAAGTCCCTGGTGACTGGAAAAAATGTAACACCAGACCCACTTTTACAAAGAGGAGTTTATTCTTGATGTGATAGCAAAGAAGGAGCCAGTGGAGACAGTCAAAAAGAAAAGTCTAAAAATTGAGTTTTTCAGTAGTGATATGAATATCGTTTCTGCCAAGAGCAGAAGAAAAATATTGCAGTGTTTGAAAGTAAAGATCATGAACATGTAAAAGAGTTATAATTTTGTGGCTGACTACAAATGCCAGAAATAATATACAAGGTAGAAACTTATTCTGAACAGTTAGACAGATTAAAAGCTATCTGAATCACCGGCTTGTCTGACAAACCTGCAGATCATATTATTCACCAGAGTTCTAAATGAGAGAAGTTGTAAGGAGTGACTAGGGAAGGGAGAAGAAGGTGAGGTGCTTTAAACAAACTGCATTTGAGCTGATAGTTATCAGAAGATGCTGAAGTCGAGAGACAAGACATTACAGATGAATTAGAGGTATAAATTTTTATCTCCACAAGGAGATAGTAGTTAAACTTAACTTGTGGATGAGACCACTAAAAGAAAAAAAATATGAGCCCAAGTCAGAACTCCATGCAGTGGCAGAGGACCCACAAAAGGAGGTAGTAACAGAGAGATTCATAAGAAAATTCAGAAAGGACAAAGTTGCTGTAGTCACTGAAGCTACAGAAGGGAAAGAATTCAACAGGAGTACTGCTACTGTGTTAAGGGCAGACACAAGTGAAGATGGCAAGGAAAGGGCACTGATTTTGAGCCTTGAGCAGACGTAAGTCCATACAGTAATACTGACTAACTCTAATGGAAAGTAAAGGTGAACTGAAAGGTTATGAAAGGTCAGCTGAACTGAAATGAAGATAGAATCAGAGCATGAGACTCCTGAATACAACTGCAGACAATGTAAACTTAGTGGAAAGAAGGGTAAGACTGGATTTCTTAAGGTGGGAGAAAATAAAATGATTTTGTTATGAAAGGAAAGATCAAAAAGAAGAAGTGATGAGAAAAGTGGAGAGGTAATATGAATGGGTGAGAATGCCTCCTGATCTGCAAGGGAGTCACTGCTGGGCTCAGAAATATCAGCAGACCAGAAAACACACATGCCATCATGCAACCAAATGGTTGAGGTAGGAAGGGATCTCTGGAGATCGTCTAGTCCAACTGCTTCACTCAAGCAGGGTCACCTTAGTATAAAGAAGATGTAGCTGAAGTAGAGGAAGAACAGGCTAGCTAAAACGTGAGAAAGAGTACATCACAGTTTGTAGATTTTTTCTTGTATTAAATCACGGTACAAATGAAAACAGTACTGAGGGGAAGCCTAAGAATTAAGCTGCAGATAAAAAGAGAGCATCTACAGTACAGGAGTGGAAGTCTGTCAATATGAAAATGTAGAGTTGTTTCACTTAAAGACACAAAAATTGAAAGGGAGTAAATAAATTTGTAGTAGAGGAAGTCAGACTGCTCACAGAATGTTTCACTGAGATGCCACGCAGCATTAACAGAGGAAGGAGATAATGAGTCTGGCCAAGGAGCTGGTATGTCTGCAACAGTTATGAGAAAGATTTTGTATTTTCTTGAGAATATTATAAAAGATATTGACTGTCATAAGACTTGGTGCAACTTCTGAATGAATACACAAGTAACTTCTACACTAGAATGACAGCTCACCATTTATGACTTCATTTTACTCTTATCACATTTTTAATCTACTTAATGCAAGTTTGATTATTTTTGTTTTGAGCATAAATTAATGTCTTGCAAGACTAAGTTAAATTCACAGTAGAAATCTCAATATATGCTGTCATCACATTACTTTGTAACACCTAAAAAAGTTACTTTTAAAAAAACAAGATATACATTCTATAAGCTGTTTATTTTGGATTAGTAAATGTAACAACTTTTAAAATTTATTAGACCAGACTCTTCTGACAATCTGATTTGTATTGATTTGCCCATGGACCTCAAGACTGTAAAATACCCTATGAAGATTGATAGGTCAAATACTTGATCTCCTTTGGATTGCGGGTGTGAAACTACAGATAACTTCACTTGATATTACTGCTGGCTTCACTGGAATGTAAAGAGGTTGATTTTTTAAATGTTTTTTTTTTTTTTCTTTTCTTTTTTTTCCTTTTTGCAAATTCCATGGCTAACTACTCCTAAAGGAATAGAATAGCACAACAGGAGGAAACATTATGTGGAATATGCCTGCAATTTGGCAGGCATATTTTGCTGCCTAAAAGCACAGAATTGTAGAATCATTAAGGTTGAAATAGACCTCTAAGATTATCTAGTCCATCATCACCATGCCCACTAAACCACAAACCTCTGTGTCACATGTAAAGCCTCCCTTCTCCCAGACATCAACACTTCCTCCCTACTTGGTGTCATCTGCAGACACACTGAGGGTGCACTCAGTGCCCTTGTCCAGGTATGAAATAAAGATATTGAACAGCACAGGCCCCAGTACCAACCCCTGCCAAGTGATCTCCCTCAAGATGATCTGCTCCATAACCTTCCCTGGCATTGAGGTCAGGCTGACAGGCCAGTAGTTTCCCAAATCTTCCTTATAACCCTTCTTGTAGATGGAAGTCACAGTGGCAAGCTACCAACCCTCTGGGACCTCTCTGGTTGACCAGAAACACTGATAGATGATGGAAAGGCTTGGCTATCACCTCTGCCAGCTCCCTCAGCACACTCAGGTGGATCCATCTAGTCCCATGGACTTGTGACAGTCTAGATGGAGTCTTTAACTGTTTCCACCTGAATTATGGGGTGTTTATTCTGCTCCCCATCCAAGAATTTCAGGCCAGGAGGTAGAGTACCCTGAGAATAATGGGTCTGACTTTTAAAGACAGATGTAAAGAAGACACCAAGAACCTCAGCCTTTTCCTTATTCTCAGTTGTCACATTCCCTCTGCAACCAGGAATGGATGGAGATTCTCCTTAGCTCTCCTCTCACAGTTAACATATTTGTTAAAAAGTTTTTTGTCCGCTTTTAACTACAGTGGTCAAGTTGAGTACAAGCTGGGCTTTTGCCTTCCAAATTTTCTCCCTGCATATCATAACAAATTCTTTGTACTCTCCTTGAGCTGCCCATTCCTTTTTCCACAGGAGGTAGATTCTCTTCTACACCTGAAGTCTCAGATAAGTTCCCTGTTCATCCACAGCAGTCTTCTTCTCTGCCTGTTCATGCTATGACATACACAGACAACTTGCTGTTGCATCTCTAAGACATTTTTCTTGAGGAGTGATCAGCCTCCCTGGACCCCTTTACCCTTCAGATTGAATCCCAAGGGACCCTCAAAAATATCTTCCAGCTTGTCTTTAACTATATTTTCCTTGCAGCAGCTATTAAAGTGGTTGAGTACTGATGAGTTTCTGGGTGTGTGATTGTGAAATTTCTGGCTGTCTGAACAAAACTTCAGTCTTCCAGGTTAGGTTGTCTGAAGCATATGCTTAAAACAGCATCACCTCTGTCAGTATGTCCTCTGGTTCTGAGCCACAAGGTCTCAGGTGGTGCCATTTCACTTTTTCCAAGGCAAAGCTCCACATACACTAACCACTCCATTGCATAGAGTGCAAACACTCCCCCTTGCTTTCTCAGCCTGTCGTCCTTGAAAAGCCTGTATCCACTCACTGCAACACACCCATCATGTGAGCTGTCCTACCATGGCTCTGTAATTCTAACAGGGTCATAGGTCTAACTATTCCTTTTTGCTTCCAGGCTGGATGCATTTGTGTAAAGGCACTTGAGATGAGCTCCTAGCCATGCTGCTTCCACAATGAGAGTGTGAGAGCCTCCTCAGTCACGTTATCTCCCAGATACTCAAATTGCTGGGACAGTATTTGAAAAATATCATTACATGGTTGTTGTTCCATTTTTGTATTCTTCCTCAGACATATACTTTCTGATTACTGCCTATGGTGAGTACCTGAAGAACTGCCACCAGCAGGAGGGGTTAGCCTATTAAACAGAGAGTAGGATATGAATCCCAACTCCATTTACTGCAGAAAAGCTTGTAGCTTTGAGCTTAGTACCTTCACCCCCATTTGGCAACCATCCAAAATAGGATACTGGGCTACACAAACTCAGTACAACTATGCTTATATTCTTGGGTTGCTGCCCAGAGGAGATATGCAAACTGAATTACTCCTTTTGTTCCTTTGCCTTTTAAGATAATACTTGACTTTGAGCTGCTGAAATTCTTCCTAGGTGTTTTTCATAATTGTTTTTTAACCCAGTCTTTCTGATGTGGAGTAGTTCTTCAATCTGTGCTTGGATACTAAATAAGCTGCCCCTTAGAAAAAACATATTGTCATCAAAATCCAACTCTCGCAACATTCTGCTGTTGAAGTAGGCAATGAATGTGTTACAGTAAAATATATCCTATATTTATAAACATTTTAACATGTGCTCACCTTAATTCGACCTTAGCCTGCCCTATATGAAGGCTCAATTTCTTTCTGCATTTAGAATATTCAGCTATGCTTCAGAATTATTCACAAGTGATGTTGTCAAATATCTGGAAATTTATAGTGCTCATAACAACTTTTGTTTTTGCTGCTCTACATTCAATTTTGTGCCTGCTCTTAGGTTTAACACACGATTTTCTGAATCAAGCTTCGTTTAATTATCCTTCAGTTTCCTTTCTACCACTCTGGGTGACACTACAGGGGATTTGGTATCACTCACAAAAGCATAATGCACACTAGTGCTGAGAAGATTACAATAGGTTAATTTGTGTATTATTTCTTAATGTTGTGCAAACCACTAAGTTCACTGAGGCATATCAAAAACAACTGTCAGAATCTCTCCAAACACATTCTGATTAAGAAATTTTGTAATGAAAGTGTTAATAACATGTCATAAAGCATGGACTTGCATATGTTTACTAGAGCTAATGAAAATAACAAAAAATATTGGGTGTATTTTAATATTTCCTTGCTGTTTGAAATGTACAATCTGGACTGTGCAGAAGGCCCAACGCATGCATTATAGTAGATGTCCTCAGATCTATCTTGTTAGATCTTATTCCTTGCATTATTTTAGATATAGAAACTGAACACCAAACCTATCCTGATCATCATCATTTTGATCCTCCCAAAACTTCTGCTCAGAGCCATAAAATAAAGGGCATTTTTATTCCTAAATTTCAGACTGATGACGTTATTATAAGAATGAGAGTCTGCCGAAAGAATGGTGGAAATACCCCATCTGATAATGAAGAAGCTGCCCTCAGCATTTCTTGTGCAGCACGCCTAGGCAGGCCTTTCTAGTGGTTATACCTCAAAGACAATTTGTGGAATGGAAAAGACTAGAAATGGATACAGAAAGATTAGATCTATGTTGCCCTGCTTACATCATGAGTTATAAGCCCTGAAATGTGTACAATGAGAGCATTAGGTTCTTAGTTCTACTTCTTTCACTCTGCATGCCCATGCCTTTGGTCCACCTTACTTGCTAATGTAGACATGGCTTCAGTCTTTCTACACGTATTTAATAAACATACTGTCTCATTTCCTACCTCTTCAACTGGCAGCTCCATGAAATCTGCATATGACTGAGAAGGAGGAAACATATACTGTACTTGAAAAGATGTTTTCTCAAATCCTCTACATCACAGATTTGGGAGGGTCTTAGAACTCAGCAAACTTTGCATGTAAAGGCAATTTTTAGATGGTCAAGGAAAAACTGAGTTCTATATTAGAAATTAGAATTAGAAAACTTTTGGAAAGAGAAAAAACAGATTATTAAAATATAGAAAATCAGTAAAACAAAGAAGTTTTAATGAACAGAGACTATTTAGGGTAGCATTGTGAAAATTCAGGCGTCAGTTGCTTCTGGAAGATACACATATCAAGGCAAACAAATATCCTACAAAAAAATAATACAGCCAGTAGTTAAGTAATGTACTAAGTAGAGAAAGAATATTTTGACTTCATCATCTTGCAGCTCAATGGCAGAGACTAGTCCAGTGAGTTTTCTGCTGCTCATCTTGTAAGTATGAGCAATGTCTTGAAAGGAGGTAGTTAAGTTTCAGGTCTTTGCTCTACAGTTTCCAGCCTCTTGACAAATACAAATTGCATCTATTTTTCTGTGACAGAGAGAATATTATATAAGGAATGGTGACCTGTTTATTTATCTACTGTTTATTTAAGTTCTAATATTTCACCTCTGAGAAATCAAACAGGTTGATATTCCTCAGAGTCTAGGAAATGGATTTTTAATTAGCTACCCAGAGAACAGCTCCAGATGATGGATCTGAAGGTAATTTTAGTATTCTGTGTGACTTCTGGCCAACGATGTCTGCACTGCAAGGCTGAAGCTCAGCCTTCTGGTATACCAGTCTACTGAACACGCACTGCTGTGCCTAATCTAGCATTGGGTCTCTGCAGGGGAAAAAGAGAAGGGGCGGTGGGGACAGTTTTCATGATCACTAAAGTGATATGTGAGTTTGTCTGAGATGTTTCTCTTTTTCTGTGAGGCAGACAAGATTGAATCAAATGTGAGGTACATCTGCACAGCTAGCATTGTGGGAATTTCTTCTGCAGCGGAGAGAGAGAGAGAATTTCAGAGCTGAATTAAATTTTCTTTTATTCAGTTCATACTCCTCCTGGCAGCTGAGCAACTTTAAGTGCAAACATTGCTAAGGTGATAATGAGAAGAAGCATGGTGAAAAAGAAAACTGCATTTGGCTCATGAGCTGCCCTTCTGCATATTGCCAGGGGAAGCAAAGTCTTGGAATCAGCAGACAGCTGATACAGTATGGAAGAAAAGGAAGACCGTTCAGTTCCAAAGACCATTTCCTTCCATGCATTCTCAGAAGTACGTTACCAAAAGATGTGTACTTATCATATGCAAGCCTGAATCCTAATTTAACTCAAGGAATGGCTCTTTAAGGGTTGGCAGGCTTGGGACAGTCAATCTTGGATTTAAATTCAATAATGTGAATGCAAATTGAGTTTGATTTTCAACTTAGATAACTGAATAAAAAGTGAAAGGCGATGAAAACACATTCAGTGAATTGATGCTCACCTAAACTAAAGGAAGATCCTGCTCTTAATCCTATTGGAGTAAGTCTACACAAGTCCTGCTTACAGTCTGAGCTAACCAGCTATGAGATGGATATTGTGTAGCTGTAGTTACTGCAGTTCTATGCTTGATCTGAAATGCCATGCTCAAGAGTAGAATACGCCGAACTGTGTGTAGCACTAGGGTTGCAATGCTATGTAGTATGTCCAGTTTAGAGGGTAGGCAATGTGAGGCTTACGTACCTGAAAAGTACTGAGTAGGTATACCAGTGGTCCAACAATCCTCAGGATGTCAAAAGTTACATCAGAATTTGGTTAACATGAAGCCCCAGAAACCAATACTGCTGAATTCTGTATTATAAAAATAAATTCAAGGAGTACTGCCTTTCTTCAGTCATATAACACATACACTGATGTTTTGGAGTAAAGATATAAAGTATTAACATTTGCAAATGGTAACGTGGAAAATGGTGTAAACACATGAAAGAAACATTGCAAATCAGTATTGAGGGAAAGAGAAAGAAGTAAGGAACTAAAAACATTGATTCCTTCATGAGCTTATGAGAGGAGAGTTTGCTAAAGAATGGATAGCAAGTTAGCAATGAGGCTACAGTGCAAAGTACAGTTCCATGAGCAAGTTCCTATGGGAGAAACAATGGTGTGAACCGAAAGTGTTTCTGTCAGTGCACGTTAACTGCCAGGGTGCATAGCTGCATTATGTAGTTGCTATGAGGTTGTCAGTGTCACAGTGAAAGAGCTAAGCAATATTACTTAATGATACAAGGTTTGCATATAATAATGATATATAAATGATATTCTGACTTGTTACAAAGTTCTCATCCTAGCTTACTTTGTGTTAACTTATTCATGAAACAAAATTCTGAAAAGCACTGATGTAGATTATTGGAATTTGGGTTATTTTCTTGAGACATTACTGAAAAGGTAAGTAAGAACCTTTCCTCTAAAACATTGGCAAACTCTATTCAGTCTATTCAGGTTGTTACACTATGCAGGTGACCCTCAGAGCACCGTATTCTGGACTCTTCATTGCCACACAGATGGAGATAAACTGAATTCTTCACTGTTGTTCACTATTTTAATATTTATGCTGCTCCTAAATTTGAATCCTATATGTCAACTTAAAAAAAAAAAAGGCAAAAGAAAGCTGGTTTGTTTTTTTGTTTTTTTTTTGTGGTTTTTTTTTTAGATATTTTGTATATACGATAGTAGAGTAAGCCTAATGATTTCAGTGGTATTATTTCTGTTTTACACCAGCAAAAGCAAGATTAAATTTTGTTACAGTACATATCCATACCACTAAAAATGAACTAAAAAGCCCCTTTTTTTGATAAAGCCTGTATGTATCTCTCCTAAAGGGATATCTATCTCTGCAGTTGACATTAGAGTGTCCTTTCTTTTCAGTCTGAGTTGTCTATTCCTTCACAAGCTAGCTGGAAATGAACTTCTTTTCCAGAGAGGCATATAGTCTGGCTTTCTGAATGACAAACCTCATGGGGTAGCTCCTTACCAGTTAAAAGGCTTTCAGAGTATTAATCTTGACAATCTGAATGTAAGGGAGAGATATGGGAACTACCAGCTGAATTTTCACTCATTTTTGAAGTTTTTATCTGTTTGAAGAGCCCATATTTTCAAGAAGCAGGAAGCACTGGCTGTTAGAAGCTGTTTTAAGGTGTCACAAACAGGATACCAAAATTAAATGGTAATTTACAAAATCCAAATGAAGAGTGGAAAGATATATTTTAAAATATTTCTGAACCCCGGATAAATTTAAACTAACCTTTCATCTTTATCTTTAAAAGCCAAATTTAAAATGTGTGCTTTGTACTTTGGTATTATTGAACTACAAAAAACGCCATTCAACTAATAAAGCATTATGAGGCAGATTAGCTGTTTTTAGAGGTATGATGGACAGTAGAGATGAAAAATAATTTTGTGGAACTTGATCCACTTATCATATCCTTCTACACAAGCATTATAAATATTTGTTGAAATAGCTTCCAGCTTTCTCAAGAAACTCAAAGTTATTTTTCCCCAAAACTGTGTGTCCCATTTTACATGCAGATTACATTATGGAGAACACACCAGCACACAACTACAGTAAAAAAAGTAGTTGAGGCGTACCACTGTGGGTGTGGGATGTTGGGCCTGTAGTTTAGCACATCTTCCACTTTGATATTAAACATCCTTCATGCCTACCATTGCCTAAAGGATTTAGGCACTACTCCTGTACAGATTAAATCAGTTTTAAAACTCATGAAATTTAATAAGTATAGCATAAAAACTTTAGCATGGCTTGAATTTGAGCCTTAAGTACATGAGATTGGTATGGAATGCATTAAGAAAGCATGAAAAATACACCAAAAATCATCTGTGTATCATGCTTTCAGACAATATAATGTTGACTAGAAACCATATGATGCCGTGCACATCCTTGGACCGTGAATTCAGGCACAGGTCCTGGCATATAAGATTAAGAAATGAAACAGTATTTTCAATGCTGACAAGGAAACAAGAACCCCAGAGGTGAGCGGCTATTGTTTGCTTAGATGTCTATCTGAAACATTTATCCACTTGTGCTGTTAGCCTTCATTCAGAGGTCTCTCTTTTGAGGCCCTTGCTTAGTTTCTCCCCATAGCCCTGAATAGAAAAATATGTACCTTCTTTTTCAGATATGCATCTTCCGCTCTTTGCCCCCTTGGGGGCACAAGGACATAATCTTCTCCTTTGTACAGAAGCAATTATATTAGCGAAGTCTCATCTGTCTATTTAAGTCCAATATCTACCAGGAAAAATGCCATGTTGGGATTCTCAATGGTAATACCTAATCAGGAGTTGTTTCTTATTAGTCATCACTTGCAGCTCAGTATCACTGCTATCAGAGTAATTCATCAGGCCAATGCTGCCATAGGAGAAAAGCAGGCACTCAGGAGAAGTAGAAGCACTGTTCCCTGTTACTTTTACAGTAGTACTATCCTAGCTACACTCTGCTTACATTGCAAGAGCTGATGAGAGCACAGATCTAAGTGGTGTGACCACAGGCAAACAAAAGAAAATCTAAGTATAAATCTGAGAGGTTTCTGTTTGCAACAGTAATGCTTTAAGCAGAAGCACTAAGCTGCACTTATCCCATTTGAATTCCGCATTTCCAGTCTCTCCTAATGAGAATCACTCATATGAGCTAAGTATTTCCCTCAGTAACCATCCTTGCATTATTAATAACCAACTCAATTTTGCTCACTAGAATAAGAGCTTTCCTTTAATATGTAAGATTAGGTTCAAGTAACAGTCTCTCATATTTGCATATATTATCAGCCTTTTCCACTAATTTATCTCAAAGTATGACATCAATCTTATCACCAAATCCAAGTAGTTTGGGAGCTGTTCTCCACCTCATATTCATCTAAAGACACAGACAGTCAAGTAGGGAGAAAAACAGAAGCAAATAGTTTGCCTGTTAGCCATGGTCCACAACAAAAACAGCAAGACTGATGCTATCTAGTGCTCTTAGCAGAAGAAATGTATACTATAGCATAGAATAGTATACAGAAGCAAAAATCAGTAATGGAAGCCCATAACTCTGGACCTAATCCTTCAGTTCTTAATCCGTTTTGTTTCAAACATCTCTATCACTGAAGATAATTTCTGAAGTGCTTTGACCTTAGACTGCTTTGCTAATTGCTACATTATCCAAAAGCAGATACAGGGGACACAGAAATAGGTATTTCTGATCACAAAAACAGCAATTTAGTAGTCAGGACTGTAGTAAATGTACCTTCTTTGGCATTTAATGTGCTAAGGCAAATAGCTACATTCTCTAAAGAGAAACTGTATATAGACAGCAATAGAAAGAACAGAATAGGAAGCCTTTGCTTACCCCCTGCTGAAGTCAGATTTATCTATCATAGCTCTTGCTCACTCTCAGCTTTATTATTCAAGTGGGAAGATACGACTCTAAATAAAAGTACTGGAAATGAGATTTCTTTTTGCATGACAACTTTTTAATTTTTTTTTTAATACACCAAATTTGGTCTCAGTTTTGATGGACAGCATAGTAGGAGCCATTACGCTAACAACTTACGGGTAGTCAGTTGTATCATGGGAATTTCCCTCTTGTGAAATTCATGGTGCTCACCACGCAGAGCTGACATCTCATCTGTCATGGAGAGAGCACACTCTCAGGACAGGGTTTTTGTTCAACAGGGCAAAGGTCCTGATAGAGGCTTTAGCACACAGTACCTGTTTTCTCTAGGTGACATACTTGCTGGTTGCCACTTTGTAATCCATAAAAGAACAGAAGTCTGCAGCTGTAACACAACACAAAGCAATGTCTTGCACCTGCATTGAGTGCCTCCTTCTGCTCCAAGGATATTTGCTCTCTGGCTTTATCGAAATGAGGGGCTGTGCTCTGTCTCTACACCATACTGGTACAAAGTGTCTTCAATCAAACACTTGAAGTGCCATTTAGATCTATTATTCCTGACCCAAGTAGGGCTTACAGGCCTTACATCTTCATATCCTTCTGGAAGCAGACCCTAACACCTTTGTCAGACATCTGGGCTCTACTAGATGGATCCAACACCTCATTTATCAGGCACATTGACCCTTTCAGCAGCCTGATGTAACTCATTCACCTTTAGAGCCCACTAGCAGCTGATGTGTAGGGGGCTCCGTCAGAGCTGGGAAAGGCTGGGGAGCCAATAGCCACTGCTCTCTGGAAGGTTCTGGTTGCTTAGAGCACAGGTGCTTCAGCTGTACAAGCAGCAACATGTGAGGGCACAGCAGGGAGAATTTCATTTTCAGCTGACTAACCCCTTTCCTTGGCAAGAACCAACATTTCCTTATTTCCTTGCATTAAAAAAAAAAAAAAAAAGAGGAGACAGAGAGAGTTCATGAGACAGAGCTATTTGCCTCAGCATCTATAATGGAGCCTGTTCTAAAAACTATGGGTATGTATAACAATCTGTTTGGATGAGAGTATTTTTCTCGTATAGTGGAATCAAGGAGCTTCTAACCAGGTACTTCAACAGTGGATTTTCACCATAATTTTACTATTTTTCTGAAGGAGATGCATGCCAAGGGTGCCTTCTTTACCTTTTCTACCCCTTTCTCCCTGATTCTCCAGTTCATCTCCAGTTTCTGAGATAAAGTCTCAGAGACTGCCTTGCACTCTTCACCTATCAGCTTCTGTTTAAAACCTTGGGATGTAAGATTCTCCTTCCTCGAATTGAAGCATTTTGCAGTTAGGATCTCCAAATATTTTCATTCACCTAACACAAGGAGGATTTTACTGATTTTCCACTCTCAGTGAAATGCATTGAGTAAATTTAATGCTGCTTCTCAGACAATTAAATTGGACTTGTCCAGATGGACATTGTTACAGGGCTCCTTTCTAGGTAGGATTAATTTTACTAAAATATAACCCTTCTATGCTTACATTATCCCCTTTGGACATTCTCTTTTAATCTTTTGCAAAGTAGCATTAAAACACTTTCTGGCATTCATTAAGAATTACATTAAAATGCAGACACACCTTTTTAGGCTACAACTGCTGAGAAAAAGCAAACCTGGGATTTCCTTTTCCTAGAGTCCCTCTCTGTGCCAATCAGGCAGGAATGAGCAAGATGTGGTTGCACCATTTCCTCCAGCCTCATGGCAGAAGGGGCACAAAGCAGTCCCCCGACCGCTGATCTTGCTTCTGGGATGGAGACATCTTTGCCTCCTGGCCATGGAAATAAATACACACTGTCCTACAGCTCTGCTTTGAAGGAAGATCTACAGAGGCCTCTGTGATTTTTCCGTTCCCCACTTGTGCAGCGCACAGCCTGTGCACCACGTAAATCCCAATCAAAATAGGGCTTAGGTAATAGCCTTGGCAGGAGGGCGAGTTCCACCCACATTCCTTTGTGCTCATCTGGGCTGGAGAACCAGAACTGGAAAGCCGTGTGGTTTTTTTACGGCTAGGAACTGAGCACTTACTGTGCACCTACTTCAGCTTTGTTTCTGACCATGCTTTCTATGAAGCCAAAAGCTACTGGAGTATAATCTGCTTGTGTTATAAATTCAGAGTTCTGTGATTGAGCTGAAAGAATTAAAATGAGAAATCTTTGCCATTCATTAATCTTGCGCAGGAAATAAGTGGAGAGAGACTTCTCAATTACATTATTCATCTCAAAAGAGATCCTCAGGTTTCCAAAATCCTGTCAGCCTGTTATGAAACATATGCATGGTACAAAAAAAGTAAATAATCTCTTCCGATTTGTCTCCTGGCTTTTGGCAAAGCCTTGCAGTATACATACTTTACTGTTAATGATAGCATGTTGAAGTCTACATGTAAGTGAAAAATAAAAGAGAACTAAATATGAACAGTACAAAAAAAAAAAAAAAAAAAAAGAAAGGGGGGGGAAGACTGCTTAAAAGCCAGATAGGAAAAAAAAAAGGAAAAAAAAAAGAGTATTTGATACGATTTTTTAATAAAACACAAAAACTTGGCAATAATATCGTACATTTCATATATAATAAACTCAAAAAAATAAGATCCTTATTCTGTTTTTGTAAAAATAATATTGCTTAATGCAGTAGTGACTATGATGCTGATACTCCTCAAATGATTTGTGGGAAACACAAGTACATTTCTGGAACAAGATGTTAGGCGGCCATAAAATGAACACAGAGCTAGACAAAAAGGTAGCAACAAGAAAACAGGAGATCTGAGAAAGAGTGGGAGAAAAAATCCCTCCCAAGACAAAATGTAAAGAAGAGAGGGTGCTGCAGAAGTTCTGACCACAGTGCAGGAAGGGTTCACAACATGGTCACTCTTTTTTTCTCCTGTCACTGATTACAATAGGTTTTCAGAATTCTTGTAATGTGATATTACCAATGTAATTAAACCACTGCAGTTTTCACTCCGTTTTAATAATATTACTTAGTTGCAGCTGTCTAAGAGATCAGTTCTGAAATTGGAAAACTCTTCAGTTACTTCGCTTTCTTAAATCTGCCTTTTTGGAGGGACTGAATTCATAAGGTTACCATAGATTACCCCATCTGCTGGCATTTCCTGTCTTAAGTTTTAGCCATTCTGTGTGAATTCCTTTTCTTTGACATGTTATTAGCAATGCACTAGTACTTTTGGTCTTGGCTGAGTCAGTGCTGATCTTAGAGATAAATCTCAGCTCCATCTTCCTCCTGTAGAAAGCATCAAGCTTGCCAATAAGAGTGGGAATTGCTGTTAAAATTTGACCAAAGCATTACTGAAGATATCACTCTTAATCAAGGAGATCATCCAAACCAAAATTGCTACTGAACCTTATCAGCCCATCCAGCTTTCACTTGTGTCATGTGTCATGTCACAGTTTCAGCCATGAAGCCATTCAGCCCAATTCAGATGAGGATCACAGTAATCTAGTCATCACATTACAAGATAATATCCCAAATGAAACTGAAATTCCACAGGATGCCCAGCTCCTGGCATCTTTAGTCCACCAGCATCCTAGATTGCCACAGCTACACTCTTACCAAAATCTCAACTAATTCACTTTAAAATCAAATTTCCCAACTCTTTTGCTCAATCAATTACACATTTGAGATACAATAGCAAATCTGTAATACAGCAAAAAGAATATCCAAGCTGCTCTCTACTAATAGGGATATATCTACATTGCTACCCAAAGTTCCCTGTGCATTGTTCTCATTAAGTCACACTGTCACCACATGTGAGTGGGCCTGGATATTTTTGCATAGCACCAAATTGTGCTCCATGGACACAGTCACAACTTCAAGCCACTGGTCAGCAATGGGTGGGAAACTATTTCTAGGTCAGATGGTGCAACAAAGCTCCTACAAATAGGCTCCATAAAATCTTGCTATAGGGCTGGAAAACTTATCTTCTCTTTTTGATCACTTTTTGTAATCTCTTGGATGTTACTGTACCTCTGCAAGCAGAAATGAGACAGGGCAGAGCCTCTGCATTTCAGAATTCTAGTTGGTATTCCTTTATATACTCCTGTACCTGCACTGTACTTCTTTTTCCGAGTCAAGAAAACTAAACAAATTTCTCATAATCCAGACTGGCCCATATCATCAAAAGACTCAAAGAGGATAGGGTGCGTCTTGTTCCAGTAAATACAATTGCTTCAAGCTTGGGTCAATCTGATAGCAAAAGTCTGCTTTATTTTATTCTCTATTAAAAAGATTTACCAGTTTATGCCACCTGCTTGTATTGGGAAATCACCACCATGGAAAACATATTTCAATTGTGATTTGCATGCATGACATGTAAGTACTTCCAATTGCAAGATAAAAATACTTATTTTTATCATTAAAATATGAAATTTTAATTCATATTTATGAATTTATATATCTATATGAGCATCTATCCTACAAAGTATATCTAAATAACACAATAATCTAACAGAAAATTCTCCCTTACTTTACACTCTCACTGTAAAACTGCTAAATCCCATAAAGACCCAGCAATGCTTTCTGTTTGTCCTACACAGTTCCCTACACACAGCACATCTATGAGTACTAACCCACCAGTATGGAAAGCAGAACACACTGTGCTGCATGCAGACTGTCAAAAATGATTGATTTTGACAAAAATTTCTAACTTACAGGAGAGAGAAGGAAAAAAATGAGGATTGATAGATGATGTAATTGCATATGGTTAGCAACCTTGGAAAAAACACTGCCCAGGGAATGAAATATTAACTATTTGATGAAAGACAATTAAAATATGATGTGCTAATAGAGGCATCAAGATAAATTGGTAAGAGGCTAAATATTATCTGAAATGGAGAACTTTTACTGCAGGTCAATCTTCAGGTGTTTCACACTTGTCTGTTAAGAGAATAAGAATCACCAGATAAGGCTCAGGCAAGAAAAATTATTTTTTCACATCCCTCCTGATGAGGACATGGGTGCTATTTCTGAACTCAAGCTACATTTTTAAAGGTAATCAAGTCATGTTATTAAAGGCGGAGAATCCCAGCAGTCCTGCTGATCAAAATAACTAGAAGTTAAAAAGAAATCAAATCCCCAGAAACAATGCTATTTACATTGCAATTTGGGGGAAATTAAAGAGAAAAGCAGTTAGAATAATTAGATTTAATCACTAAACCTTATAAAAAACCATCCAATGAAAATGAACATTAAAAAGAAATAAGCATTTCAAAGTAATTTTAAAAAATATATTTAAAAAAATATTTTCTCAATCAGTTTTAGATATTATTGATACTGAGAAAGAAATGCACTGTAACTGCAGGAATACAATTGTCCCAAAGTATCTGTAGGTGCCAGTTTGCTCCTGAAACTGCTCCCCAGTGAAGGAGAACTATGCCAGGCAAATCCTGAGGGCCTAAATACATGGAGGAGTGCCTCAAGAAAATACGACTGACCTTTGCCTCTTCTCTCCTCTTTTCCCAAAATTCTCATGCAAAGTGTGTAACATTTACTCCAAGTCAGTGAGAGGGAGCCAAAGCTATATTGTGTTAGCCTAGTGTGTCAGTGGTAGATGTCCATCCTTCTCTCCGCCTTTTCCATTCCCTCCAAGCAAAGGAGAAATACACTGAGTGTGGGGAATACACCTAGGCAATGAACCAGCATTGAGAAAGAGGGCTGTACTGATGGGAACAGAGACTGGCTGGTTAAGGGCAACTAAAAGGCTTGGCTGTTAAGATTTGGGCTGTGAGACATAAATACAGTTTCCTCTGAAATTCTGTACTGAGTTCATAGAATCACAGAATCACAGAATAGCTGAGTTATAAGAATACTGAAAGGATCAAGGATCATAGAGTCAAACTCCTAGCCCTACACAGAACCACACAACTTTCAGACCATATATCTGAGAGCCTTGTCCAAACACTTCTTGAACTCCAGCAGGCTTCATGTCATGACCACTACCCTGAGAAGCCTGTTCTAGTCCTTGACCACCTTTTCAGTGAGGAATTCTTTCCTAACATCCAATTTGAATCTCCTCTGATGCAGCTTCATGCCAGAGAATTATAGAATATGGTGGTAGTGGTACTAGGATGAGATAGTTGAGTTCAGGACCTTATATAGAAGAAAAAAGGCAACAAGTGCACTTAAGGAGAGACAACTTTGACTTCCTTAAGGATCTACTTGGAGGTGTCCCGTGGCTTAGAGCACTGGAAAGTAAGGGAGCCCAAAAGAATAGGTTGACATTCAAGTACCACTTCTCTCAGAGTAAGAAATCAGGAAAAAGTGGCAGGAGATTCAGATGGATGAGCAAGGAGATAAAGTTGAGAGATAAACTCAAATGGAAGAAGAAAGTCAAAGGAATGTGGAAAAGGGATCTGGCCTATTCTTAGGAATATGGAAACATTCTCAAAGCACACAGGGATGTGACAAGAAAGGTTAAGGTACACTTGGATTTATTCTGTCAAAGGAGGTCAAAGACTTCTTAAGTATGTCAGTAGCAAGAAGGAGACTAGTGAAAATATGGGTCTGCTGCTGAATGATGTGGTTGCTGTGAGGGCACCGGGAAGGTGGAGTTACTGAATGTCTTTGCTTCACTCTTTACTGCTAAGACTGTCCTTGGGAATCCCAGGCCCTGAAGGTAAGAGATTCTGGGGAAAGGAGGACTTCCCCTTGATCTAGGAGGACCTGGTCAGTGGTTATCTAGGCGGATTTGATGCAACCAAATCTATAGTCTGCCCATGATTCACCCATGAGCTCTGAGGGATTTGGAGGAAGTGATTGCTCACTGCTTTGACAGATCATGGAGAATGGGAGAGATGCCTGAGGACTGGAAAAAAGCCAATGTCACTTCAGTCTTCAAACAGGACAAGAAGGAGGAGCCAGGAAACTACACACCAATCAGCATTAACTCCGTCCCTGAGAAGGTGATGGGACACATTATTTTGGATGCCATCTCCAAGCAAATGAAAGAGAAGAATGTTATCAGGAGCAGTCGACATGAGTCCACCAAGAGGAAATCACGTTTGACCAGTTTGGTAGCCTTTTATGATATCATCACCCATTGAGTAGATGATAGCAGAGCAGTGGATGTTATCTATCTGGACTTCAGCAAGGCTTTTGATGCTGTCTTCCATAACATCCACATAGATAAGCTTAGGAAGTGTGGGACAGATGAGTGGACAGTGAGATGGACTGAGTACTGGCTGTCTGGCATAGCTCAGAGGATAGTGATCAGTGGCACAGAGTCTAGTTAGAGGCCTGCAGCTAGTGGTGTTTCCCAGGGCTTGATACTGGTTTTGGTCTTCATCAGTGAACTGGATGAAGGAACAGAATGCACCCTCAACAAGTTTAAGGATGATACAAATCTAGGAGTTCAGCAAGACCTGAACAAGGTGGAGAGCTGGGTAGAGATAAACAACAAGGGCAAGCGTGGAGACTGTAGGTGTCCCAAATTGTTTAATTTCTCTAGATCTTCATTCTTAATGTGACCTAACAACAACATTCTTTTACTCATAAGTCTCTCATAAGGCTATTAGGAAAGCAGCTGATTCATTCATATTGTGAGGTGATGACAAAAAATAAAATAAAACATGCAATGTAAATTCCAAGAGAAAATTTGATTGAGATGGAACCACCTACATTTCTATGCAGCTATGAAAGGATACATTATAGGTAGTAGTACAAGAATAGGAAAATAACAGAAAACAAGATAAGATTCATTTATGCCTGAGCTGGTACCGAATATTCAACAGTTTACAAAAAATAAATTTAAAAAAATGCAATAGTAATATCATAATTGCTAAATTCAAGAGAATGTAATTAAGATGTTATTTCACTGTCTTTCACTGTCATCAGACTAAGATGTTGTGACTCTAGTGTTAAAATTTATTGCCTGGGTTTGTGCTGAAATACAAAGACGTGCTTCAATTTTGAAGTTTTTAACTTCTACCCTATAGTTTAGTGTATTTTCAGAATATTTTAACAGTAGCAGCAACAGCCAGGGAATACATCTAAAATGCTTGAACTATTATGATCAAAATAGTCAGAGAAATTTAAAATGGAAATCAGGACAATTCAAAAAATCAGAAGTATCATTACTAAAATAATGTTCTATGTCCTATCTGCTCCTCCCTCCTCTGCACCCTGGAATAAGCAAACAAACCAAATTATAACAACTCATTTATTTAGCACTGTACCTCTCCTGTACCTTATCTCATGTTTAAAGATTAACAAATAGCTCCTTTGACATTAATTTACTTTTCGTTTTCAAGAGGGACAAATTTAGGCAAGATGTTTAATTGTTCTAGATTATTTGCCAGAAAATCCAAAGTATTTGGACATGCTAAAAAGCTTCACTGCTTAGACAGTGAGTTTAGACTTTAGCTGAGTGCAAACTACTACATGGACACTACATTTTGGTCAGATACACGCTGGTCCCAAGTGATTTAAAATATACTAAAATCACAGTAAATCAAACTAGTATTTACACAAATTTTGCATTACCTTAAATTAAATTGGAGTCACTTTTTTGGTAGGTTGTCCCTAAAACATTGCCTTTTTCTCAGGGTAAACTTTACTAAGGTAAGTAACATGTAATCTAATGAATTGCCACTTTTCTACTGGAGATTACTGCCCACTTAGATGAAATGCGGTAACTGCAGTCAGAGCTCCAGACACGAACTAGAAAAGATTACATGCAAAAAACATTTTTGAAGAGGACTTTACTTCAACACAAAGGCTTTCATCTAGTCCTATAAGAACAAGAGAGCATAAAGACATTGATTTTGAATTTAATGTTATTGATAGATCATTATCTATGCATAACAATAAGCTATTCCATAAACAGAGAATCAGCAAACTCTGCTCTCTCATGCAATTGTTCCCTTTCAGAAACAAGGACAGAAATCCCAGCTCCCTTAATTAACTCCCCTGAGTTCTCCCTCTGCATCCCCACAGATTCCATAGCTTTCTCCTATAAATGTTTATACGCTAGGAAGAAACAGCACATTCAGAGGCTGACTTGCTGCTCAATTTATGGATAGATTAGATATGATGCTCACAATAGTTCTGCAGCAGGAAAAACAGAAGAGGTAACACTTTGGATTATACTGCAGTATTTCCCAGAAGGTGCAGTGAGAAGGGAACTGCAGTGCCAATTTGGATCTCTCAGGACTTATATCACAATTTGCAGGAAATTTCAGTAATTTACTAACTACAAGTGCTCTTAATCTGTGTCAAATTTAAAGTTCCTGATCAAGTGAAAAAGTAAATGTAAAATGAAAGAAATCTCAGCCATACAAACATTATTTCCTTAAGCAAAGGAATACTTTGCAACAACTTTTCACATGTATGTCCAGGCATTTCACAGCCTGCAATATACATGGATATAGTGAAGTCTTGCGGGTAGGCACAACGAAGAATGGACCTACTATCTTTGCCAAATACTTGCTCACTTAGCTAATGGCATGCCTAAGAGGAGAAAACATTTACTTTCGCTTCCAATCTTGTACTTTAACCACTGGACAATGCTCTTCTTTGGCATTCACTTCCACGGAGAAATCAATGAGCTCACTTTCACTGGGAAGATGCAAAGACTGGCTATAGAAGCTTCCTCGTATTTTTATTCTAGTAAGCAACTTGACAAATGGGTTTCCAATTTCCAGTTGTCTTAGCCACAGAAACAATGGAAGCACTGACCTGAGGATAAAATGTCAGCAAAATGCACAGGAGCAGACCAAGGTCCTTCTAGGAGACCAAACTTCAATATTAGAATTTATCAAAAGCCGTAAACATGCTTATCAGAAATTTCAAAACATTTTTGTTCTCGGTTTGGAAATATTTGAAATTCACTCATTTCACATTTTGCAGTTTTCTGAGCATTTCTAATTAAAAATCTTGGAAAGACTTGTCAAAATCTTTCAAGACTTGTAAACTCTAATGAACTATTATGTTTCCAATCTGGTTTTGAAATTAAATTAAAAATGTCTTTGTGAGAAACTGATTTGTTTGCCAATATTGATAAAAGGAACTTGAAAAGGCAATTTTTGACAAATCTTTTCTTTTTATTCCATTAGAGACTCTAACAAGCATCTTAACATGGTGGAAGCCACACAAGGACTTTTCTACTGTTGTCGTTAATTCAGTCAGAAGCATCATGCTAATAATACTCAACATGTTTGCTGCTTTCAATGCCACTGATTAGGAAGGAGGTTTTGCAGACCTGGCTGTGAGACCTCACAGGGACAAACACTTACACTTTAAGATGGCTTTGATCATTCCTGGCAGACCTGCAGCTACTCCTTTTACTCATGACCTTTCACCACTCCTATTCAAGAGCACTTCAACAAGACTTCTGGGAAAGAATGTGCAATGCCCTGAGCTACAATGCTAGCAATATGCTGACAGCACCCAGCTCTACGCCTCCAGGCTGGCTTGTTCCCAGCTGTTCTACTGTCTGTAGGAAATTGGAAGCCTGCTGAATGAAAGGCAGATGGTGTGATGGACAACCTCTGATCCCTATCAGCAAGTTACACAATGTGGACTGGTAGATCTTTTCAGTACATGATAAAATGAATTGCATTTTCACTGTCACCAAATTAATTCTTGGTTTCAGTGCTTGCAGACCATTGGAACTAAAGATGGTTTGCTGGTCCCATCCTAAATATTGGAAAACATCTGTGCTGTCAGTCCGATTTTGTGCCCTCTTCCTTTGTTTATGCATTACATAACATTACCAGCTCAAGGAAAGGAGGCACTAGTAAGTATACAGTAGAAATATACAGTGATTTATTTTCATAGTCTAATGCTAAATTAGAGATATATACAAATATAGGAAAGGAAAATTGAAATGGATAGTAAAGATAAAGCCAAAATAAATCTTCTGAAAGTAATGACATGTAAGTTTATTAAACAGTAAACTAAATAAAAATAAATAATTTCTGAAATAAAACAAGTCCAGAAATACTACAATGAGAGGAATCATAGGCTAAGATGCTAGTTTTTCTGAATAATATGATGGAAGCCCATCCCTGTATTCAGAAAGTAGTTTATGTTCTATTCCAAATATTAGTCTTGGTGAAGTGAGGAATGAACACTAAGCTTCAAATCCATTGACTTCTGCTACTTGTCTGGAAAAGTACAATTGCATTTTAATCTGTATTTTAGTACACTATCTACTTGAGCCCAAGACTTTGCTTTTATTAGAGGAAAAATATCTCTTTACCTTATATTTTCTCCTTGAAAATTTCTAGAAGTTCCATCCTCTTAGTTTGCATATTCTGAAAATAAATAAAGTGTCAGCTGATTAGACTTCATGCCTGATGATATGCTTGAGCAGACCAACGTGCTTTTAACAGGATGTTTGGAGGGAGTACATTTGTTCTCTCCCACCAAAAGTGCATAATGAAATGTTTGTTGCTTCTTTAATTACCGATGTAATTGGTTGCACACAACCTAGATTTCCAACAGACCACAAATGGGGTGCATTTATACAGACCCATGCAGTGAGACAAGGTTATAAATTGGCTCATGCCCAAATGGGAAGCACAGGCTGCCCTGTGGACATGGAGGCAGACTGTGTTTCTCATCAGTATGGAAAGCTTACGTCATTTTTCAGTTACAGGGACCATGATGGCATTTGTTTACCTAAGTGACTCCTCTGCCAGGTACAGCGCTGCAGACAGGAAGCAGGGGATGAATGGAATGGCTTGCTTTCAGGCTTCTGCTCAGGGTACAGCATTGCTGTCTCTGGTTTCTGGGTGGGGTGTGCCTTCAGCCACTGTTTCTCTGGTTGCCAGGAGGGACAGAGAAGATAAATGAAATGGCAGAGCATTTTTTCAAGCCCTCATTCAGGCTGCAGTTGCTAGGTGTTTCTGGTTCCCAGATCGGGTGTGTACCATTTCTGTGGCTCCCAGAAAGGACAATGAAGACAGATGACACAGCAAAGCGCTTCAGATCTTTAGTTCAAGCTTCACCGCCTTCCTTGCTCTAGTGCAAGGTTCCCCGATACCTGTGAAAATGGAGGAAAGTGCTTAAGCATGTCAAACTATGTGTGTTAAAGATCTGAGCGTGAGATTTCTTGCAAATATTATTTTTTCCTTATGCAGATATGCTTGTACGTCATCAGCATCTAAGAGATGGTCTCAGAATACTAATTGTTACTTCAACAAAGGGAGTCAGTACTTTTCATCACTGCTTTTCCTGGACTAAAGTAGAAAAGAATTAGAAAGAAGAGGTTTAGAGAAGAACATTCAGCTCTGTTACACCAAGCTGAGGAGAGGGAAGGAGGCAGGGTAAAGCATGAGGATGGAATCCTACTGAGTGGTGACAGTGCAAGCAGCAAGACTAGGGATGGGGAGGGAGATAGAGAGATCTCCTGCTGTGGGCAGAGGTCATCACAGTAACTGCCTCCTGGACATCTCGATCGTTTCACCAACATTTTCCAAAGATTACTCAGTTTTCCAAAGGCAGAGCAGGGAGCGGAACCATGGCTGCAGCCTTTGGAAAAAGACTGTTTCACATATTCCTAAAACCATCAGCTGAGGAGACAAAGCAGCAACATTTTCTCCATGTTCTTTTTTCCTTTTCCTACTACAAGATACCCAAGGGCACAGAAAAACAGTAGAGCATAAAGCCTTGCTTGCACTGTAGCCCTTCAGAGTGATCAGCAGAGAACTCATTCTTAGCTAATGGCTAAGAATTAGACTGCTCCCTGTGTGTATATGCATGTGTGTACACAGATGTACACACACATACTGCAGAATTAATATGGATGCGCTTCATCATACTTGCATTCTTTCTCTTAAACTCATTAAAAAATTGTTACATCTGGTTGCCAGTTTTACTTAAAGGCATAGCGAATTAAAGTCTGAGAATTTCATACTCTGCTCTATTTTGAAGACAGACAGTGTTAGGGAACAGTACGAGGGGACTTGACATTTCTTCAGCTATAGCAATAATCTAGGCATCCCCTGCTTCTCCCTGCGACCTTGCACCACACACTTGCTTGTGCTGATACTGTCTTTGTGAGGCTGTGCGATGCCACCTGGCAAAAGAGCTTTGGAGAAGGTTGTATTTAACTAAAATAAAATTCATTGACTCGGTCACCTTACACCTCCAGAAACAGTGGTCGTGGCACAACTGAGAAGGTGATAGGGGCAGGTAAAGATGGCGCAGTGGATCAAGGAAACAGAGTGAGCAGTCAACCTTTGATGTGCTAAAATAGGTAGGCATACTCGTACTTCTTATATTTTGAGTCTTGGTTTACAAGCATTTAGTGTCATCGGTGGTCCTGAAGAAAGAGGAGAGACATGCCAGGAAAGGTACTTCCAGATTTTGGCATCTTTAGCCAATCTGTTGCTTCAGGAGGTACAGAGAACCTTGCCCTACGATGTTAAGAGAGCCAGTGAAGGGAATTTTTCTGTCAGGGCAGGTATTACCTTTTTTATGTGTTTGCAAAATCCTTGACACAGGAAGGGTGGGGTCTTCCTCTGATAGAAACAGCAAGAAGAATGGAGCACTGCAGGAAACCTTGCACTCAGCAAGAAGAGCTTAATCTCATTAAAGGGACATGAGGATGATACACTGCATAAGCTGATTAACGTTTACGTAGAGAACATTACTACTTTTGAGAGATTTTGAAAAGGTGTGTGCCTATTTATAGTGTGAGGAAGCTGAAAAAAATACCCAATAACTTCTTTTAAAAGACCAATAAATAAATAAATAGATTTAAAATCTTGTTTCCGTTTGTGCCCAACAGTTCTCCAGTAATTCAAAATAGAACCTGGCACTTAGAAATTGTCTTTCTCAGCATTTCTATAGGTGGTGTGGTTTAATGGAGTAGAAAACAAGAAGATAAACAGTCAAATTACTTCAGAAATACTTAATTGAAACTTAATTTAATGCTCCTGAAAGGCAATGGATTAACAAGATTGAAAATTGAATTATTCATTTATGGAACAAGAACTTTCTGCGCAGAACCAATGACGTCTTTTCATCTTTTCACCATGAACAGACTTCCACAAAGGACAAAGAAAACGTTAAGATGAGAAATATAGTTTTTGCTTCACACAACAATAGCAGGTGGTACATTGTTTATTTGGGGCTGAAAGGAAGAATCTGGTGCTGGCAATATCTACCTATTAGTCCCTGAATGGAAATTACTAGCTTGTTTCATGTTGAGTCACAGAAAATCAGCAGATCAGCTGAATTTCCTCAGGGATCTTGTTACTGACTTACGATGAATTTCAGTTGGTGGCCTATAATCCAAAGGACCAGCTCTCTTAGCAGTCTGGAGGACAATATATATGCTGGTTTTTTTTTTTTTGCCAAAGCAATATTTGTTTCTGATACACATAAGTATTTACAGTTGAGATTCTCCTGTAATTTCAGAGATGAAATCAGCTATTTTTTCACACAAATGTATAGTCATATAATTGACTTGGCTTTGTTTTCAAAGGTATCTTCAAAGGCATTTTTTAATGGGCAGCACTGTCTCAGCTTAGTTGTGCACTTCAAAAAGGGTAGTTAGAGCATGGTCAAACAAGCTCTGACAAATCTAGCTTTTGCTTTTGCAGTTTAAGAAATTACTGCCCCCAGCTCTGTGTTCCACCTCTCTCCCTGAAGTTACCAACCCTGCACCAGATTCTGTAGAGAATTGGCTGAGACGTGTAAATCCATTCTCTTTTGCTGTCTTTGTTTTGAGCACACTAACCTCCACTGGAGGACTGCTACAGCTTAAACTAATGATGCCATTTCTGTTATGACTATGAAGAAACACAAGGCTTGGTCACTGTTAACATCAGGGCATCTGTAGAAAGGCAAATTCATTAGGACACGAATGGAGCCAGGGAAATCTTTGTCAGCGTGAGGAAAGGTCATCTCTCGATTGGCGTCTGTATGTCCAACCCTTCTGCCATAATAACCTGTACCTATAGGACTGTATTTCTTTTTTTTTCTCTTTTTTTTTCTCTTTTTTTTTTTTTTCTGGGACATTCTCTGGTTCAAAACATCCATTCCAGCCCCAGGTGATACATACAGTTCCCAGCTAAGCATACCCTACCTGGATAAAACCCAATGTCTGAAGCTGACACTGCTTTTATATTTGTGCTTAGTGACTCTCAAAAAAAACACCCAAGCAGGAAAAACCTCTAAAAAACCCCAACTTCTAAGCAGTAAGTGTAGAAATTGGGGAAGAACCTCAGAGCTTATTTCCCAATTCATGGGCATAGATAATTTGCATTTAAATGACTAGGCTTTTGCTCATGAAGAATTTTAAGTATAGCTCATGATCTAGGCCAGGTGGACAGGTAAAATAAAGTCTGTTAAGTGTGAGAACTGTCACTCAGCCTACTGAAGCACACTAAATATTTAGATAGGTAATTACACTGTTTACCTTAATCAGAAAGAGCTTGTGAGGCTTTGAAAATATCTTTCTGTTTTGCAGGCAAGATATAAAATGTTCTCTAATGGGAGTGAAGTTTATGAGGGGAAAAATGTTTCCTCTGTGTAAGGATATTTGTGAGAGGAATTTCAATTGAGGGTAATTCATTAACAAGAGGGTGTCTAAGCATTCCTTTATCTAGTTTTTACCACGTGCGAAGATATTTTTAAATAAAAATAACTTGAAATATTAATAGGTATATATGATCCATTTGCTGAAATACGTAAGTGAAGCCTACAATATGCTTTATGCTCATACTGCAAACTTGCCTGCTTTCAAATGTTTCATAGAGTCATATTAACTACTGTGGTTTGCTGTCAATGGTTGGCAGCAGGCATATTGCTCACTACATCCAAATATGACATTTCAAATCGTTATTTAATCCATAAGGAAAGGGGTGATTGTCACATCCTGATATATTTAGTATTGGGAGATTGATAAAGGTTTGCTGTGCAGCTCTTACAAATAATAGAATGTTATTGAACCAAGTGAGGCTCATGCAGGGTGTGCTATTGCTGCTGTAAATTAGAATTACAACCCATATGGTGACAGGCCCTTGGTGGAATTGTATCTCCGGTTATCTTTACTAAGCTGCCTGCCTGAAAAGGTATGCACAATATTTCTGTTCCTTACACTTAATGTATGAGTAAATTATGTGCTTGTGCTCTCTGTGAGGCCCTGACATCCACAAAGGTGTGAAATATTTGTTGAACTGTAGTCTTAGAATGTTGGTCAGTATATTTTGACTAATGATTTATAAAATTGCAATTTTTTTTTCTTTTTCAATTTTGACATTTTAGTATTTTTTCTTGATCCTATATATATATTTTTTTTTAAATAGAACATTATGATGTGACACTTTCCTTTCTCTTTCTAAGAAAATATGTCCTCTGCTGTTTTATTTACTGTCTCGGTTGGTATGCTTTTTGTCTATTAGTGTCCTGTAAGAACTTAGAGGATTTATTTCAATGAAGTTTTGCATAGAGACAGATATTTTTGACAGATTTTAGGTTCCTGCAAAGTTTGTAACAAAGATTTCACAAAGCAAGAAAGACAGACTCTTATAAATCCCTCACTTGAAGGAAAGGGGAAATGTGAGCACAAAACTCCACATCTAAGACCAATCCTGAGATACAAATCCAAAGAAAGCCTCATTTGTGTCTGCTGTTCAGCCACCCGTTTATTTATCAGCTTTTGCTTTCCCTCTTCCTGCTAAATGTCTTTCATTGCCATAATACCTAGAATCTGATAGTCAAATAATATGATAGGGAAAACCATAAAATTCATGGCTAGCAAAGGGGCAATCCAGCTCCCTGCTGCTATCTTCCCTGACCCTGCTTCTAGCCACCTTGTCATTCCCCTTCCTGGTGCTGATTCAACTCACTCACTGTTGAAAAAAAAATAATAATTTGCTTCCATTTTTTTTTTCCTGGGTTTCTGAGCTTGGTCTGCTCAGTTCAAGTCTCACGAGTGCCACAGCTAGCACAAGGGAGGTGCAAGACATAAGCCATGAGCTGAAGGACTCACTCAATTTGATACTGAATTTTATTTTAAGGCCACCTTAACCTCTACCAGAGATTATCTATGCACAAGTTTTGTGCAGTGCTGGTGCTGAACCTGAAGTTAATCTGACCTAGCTGTCCTAGAAACTCCTGTTTCAATATGAGACATCTGTGGCCAATAAAAGAGTGGCCCACAGAGACTCCATTATAAAAGACAGAATATTGAAAATTCAGGGAATAAGATGAAAAATTATACCAGTCCCACTTAGAATCATAGAATTATTTAGGTTGAAAAAGATCGAAAGATCTGCCTAAATCATCAAATCTGACATTAGCCTAAAACTGCCAAGTCTACCACTAAACCAGGTTCCTAGGCACCTACTCTACATGCCTTTTAAATACCTTCAAGGACTGTCCCCTTGCTTCACAACCCTTTCAATGAAGAAATTTCTTCTAATATTGAACCTAAACTTTCCCTGGTGCAACTTGAGGCCATTTCTTCTTGTCTTACTGCTTGCTGCTTGGAAGAACGGACCCCCCATACTCAATCTCATTTGAAGTAGGTGTGAAGTGCGGTAAATTCTCCTCTGAGCCTCCCTTTCTCCAGACTTAATAACTGCTGTTCCCTCAGCCACTTTTCATGAGACTTATTTTCTGGATCCTTCAGCTACTTTGTTGCCCTTCTTTGGACACACTCCAGTACGACACCATCTTTCGTGTAGTGAGGGGACAAAACTGAGCAGAGTAATTGAGGCACAGCCTCACCAGAGCCCAGTGCAGAGGGACCATCCCTTCTCTGGTCCTGATGGCTACACTGTATCTGACACAAGCTAGGACACCTTGGATTTCTTGGCTACCTGGGCACACTGCTGGCTCATGTTTGCCTAGCTGTCACCTGCTAGGCCCAGGTTCTTTTCTGATGGGTAGCTTTCCAGACACTCTGTCTAAAGTCTGCAGTGTTATATGGGATTGTTGTAAACCAAGTGCAAGACCCAGCTCTTGGTCTTGCTGAACCTCATACAGTTAGCCTCAGAGCATCAGCACAACACATGCATTTGTTATGGACCTCTACAAAGAAGGTGAGCTGGGGCATTTCACTATATCAGAGAGGTGGCCAGTGTGTCCTCTATTACCTATCCACACTACTTCATCTATGCTAGATTGTTGTTGCACCTGAAGGTGCCATGGCCTGCCAGTATTTTAACACGTGCCACACTTAGTCCCAGATAAACCAAGTGAACTGGCACAACCATATATCTCATCTTTCTGCCCTCCTTCATGGCAGCTGCCTTTGGAACATGCTGAGGTTGCAGTGGGAGTGTGGCTCTTATTTGTGCTCGAGTGGTAAAGCAGTGCGGCATCTGCCTCTTGTTCCTCAGGTTCATGATTCAAGGTGGTGATTAGATCCCAGCCTATTCTGAGAAAGTTACTGCCCAGTAGATGTGTCAGTATCGATTCTGGAAATGATTCTTTTGTGAACAAAAAGCTGGAAATGCTATTAATGGGAACATACTTCTTAGAAATTGAAAGAAAGTAATAAATGAGGATGAAAGACCTCCCACGGTTACATACACACTAATCACAACTGCAAAGGCATAATTAAAAAGCCACAGAGTTCTAGGTAATATTTAAACTGATGAGATCAGCTGAAAATTATAAAGATTATTCTACAGAAAAACTAAATGAACATCTTCAGTATTGGTAAAAATATTTCCACGTGAAACATTTCAGGCACTGACATATCTGACTCACAGATTGTGATGGATATTTAGTTAATGCTTAGCTTTGACTCCTATAAAATAGTGGTGGCAGTGATTTGCTGCCTTGAACAAACCAGGCTTTAATTTGTTCTCGGGTTTGTTACTATTCATTAATGTGTATTTCTATTCTTAGCCTGTTTTTTTAAGGTAAGAGGTTCATAGGTAACACACAGTATGTGTTCATATATGTGTATCCATTTCTTACTGTCTGTGTGAATTTTGAGTCTGCTGATTATTTCAACCAATGCCTTCAGAAGGGTGTTATCACAGAAATGAAGACCTTTTCATGAAAACAGGCAAACAGAAAGAAACACTTGCTGAGTGAAAGAACATAGCACGAGTTCAGCCATTACTACATCCCTATCCATGGAATTACTTCACTCTTAGGTAATTGGAGGTGAGACCTTCTTAGGCACCCAGGAATCAAACCAGGATGCAAAACTCTGCAAGAAACAAGGCTTCTACCATTCACAGAACTAGTTGGTATATTATCATAAAGACACTAAGCTGGATATTTTTTGCTTTTCAAACAGTGTATTCTGCAGTATTTGTGTACTACTTCATCAGTAATATGTTGTTTTCAATTTACTTATGCAAACAGTGAATTCTGTTATAGCTATTTTTGTAGCTGAAAACTATGACTGCCTAAGTGAAGCAGCATCCAAAACAGCCACACCATACTGCAGAGAAACATGACTGTGAGTGCTCCATAAAACATAACTCACACAGAACAAATAAACCTTTTCAGGTTACAAAGCATGATATGAAAGTTGGATTTCAACACTTTGTAATCAAGCACAGTGTTGTCAAGCTGGTGTTAAAAGAGATACTCGAATGCCAGAAAAAAAAAAACAAACTGCAGCAGCATGGAGCTCATGAAGGCTAAATTTCCCTGCTAAGAAGCGGTGTGAATTAATTTGTACTGCCATGGCCAAAATTATTCCCATATTCAAACCAGCTAATATAACTCTTATTTGGGTATCTCTGTGCTGCACTGATGGTTGCCATTCCTGTCTGAGTCCAAGTAAACAAATATAATAGGGTAAAACATGACCCATTTCAGATATTGCTTCAGCATCCTAACTTCCTGGATGTGCTCTGCATTGAAGATGCTTGCACAGAAATTTAGGTGAAGACTTCTGGTCTCCAACGTGATACGTAATTCTGGGCAAAATGGGTGATTATATTCATTTCAAAACATGAGACTCCTTTTTTCAATGTGGTGAAATTTTCCTGAAGGAAGCCTATCAAAATTTCCCATTATCTGTGTCTAGAAAAGAACGTCTTTCCTCTGATTTCTATTTCAGCTTTATGAAAATTAGCAATATCTAATGACAGCATTTTTTTTTCTTAATTTGCTGTTCACAACAAATCTTAGTTTAATACATTTAAATGTAACAAACTGTAGAACTTATCCACATACATATACTGATGATGTCTACCATAAAGTGCATGTACTGAATTTATATTGCCTCAATTAAGCATTTACATTTTCCCCATAACTTTTCATTTGCTGTAATGCATCTGTCAATGAAAATATTTTACTGTGGATATGCAAAGCAATTTAAAGCATTTTGCTGTGGTGAAACCAACACAAAAAAATTTTGCACCAGTTAGGATTTACAGGACAGCATACAGGGGACAGTATAACAGAGCTAGGTTCATTAACTTGCTGAATACTCAGTTGTGGAAACACTGCTTGGTACCTAAGTCTTACCTGAAGCCCCTGTCCCTTCTGACATAATGTTCACATCTCATTTTTGCCCAGTCAGGAAAACTGTCTACTCCCCATTCTAATAAGTCTTCATAGGTATAGAAAGAATATGCCAGTGGTTGGTATGGCAGCCACAGACTACTTCTGTGATTAGAGGCAGAATTGTTAAAGAATGCAGGTAAGTAGTCAGTAGGCTTTCCAGAGACACTTAAGGGCCTGTTTGCCACAGAGAATAATAGGAATTAGGCACCTGGTGTTTTCAAATATCCTTACTCAGTGCCTATGGCCGTGTCTAGACTGCAAAGCAATGCACTCCAGGGCTCTCTGTCTCCACACAGACTGCCTTCCCATGGAAACCAAGACAGAGAGTGGGAATAAGGTGATATTCCACTTAGAGTCTGCATTTTCACATAGTTTTCTTGCATCTTTAAGCATTTGAACAGTTTTAAGCTTCTAAACAAAATGTCAGAGTACCTTAAAAATCAAACTCTTTATTGCCTGGGACTTGTTTCCCCATCAGAAAGGCAGAGACAATATTTTTTTTTTTACGTGGTTATTATAAAGAAAAATAGATGAATGATTTTGCAGAGCTTCAAAGCAACATAAACCAACATGCCAAAGGAAATCTGTGCAGGGGCTGTACTAACAGGATGGGAAGACAGGTTAAGGTAGTACTTGTCCTCCCATTAGCATGTAGCGTGCAATTCCACATTCACTTTGCAGTAGTATTCGTCCCTGAGATGTCAGAAACAGATGCAATCTTCTCAGAATGAAATGGTGTCATTAACAAGCTGCTTCTGCAAGTCTTTTCCACCTCCAATGGTTATAAAAATTCTCATTGACAACTGCACACAAGCATTTGATCTACCTTGGCTCTCCATTTCTCCAAAAATAATGGCCAACTAATGCCCAGCATGTTCTGTGGCTAAGCTCTACTTTTGCACTGAACTGTGGGAGTTATTTATAGCTATAAATGAGGATGATTTTTGAGAATACTGTCTCTATAGAAACTGGTGGTGGACTAGACCAAAGAGGTTTCTTAGAGGAAATTCCCCTGCTCTTTTTCCTCTGTAGATGATGCCAGAAAGAGCTTGAACTCCTTGTTGGCTGGTAGAGAAGGATGCGTTTGGCATATAAATACGTTATTCATCTCTTTTCTATGAACAAAAATGTAAACATTTACAATTGACAGTATTTACTTAAATAAAAATCTTTCTTCAACTACATTTCATCTGGGTCCATGTGTTGACTTCACTTGCATTCCAAAAAACCAAGGGAAATTCCAGCATACGCAGACAAAATTACATTAAGATGGTGTTAGGGTTGCTGACTCTCATTCCTAAATAACACAAAAACTAAAAGTACAGGAAATCCTGAGTTAAGGCTCTTTCACAAACTTTAGACATAATTTCCTTTTTCATACATAATACTTCCTCCAGTGCTGGTGGAATCAATTTGTGGCTGGCTGTTCTGGCATTGGGACAATGAAGTGGGAGCAGAATACAGCAAATCTGCGCAGACTCATTTCATTTCCACTTGTATGTGCGGTATTACCGTAAGGACAAATCCTTCAGGAACGGTGATTTTGAGTGCTTAAAGCTCAGATGTCTGAAGTACTCTGATTTTTGAAGATTGCTACCAGGAAGCAAATTAAAAATCATTTAAAAAAATCAGAAAATTCTACACAGAGTAGGAATCTCAGGAAGAGATGCATTTTCAGGTAATTGCCAGTCCAGGTCAAACTGCCCACTCTGGTTTTAAGATTTTAACATCTTCCTGATTCCTAATAATTCAGTTTTCTCAGGGCACCTTATGAAATTGAAGCATTACAATAAACATTAGTCTTTCCCTGAGGGGAACTCCTGCTGTGAAAGATAATACTAAATTGCATTAGCAAGTTTCCTGTTGCCAAAAGGGTCTGCATTATGGGTGCAATCATTAAAAACCATCCATCTACTGAGGTGCTATCAGTTTTAGGGGCTAGCTGCGTATTTTGAGGCCTGCAAGTGAATTGCGCTCGCTGCTGTGGAAGGAAGCAATAAATGTCTAGATGCTGATAGCAACATTCCTCGCTATTTTAGAACAGGAAGTTAAAGAGCAGCATGCAGCTGAAACTGCAAGGAAAATTCCAGTAGTCACTCTGAATTTGGTTACTGCTTGGGAGCTTGCCCTGCTTTGCCAGGGCAGTGCTGCAGCTCCTACATGAACCGCCATCTTGTGGCTTTTTTACTCTCATTTGGACGGAAAAACCAACAAAACAACACAACAAAAAGCACACTATGCTACAGCATAAAATAGCGCAATAGCAGAGCTGCAAGCGACACCCATCACTTTGGTAACATCTTTCTATCTCAAGTGATAGTAGACTTCGAAGACTTTTCTTAACAATATAAACTTATTTATACAGCTAAACTAAACCCAATTAACTGGACACCAACAAACAATTATGTATATTAAAAACCTTCTGTTCTCACAGATCAATAGCAACCCAGATGAACAGTGGTACTGAAGTCATTTCTATTTCATTCTGCATTTAAGATGATGCAAAGATGCAGTGGAAGGGATGGAAAGAGTTCTGTACCCCTGCCAATATGTGCCAATGCTTCCTGCATACCATCCATGCCTAACGGAAATGTAAACACAAGGCAGTCAGTTCAACTGGCTGATCCAGTGAAAAATTAGTTCTGAAGAACTAATAAGATAATAAAAGAGTTCCTTGGGTCAGTAAGCTGTGTCAGGTCACACTTGAGGCAGTATCTTTATTATCATATACAACAGCCGGGGGATAGAAGAGCAGAACAAGATCATGCTTCTGGCAGCTGCTATCAAGGAGTTCCACAGCTACAGTATGGAGACTCACACTCAGATTCACCAGGGTGATGGTGCAGTTTGGCTTAAGGACGGTGGGCATCCTCCTCTACATGCATAAATGAAAGAAGAGAACTATGAGACAAATGAATCGCAAGACCAGCACACTGTTACCTGGCATGCTGAAAGCAGGCTGTGGCAGACCACTGAGAAGATCTGGTCTCAGGGTGAGAGATCTTAATTATGTTAGCAGCAGGACCTAGCTACAACATGGATGAAACACTTGAGAGAGTTAAAAATAAGCATTGACTTTGCATTAGAACGAGAAATACACTTCAAACTAGGACAGAATTTAGGAAAGACTTGTCAGGAGCCTGCAGTGTCCTGTCTCTTGCAGGAACAGAACAACTACATTTTGCAGAATCTCCAAACTGCACTTCTAGTGCTCTTCCAATCATCACAGACCTCCTCAGCAGTTTGGACAAATAAATCTGTACTGGTGTCCCCTCTAGACAAAATAAGGAAATCATTTCATCTATGCCATCCACGTTGGCTATTTGTTCTAGACAGCCATTACAAGAAACAGCAAGAAATATTCACCTCCAGTGCCATTCTCTTGCCTTATTTTGGACTTTTTCAGATGAAATGGATTGTGCTTCATGAGATGTTTATCTCTTTCCCTTGATAGTAAATGGAACTTAAGGTGATTATTTCAGATGCAGCTGTCTGTGTTTCAGGCTACTGAAGTTAAGGGAGCTGCACAAGGGAGGAGCTGTCAACTTCTGTCCAGCTGCAGATATGAAATATATGGTACTGTGACCCAAATATTGAGGGGTTAATGTTGTAAGACTCAGAATTATTCAGTTTTACAGTTTCTGTCACCCTGTTGCCTTAGAAGCTTTCCCTATCTAGTTAGCCTCATCTCAATCTCCATGTGTCAAGACAAAGCCAAAGGCAGCTCATATCTCTCTTAACCAAGCCCTCCAGAAGAAGCAAAAAACCCATATTTTATGGATTTCATTAGTAAAATTTTTATAATTTTAAATCAAAGCAGGCTCAGTTCAGTCACCCCTCTGGAACTGTCTTGCATATTGTTTTGCTGAACTTAGACCTACAAGTTTGAAAAAGCCAAATGTCTACTGGTTTCCTAGGAATCTTTGTGAATCTCATAATCAGGGAAATGTCTTAACATTTACCTTTAGTAGACTGCCATTTAATTTAAATCTTGCTCTATTCGCAGTTTCCTTTACAGCAGTAAACAGCCTCTGTGTTGGTACTCTGATGTTCCAAACATTTGATGCAGTTACTACACAATGTTCAGTACTTGGTGATTCAGGTCAATCTGTTTGGATCTTCTAGAATTTCTGTGCCAAACTCCCCCACAGTCACAGAATCACCAAGGTTGGAAAAGACCTCCAAGATCATCCAGTCCAACCATCTACCTGTCACCAGTATTTCTCACTAAACCATGTCCCTCTGTACAACAACTAAATGGTTCTTGAACACTTCCAGGGACAGTGACTCCACCACCTCCCTGGGTACCCTGTTCCAGTGCCTGACCACTGTCTCAGAGAAGTGAAATTCTATCCCAAACAGAAGGAGACAATCTGTAAGTGGCTGAAAACAAGCTTGAATTTTGATAATTGTATCATGAGGAAATGCTTTCTATTTTGGAAGTTACTTCAATTACTGTGTGACTAGAACTGACTTCATAATATGCAGAATGAAACTATGACCTTGTTGAAGTCAGTGGATTTTTGTCTTTAACTTACAAGATGGGATTTTACCCACAAAGCAGTAACAATTTGTCTTACTAAAACTTTAATTATTTGTATTGCTTCTATTTACAAATGTTTAAACCATTATTAACATTCAGAACATTTTTCTTATATATTTGTAACATATTACTAGAGAGAAGTTACAGGGAAAATGCCATCTGATATATATTAAAGATAAGTAACTCAGATGACCCACCACAGCATTCTAAATAACAGTGAATACTGCGTGTTTTACCCAGCTCTGGTTTTCTGTTGGGTTCACTTGGCTATCTTTACCTTGAAAAAACTCTCCCAGAAAACAGCTAAAATCCAGTTAAAAAAAAATATGTATCTTTTTTCATTTACAATCACATTTTCTTTGACCTACATGAAATTTGTCAGTAACTCTTGGAGCTGTTACAGTCTTACTGGGCTTAGAATCCCTCTCAGTAGCAGCCATGGATATATGGCTACTGCCAAAGGAGAGAAGCTCAAGGCTTCCTTCAGATACAGACACATTTCAAGGGCTTTTTTTCAGCCCCGTGTTAAATCCTCAAAATGCTTCATTCATTTTCAAGTGGTATTCAGTACTTGCTGCAATTGCCTTAATTTTTTCTTTAAGCAGTATGAAAAATACAGAATTCAAAACCTATAATTGTTAAGGAAAAAACAAAGCTCAAATGCATAAGAGACTTGTTGCATCTTGACAAGCAGAAGCAATGCATCAGCTGAGCAGTCAGAAACCAGCCTCCAAGTCCATAATAAGTGCTATGGGGAAGGCACTAGCAATTGCATTTGTCTCTGAGCCCAACATCATGACAACGGCCAATATGTTCAGCATTTATCCTCAAGTGTCAGCTCCTGGCTAAACTTCACATTGTAGTATTGATAATATGGAAATGAAGGTTTCTTGCCTTTGCAATTACAGACTTGAAGAGGACTTGATAATATTAGAAAAACACCCCCAAAGCTCAGAAGCTGTAGGAGAACATGCCACATTTCCTCAGTGCTCTCATAAATTTTAAATCACTCTAATTTTGTGAGATCTGATTCAGGATCTCTGGATGGACTCGTCCATATAGCAATAATTGCAGCTACTTTATCATAAATAAAGCAACCACTATTCAATGAAAATAAAGCATTCAAAGCACCCTCTAACTGTTTTTGTATTAAAACTTGAAATGGTGGTGACAGCAAAGCAATGAGATGAGTTTTTCTCTGATGACCATGAGAAGAATTTTTACTTCAAATTTTAATGGGCATTACATTATAGACAGGCCTGGATGCACACATGCCTAGCAAAGTTACCCAAATTTTCCATTATGAGACTCTGTTTTCAGTTATTTGTAACTTTGCCAAAGTTTAATTATTTGCACTGAAATTTTCCACACTGAGTATCTGCCTCAGGCTGAATTTCTGGAGTGTTTTTTTTTTTGTTTTTTTTTTGAAACAAATAATTCAGTCATCTCTGAAATCAAGGCTAAGGGAAAATCTGTTGTTTTCATTAAAAAGCAAAAACAAACAAACCAAAAAACGACTTCAGAGAGTTCTGCTGAAGTTTTACGAGGAATATAACAGGGTGACCAGGATTTTTTGGAATGGGCTTAAAATTTGGGAAGGCTTGACTTTATTTCAAAGACATGCTACTCTCCATCTTAAGACAATTTGTCATTTTTGGCTAAGTTCTAATGCTTTAGAAAACAAAACAAAAACAACAACAAAGAAACCATTCCACAGAAGTCAGTACAGAAGTCTCAGGTGTCAGTGGCTGCATTTCTCAAAGATTCTGTAATTATAATGCGTTCCAGACTGAGGCTGAGCAGGATTTTCCTTGCAACTCCAGCTCTATGTCATACTGGGCTGCAGTCCAAGGCTGAGCGCAGAAGCTCTGTTTCTCCCACCTACTCTCAACAGGAAGTGAGAAGGAGGAAGCTGCACTATTTAAAAGCAGAATGTGCAAAAAGCTGATCTGCCTGGAGATGAGGAGCAGACAGGAACCAAGATACCAGGATGCAGACGGAGAGTGATAGAAGAAGGAAATGGGAGAACTACAGTGATAAAGACGGTAAATGGCACATGAAAAAGGAGGTGAAGAAATTCTGAGCCAGCAAGAATAAAAAAAGAAGAATAGATGATGAAATGTTGGCAACTGTGAGGAAGACTGAAGGATGTACTCAAACTAGGTGAGAAATTGGTGCTGGAAGTCAGTTTATAGAGAAACCTTTGGTGGAGAATTTAAAAAGGCCAAGAGAGACAGATCAGATTCAAAGCTAGAAAGAAAAGGAAATAATGGAAATAACTAAGAGATGCCGAGCAATGCAAATGGAGCTGGAATGAGGAGAGAGGCTAAGAAGATATGACTGAGACAGTGACTGGTAGAGCCATTAGCTGTGCTTTGCAGGAATAAATACAAATATCTGTGTCCTGTGGATGTGTAATCAATCAAGAGCCCAATAACCTTAAATAACTCTAACAATCCAGCCATTGTCAAAAAATAGCTTGGAAACAATCCATCAGAATATATTATCATATTGCTGCAGTCCACACAGAAGATAGAAAATATTACTGCTAGTTCTTCTATTAGCTTAAATGTCAGGAAGCTATGTGGGGTATGTACATTTTCCTAACCCACTGATAAAACATGCACATAACATTTAGGTGTGACGGCTGGAATATTGCAGGGTTGGGTTTTTTTTTTCTACTTTGGCTCAAAACAGTGCAACTTCTCTACTCATTGAAGAATACTATGGAACTTTGTTAAGACCAAGTATTTGTCAGTTAGGAAATGGAAGAACCAAAGCTATACAGCCATGCAGACTATGTATTTGGGTCCTTTGTGCTTTGGTGGACATGTAATTGCACGATTGCTTATCTGTCTTATTTATTTTACATTAGCAATATGCACCTTTTGGCTCAGAAATTCTCAGGGCAGCTCTTAGCAAGTTAGTGGAGTTCTAGAAGGTTTTCTTATGCAGACCTGCTTTTTCTGGGTGCCTCACCTGAGTTCCTGTGATCAGAACTACTGAATTGTTGCATATGTGAGATATCAAAAGGAATTAAAACATGTTTAAATTAATTGCTCAAGATTGGGCACCTGAAAATGAGCATCTCAAATTACAGGGTAGTTGTAACCTTTTCTCTACAGATAGCAGGGGTAGCTATATCACTTTAACTACAAGAGTCATAAAAGTAAACATATTCAAATGTGTGAAGCACACAGGCTACAGTGATGAAAACCACTGAAAAGATCATGAGGAAGTTAATCATTCTGTTATCAGAGCATATTTTGCATACTGTGAAATAAACAATGCAAATGGGCTCATACTGAAGTAGTAAAAGAAAACAAAAAGTAAGATACCATTTAAAACTACTTGTCATCCCTGAGTGCTGATAGAGCAAAAAATCTTGGCAGGAAACTTTGGTACAGACAGCAACTAAAAGCTTTTGTATATGAGAGAGGAGCGAAGTTTGAAGATGACCTGACTTCTTGTACTTTCTATCTTTAGATTGCTTGACTTTGCACCTTGAATGACACCCTTAAAGCCTATATTCTGTTATGCTTTATATGTACATACAGAGCCTTAGCAATTCTGCATATTATACATATGTAATTGCCAATATCACCAAAACCCCAAGATGGCATTATAGTTTTGTTTTACAAAACTGTTTGAAAACAAACGTGCTTTTGCTTGTAATGCTATGAAGAGTTTTAAAAGCTCTTCTTTCTCTCTCTCTTCCTTTCTGTTTCCTGTTTTTCTCCTCCATACTTCACAAATACCTTCTTCAGAAACTGCAGGACTAGCTCTGGCTCAGACAGCTGCAGAAACAGCTTGGCTTCAGACACTTACCACAGCAGATTTGCTTAATCAAACAACCATCAGAGCAGCTTTGTTCCAAGCAGTTGCCAAAAGCCTGTCATGGTACAACTTCAAAAAGCTGTTCCAGCAGCTTTGCTGCACAAACCAGAGATGCTCATTGTGCATAGAGTGACATCATACATTTCTACGTAGGAAGTCCAATGATGTTAATGTTCTGTATAATTCTGTGGCAAAGGTTTATTCATCTAATTAAGGTATTTGGAGGAATGCTTGTCATACTTTGGAGTTATGGCTATTTTATCTACTTTGCGTCTTTTACAAAAAAGTAATACTTTGTCCTGGTCTCTTTCTACAGATTGGCCTGTATCCAAACACAAATGATTTCAGAGAGTTTGAAGAAAATCCTTTCCACAAATTTGAATAAGTAATTTAAAACCAAAAGCCAACTCAGAGCCATCAGAATAATGGACTGAAAAGTGAGCTGAATGCTGTATGTTCATGGAGTACGAGACATCATCAAAATCTATCAAATTTCTGTGGTTTCAATAGATTGTTTAACCTGTACTAAAGCCTTCAGTGATATGCATTCTAGCAGCTGATAAGAGAAACCTGCTCCAGAGTGTTAGTATGTCTACTTCATAAGTTTCTAAGTTTATACATTTTTCCCAACAGCTGGCCTGATTCTTTCTTCCTGCAGCAAAGTCTACTATTTCTTGTCATACAAGAAGTCTTGTCTTCATGAACTGGGAGAACTATGCATATATACCCTTCTCTCTAGAAGTCTCTCCTTCAGGGCACACAATGACTGTTCTTTCAGTCTTCTCTCGCTGAACGTGTTTTCTTGACTTACAGTCATTCTCACCACTGTTCTCCAGACTATCCTTAGTAGTTCACTTCTTCCTTGAAGAGCAATGCCCAGAGCTGAACATTTCAGTCCAGCTGAAGCTTTGCCAGCTGTGAGATTTATAGGCTGTGCTCTTCTTAAGAGAACTCTGCACACAGTTAATGCCGAAGACGATAAGTACTGTATCCTTAATGTCATGAGCACTTACAGCTCATCTGGGAATACTCAACAACTATGCAGGAAATATATTTGATCAACTAATAAGATTAGATCTTGAACATGCAAAAATTCTGCTAAGAATAAATATTTGAAGTCTTAAAAAATGCACGCCAATTTCCCACAGTGTATTAACTAGCTTAGCAGTGAAGTACTGATTTTCTCTTGTGAACCTATATTTTTTGGAAGTTTAGAAATAATGGCTACAGTGATAGTAGTTAAATATTCATGTTTAATTCCAGCAGATCTGAGTTTACTTTGTTAATTCTCTTACGACTTGTCAGCTATCTTTCTTCTGTGCTTCTGAAAATTACATAGGTTAGGTGACTTATTTTTCATGGTAGACCTCACGTTTGGGCATAACTATTGCACTGGGCTCTTTCTGATACAATTCTCTTCTCTAGACTTTAGTTGCTTAGAATTTAATTGTTTCAAATTGTGCTTTAAGATATAGGACACAGTATCACTACCTATTACATCCAGTGCCTGTTTTGTCTGAAGGAGAGTGGAAACAACGAGCTACAACTCTGGCTGTCAGAGACAGCCCCACACCGAAATTCATAGCACTGGACTTCCAGGAACCATGCCTCCACCCTGAGTTTCCTAAAAGATCATAGAATGGCTTGGGTTGGAAGGGACCTTAAAGATCATCTAGTTCCAACTCCTGTGCCACGGTCAGGGCTATGATTCACTAAAGTTGGATGCCTATAGCTCAGAGCTCAAAGGTCCAGACTCTGGATGCAGGAAAGCAATAATGTCAACAAGAAAACCAGCGTGAGTCTGGAGGCTAACCTCTGAACAACCTGAGTGATTGCTGTCAGGGTATAACAAGAGACTCACTTTCTCTTGTTGTTTACTACCTTGAATGAACACTTGGGATCACATATTTCAATGAGGGGGATAGGCAGAGGCTCAGTTTTAACCAATAGCTCACTGGTTAGCTTGAGGACAGAAAAAGAGCCATTAATTCCTCTCACTGAAACTGCTTTACTTCACTGGGAACAATTAAATATTCATTAGGCAAAAGAGAGAGCATTACCTTATTACTTAGCATTCCTGCTAAGAGAGAAGAGACCTCCATGCCTGAGCTGATGAAATTTTAAGTATCCCATATTAACTAATCATGAGAGCAGGGACTGGAATCTGGGCCTCTCTTTACTAAGGTGAGAGAGCGCACCACTGAGCCATCTTACCACACCACATTTCATATTCCTTGTCCTTCTCGGCTCTCTCAATTTTAACAAGTATTTTGCTGATCTGTGCACAGTAAAAACATGTAGAAAGAATTTGAATGACTTCACTCAGGAAACCAGACAGATCTGAAATTAAAACATGATTTTGGAAGGTGTGAAATGTCTATTCAAAAGGGAGAGGAATGAACAAAAGGAGTTGTGTCTTCCCTGTCTATGCTGAATTCTATAGCTGATGAGTAAAAGGGCATAGTGAGTATTGAAAGCTCTCTAGCCATATCTCTGCTATGGCCTGATCTAACATTTCTGTATTTAGTGTGTTTTCTGAACTGGATTTCAGATGCAAGTTAAAGGTGGGCATACCTTACTTGAGAAATTCAAGGCTCAGACATCAACTTTCCCAATTTCATTCATTTACCACACCGCAAATGGTGAAAACTTGGGTATCTAGAGCTTTCATATGCTTTCTGGCAAAGAGGCACCTAGCTGAGGATTCCGGGCGCCTAAATTTGGGATTTCACCAACTGAATATTTTTGGAGATCACCTCCATATGCAATATTTGACCATGAATGTCTTGCATGTATACCTCAGCATTCTCTTTGTCTGGCTTCAATATAATTTATCTTTTAAAGCTAACCCTTCATATTTGTCAGATTATTTCTGGGATCCAAAGTCAGAGTAGCTGTTTTTAATTCAGTGTCTAGGCAAAAAAAAAAAGAAAACAGAAAAAAAAAAAGAAAAAAAAAAGAGCTCATGTAAAATGATATATTGTCCTGCTTAGCACTTGGAATGTTAAATTCATTAACAGCCATATGTTTTAATTTATTGCTATTATTACTCTCACATTCCCTCCTAAGATTTAGTAACATGTATACTGCCTGCTGCAATGGTCACTGATTGTACGGATTTTGAGTTGGTATGTTATTCTGTAAAATAAGAGATGTTTTGAAATAGAACAGGGTTGAAAGAACTGTGGAAAATCAGTGTATTTGTAGATTCATCAGGGCTAGTTTCACTGAGCTTTGAAAAAATGGAGACTTTATTTTAAGGATTACTTAGCACACATCCAGCGAGTCTGCACCATAAATGTTTTGATTAGAAATATATCTGGACAGTGCACAGGACTATCATTTGACTGTCCTTGGTTTTGCACCAATCAGCTCTGTTCTCCCACAAAGAACTCATTTTCTGAGAAAGAAAATAGGGCAGCGGTGAAATTCACAGATACAGAATAAGCTGAAACAACCAGTTTTACATTGGAATATAAGGGTCTGCCTACATGGTTAAGTGGAACCAAAATAACAAAATGGCTTATATTTTATGCATACAGTTATGGTAGTTCAGGTCTTCACGAATGCTGTAATTTTAGAACAATAGTGCTGAATTGTGAAATAAAATAGATTTTAAAAGTAAATTATTTAGAAATAAGGCAACCTCATTCTGAATGAAAACACTCACTGACAGTCAAAATCCCTCATTTATACAAGGCCAAATTCCAGCCTTAGATATTTCACATTAGCTGTTCATAGGATGTGTAACAGCCATACTGAGCACAGTAATCAAAAAAAGCTTCTCCTGAAAGACAAAAGACAGTCCTTTGCCATTGGACTTGGTGTCTACCTTCTGAGGTCTGAAGTGCTACTCTAGATGGAATGTTTGAAATGAACCTAAGAAAAGTTCAGGTAACATGAAAAACATCCCTCACAGTGAAGTGGGACAATCCTAGAAGCTCTTTAACATCACAGTATAATTTGTTAATAGCATGTGGGAAAGGAGAAAACACGTATTTGTGCAATTTTTCATTTCCTCATGAAATAAAAGCGATGCAAGTACCTCTATTTTAAAAACTGTTTGCTGTGCACTTTAAGTTCTCAAATAAATCTTTTCTGCTTTTGAAAGATTTCTTGGATAGCTTAGATGAACGGGTGTGGACGGGAAGATTTTGGTCATTAATCAGAGGGTTCAATTTTTCACCAGAGCATCTTTTCATACAAATATTTGAGCTGAATAAGCATTTGAAGTAAAAAGAATTTGAAGCTGACTAAAACTATTTCCTCTTTCAATTAAGTACATTTCACTTGCACGGTTGCTTGCATTACAAATGAATCACAAATTTTTAGGGCAATCAAGATCAGACTTTTTCCTTTGAAAATATAATAAATAAAAGCCCCAAACATTCCTCTTTAAAATGCCTCTCTCATTCTTGGAAGAAAACCCTTTTCCTGTACAGCACAAAGCAGCAACAGACAGACACAACCTGTCTTCCCCAGTTTTTGCAAACACCTTCTTGCCTAAGCTTGCATCTGCAGACATATCAAATTACACTGTGAGCTCCCAAGGAAAGCACTGCTCAGCTTTAAGAACGTGTGCAATTTTACTGTCTTCCGCAGAGCTGAAGCATATGTTAATGAGCTTCTTTGCACAGGGATCATGTCCTGAAATAGGACTGAAGGCTGTTATCAGATACTACAAGTTTCACAAGTTCTAACTTCCCAAAACCTTCAGTACGAAAATGTTTCAACAGGCACCTGTGGCCATCCTCTGTCAGGGCCTCCCCTTCTGGATCAGATACATCCAATAGCCCAGAGAGCGAGGAAACTGCAGCTGCAGGAACAAGCTTCTGCAGAGGGAAAGAAGTTGAGTGTGGTAGATAACTGTGTAACTGTGTATGACAATATTTCATGTAGAAATGGTGCACGTGGTTAAACCAATGCTATTTGCCAAATTCCAGTGTAGTCAATTACAAGCATTACCACATATTCAAGGCTTATCAGTAATTTGTAAGCTGTGGTTGATTTTAGATGTGTTCGCATAATCTTCTACATTCTAGTCTTCCTTGGAGCAATGTGTATTTTCAGTCAGTCAAAACCAAGAACCTCTGTATCAATCTGAGAAAGGAATATCTTCCCCCTCCAAATTTATATATATATGTATATATAGAGAGAGAGATTGGAACATACTTTCTTCCCAATTTAGCAGTGTAAGAGAATTATTGGAGCTGCACACCTCATAGTCTCTAGCAGTGGAAAGAACCATGAGTACAACATTCATTACTTTATAAGCAATAGTACTTACATAACTATCGAAATTTCTGCTTGCTCAAAAGACTGAGTGACCATTTGACTCTTAGTTTAGTGAATAAATACTCTCTTCAGTACTCTGCAGTCTTTACCTGCAGATGTGGAGAAGATGAAGCCCTTGGTAGTAGTCAGCATGGACTGCAAGAACAGAGATGCAATTCAGCTTCATGATGTGAGAGGGAGTTCTGGTCCTAAACTACAATTTCACTTGACAAAATATTTTATCATAGACAAAATTACTACACAGACTCTGGTACAGAAAGGGAGAAATGTGAAAATATCACTGGATTATGAGATGGCTTCTATAGCGAGCATTGAATAAAGTCTTTGCAATTTTCTTTCTTTCCACCGGTGAGCATCTTCCTTAGTACTTTCTAAAACTACATAAAGAAGCTTTATATACAACATAAACAAGGCAAAATATACAAACAAGCTTTAAGTTTTAGTTTCAGGTAATTTTTTTGCAAGCCAGTGGTATCTGCTCGCTTTAAATTCTCTCTCCTTTTTGAGTAAATACTGATGTAGTTTCTCATTCTGAATTTTAATAATGCCATGCTTATTTCCATTTGGAAACTTGAAAGTTCATAGTAACAGTTTGCCACACTCAATTACATTTTCTGATACCTGGGGAAGCATCTCAGAAGAAGTATTTAAAAGTCCATCTCATCCCATAATTATATTAGATTGTGAGAATTTTGATTTAAAGAAACAGCAAACAAACCACCAAAATGGATCTAAATGTTCCTAATATACTGGAGGACTAAGTAGCATTCAGTGCTGCCAGCAGAGAGACTCAAGTGTAAAAGTGATCTGAGGCTGGAGGTCCTAAACTAGTGGAAGCTGAAAGGCTTTGCAGATGTGATGTGGTCATTCTCTATTGATGCTGGTGGTCATACTGCTATCAAGCACTGCTCCCACAGATGTTATTGGAGTGACGCTGGCAGAGCCTCTATTAGAAGACATTTGCCTTGCTCTTCCAAACAAAGTTGAAGAGCTACGATGACAGCTGCACAGAAAGTGAAGAAAAAGGGAAGACAATAGAAATCTGAAAGAAATATTGAAGATGTAAATAGAAGCAACTAACAGCTAACCACTGTCAAGATTCAGACCAGAATTTCACAGAAGTTAGAAAGCACAGCTACAAGAGGGTTCATTTTTATCCCAGATACAGTGCCCTAAGTCTGCAAGTGACTCTGTATTTACAGCAGCATAAATGAAATCAGAATCTGCCTTAGATCCCTCAAGTAATTTTGATTTACCTCCCTTGTCCATTTGTGCTATAAGAGCTTCACAGCTGCATGCTACAATCATACAACACACACATAGCTGTTTATGGCAATGCTACAAAAAAAGTTGACCACTGAATGTAACAGCCTGCAGTCAGTTTATTTCTATGAATGTCAAGAGAAGAGAAGTTGCTCTCAGTGCACCCTGGTCTATTGTTTTTCATTAGAAGGAGAGCAATGATGCATCAGTTTTTATCTCTACACAACATTCCCTGTCCTGGCAGTTAAAGGAATTATTACTACACACAGAAACTGATATTTTTGTTGAGAACACTGTGTATATTTTTTTCTGTTGTTCTGTATTCTGTTCTGTGCATTGAGCCCTACCCCCACTTAGGGGTACAACTTAGTCCCTATGGAAAAACTACCGAAAATGGTATGGATTTGTAAAGTACCAAATACTTTGTATTTTGCATAGAGTGCACAGACAAACTGTATTAGCTCTGAGAAACACAGAGCGTTCTGCTGGGCTATCTAAATCCACCAAGAACCAGCATGACTGGATTGAAGAACTGCTCAAATACAATAGTTGAATTCCTCACATACTAAATTGGAGAAGTGTCCCCCCACACACCCACACTTTTCAGATGCAAGAGATTACACTGTAGCTCAAAGCCTGGTGCTCCATTGCAGTTACAGCTCAAGTATTACAAAATCTGTACATTGGGGCATCCTTGCCTCTGTTTGCTACAAACTAGATGGTGCAGGAAAAGTGAACTTCTGAGGGACACACAACTTGAATCTGCATGACTTAGAACAGATGGAGGATAAGAACAGCCTGCTGTGCAAATGACATTACCTTACCCAAACGTATGTGGCAATATGCCAAATGTGTGGGTGTCCTGGCCTTCAAATGCATGAGGAGAATAAGTGTTATCTTTACCAGCATAGTACCTTGCTGTATTTTCATGCAATTTAAGTGTTTGGTTTTTTCCTTCCTCAGAGTATGAGGCTTGGGAAGATATTCAAACGTATACGTGCTACAATTTATAGCAGCAGCACTCCTCCCCAACATACAATTATTTTCTAAGATGCTACAGTATCTGGTGCTGAATACTTGAACACAGCAAAACTCTTAAGTCACAGAACGAACATAGGTGAAAATATGCAAAAGCACAGGAGAAACAAAGAAAGAGACTGCACAGACATCTCTCTGTGCTAAAAAAAAAAGTATTTAGAGAGAGATTTCCTGCAGCAAACATGACTAATAAAGAAAGAAAATAGTGAAAGAAATAGTAAAACTGTCTATAATTATAACTACATTACCAAATTATGCAATAGTCAGAACTTATGGTTATCCCATTTTGGAGGGAAAACATCTGTTAATGCTTCTTTTTTTTTTTCTTCTCTTTCTGAGCATCCATGTCTTCCTACTGAGATCTGGCTTGGATTATTTCCAGGAGCTCCTTTATAGTTTCTTTTCCCTAAACACAGTGGTTTTGTTGTGGTCTTCCTCTATTTTTTGAGGGCAAAGAGGACCATGTCTGTGTTTTTTATGCCGGTTTCTCTCCTTAAAGCCAGGATTTCACCCAAAGAGCTGGGATAACCAAATTCAGCACACAGAAGAACAAGATCCTTTTCTCTAAATATGAATGTTCTTGCTGTTCTCTGGCTGCTCTCAACAGAGCCTTAATCTTCTGTGTCAGCAAATGTAGCAAGGAGGATGACATTATTTTCTCACTAACTTGCTTTGACACCCTAAATATGGATTACTCTTTCTTCCCATTGCAGAATTTGTGCACAGCTTACCACAACAACCGTTTCATGTACACCTATGCCTTCCCCAAGGGCAGAGAATACCAGACATCAGTTTGTGTCCACCCTCAGTTCGTTTATCACCATGAAACAACGGCAGCAGCAGACAAGGGAGAAAAAGATGTCCACAGCAAAGGTGAGAAGCCTTGGCAGTTGTGACAGAAAGAAATCAAAATAAGTAAGAACAACAACACTACTGCAGTGTTTGAGCATCAGAAACTAATTTAAGACCTTTGAACGCAATTCCAGAGGTGCTACCACAGGACTGCTCAGATGCAGGGAAGAAACAAAGGAGTTAACTGGAGAGAAAAGTGCTTGTGAGCAACAAGACCTTTTCAGTTTCAAAGGAAAATTCCATGCTTTCCCTTCTGGTTGGCCTGCCGTAGCGGATATGCTTTTGGAGTACAGCATGTACAGTGCATAAGCAACTATTGGCATTTATGGTTGGCTTCCAAATCAGCAGTGCTTAAAAATACAAAGTGCAAACTCGGTTCTTTCTTCTATCCTGGGTCTTGTTGTTGCTGTTTTTGTTGCTCTTGTTTTAATTTTGAAACAGTATTTGCTCTCTTAAAAAAAATATATATATATAATTTTAACTCTTTGCATATACTTCTCTGTTCAATCTAAATGTTCTTCCTTTCCTTCTGATGTCAGTGGCAGACAGTTTTCAGTTTCCTGTAAAGAAACAATACTATAGCTGACTGCAGGAACCAACACTTCTGAAGACAGCAAATAATATCTCAGAGCCCACCCAGAGCAATGCCAGAAGGTACACTTCCTCTAGCACAAACACTGTCAGCATGCTGCCTGAATACTGGAGGTTCTGTGTGAAACCTGCTCTAAAGAATGTAACCAAATGGGGTGACAAGCAAGGATCAGTCTGAGAATTTGGGGTTCATCTTGAGAAATCACTTCTCCTAATCAGCAAAATATTTACTGTTATCCACACTCACTTCCCAGGTCAACATGTCTTGCTGGAATTAAATGACATTGCTATAGTTATCTTTTATATTATTTCAGTGTCTACACATGCTGGGGGCAGACAGAGACACTGAAGGTAATTAGCAATGGAAACCTTCAGTGTGAATGAAGATGATTATTACTCAGAGCCAAGCAGCAGCTCAGTATGTCCTTGAACAATGTTAAAAACATGGAAATGTTCGAGAATGAATTGGTCAGAGCAGCTGAGCAAGTATGAGGAAATTACTCTCCCCAGAACTGTGGAGAGAAGAAAACTGAGGGGAGAATGGCAGCATGGCATAAAGGTTATGGGAGGGACCTTCTCATATTCTAAACTAGCTTCTCTGTGTAGCTGTGATGTGTGACAACATTCACATATACCATGGCTGCAGTTTAGTTAAGATGCACATAACCAAACTGGGAGAACAAAGTTTTTTTCACCCTTCATGTCTATGTATAAATTTTTCCTTCACAAAGAAAAGGTTATACTAAATATTCAGATTTTCTTAGTTACTCAGTAATCTCAAGTATAAGAGAAATGAAACACTTAAAAAAATCCAGAGTGATGCATCATGAGAAAAACTCATCCAGGTTTTACTTTATGGGCACTTCAAAAAATGTATAAGGCCTCCAACTAGCAATGAAGAAAGTTCACAGCCTTGGTTATTTCCTCAGGCCCATCTCCATCTCGCTTCAGGGCAGCCATCCAATGATGCTGGCCCTCAACTGATCCTCCTTGCAGAGATGACCTCTTGGTAGGAAAATTGACTACACCACAGAAACCAAACCTGTTCTAGTATTTTCTCTTAAGCAATTAAGAAGTAGTTGCTCTCACAGAACTCCTCTGCTTAGTAATAAAACAACAGGGAAAAAAATACAGACCTCATTTGTACAGATCATCGACAAAAATCCAGCTCATTCCAGCCTGGCCTTCATTCCAGTGAGGCCTGTGAACACTTGCTAATGAAACTCTTATCCTTTTTGGTTTGGGAAAATGCACCACAATAGGAAAGTTGTCAGCTAAAACAATGTTAAATATGCTTTTGCTCTTACTTCAGGAAAGAAAAATCATGTTTCAAACTGTTTCTGCTTGTCAGAATTAGCACATGAACTGCCTGAAGAGAAACATGAATAAAAATACTCTTCCCCTTTTCTGTTCCCACTTGAAACTTCACTTCAACATGGTTTACACACACGCACACACACACACTCTTTCTCACAACGGGGAAGAGCCTAAAATGCCTTCTGTTTAAATATTTAGGCAGTAGCATATTGTTGATTTTGTACTTACTATTTGCTTGACTCTAGGTTGATACTGAAACAAACCCACTGCACGTCTTTTATGTTGTATTGACTCAATGTGAAAGAACATGTTCATATAAATAATCTTTGAACCACGAGAAATTTGCAGGATGTTTTGTCAAAGTCTTCACTGTGTTAGTTTCAGATACTGTGAAGACATACAAAAATGCTAAGAAATTATAAATAAAGTGCAAATTCAAGAAAACAATGCAGAAAAAAAGATCAGCAATGTTTTGCACTTTATTTGCAATTGTATTTCATCACTTTTCTTCCACTCCCACCTTTTATCAGAAATCCTATGCTCTTGGATCCTACGTTTTCTTCAGTTTTCTAGAATTAACAGCTCTACTCTCCAGAGATTTTCCCATTTTCTTTAGCATTTCTTCTTTCCCCTTCTGTCCAAAGCCCCTGTTGAAAGCCTTCAACAAATCAAATCCTTGACAGCAACTTCTTTTATCTTCATTTTAGAAACCTGTCACCTATGTTTCTGTAGAATGATATTTTAAACTAGCCTAGCAGAGTGATTTATAAGCTTAGAGACTGCTTGATTTGACCTCTTTCACCTTGAAAGGACATGTAAAAGGAAACAGAGATTCATCTTCTGCCATTCCATGGGCTCCCAAGCTTCTTTTCATTGGGAACAGGACACGATCATTTATCCTGAGTGAAATATTGCCAGTTACAGATGCTTTACTATCTCTATAATACATTGTTTTTTAGCTTACATTTTTCCCAGAATCTAGTGATGTTAAATGCAGTAACAGGTGAAAGCTTCCAGTACCTTCATTTTTTCCTTCATCAGTGGCTTGCCAAAGCATCAATATTTAGTTGTGTTTTCTTGACATTTTACTTTGACGCCTACATGGACACAGAAGCTAAAAACAAGAGAACTTGTATTTTTCTTTCTACTTGTTATCATAGAAATCATATAGTGGTGCAGAAGTGGGGGTTGGAATTTTAGCATATCTTTAATAAAGTGTGGCATCAGAAGCAACAACAGTCATATGTGATCAGTCACGTTGAGTTAGTTTCAACAGAATAAATGAGAATTCAGTCTTAGGTGTTCATCTAATCTAACCAATCTGAAGTGTTAAGCCATTTAACATGGTTTGTGGTTTTAAGAATAGAGAGCTTGGTCTACTCAGTCACATGGTAGCTGCACAAGAAATTCATGCCAAAGCTGGAAAGTATATTGATTAGTACTTACAAAAAAAAACACCAAGCACTTGAAAATTGAAATCAAGTGGTTAAACAAGACTAACTTAATCAAAATATGTCAAAGTCCCTTTGCTAGATGCAGGTTATTCATTTACAATCTATTATGCCTGCCAGAAGTCCTTAGCAACAAGAAAAGCTTAATTCTCTTACTCATCTTTCAGTTCAGGACTGTAGGAGTAAGGATTGATTTCCTGCTTGATAATAAATATAGACATGGAAGGAGAAAAGACAGAAGAGCAGAAAGCAGGGGAGGTGTGGCTGTTGCTGAGCTCTTCAGAATGGAAAACACTTTGGAGAAGCACTTTGGAGAAGCACCTTGGAGACGTCAGTTACCCTTGGTAACTGCCAAACTGGAGTCCAATTCCCTTGCTGGTATAGGATATCCCTTCCTGGCCAAATCAGGTCTCCTTCCATCCATCCTTGCTCATAAAGGAAGGTATTCTCAGCTGACATTAAAAGCAGAGTAACAGAAAGCAAGAGAACAAAATAAAAGATAACAAAGGGAAACAAAGAGACTCAGAGAACATGGAAAAGCAAGGCAGCATCTCACTTTTGTAAGGCTGTGGGTTTGTTGGAAACAACGAGATACACTGTGTGATGGGCTGTCTCTGGTGAAAGCTGCCCAGTAGAGCCAAGAATCAATACATGGCCTTTTCTCATTAAATCCTTCAGAAATCTCTTTTACCCTGTGGTTCTCAATTTTTTTTTAGCTTTTACAGGTTTGCTGGATGATATGAGATCGAACAGGCCATCCCTTCTTTATCTCATTCATATAATTTGGTCTGCTAATTTCTCATTTCATCCTTTCCTTGTCTTTCATACGTCATCTTCGTACTAACCTTGACTGTATAAGGAAGATGTCTTTGAATGAGTGATTATTGTCTCTTCTCTCTTCTGTCATCTTTAACTGTTAGAGTTAATTGCAATACTTTATGAACTTCGATGAGTTTCTCAGAGATGATTTCACAATTACAATAGGCATGTAGTCTCTAATTATCACAAATGTATGGAGAAGTCAACAAGTAAGTAACAAACTGTTTCATTTCAACCAGGGATGCTTACTGGAATGCTAAATTCCATTGGAGCGCTTAAATACCCTATTAAGGCAAAAAGGAAACTAAAGATCCTGATCTAGCTACTACAGCCAAAACTCTTTTATATTTCAGGATTTCCACTAACCACTATCAAGTTCAAAGCAGTCTATCCAGTCCTTTAGGCTGGTGAGTCTTTCTCCATGGTAAACACGCCCAGTGTTTCACAACATTCTCTCAGGGATGGCAGTTAGCCACCTGGCAGTTGTTCTTATGAAAGGTTTTCTTCATTTTAATTATAAAAATATCCTAACAAATGCCTCCCTTGCCTATCGAGCTGCTTCCACGATGCAGTACAGTGTGATTTACGAAGAAACAAATTAACACATTCCTACTATGGTCATTATAGCTATAGTTGGTTGGGCAGTATCAAGTGCCAGGTTTTTTTGGCAGTTTAGGTACCAGAAGCATTCATTTGATCTGATTTACAGTGATGACATTCAGTGCTGCCACTCTTGTATTATAGCAACTTGTCAGTGCCAGCTATTTAATTTTGTAAAGTCATTACCCACAATTTATTAGTGATGGCATTTCAAGCCTGAAGAGTCTTATATTTTGGGGACAGTGAACATCCTTGAAACAAGCTTACGTTAATGCCTTGTATCTTGCAATTGGGCAAACTAGGAACACTCACGCAGAGAGTGATAGCTGCTCAGCTGAGCTTTGCAGCTGCTCTCTTCTTCCACAATCAGCGGAATGAAATACACATATCCCCTTGATATAAAAAAATGGAAAGAACTGCATCTGGAACTAGACCCAGAACGTCTTCTTCAATGTATGGTCAATACATAGACCCAGATCAGTGCCTGCTGCTGCCTGCATGAATTTTACTATTGACTTCAGTAGTTGTACGGCTGGTACTCTGTACACCAGGGGGTGATTGACGAGTTATTTAATTAACTAGTTTAAGCAGCATTAACAATAATCTCAGCAGTACCCAATGGATTTTCTGCTTTAAATATACTGTGCACTTCCCTATTTATAGTAAACAACAGCAGTGGGATTCATCTGTCCAAATATAGATTCTGCACTGTAGGTGTCTGTATCTGAGTTAACTGTCTGGGCTCCCCTTAGAGTTGAGAGAAAAGGCTTTCTGAGGGCAAAGCTTCCCTCATCCCATTTCTGACGTCTAAAATAGATTAAACAAATCACCTTCATTTAGGAGATAGAGCAGAACAGCCTATTTCTGTCTATTCACTATCAAGAGAGTCTTAATAACTGGCAATGGTATAAATGCCTACTTCATAGATACTGCAATAGAGAGAGAAATGCTGTGCCCTAAAGCGACACCAACAAGTTTGTGTTTCTCATACAGACCCTATATTTCTTCAGATAAGCCATTTACCTCTTTGTTGCCTTTGAATACTGTTAGTCTATATCTCCTACTAGTTTAATCTGGAAGCAGGGTATGCTTTAGAATGGTATTTCAGACCCACCCTTCTTGCTGGCTTTCACTCTTTTCCCCACACTTTCAACTCCATGGTCTCATTTTACTAACCAAGGAGGTAATGAGCTATTGAAATGAAACAGGGCTGCTGTGTAGCTGGTCGAGGAGATCATTGTTGAGCAAGGCAACATGCTCTTATCCTTTGTCCCCAGAGGACTGAGCAAACGAATTGTGAGGCAATCCCATTTACTGCTGATGCCAATGCCAGGAAATGAACAATCTGTGTTAGCTGTTGACTTTTAAAAACAATGGGCTGGATGTAATGCCTTCTGAAGTTACCAGGAATCTTGTTTTTCCTTTGTTTTCAAAGGCTTGGACTCAGGCTCAATACCAGGAGTTTGTTTTGCTTTGCTAATACACTTAATAAGAAATAAAGTTAGAAGCAGGTGTAATTGTAGTTATGAGCAGTTGATCTATATGGTGAAAGCAGAAAGTAATAAAAAAACAATCAATTTCCCGTTTTAAAAATTTTGTGTACTACCAGCAGATGAGTGCTTTTATCACCTATGTCATAGTTTAACATTTATATAGGAGATTTTTGGTGCCTGTATTAAAAAGTCTAGACAGAATAATTCTGTTATGCTTCTTATGAGGAATTTCCCAAATAGTACGTTTATTGCCGATGATTCATTTGTGTAGCAGTTCTTCTCTACTTAATAATCTTTAATGCAACTATTGATAAGGTTTCTGTCACTCGTGTTCTTCTTTCCTCCATCTTCCCTCCCCGTATGGACCCCTGTAAGGAACACACATGACCCACAGTGACAGTGCATGTATGTATAGGGTATGATGCACAGTGAGGCTTGTGATCTCACTTAATGTCTGCAGAAACTACCACAGTCTAAAACCAGTAACCAACATTTCTGAAACAACAGTTACCCTCAAATATGTTTATGTAGTACAGCATTGTTATTATCCTTACTTTAAAGTTGAGAAAACTGAATCATAAAAGAAAATAATTGACTTATTCATGATCACATGGACCCAGAAATTGAGTCTTTCCTGAGGCCATGTTCCTTTCTCTAAGACAGAGAACTACATATCCCCAGTCCTACCCTATGCATATATGCTTCAGTGTATGGTATGGTTCACTGACATGTGATATAGATGACTTGCAGGGAGGACTGGTTTGCAGAGACCCTAAACCACAGGATTTAGAAAAAATTCAGCCATTTAGATGATCATCACGCTACTGAGGTTGATCACAAAAATACAAGCGTGCACTTTTAGTGCAAATGGCACTACTGCCCACTAGGACTTTGTCTGTGCCTGTCACAGAACTCACATATACCATCAAGCATCTTCTCTGTAGATTACAGGCAAGTGGATGGGGATGCATGGCTGTAAGCATTATTTCAAAATACCAGCTTGTGTATGGAAATATTTATAACATCGTTATAATCTAGGTTCCTTCTTAATATCTTTTAACACCTTTATCAAGACCTTGAGGGGTGATGGAGTACACTCTCATCTAGTTTGCCAGTGACAGCAAATACAAGGAAACAGTTGATGCACTTCAGGGCAGGGCTGGAAGTACAAGCGACCTGGGCAGGCTGGAGGAACAGGTCAAACACAATCTCATTAAATTCAGCCAGGAAAAATGGAAATTCCTGCACCTGAGAAGGAATAACCTTGGCAATGGTATGTGCTGGGCACAGACTAGCTGGTGGGCAGCTCTGTTGGGAAGGACTTGGGAATCCCAGCGGGCAGCCAGATGGGTATAAGCCAGCAACCTTTCTGGAAGCAAAGACAACCAACCATATCCTGGACTGTTTCAGCAGAGGCACAGACAGAGACGTGATAATTCAACTCTACCCAGTGCTTGTTAGACAATATCTGAAATAATGCATGAAGTTTTGGACTCTCCAGTACAAGAAAGCCACTGATTCATTGGATACAATTCAATACAGAGTGCTGAAGCACTTGACCTTGAGAGACAGGCTGAGAAGAAGGAGCTTGCTCAGTGTGGAGAAGAGACATCTTTCAAGGGATCTACACAGCAGCCTTCCAGTGTCTATGTGGAGGTAGAGCCAGACTTGTCATGGCAGTGCATAGCTGGAGACAATAGACATAAACCCAAACAAAAATGCTTCAGGTAAGGTGTTAAAAAAAAGCTTTTCCCTGCATCAAGCAGAAAAAACAGTTGGCAGAGAGGTTGTGCAGTCTCCACTCTTAGAGCTTTTCAGGACCTGATCAGCTAAATTCTTGAGGAACCTACCGTGAGCAGAAATCAGGATTAGAGACCTCCTCAGGTTTCCCCCGATTTGATAACTAAGAAAGAGAGTTACCAGCTAATGATTTTGTCTGGGAAGCAAAAAAAAAATATTTTCAAGCCACAAACTTCAGGAAGGAGTGTAAATGCATACTAAAATCTTACAGCAGCTACATTAAACATTCAGCACAGTTGCAGTTATTTCCCTTATATAACAGCCTTTGCATTGTTCCTATTTTTAATCCCTTTATTATCACCAATCACCACTAAAGCAAGGAGTGAGACAGAAGGACTGTGGACTGCCATACTGCTTACAATGGCTTTTGGATTCACTGCAGAATACACACAAAATTACTTATGTTTATGGAGAGACATTCTGGCCTCTGCCTCACTGCAAAAACATGTGCTTTGCTTATGAGAAAACCCCACAAGTCTAAACTGATTGAAGTTGCTATACTTCTGCCTAATGTTTCATGGCATGAAGTGTATGAGTGTGCACTCTGTGACACACCACAATGAGTCTGAAAGACTGGAGGAATATCTGATTGCCACTGAGTTATTGTACAAGCACATACCAGCTATGCAATAAAAGGGATGGTCTGAATATGGCTATTTATCCATGCTCAGCTATCCAGGCTAGAAGCCTGGAAATCTTGGCCAAATTTCTCTTTTTCCTTCTGGACAATAAACAGGATAATTGACAGAAAAAGAGGACAGGGCAATGCAGACACAGACCTAGAACAAACCTGTGTGGTTGTCTCTTTCCCTTATAGACTTAAAACTTTTAAGACAGGCATTTTTTGCTACCCATGCTGCAGCAGGGTCACTCCTTTCCTGTTACGGATAAAAGTAAGTAACAGAATTACAGTTTCCATTTTCTGTCTTCTTCACTTCTGTGATGGCAGGAAGAAATAAAGGCCACATTAGCTGGATATGTCAATTTGTAACAAGGTTTCAGTACTGATTTCCACACTGGTTTGTTTCCAGGTATCTTCTGTGTGAGGATAACTGTTCCTTGGGGCAAGTGGAAATGTCCACTGCAAAACAGAATGACTTCTAGGTCTCAGAAGTAGACACTAAGTCTCATAGTGAGCCTAGATCCCTTTTGGGCTTTCAATACAGCTTTCCCTCACAATTTATTCCTAAAAGTAAGGAGTGCAGTGATGATGCTGGAGCAGTTCCCAGCTGTTTTGATTTTTGTTTTTGTTTTCATTCAGGTCTTGTTTACAGTCTAGTTCTGAGGAGATTCTGTGATCACTTCTGAACCAGTAGTCTCATCTTGTTCCAGAAGAACCAAGGAGATAAAATGGCAAAATGTGAAAGAAAGTTTTCACTGAGTTCCCTGAAACACTCTGGGCTTGTCTATGTGTTGTTCTTTGTGCTGATCTAACAAAACCGAATTGGGGTTGCATCAACTTAATTACATCACAGCAAAAGCTATTAATCTAATCCTTGAATTTGGTTTACACCTATGTAACTCAAACATCTTAGCAACAGCTACAAAGGGAGCTCAAGAGCATAAAAACTACCCAACCTCCAGCCCACCACTTTCAGTTTCAGTTAAAGGCTAAGAAAGCATGCACTACATGCCCCTATACTTCACAGGAAAACAGGGAGAAACAAAGCAGTAGATGTTTCTAAATTAATGAAAATCACAACCTGGTATGGATAGCTTTCAGGTCTTTGTCTTCATAAAACTAGCAGTAAAGGACAAAAGCATTTTCTTTTAAGCATTGCAAGTCACCTTTAAGAGCAGGGGGAAAGCATCCTCTTGACACGGCTGTATGAGCCCCTTGAGGCTTTTCCAACACTTCATTTTAGTCATCTGGAACAACTTATTGATACACAATCATCTCTTTCAGAAATTTCCAGAGAAATTAACCCCCTATTACTTGCACAGTAAATCCCCGTGGAGCAGTCTGGTCAATGCTTCTGTGCACACTGACTCCTGACATGCATGACAGTGCCAGACTCATGGAGACCATCAGGTTTTTCAGAATAACCAGCAAAAATAGATCACTTACTGACATTGCCAGTTGACAGCTGACAACAACTCTAATAGTAAGCTGGCCATTTCTCCCTCTTCCATTTGCCCAGGGGATCCCGAAAGGGGAACCTGTGGGAACTCAGGAGGCACTACATTAGCTGAGGCAGAGGTTTATCTTGTTGCTGCAGAAACAGGCTGAAAATGAGTATGGTTAACTAAAGGTCAACAAGCGATGGCTTCTGTTGCACTGCTGAGTGAATGAGGAGGGGGCACAGGAGTCCTTCCCTCTTATACTCTTGAACACCGATCAATCCTCTTTTGTTGACCCCTGAGAAAAAAACTGGGGCTGGGAATTACAGATTCTGGGACTGGCTCCAGGAACAATATATTCTGCACTTCCTTCCAGATATGTAGCTGTTGCCTTTTTCACACCATCCCTAGCAAGGCTCCCTACTCAGGGACAACACTTCTTGTTGAAAGCTGATTGCTGTGGTTGTGGCATCCTTCCTTAGCTTACCACTGCTTTCTACTGCTACCACACTAGCTCAATGAAGCCAGCAGCCTGAGATCACATTGTCTGACATTTACTAAAAGCACAGCTGGCCGGGTGGCTGGGCTGTGGATGAATATCCCCCTCCTGGCCCGACTGTGGGAGCTGGAGGGGATATTTCCCACAGCTGCTCGTCACTGCACTCTTGCCAAATGCCACCATTTTCTCAAGTCTGCCAGAGGGAATCAGGACAGACCTCTGGGACACCCAGGTACTCCTCATGTGCTGCCATAAAAACAGCAGCGCCAGATACAATTGTAACAAATTCCTTCACAACAGACTGTGCCATCTCTGATAATCAGACAGTCAGTAAGATAATACTGTTCTTTCAAGCTCGTTATTTTATCCTCTCCCTCTCCCTCTCCCTCTCCCTCTCCCCTTCCCTTCCCTTCCCTTCCCTTCCCTTCCCTTCCCTTCCCTTCCCTTCCCTTCCCTTCCCTTCCCTTCCCTTCCCTTCCCTTCCCTTCCCTTCCCTTCCCTTCCCTTCCCTTCCCTTCCCTTCCCTTCCCTTCCCTTCCCTTCCCTTCCCTTCCCTTCCCTTCCCTTCCCTTCCCTTCCCTTTCTTCTTTTTATCACTATCACTTTCAGAACTACTGAGTTGAAAACACTATTATTTTTTTTTCTATTATGTTCAGATCTTTTACAGGGTCACAACTGTGATATCCTCTTAGGAATGATGGAGTTATTAAGGTATAAATGCAGCCAGAACCAGCGTCTGTGCTCACTGTTTGCTTCTGATACATGTCTGTTAAGAGACAGTGGTTTGTGCAGCTTACTGATCCAGATGTCTTCTTCTATTCTTGTTTTTATTATTGCTCTGAGATGTGATATATGCATCAAAGTATCCTTGTTTCCACCAGAATCCTTACATTTTCTCTTTTGCCAAATACTCCTCTCTTCAGTGTGTAACACCAATAAAGCTCCAGCAGCTTAAATTACTTGCACATTACAAGTAAAACCGCTGTTTCTTCTCTGGTGAACACGTGCACCCTCCCTCAGAGCTTGGTGCACATACGTGCAAACAGGCACACATGGGGGCCTATGCTGCCCTTCCAGTGGAAAGAAATCATCTCTGTTCATAGAAATTTTCTGTGTTTACAGAACAGGCATCTTTTTAGGCTCAGTTATTACAACGCTCCATTATTTCTTTTGTTGCAGAATGGTAGGGTTGGCACAGAGACTTAGGTAAGCCTCATTAAGCAACTCTTGCAGTATGCATAATCATTGTGATGGCAGTTATAGGAGTGTTTATGATATTCTTACATGAATCAATTAAACGTGGGACTTAAAATGACTCATCAGGATTCTGCAGCATTCGCTTCCCATCTGCTTGACCTCCATTCCCTGCACAGGCTTGCTGGATCTTCCCATAACAATCTGAAGCTGGTATACAGCTGACAAGGACTCAGCAGGACTTATATTCATCACTGAGTGAGAGAGTGGCTTAGGCTGCAAGGTTTGCTATGCTTCTTTCAAAAACATACTCACAAATCATCTCTGCAAATGGTTCAGAGTATCAACTCTGGAAGTAGAAGCATTAGTTATTCACTGACACTGCTACCGAAAGGTTATGTGTCTTCACAACTCATTGGCTTTATCTACTCATAGAGGAATATCTCATATGAAGCTTCTCTGACATCCAGCCCATCAGTTCTTATAATATCTCAAACAATAACATGCACAAACATCCCTAACTGGATAAAGTTGTCATCTCTGGGTGACAGTCTTAACTGCGGAGACGGCAGGAGGGGCAGCACTGCCAGCTCGTTATGAGCATGCAATATCCTTCACCTCATTGACCATCAAAGAAAATATCATTCAGCAGCCTATGCAAGTGGCACGGCACATGCTATTTTCACAGCAGTTGGCTGCAGAGGTACTAATTCATTTCCTTCTCCTTCATGTATCTGGAACATGAAAAGCAATGATCCACTGGGAAGAGAAATAAAGCTAGATTCAGCTGAGCAAGGTCAAATCAAAGCACTGCAGGCTACGACTAAATGCTTGAAAAACTAGCAGAAATGGGTAGCTGACTGCAATTGCACAATACAGCAGGTTCATGACAGGAAGATCTAAAGAGAAACCATGTTCCCAGAACTGCAATGTAATTCCAAGAAAGTTGGTACCTTAATTTTCCTGGAGATAGGGGGGACAAATTTTCCCAGAACTCCAATGAGTTATCCATTTTCCAGTAGTTTTAAGATACGAAAGTCTAAATGTAACATATTACCAAAATGCGAATCACAGGAACAAGAAAATGCATGAGAAGATTTTATTCCACCATAGCACTGATAAAAATTCATCGATAGTCCACATTCATACATTCATTAAAACCATTTGCCTAATAAATAAGGTAAAAATGTATAGAGTGATCTACTACTAATATAGAAAAAAAACCAACTTGAAAATAAAAAGGACTTCAGTGATTCCTATGAACCCCTTGTAATTCTCCGTTCTAATTTTCAGAGTGCATGAGCACAACATTTTTTATGTTTCCACTTCCCATTCTGTCACTCTCTATCTGCACAGAAGTAACACAAAAAATGCTAGAGATCTACCTTTCACTTCAGGAGAAACACATGATGCTTAGATTCCATGCTGCTAACAGACAAAATGACAAATCTTGCTGCCTTTTACGATGCTGTAATCGTGTCAGTGGAGAAGGGAAGAACCACTGACACCATTTATCTGGAATTCAGTAAGGCCTTTGACACTGTCCCCCATAACATCCTTCTCTCCAAGTTGGAAAGATACGTATTTGATGGCTAGACTGTTTGATGGATGAAGGACTGGTTATGAGGTCATACCCACAGAGTGGTGGTCAATGGTTCAGTGTCCAGATGGAGATCATTGACGGGTGGTGTTCCCCAGGGGTCAGTACTGGGACTAAAAGTCTTCAGTATCTTCATCAATGACACTGACAGTGAGACTGAGCGCACCCTCAGCAAGTTTGTACGTGACACCAATCTGTGGGGTACAATCAACACACCTGAGGACAACAGAAAGACCTAGACAGGCTTGAGCAGTGGGCCCAGGAGAACTTCATGAGGTTCAAAAAAAACAAATGCAAGGTCCAGAAAGGTCTTCTTCAGCTTGGAGAAGGCTCTGAGTAGACCTGATAGCAGACTTTCAATATCTAAAGAGGAGCTATAATAAGAAGAGGACAGACTCTTCAACAGGGTCTGTTGTGACAGGACAAGGAGAAATACTTTCAAATTAAAAGAGGGGAGATTTAGACTGGATATGAGGAAGAAGTTTTTAACAATAAAGGTGGTGAGTCGCTGGAACAGGCTGCTCAGAATGGTGGTGGATGCCACAAGATCAGGCTGGCCGGGGCTCTGAGCTGTGTGATCTAGCTGTAGGTGTCTCTGTTCATTGCAGGGGAGTTGGGCTATATGACCTTTAAAGTCCCTACCAATTCAAATGATTATACAATTCTACAGTTCAAAAAGCCTTAGATTTATCAACAATATTGTCTGATAATAAAAATATATACATTAGAAAAAGAGTAAAGAGCTTTACAGTTGCATGAGTTTATTCATCTGTCTGATAGCACAGGCCCCACATGCAGTTGTTCCAGTATAAATGAAAGATTAGCAAGGGAGATATGGGACCTGTTTATAGAAGCACCTCCACATGTGCAACCAGAGACAAATTTAGTTTGTTTTGTCTATATATGAATTTGTGTTCTGGTATTTAAGAGGCTTCAAACCATCCACTGGCCATTTCTCACCTTTTCTTAACATGAGTATAAAACCACTATTGTCTCTATATATATATATGTCTCACAGACAGCAACCCTGGTTTAGGACAAACAACACCTCAGACATTGCACACAAACTGTAGGAGAAAGCAAGGTGACTTGAATGTCATACGCATCTTTCTAGAGAGGTTACTGCATGAGAAAGTTAGTAACAATGCAACATATAGGCTGAACATTTCCTGACTCCCTGAGAAAGAAACACTCTGAAAATGTGTACAATATTCTCACTGATGCTTGTTGCAGCTATCAACCAAGGAAGAAACTACCTCTATGCTGTTATCAATATATTGTCTGTATGGCTGTGCAACAGATTATTGCTGTTTCCTTACTGCTGCTACTGCAGTTTCCATCATCACTTTCATGTGTATAATTAAAAGTGCATTACACTGGAGATGAAAATTAATCATGAAATTTGAATTGCATCTAGCCAACACTTCCAAGTTTACAGTCACCCAAAAGTTCATTACAGGTATTTATTTCCCATACAGTTGAAGTTCTCCTTCAGTGAAGCTTTCCTCCATCTATGAACTCCTTCAGAAAAACATGGAAAGTATGCAGGGCCACTCAGAACTGCTGCACTGTGAAGACACTATGAATGACAGTGTTTTGGCAGACATGAAGCCAACTATTCCTCCCAAAGGAAGCAGAAATTGAAAGCATACATTTTGCCTGGCCTCCTCATGTACAAGTAACAACTTCCTATGATGATTCACGAAGACTTACATCATCATCACTTGCTATTTATATTGAGAGCTCTTCAGAGGAAGAATTATTTTTCACAGCATCTGCCACGGCTACCAGCTCAGAACATGAAACTGCATTAATTCTTAGTCAATATTCCTCTCCTATAGAGTTTTCCCATGCTTAAATGGGGGGGGGGAAAGGGATAAGATAAGAGGTACATGAATTCCACCAGCAGCTCTTGAGAAACCTGTGAAAATATTTCAAATGTTTCTTCAGCACACTGGTTATTTCCTTGCACAGTTGCATACCAGCAGGTCAGGAACTGCCTAAAGATGAAGGAAAGCCTGGCTGAGCACTATTGCTGGGGCTAGCCAAAGACTTTTAGGAATCTACTAGTGATGTGTGCTCTCACCTTGGAAGTTTGGTCTAACAACAAAAATGTCTTCTTCCACTCTCTAGGGAAAACATTCCCTGTGTAACTCAAGACTTGGAAACAAACCTGTCTGGCCGGTCTGTTCTTTTAACCAGGACAAAAAAGCCACATATGTAACCTCCCTAGAGAACCATACAAATCAGACTGTTTCTAGCTGAGCTCACATAAGTCTAAGTGAGTACTTCCAAAACGCCCTACATCAGTTTGATGTTTCAGCTGACAGCACAGAAACGCTAGCACATACTTTTTACTCCCCACCAAGCAGAGTATAAATAAGGATTCTCCCTGGCCTCCATTATAAGAAAAGAAGTCAGCAATGGTTGATGAAAAAATTCCTAGGAACTCAGCAGGACCTAATCTTTCACAATTCTACAAGCCTCAAGTACAAGAAAGACCCTTAAAAACTGGTTCCAGCTTTGGAGAAAAGTGTCCAGGAGCAAAATGCTGCAGTGCTGTGTAGCAGAAGGACAGGCTTAGAACAGCAGTGAAGTGGAACAGTGTGGACATACTGTATCATTAACACTAACACATGTGTTTTGCTGATCAGCCAATCCCACAGAACAGAGATCAAGTGGATCATTAATTCTTCACAGTAGAGTTAGAGGTCACTTGCATTTCCAAGTGCTACTTTAGTCTAACAAAAGAAAAATGAAATAAATAGAATATTACTAGTGGTGCACTCTGCATTAGACTCATCAGTGTAGCATTCTCCCATCATTTTATACTGTGTGTAGACAAGTCTTGCAAACATAAATACTGAGGTAAGGAGATACTGTAGATAAAATATAACTTCTAGCACTACGCTAAGGGAATATCACACAATAAGTACAGCCTCATATAAACTAGCACTGGTGACAGAAATTTGCAACTGTGTAAAATGTTCTGATTCCACAAATGCATGACATCGCTATTCTGTAAATAGACTGTGCCACACTCTGCCATGTTATAGATTCCCATTCCTTTTATTAAGATGGTGTTATACAGTTCTCCCATTACAGCAAGTTGTGTAAACCAGGTTCTAATGCCCTACAGGATTCACAACAAAGACACATGTTACCAAATAGAATCAGAATTGCCCTGCTCATCTTAATAAAGTGTTAGTTTGCCTAAGTATGTCCATTTTAGTGTTTAATTTGCTGAAAAGATTGTCTACCATAAAACAAAGCAGAAAGTACAAATAATGAAATCAGATAAAATGCAGTATTTTGCAAGCTGCTAAATAATGTAAAATATGTGCAAAAACCACAGCTATGAAAGGCACAATTAATAAAGGGAAACATGCTATCCCCAGAGCATATCAGTGTCTTCTTTTTATTTAGGACAGACTTTTATATATTTAGATTCCAATGCATTTTGTGCCAGAGAGCCTGAGTCCCTTAAGACAGGAAGATGTGCAATGATTCTTATCTTTGTACAAGGTTTTCTTCTGCTTTCCAGTTTCAAATGGATGATGTTCTATAAGGTGTTCACTGCTTCACTCTCTTCTACAATTAGCTTCTTACACAAGTTGGATCTAGTTTGCCTCTAATCAATGATCATCTGTTGGTTTTTAGATTACAATTTCCTTCAAACACAGAAAGAAAGAAAGAGAACGGAATGAAGGGTTAGAGAGCTAAGGGAAGGTCTGTGATGGTAGCTGGTAAGTGATCTTTGTTTCTTTATCCTGACCTACATGTTTCTCTATCTTATTTTCTCCCTTTGTTCTGTTGAGGAATGACAGTGAGAGTACAGCTGGGTAGGTGTCTGGCAGCTAGCCAAAGTTAACCCAATGCAATGAATGAGAAATTTACAATCCTTGAAAATATGACATAAAGAAAGAAAGAAAGGTGGGAAACACAGAGGCAATATGGTAAACGCAGTATCAAACAGTGGATACTCATGTTACACAAAGATCTTGTCCCTACGTATCAGTCTTTTCATTACCCTGTACAGTAGAATTTCACAAAGAAAGCACCCACTGAGCCTTTCCAAGGGTTAACTTCTGCCAACTTTACATATGTTGAGTATTGCCATTTAGTACTAGTCATATATCTGGCAGAATCTGGCCCTGTTCTAAAGACAACTACTTCCAAGAGTTGGCCATTAAGATTAGTAATAACAGAATATTAAGATGCATGGTAGAACAAAATGCACTTATGACAGAAGATACAATACGGCATATAATTGAACATCAATCTTTGAAATAGTTATCACAACCTACATTCAGATTATATATTCAGGTGTATCCAAAGACTATGCAAAAATGGAAGATCATCTTTTACAAAAATCAATGCAAATACTGACTCATTTTTATATTTAAATTTGAGGTAATTAAGATAGTCTCCTGATCCTTTAATGGCATAAACCTTCACAAGAAGCAAGTTTTGAAGTGTTGAGTCCAGTGTAATATTGGGAATAGAATTTTAAATTCATGATTGCTGAAATGCTTCCATATTCATGAAATTGTGGAAAGAAAACAATGGCATGGGACTTATTTAATCAATCCGTACTCAGATATGAAAAAAATCCATTGATAACTGTTCTCTCTCCAGCCACACAGTCCAAGGCATCTGCATTAATGTTCATTAAGTACTCTGGAATAATGGGAACAAGCAATGAAATCATAGTCTACTCACAGGCAGCTGTCAACCAGAAAGAAAGGCTACATTTCTTGTTATTGTTGGTGAACAACAGGAAAACACATCTAGATAGCAAGGCAAAAGTGTACCATGATCAGGGACATTAAAGGCAAAAAGATATAGTTAAGAAAAGCAATTAAGAGAAGAAAAAGAATCTGTCTGAGCTCTGACTTCGACACCATAGCTTGCATCATGTTGATATGACATTTATAGTAATGACTGAAAGTAAGTGTAGCATGACCTTTACTCAGCAGCCAAGAGTAGAATAATAAACACCATTAAGGACAGCAGAATTACAGCTCAATTGTGTCCAGATCGAAAGTAAGATACTCAGAATATAAAAGGTCATTTATTTCAAAAGATCTGAATTTTATTTCTGTTGTTTTTCATCCTTTACTAATATTTTGAAATTGAAACATTGTCACTACATTGTAAGAGTATGAATTTTTTCTTGGATAAAGCAGAAAGGCAATTCAGTCAGAAATAACCTTAATATTAATTCTTTATGGTTGATTGTATATAATCAGTGCAAGAATTATAAAATATTGGGTAAATGCAAGGGAATATTAACAATCCTCATTTAGTCTGTGGGCATGTACTGTCTTTACTATTAAAACCTATTTCTCTATGACATTCTTCCACTGGTATCTTGAAGAACCTGCATATTCCAATGGTTCTGCAACCACTGAAAATTTGTATCATTGGAAAAATCAAATACTATCAAATACTACCAAATATTACTATGTACTATGATTTCATTAGAGCTGCAACAGTGTAAAACTGGAAAAATGGTGAATGAACTTCTGCATTTTACTTGGGAGAATTTCAAACAGCTGCTCTAATTCCCTGATGGTAATTCTAAGGTAGAGTTTTGAGATGCATTAGACGAACATACAGTCAAATTATGCTAGAGGACTTCTGATGTTAAATTAATATTATTGTAATTACAGACTATCTGCTTCCAAACTCACAGACACAAGTAGTCTATAGGCCTGAATCTTAATTTTTTTTCTCCAGAAACATCTGCAGTTTCCCTCAACAGTATGTCTGGAGTGCCAAACACAACCTTTTAACTGCTCATCATTTATGATTTATTCTTTAACTCCAGGATTGCCTCCAAAGGATGCCTTAGGTTAATGAGTGAACCGCGTAACTACACTGAAGGATTCTAAAAGAAATAATAGGGGACAACTGACACCATGGTATCAAACTGTACCTTCTTTTTCTTGAAAAGAAACATTAAGAAGATTGTACAGAAGAGGTGGGAGGGGTAGAGTTACCAACAGTAACAATGCTTTATCCAACATCTTGAACTGAAATGAAGGAAATTTTTTGAGAATGAAAGACTCAAAGAAACATCTAAAAACCTATCTCCACTTGATTCCCATATTGTCCGCAGCATCTTAAACACATCTACTGAAAAGAGAACAGCTGAACAGCGAGTACGAGGTACTCAGGTCTGACCTGCAGTAAAAAGTTAGGAACTTGATTTGTGCAGTCATATATTTCCCCTGTTGCGAGCCTTCAGGCTTTCTTTTGGGACTTAAATGAGTCTACCTTGAAGGGTGCTAGCTCTAAGAAGGTATACTTTTAAAGAACATACTCATTTGGTCAGGGAGTCTAACTTCTGCCTTTGATCTCCTGTTGAAATGGCTTTGAATAAGTGAACTTCCAAGCCTAATGTGGAACATTTGATAACTTTATCAGAAGGAAGACTACAACTGTGAAGGGAACATTCAATATTGCACTATTAACAAAAGTGCTACTAAAAGCAATTCTCTTAACTGTAAGAATAAACTAGCTGTAAGATACTAAAAACTTGAAAGTACATTTAGATTCATATACACCAATTACTGTGTCCTTACTATACAGACAAAATCATCCTGTATGACAATGGTCAGTATCATATGAAAAGAAGATATTTTAGGTTTTACTGGTGTTTTATATTACTGTTTTCTGTCAAGCAGCAATCCTGTAAAGAGAGTAATGTAAGTAGGGATTACTGCAGAATTAAGTCCAAAAATGAAGTGGAAAAAACGCAGAAAGAGACAAAAGTAGAAAATTCAGTAATATTATTTATTTAGCATATGCAGTCTTGCAGAACAGTTCTGATGCAGATAGGCTGCAAGTTTCAATGATGCGGTGATTTTTAGTGATGAACTCATGAACTTAGAGCATTCTGGTATATGACCACAGAATCATAGAATCATACATAGGTCACTCTGCAGGAAATGCCTCCTAGCAGTTTCCATGGAAACTACAACAGATACAAAGATCACAATAACACTATCTGATAGAGCAAATTCTCAGCTGCAAAAACATAGTAACTCCCACTAGCTATGAATTTTTGCCAGTGATGGACAAGGACCTGCATGCCATTCAAATCTGCACTCCTATTCAAAATGTGGTATTGTTGCCACTGCTGAAACACACCATCTACCATCACTCTGTGCTAACATCCATTGTCTGGTCACCAGAAATGTTCAGCAAGTGTCAATGAATGACAATGGGTGCAATTTTTCTGTATGGAGGAATTCAATGACATGTTTCTGCTTGGTAGGTAGACAGTTGAACTGCATGAGTTGGAGGTCTTTTCCAATCTTGGTGAATCTTTGATTCTATGAGTCTATGATTCATACACTGTTGAGATGAGGCATCCATGATTTCTTTGGGCAATCTGTTTCAGTGCCTCACTGCCATGTGAGTAAAGAATTTCTTCCTAACATATAACCCAAATCTCCCCTCTTTTAGTTTAAAGCCATTCCCCTTTGTCCTATCACTATCAGACCGCATAAAAAGTCACTCTCCCTTCTATTCAGAAACTTCCCTCAAGTACTACAAGGCTGCAATGAGGTCTTCTCAAAGCTATTCTTCTCCAGCTAAAAAAGCCCAGCTTCCTCAGCCTTTTTTCAAAAGAGAGGTACTTCAGCCCTCTGATTATCTTGGTGGCCTTGCTCTGAACCCACTCCAGGAACTCCATGTCCTTCTTGTGCTGGAGCCCAAACATGGACAAAGTAGTCCAGATGGGGCTCATGAGGGCTGAGTAGCGAAACAATCACATTCTTCACCCTGCTGGCCATCCTTCTTTTGATGCAACCAAAGCTACAAGAGCATGTGGTTGGCTCATGTACAGCTTCTCATCCACCAAGCCCTCCAACTCCTTCTCTGCAGGGCTAATCTCAATGAAGTCTTCTCCCAGTCAGTACGCATATCTGGGATTGTTCCAACACAAGAGCAATACTCTGCATTTGGGCTTCTTGAATAGCATTCAGTTCACAGGGTTTTCAGGCATGTCCTTTCCTCCTATTACATCAACTGTAACACTCAGCTTGGTGCCATTAGCAAACTTGCTGAGGGTACACTTGATCTCATTGTCTGTATCACTGGTAAAGATGTTGAAGAGTACCAGTCCCAAGACTGACCCCTGGGGCATACCACTTATGACCAGCCTCCACCTGGACACAGATAGATTGAACACAACCCTCTGGCTACAACCATCCAGCCAATACTTGGAATTGATTCTGTTTTGTGACTTCTCATGACTATTTCATGTGGCTTGATAAAATAAGTAGAGACTTCATAAATAGGAACACTGAAGCAAAACACTGCAAAGTATTTAGAACAATGGAGAGAGGAACATCTCTCAGAATGAGGAAATGAAGAGTTTACTCCTGAAAGCATTTACAATACAAATTGATTTCTTCACCATGAAATTTCTGCTGCAGGAGTAAATAATTGTGGGGAAAACTGATTTCAAAAAGGAAAAAATTCAGACCTTCAAAATTCCCGATTTTTATTTTCAGTTATGATTAGGACAGAACTCCAAACCAGTTCTGAGTTACTAGAGATGATAATCTCAGTTCAGGCAAAATTAATTTTTAATGTTCCACCTTTGGTCACAACAGGTGACAGTTACCAATTTATCTCAATCCTGTCCTTTAGGACAAGGTGAGGTTGATCTTTGAGATACCTGTCTATGGAGGGAGCTTAAATGAGCAGATCAGACTAGACGCCTAGCTTTTCAACTGTTAAAAGTGGAGAAAACTGTCTCATGTTAAGAATGCTTCAACAGTTCTGTTAGTGAAAATCACCTTTTATTCTTTATTCTTCATGCTTTAAAAAGAAAAGTAATGTTGCTTTGAAGATCTGTTAAAGGTGATGTAAAGATGTGATACATGGTATAATCATTGTCTTTCAGGTTTTTCCCTCCTCATTAACATATTTTTAATGAAACTAGTTCACAAATATTTAAGATGGATATGAAATAGCCAAAATCAAGCTAGATGTTCTTAAATGGCAATTTCTTACCTTGGCAACTCAATCTTTCTAAAACTCAAATGAATTTAATTTTGGGGTCAGACATATATATGGCACAAGACTGTATGATAAGACTTTTTCTGCTTCAGTGCTCTGGAAGTGTGGCTGATGAAGATTTCTGTATTTATGATTTCCACAAATGGTTGATTTTAAGCATGGTTCTGTTGTTTCAATAATAATTGAAAATAATCTTTATTAGTGCTAAAAAGATAATTCTGAAATTTCCCGCAGTTCTCACTAGCTTCAGTGGTAAAATATTTTTTTGTCCGAATGTCAGTGCAGCTTAATAGCAGTCTTTTTATTTCAATGGATCTTTACATCATGGAAAGATGGCAAAGCTCCCACATTTGCTAAGTGGCATTTCAAGTGAACTGAATGACATTTCAAAGCAAAGTACCGTATCTCCGACAGAGGAGCCACTTGCTTTTAGTGCAGTGAATTGCAGTGTTTTCCTTTGAGCTTACAGCAAATGAAACCTGTATTACTGAACACCTATTGGACTTTTAACTTCAGCAGATAAGTTGTCGTATGACTTCAAGATCTGACATTAGTCCTCAGCCAGTGGAAATACAGTTCTGCAAGAACCAAAGATCTCCCTCTAGCTACTCTCAGGTTGAAAATTAGCTCCCAGATCAGATCACCCAGACAGCTGCACAGAAGAGTAATGGAACTGGCTGGCGTACTAAAGTTTTATCAAAAAGTTTTATTAACAGTCTATTAAATTACTCTGTAACAGAACTATCCAACTGCTTGGGACACAGTGAGCCAGCATCTGGAATGTGTCCTGTATAAAAATATTCATGAGGAAAGAATGTGTCTCCAATCCAAACAATTCTACAGACAAAATTTATTGCCAGTACCCTGAAAAAGCACAGATTCAGTAAATGCTGCTTAAATTTTAGTAATGTCTCAGGGATTTGATGTCTCCAGTATTTCTCAGTATTCTTCTCTTGCTTATTGAAGCAGGTACACAGTATTTGTTCAGAACTTCTGACTACACAGTGCTAGCACTAGCACCCTGGACATCAGAAAAACCATGCAGAGGATCCTGTAATGGGACATGGAATAAGACTGCTGTCTTAATACAAAAGAACAGCTATTTGGTGGACCCAATAGTCTTCCTGATCGGCAGCCACATGCCTAGTTTGCAAGATGACAAACATTCACTGTCTCCCAAATTCAAACTTTCACTTCAGGTAGTGCATTTCTCTCCAGACACCTTATTTTTATGTTATGTGGAATTACAACAAATTTTGCAACTCTTGTGGCTGAAGCATCTACTCCTGTAAGCTCACCAATGCTGGTCAAGGTTTCTAGGTGTATAAACAAGATTCTGTATTGTAAGATTACCCCTGCTTCATTCTACCCCTTAATATATTTTCCCTTTTTGTAGATACAATCACTTTGTCTTCTAGGCATTTACTGTGAATCCAAGGCAACTACACCAATTTTCTAAAATAGCCAAGAATCTCTCATCAATTCAAGTGTGTCTGCCAGTTATATGACATTATTTGCACAAGCTAGGAAGCTTAACTCTCTATCAGAAAGCCTTAAAAGACAACAAAAAAGTTCTATGAGCCAGATCCAGCCTGTCACAACAATTTTAATCTAGCAGTTAGTTGCCTCCTACCCACTTATCTTTGGTTCTTCAGACACAGTTTCTGAGTAAGATAAAGGTTAGATATTGTGGGTGTGTTACTTTCTAACATCTCCTTTCAAATGGTGATTGTTCTTCCAAAACTTAAGTGACAAGAGCATACTAGCTGCACAAGCTTTTTCACATCACATGACTTGGATGATTAGTGAGAAAACCATGAAAGAACGTTGGGAAAATGGTTAGGGACAATTTGTAGCTCTAGCCCAGGTTCCCTTAGGGACCAGACCCACAGGGACATCTCACGTTTGATCGCTTCACAGACACACTTAACAGATGAATGACATAGGAAGTTTTGAGGACTGCAGTCCTAAGATGAAATAAAGCATTTTCCAGTGGCATTGTTGAACAGCATCGATTAACCTGAGTTAAATGCTGGACTTCATCATGACTGGTTCAAGAACGATGAAGAATAGCAGTTCTGTGTTTTTTTTCTGCTCCATGAGCCTTTGAAATGAATCAATTGTTCAGCTGCTTACCAGTTCTTATCTGACTGCAAGATGCTTTAAACACACAAATTTCAGTATTATTTTCACTTCAACTACAATCTTGATTAGTCTGATTTAGTCATCTTTCATAATGGTTCCTCTTGAGATGACTTAAATGTTATTATAAAATCAATGAAAAAATGATTTTTTTTTTAAAGAAAGCCTAAATTAAAAAAAAATCTTTTTTTCATTTCCATTTTAGAAAATGAATATTGAACATTATGATTTTGGCCAGACCATGCTGTACTGTTTTTCACCTCTTCTTTCTTTTGAAAGTGACCTTAGTCTGTTCACAATACTACTAAAAGTTATTTTTTCCAGAACTGGCAATAAATTTTATCTACATAATTATATGGATTGCCATGATCTTCTTTTCTCATGAATACTCTTTAAATACAATGCATTCGAGATATGTTTTCCACTTGCTTCTGTCACCTTAACATTGTGCATTCCTGTACCTTTAGTATTTTTATTTGCCTGTTTTGCTTTTTCTATTGATGAAGATTCTGTGTTGAGATTCAGCATCTCTTGCTTTGCAAGTTGTCCCATCCCTACAGTACACTCAAAATGCATGCATCATCAACTACAGGGAATACTCAATTTCAAAACAACCTGCTCAATAGGCAGCACCTCTTACAGGATTCATCAGTGCACTGTTAGACATCATAGCACCAGTAGTTCCTTTTCTTCCTTACTATTCAACTGCCAAGTAAATTGGTTTTTTTTGTTGTTCCTTTTTTTTCTTGCTTGTTTGAGGTATACTCTCATTGATGAGTTTCTTTCTCCACAAATCTTTGCTTGTGCTGTCTTTATGATGTCTTAACTGCTTTGATCATGCTCTTACTTTGCCAGCAGATTTGGCCTGTTTATGTTTTTCTTGTAACATTCTACTTTGCTGCTTGTCCAGCTTGTCTTTGTTTGTTTATGACTTCCAATAACTTCCTCTAAATTATTTGGCATCACTTTCTCAAATACATACAAGCTATGTATTCCCATTCTTTTCCCATATGAGCTGTAGTGAGATTTATTAATCATCCCAAAATAACGGCCTGAAATGCACTCTCAGCTTTACCTCGTATGTCTCCTTTCCAAGATATCTTTGCACTTATAAAAGGTAAAAGAGATAGGAAAGCCTAATCATCTATCTTGACTTTATCACACTCTTTCCCATAATGTAACACAAGGCCAGCCAGCCTCACTTCCATTCTCAGAAAGGTGATGGAACAACTCATTCTGGATGCCATCTCCAAGCAAGTGGAAGAGAAGAATGTTAACAGGAGCAGTCAATGTGGGCTCACTTAGAGGAAATCATGTTTGACCAATTTGGTAGCATTCTATGATGTCATCACCAGCCGGGTAGATGAGAGGAGAGCAGTGGATGTTGTCTATCTTGACTTCAGCGAGGCTTTTGACACTGCCTTCCATAACATCCACATAGATAAGCTTAGGAAATGTGGGACAGATGAGTGGACAATGATGTGGACTGAGAACTGACTAGCAGAGCTCAGAGGGTTGTGATCAGTGGCACAGACACTATTAGGTGGCCTGTAGCTAGCAGTGTTCCCCAGGGGTCAGTACTGGGTCGGGTCTTGCTTAACATCTTCATCATTGACCTGGATGAAGGAACAGAAAGTACTCTCAGCAAGTTTACTGATGATAAGAAGCTGGGAGGAGTGGCTGACACACCAAAAAGCTGTGCTGCCATTCAGCAAGACCTGAACAGGGTGGATAGTGGAGTGGGATAGAAAATTATGAAGTTCAGTAAGAGTAAGTGTAGAGTCCTACAGCTGGTAAGGAAATAATCACATCAGTACAAGGTAGGGGCTAACCTGCTGGACTGGAGATCTGCAGAAAAGGACCTCAGTATCCTGGTGGACATGAGCCAGCAGTGTGCCCTTGTGGCTGAGAAGGTCAAAGGTGTCCTAGGGTGCACTGTAAAAAACACTGCCAGCAGGTCGATGGAAGTAATCTTCCCCATCTACTCTGCCCAGGTGAGGACACATCTGGAATACTGTGTCCAGCTTTGGGCTCTCCAGTTCAAGAAAGACAGGGAAACTTTAGAGACAGTCCAGTGAAGGGCCACACAGATGATGAGGGGCCTGGAGCATCTCCCTTACGAGGAAAGGCTGACAGATCTGGGGCTGCTCAGCCCAGAGAAGACAATACTGAGAGGAGATCTTAGAAATGCTTATAAATACCTAGAGGGCATATCTAAAGTAGATGATGTGGGGCTTTTTTCAATGATGTGCAGCAACAGAACAAGAGGCAATGGGAACAAACTGGAACACAGGAAGTTCTATCTGAACCTGAGGAAAAATTTCTTTACTTTGAAGGTGACAGAGCACTGGAACAAGCTACCCAGAGAAGCTGTGGAGTATCCTCCTCTGGAGATACTGAAAACCTGCCTGGATGCTTTCCTGTGCAACCTCCTCTAGGGAACCTGATTCAGCAGCGGGAATGGACTAGATGCTCTTCAGAGGTCCTTTCTGTGATTCTGTGATAACGTATCATAACATAACATGCCAACAGTTTCTGCTCACAACCACGCTCTATATTTCTACGGAAGATAGCATCCCAACATGGTTGTCTGAATCTTTGATTAAAAAGAATGTTTATTATGTTTTTTCATCTGATTATTTAGTGAACGTCATATGACTTTATAAATACATATATGTGAGAGGGAGGCAAACAGACATTAAACTCTTGGCTTTCATAACTTAGTTATGAATTTACTTTTATTTTTTGATTCATCCCTCATATTCATACAATCAATTAATCAGGTTCCTGAATTTTATCTGGAATGTGATTCATGGATTCTTTTTCTCTGCCTCTTTTTCTGCTTTGGTTACTGTTTGCAACAGCACAACACATCTTACAATTCAGCGTACATAGAATTTCACTATGCCAATCACCCTAAATAACAGTTTCTGGTGGCTCACTGAGGAAATTGCAGTGTTGCTTATCCTATAGCTATGCTATTGATATGCTTTTCTTTTTCTGTTCTAAATTTAATCTTGCAAAGATTGTTCTGTTTCCACTCTGATTCACACCACAGCAAATCAGAAAATGTCAAAATCTCACAAGAGAAAAGAAACAGAGGGCTTTGACCAGATCTACTAAGTCCCTGACATAGACACATTGCCCGTGTCTGGACTAAGCAGAAGTGTGTCAGAACACGTTGTAGTCTTGATCTTTCTGTTTTCTGCAGAAGAGACTTAGTTGTTAGTCATGTACTCTTCCCATTGCCACTGGGAAATCAATAGTTGGAAAGGTTGGTTTCTGAATAGATGTTACACTTTAGAGTGGGGGGACAGAGAGTGGGAGGGGGAGGGACGGAAGGCAGGAAGGAAGCTGCTAGAGCATTTCTGTCATCCTCAGAATGTGTGAAGACTTCTCTACTGTTGTTTTTTTTTAATGTATTTCTCAGCATTCCCATGAGGGCTGGTGCCATCAACCAAGTGGAGCTCTTTGGGGAATACGATATTGAGTGGTCTGAAGGAAGAATGACAGCCAAGGGGTATTTGAGGAGCTATCAAGTACTTAAACAGCAGAGAGTAGAGAGTTATATACGAATCTGCACAAGTTTGTATTCAGCCTAAGGATTTGATTCTTTTCTCACCTCAGTGAAAGTGTTAAGAAACCACTAAGGAGCTAACAGTGTATAAACAGAGTGGGATGAAAAACCAAGCAGGAGGTATTTTCTAGTTCATAGATCCTGATAATCAAATCCACAGTATTACAGCATGACAAGTCCATTCAATTCAGCAGATCAGCGTGAATGAAACAGAGAACGAAATCTAGTAGTAAGCAGGCAGTCGCCCTAAAAACCTTTGAGACCGAACTACATTATCATTGAGGACAGTGAAAATCAAGCAGAATTGAATGGATTTCAGACCAGAACTTGGCCATAAGTGGTAGATACGTTAAAATAAGAGATAGTGAGTCACTGTTGTATCCTAAATACCATTCCCATGCAGAGAAACAGCACAAGAATCAGAGATACTCTTGCTGAAAAAGGACATGGTAGCTACAGGTACTGAAATGTAACAACACATTCTCTCAATCTGATGTGCTCAGCAGTATTAACAAGAAGAAAAACGTTTCTTGCTTTCAGAACTTATCAAAAACTTTTCATTTAAATTAATACAAAGCAGATGAAAAGCCTATTTTTTTCCCAAAAATTAGAGTGAGTTTACCCACTGACATTCTTCAAAAGTGAAGCTATTTCATGTCATTTGCATTACACACTTGCATAGTATAGTTCTTCTGTACTGGGCCAAAAATGATGGAGGAAGATCCCTTTAAATAACTTGCTACAGAATCCAAGACAACGTACCCAGGCCAAGCTATCAGGACTCAGTTGCTGCTGGTTTTGTTAGAAAACTGGTAGGCTAAGAAATGCTGCCTAAAAGAATGCTCCCACTGTGCCTGAAGAGAAGTTCAAAGAGTAAACCTAACAAAATGCTATTGCTGCTTGAGAGTTTGTTAACAAGTAGATTACCCTAGAGAATACTCAGTTTTTCAAGTCTGTAATAGCTAGTCAATATAATGCAGAGCTTATCTTCAAGAATTTTTTTGGAGGAGTGGGTCCAGCAATCCAAAATATTCAGTATTATCTACTTAGATTGGGAAATAATAATTTAGGAACTTATTTGTGGTTACCAATGCCTCTGTACTGCCCATTCTTGTGAATGACTTCAAAATCAGAAGTCCAACAGAGACATGTGGCAACCAACATTCCAGAGCTCAGGCTTAAGCTATTTCCATTTGCAGGGGAAATTCATCTTATAAACAATCCTATGAATTGTATTTTTATTGCAGGGCTTGACATGTAATAGTATCATTTATCCTCAGGGTAATATAGCTCTGCGAGAGAAAAAAGAAGGCCAGTTATGATGCACAGTGCTGGACAGTAACTTTAGTTGTGTTTCTGCACCTAGCTGATATACGCTCCATCATCAGTGTACCTACTTACGAAGAGCAAGACCATGATGCGACCTGGATTTGTTCATAAGGTATTCTTGGGATGACCACAGTGGTGAGCAAACAAGGAGTGCTACAGGACTACCATGCCCAGATAGCAGAGGTGTTATCTGGCTCACCTGAGAACAGACTGGAAAGCAAGAAGCAGCACCAGGGTGGGAAGAAAAGGTCATAGGCATGCTGTCTTCAGAGATGAATTCCTGTAAATAGCATTTTGGAAGAGAAAGTCTTGGGCTGATTTTATTTTTATTTTTTTCTTCTCAGCAGCATCTGTAATTTGAAGCAAGCCTCTTTATTGTTTATTAATTTTATTGCACAACCAACACTTGTGTTTCAGTACGTGTTGGCCAAGGATCTTCCATAACATATTTTACAACTTCCACTTGAAGTCTCCCTCACTGCAGTTTTCTGTCAAACAACAGTTTGTCTTCAGACCTAGGATGGAAGTATTATCTAATACAATACACAGGGAAAAAAATAGCTTCCATTCTTTTTTTTTCAAGCAACCCTCCTGTGATGTCTGTACAAACCACCAACTAAAAGCAGGCTCTGAATTCAGGCTGTTCTCTCTTAAGTACCACATGTAGGTGAAAATATTACAACTTAATCGATTTATCATGACAGCTAAGAGACTAGAAAAAAAATAATTTTCTCTGGCCCTGCTGTCTGAGAATATATGTAACAACAGAATCTGAGAGCACTGGGGGATGATTTGTTTTATTCAGATGCAATGCCCAGGGGAGTCTCAGCTAATATACTCAGACTGGAGACTCCTACTATTAGAATGATACATTTGTGCATGCAAAGTAAATTTCTAAAAAGAATTTTGCCTGATACTTTTCACAAAATCAACTTAATCTAATTTCACAAGTATGCACAATTTTGAAAGACTGATCCTCAGAGATTATCTTTCACTATAAATAACTGTCCTGAACTTTTTCTGCCTTCTATGACCTTGGCAATGAATACAATGACAGTGAGAATTCTTCCATGACAGTTTTATATTTTAGCTTCCATAAGGCAGATTTTTGTAGTTAATCACATGAAAAGCAATGGCTCACACAGGATGCAAATACAAATTATTTGGCAAAAGCCAGAATGAAAAGTATGTTGATTTCTCTACTGGCCAATAACCAAAATTATTTCATCAAGGGCAAATGTAGATCATTATTTTCACTAGTTTTGATATTTTTCCCTCTAATTTGGTAATTAAGATCTCTGCTACTCTCACAACAAAATGAGTGACTGACCCTTGATAGCAACACCTAAAGATAACTGCTTCAAGGCAAGGCAGTATTCTTAGTTTCTGTGAGAAGAGTCTCAGCTGGATCAAGATTCAAATATTCACTTTTTCACATATCAACATGTTTTGCCTACAATAAGAGTTTATGAATTAATGATTACGATGAAACTAATTCTGATTTTGACTGGTTTACCTAACAGATCAAGTTTCTATTAGCAGGATAAATGATACTCCTACTGAGATATGACAATAAATTAATAAATTCAGAAAGGATATATCATTGTTACTGGATCAGTACAAGCAATTGACTTCACCTTGCATTTATATTTACAAATTCTAAAACTAAAGTAACAAGGTACATTATAGCATCAAGTGTCTTATAATTTAGTAGGAAAGCCCATCTTTATTTCCCAGGTATTTGCAAGGTTAATCTTAAGCAACACCATGATTCACTTATTGCCTTTGTTCTTATGGGAGTTTTCTCATCAGTTTTGTGGGAGATGATTGCTAAATGAAAAATACCCAGCTGGATGTTGGGAACTTAAACTTCATGCTTGTTTAAAACAGCAGTTTTTGACATCTCATATGCTCTGCCTAGGGTCTAAAACAGAGGTTATATATATATATAACTTATTAACATACAAAACACTGACAAAGATCTGGAAATTTTAAGCATAATATTTGTGATGTGTAGAGCACTTAAGACCTTGTTGTATACATTAATCCTGCATTGATAAAAAAATCCCACTCCACCTTATTGAAGTCAACTGGAATTACACAGCTATAAATTGTTACAGAATTTCAGTATGTGAGTATATCTAATTATCCTGCCTTATCCTATCTTCAGGATCCTGTCTGCTTGGAGCAGTAGTTAAGAGGCACTACAGGTGGATTCCAAAGCCCTCAAGTAAGAAGTTACATGGATACTTACATAGCTTAAGGCCCAATTACAGTTTTTGTTCAAGCATTTACACTGCATTACTGCTAAAGACTTGTTGTAATTCTGCAGAGAAAAGCAGCTTTTTTGGACTAAGCCAATTGCTTGCTGTGTCTGTAGAATCATCCTGACAGTGAAAGGACTACAGATATGAGTCTGTTGTGGAGTCAGGCAGACTTGTGCATCAAAGCAAGGAGGAGGTAGGCAGTGAACATGGGTACACCCAGTCACTTTGGCCATGGTGGGAAGGGCACCTGGAAGTGCTGCAGAAAGGTACATCATTAACAGCTGAGGAAAGAGGTGCCATTATAGACTGAAGAAAGGGGAACAATTAGCATCACAAGAAAGGTATGCCATTAGGACCCAAACTTGGGCTCCTCGATGACTCTGGAGAAATGACTTGTGGCTCAGCTGGGCCATGACTAACAGCAAACAGAAGACAAATGAGCTCCCTCCCTGTGCAAGTCTCATTCTTGTGTCTGACTGCAGCAGGACAGTGGGAATATTTGTTTTCCTCAGTTTTCTGCAGCACGTGCAACCTGTGCTCTATCTTGCACAATATTGTTGGTTGAGGTCATTGCAGAACAGTGGCAGGTGATTGCCTAACTTGTGTATTTCACTGTTCTTTCCCATGTTCACCTAGTAGTTAATTGCCTGGCACTTGAGAGAGAAACACACAGGTTCCAGGAGTAAAGGGTTTGCAACACGTACAGTGAATGTGCAGACCTTGTAAACAGTAGGGAAAAGCAGCTGTTTTTTTTTCTCCCTGTGAAAAACTAATGGGAAGAATATGAAGCCAAAGCCTTTCTGGTTAGACAGGCAACCAGTGCAATCAAGATGCTAGAAAAGAGTGTTTGCTGAATGCTGTAGAGGGATGCACATTTTTTACCCCCAAAAGCAATATGTTCCAGTGGTAAGCAGTCTTTCATTTTACTTCTAATATATTAAAAAAAAATTATTAAAGAAAAAGCATGTGAAACATAAGTCCAGTTTATCTAAAAAATTGCTTTAGAGGATGAATCAACTACAGTTGTAGCTCAGAAAAAATACTAAAGACCAAGGAACAGAGGTAAAAGAAACAAACTAGACAGGAAGGATGACAATCTAGTACCCTTCTTGTGGAAAGTGACACATAAAGAAGAATGAAAGGTGCCTGTGGATGAGGATTTTATGAATATTGAAATAAGACTAAAATAATATCCCCGTGCTGTTGATGAAAAAAACCCAAAAACATATGAGAAGTGGTTTATACAGTGTGAGAATGTACAGACTTACTATGAAAAAGAGACTACCCACAGCACAAGTGTAAGGCCTTAACACTTTTATTCTGCAAAGTGCACACACTAAGTTGCTTTGTTTGCAGTTACGTGGTGAGGTTAGGCCTGCGACTGAAGCAAAATCATGGAGGCAGCCATAATGTGGCCATAGCAACATGAGTAAGCTGTATCTTCAACCTGTAGGAAGTGGGTGAGGTGCTATGGACACAGAGCAAAGAGAGACTTAAAAAATGAAAATTAATGCAGACGATGACCAACTGTGCTCCCAAAAGGAAACAACAGCATAACAGAAGGCAAAAAAAAAGTTTGTAGTATTTATCAATGATGAAGAAAATCAAAATATCAAAAATAATGAGCCATTGAAAGTAAAAAAAAAATGTAAGAGACACAGCTACCTAAGACTGATAGCTCTGCAAAGCTCTCAGGTCTTAAAGAGAGCTAGGGTCATATTATGCAAAGATAATGCTCAAATTAATTGCTAGTTTAAAAGTGCTCTGTCATAGAATCATAGAATCATAGAATCATAGAATCACATGGTTGGAAATGACCTGCAAGATCATCTAGTCCAACTGTTGGCTCATGTTCAGCTGAGCATCAACCAACACCCCCAGGTCCCTTTCCTCTTCACAGTCACCCAGCCACTCAGCCCCAGGCCTGCAGAGCTGCATGGGGTTGTTGCGGTCAAAGTGCAGGACCCAGCACTTGGCCTTGTTGACACTCATCCCATTCACCTCAGCCCAGCTATCCAGGTTATTTAGATCTCTCTGAAGGGCCTCCCTACCCTCAGGCAGATTGACACCACCTCCCAGCTTGGTGTCATCTGCAAACTTACTGAGGTTACATTGAATCCCCTCATCTAGGTCATCAATAAAGATATTAAACAAATGGAGTGCCTGGCAGCAGCCACTATCAACTACTTATGGAAGACTCAAAGAAAAAGAAGAGGATAAGCATTTTTAGAGACATCTTTCCCTTATGACAGTCCCCTGCCTCCTGACTTTCAGCTATTTAGGATTAAATATAATATATATATAGTATATATATATATATATATATATAACATATTATCTATATATAAAATAATATATATAATATATAATCTATAATAAATGCTGCATTCAGAACACAGCTCTAAACACATTCTCTGCCTCATGGATTTGATCCTTTTCGAATTCAGTGCCACATTTGCACCGTTTGTGCTCTTTGGAGTGAGGTGATTTCAACAGTCTACCTTTGCAAATGAGGCTGATGTGCAATATAATCTCAAACAGTTAGAAAGCATCAGGAGCTGGCTTCCATTACAGCTCAGTATACTATACCTACAATATGGTGATGTGAGGTTGTCATGGCATTGGTGATTGGTGATGATTATAACCAGCAATTCATTCTTCTCATTAGGGTTGCACAAAAATTCATAATCAAAGTTAAAGTCCAGCTTTTCTCAGGAATTCTTTTTTCCACGCACAACAAATGAAGATAATATTGTCCAGGAAAATCATTACAGCATTTGATACAGGTTTGAGTAGGGCATGCTTTCCAGAATATCACAGCAATGGTTCTGCATTATCAGTGGCAGACTCCATCCATGTATCAAAATATATTCATATTTATAATAGAAAGCCTCATTGAGTTCAATGAACTACTGGTAAAGATGGGATGCCATCAAGTAGAGAAGTACTTCAGAATCTTTTGCAAGGAGCAAATGTTAGAGAAGGCTGCCTTCAGCTAATAAAGAGGGGAATGCCGAATCACAGAATTATGGAATCATTAAGGTTGGAAAAGACCTCTAAGCCCAACCATTCACGTACCACCAATATTTACCACTAAATCATGTTCCTTAGTACCACATACACTCTTTTCTTGAACATCTCCAGGGACAATAACTCCACCACCCCTCTGATCAGCCTATTCCAGTGCCTCACCATTCTTTCAGATAAGTTTTTGCTAATATCCAACCTGAATCTCCTCTGGTGCAACTTGAGGCCATTCGCTCTCAGTTTCTCTTCTCCAGACTGAACAATCTCAGTTCCTTCATCCACTCTTCATAACGCTTGTGCTCCAGATCCCTTACCAGCTTCGCTGCCCTACTCTGGACATATTCCAAGGCTTCCTCAGTAGGTAAACTGTTTTTCTCATGAAGTCTCAGCAAAAGTTCCCTTGTTCATCCACACCAGTCTTCCTTCTCTGCAGCTTATTTTATGGCATTCAAAGACAGCCTGCTCCTGTGCCTTTAAGACTTTCTTCATGAGGATCATCCAGCCTTCTTCCACTCCTATGCCCTTCAGGACAGGCTCCCAGGGGACACTCCCTACTCCAAATAGTTCCGAATAGTTCAAAGTCCACCCTCTGGAAGTACAAGGTAGTTTTGCTGCCCCCCTCCTGACCTTCCCTCTATAGCAAATATCTGTAAGTTAGCTGCTCAAGCATAATAAATATCTTACCGCAATAGTAAAAGTATCAACAAGAAGAAGCAAAACTTGACAACATGTAACCCAGGACAAAGTCTTACTACTACATATATACTCCCAACTGTAGTATATACCAAATGTCTAACTTTGAAACTATAGCTGTTAATAAGCAGTTTTTTTCTTCTGGCTTCTAGAGCAGTTCCCTTTTTAACTTGGCTGTTGCTTTGAGAAAGGCTTTCTGGATGGTACCATCTGTCTGTCACCCGTTACTGCTCAATCATATGCAGTTGTGAGAACATGTCCTAGAACAGCAGAACATTGTATTACATTTAGTTTCTGAGCTCTTTTTCCATAATAATATAATGTCTTGTAATCTCTTCCTGCTTTCCTGGTAGTTTAACAGTTGTTTCGAAAAACTGTATGACGTAAAAGTGTGCCTGTAATTCTTCAACTGTAAAACACGTCTTTTTGTCCACTTTTTATCTCGCTATTAACAGCAGTGTGATACATTTTATGTAAGTGACTATGGCTTGAGTTTTGGATCCCATGAATGGTACAGTCTCAGAATATACTGAGTAATAGAATACATAAATCTCCTTAGTATGCCAACTGTCTTTTTCTATCTTTATCCATGAATGAGCATCAGTAGTTCGTAAAATCTGAGTAGTTCATTCTTCATTTGCAGAAGCAAATGTGCATCATAATACAAAGACAGCAATTTTATGAAGATTGTGTGCTTTTACCTGTACATTGCTTTTTGTCTAGATGAACCCCAGTCAGTGCAAACTCCTTAGCACTGCAATCTGTGAAAGTCCTACAGCTAGGTTTGCTAGTCTGGTGTCTGTGCAATGCGTAACATCTCATTAAATCTAATGGCATGGCAACAGAAGCACTTCAGACTCAATGCATGATTTTATAATATTTGTTTAAAACTGCTATTGGCCATAGAATTTCACAACAGGAGAGTTTAGCAGAGTGGATAACTTCATGCTTTCCAACAGAAATATGTAGGCTTGGACCAGTATTTCAGTATACCTGAATTTTACTGAGACTTGAATTTGGATCTACAGTTGGATACTCAGGCTGATCAACAAAAGAGAGCTTTTCCCTACAAAACTGTTGCACCTACAGGACCACTGAATCAATGATTTCATTTAATGATAGTGGTGCAAATTCCTTTGTGCGCGTGTCTGAAATCATCACTGCAAGGAACTGACTTAATGAATTTAAGACATATTAAAATCTAATCAAGGATGTACATAAGGATTTTGTTATTTTATAACTACATTTTAAAACATATATTTAGATAAACAAATGCAACTTCATGTACACATGAGCAAATATTACAAATTTATAATAAAGTCATTCTTCAAGTCTTTCGGCCTATTTTCAAGAGCTGCCGTTTTATACTTAAATTTACTGAAATTCTGATAAATTCTTTTTGCTTCATGCTGATCAGATGTTTGCTTCAGACAGAACGAGAGAAGGAGCACAACTAAGATTTGTAACAATGGAGAATGCATCAGCTGTTATGCTTTCCGTTTCTTGTAAGTTTTAATAATTAATGCAAATTAGCAGATGGCCCCAATTCTTTTTAAACTATTGTAGTAAAAAATATGCACTTTTTAGTCCCCCAATATGGCACCAAATGTTTCTGCTTCTGGTCCCAGTGCTTCTTTCTTTCTGACTTACACTTTCTGATTTATTTCTATTCTTCTCCAAGTTGAAAGCAATTGTCACTCTAGAAAGAAATACAAATTAGTAATTTCCATATCAGGCTTAAGCACGCAGGCAAAGGACTACTTGAGTTCACTCTGAATCCATATATATCCCACGGTTCGGAAATGGCACTGATTCAGAATTCACTGGGGTCTTGCTTACACAGGAGGACTTTCCAGTATATCACTTCTTGTCAGTATACCAGTTCCTCAGGTCTTACTGTCTACAAAAACTTACTTGTTTCAAAGTTAGATTATCACCCAGAGACAAGCATTTAAAGGGTCTTCAGTTATAGTCACACATAACTGTTGGTAAGGTTTCAGTAGTACTTTCTAATGTACCAGTTGCAATCACCATATTAATGACAATACACAACAAATATTTCCCAAAACTTGACGAATGTAGAACCTGGGAAAATCCGGGGAAAGCAGGGAAAAAGTCAATGAGTCAATGCTTCCATCATTGTGCTGTGAACCTGAAATAACAAAGTAATCCTAAACAAAAATCCTAGAAGATGTAACTCCTAAAATATCTTAGAGAACGGCTCTCAAAGAACAAAGTGCCAAGAGATCCAAAGCTAAGAGTCATTGTCAGTATGTTCTAAGTGGAAGGTTTCACTTCTATCCTAAATCAGACTTGTTTCTTTCTGGGTATATGAGCAATACACACAACTCTCTGACCCCTACAGACAGCCAGTGAAACATGGAAATGTGGGATTTTCACTGTGTACGAATAGTGCAGCCTCTCCCAGGTAGTGATTCAGCTTCTCTCAAAGCCCTTTGGAGATACTAATCCCTCGCGTTCTCAATTTGGATCTTCATTTCCCATTCCCAGAAATTTTCTCATTCTATCTTACAGTCACACATCTCTATCTACAAAGTTCAGTGTTTAAAACATCATTGTCTCCTCACCCTCACTACTCTTGTTTGGAAGATTATTCCAAGCCATGTCCAAGAAATTCATTAAAACCTTTTTTCTCATTTACAATTCACAATAAGGCCTCACAACTGCCTTATAATCCTTTGATTTTGTTATTCTTCATCTTTTTTTCTCTCTGCAGTACCTATTTCAATCTCCTTTAATTTTAATTTCATTTTCCTTTCTCTGCAGCCATTCCATTTTCCATTTTCTCTTCAGGAATGCACGTGAAGACCAACACTATGAAGAAGCTCGCAGTGCTTTGTACAATGCAACATTTGCATACCCATCATGTTTGCTTCTTGGAGAACAGGATTTGAGAACTTCTCCTTTAATACATTGCAGTCTCATGCCAGTCAGTGCCTTACCAGCCTAATCAGTTCTTGTGGTCACCCACATCATTTGTACTTCAGTAATAATTTGAAATCACCCTACAAGTGCTGCTCTCACATGTGAAAATTCAGCCTATTGCATTGTCCCTGTCTAAAAGGCCAAATATCTAATGCAAAAAGATTTTAGTCTGACACTACATTTGATAAAACCCAAATTATCTCATTTTTCATTTTGCTTCAGGTCTTTTACCTTCCAACATTTTCCAAGACTTTATACAGTGTTGCATTCAAACCAAAAGACTTGTCAGAGTTATCTGAGTGATTTTTCTTCTCCTTTTTTGCATTGGTTAGAATGCAAAAAGAAAGGGAGATAGAAAATATCTTGACATTAGCGTATTTATTCTGCCGATAAGGCATGGATTTGTAGTTGGCTGAAAAGAGACATCTTTTATCAAATTTCTGGCTTCTTTCATAGATATAATAAACTGCAATCAAGGTTTCCAAGGTTGCCAAATCTCCAGCTTTTGCAAGAGCTGCCTGCCTACGTGCCATGTTCATAACAAATATAAAAGATCTTACAGAGAATCTCATTTCAGCGAAGTCTCATTTTTCAACAAAACCCTTCATCAAAAATATTAATCAGACCTTGCCATAGATTTCCTTTACGATATAGTCTTCTCCATCATCTCTATGGAACAAATTCAGGTTGAATTTATGTTCTGTTTGGCTTCTCATATTGTGACCATAACCTTGTTCTCTAAGCTATTCCTTAATCATTTAAGTCTTGAGTAAACACAGGTTAGTGTCACTGGTATATTATGTAAGTGCATTTATGGGGTAGTATTTCACTGCAAGACACAGAAGTCTTACATAGGAATCTTTCCTCATATAAATTCTCTTAATTGCAATAATATTCACAGAGATTGATGAAAAATGTGAAAGTTTACTAATATGATTTTTTTAAATGTGTTCAAACAATATTCAAACAATATGCTAAAGCTCACGGAGGGTTAATGGTAAATGTGAAAAAAGAGACTTCTTACTTTTTTACTTCAGTGAATAATTGTTACTGTATTTATCAGGCTAATTAAGATGCTTATCATGTTGTAAGTAGATCCATTTACAAACACAGATTTTAAGCACACAAGGAAGTACTGTATCACAAAATATTGCACTAATGATTCCCTGTACCACAAAAGGCTACAAGTGTTACAATTAATTCCTACTTCAAATCCAAGAGTGATCTTGCTTTGAAGATTTCCAGTGATACATCCCTTACACTTCTTGCTTAGTTGATTTTTCTTATCCCAAGACATTCACATTTTATTTCTAGCTGTGACTTCCAGCATCAGATCATTTTATATTTTGCTTATTAGGTATCAGAGCTAACTTCTGCTGTATGTTCTTCACAGACAGCAATCAAATCACTCCTATATCTCTACATCAGTGGGCTCTTTGCATCGATCCTTCTTTAACCATTCTGCATCTGTTCCAAAGCAGCTGTTTAAGAACTTTCTCAAGAGCATATTTTGAATGGCCAACATGCTGGGAGACAACATTCTTCCAGTGATCACGTCAGGGCCAATTCCACTGGTAAGATAAACTTACGTTACTTCTTGTTTCATTTCAGCTACTGCATCGTAGTGTGGAGATCTGTACAGTTCATTATTCCACACAACACTTAATTTTTTCAGACTCGTTACTTCTCATGCCATTGCCCCACCTTCTGTGAGGATGCACTATGTCCTTTAAGACGTCTGTTTTTTGTGCTTATAGCTGGTGTATCAAATAATTCATGTCACTGTCCTGATGTTGTCTTTATTGTAATTCAGCGTTTCCCAACAGTTTAAGAAACGCACAGATTTTATCAGTTACTGCTTGATGATATAGTAAATAATCTTAAAGCAGTTTATAGCCTATCATATGCATGTCCAACTTTTTGGCCTGCCTGGGCTGCACTGAGCAAACAGGACTTGTCTTGGACCATGTATAAGATATATTATATAGCCTAATTACATAAGAGACATGTATTTCATGTATTTTTGATTAAAACAAAAATCAGAGTAACAAAAACAGAAAAGTAGTGGGATATTTCACTCTGCTTTTGGGATACTAATGTATCAATGTCTGGTTCAGTTCAAGTAGCTAAAGTTCTTAGTGAGTTGTCAAGATGGTTGTCAGAGATTTTTTAATGAAATGTTACTCTTCCTGGGCTTCACCTTTGACAATAATTGCTCACAAATATACGTACTGCCAAAAAGTGATTACAAGAATAAGGCATGGCTGTGAAGCGAGGGATATTTTTCTCTGTTAAGAGTGGTCTTATGAAAGTCTAATAAGGAGACACGACCAATTTTTTGAGTTGCACATCTGATTGCAACTGAATACATTCCATTTGAAAATTCACATGTAATTTATTTAAGTCGACTGAAAGTTATATTTTTGAAATCTTAAAACTTATTCTCAAATTCCTTTATCAAAATAGAAAACATGGCAGTGTATTTTTTGCTGTTCGCAGGACTGTGTTTAGCCAAAGCATCAAAATGTATGAAATTATTTGCCATAACTTGAGCTTGCTGTAATTTAGGTTTCATTCCAAATGCTGTTATAGTTTGAAACACAGCACAGATAAGTTGATTTTCACCATGAAGGCACTTATTTAACTCATGCAATCAGCGGTCAAGTCTACGAAAAATGCTGTATGTGTGAGCCATTTCTAAACTTCATGTTCTGGCACAAATTTTCCTTTTCATTCCATACATGATTTGATTTCACTTTGTATATAATGAAGTCTTCAGCATTTTACCCTGACTTAGCCACTTTTCCTTCAGAAAAGTTAATGATGTTCCCATAATTAACATCCATATTTCTAAGGAACTCTTGGAAGTGGTGATGATTCAATCCATTGCATTTTATGAAATTCACAGCTTTGATGAATATTTGCACGACATTATCCATATTTAATGCTTCTACACATAAATTTTCTTGATGTATGATGCAGTGATGTTTAATCAAACATGAGTTGTCAGTGATAATTGCACTGTCTTCTGTTAATTTTGTAAGTCCCTCTTTTTTATCAACCATCACGGGGGGTGCCACCAGTAACTATACCACATATGTTGACAAAGGTGGAAGAAAATTCCTTTAATGTATTTTTTTTATCACTTCATAAAAATCTATTTTGTCTTTTAATTGCACCAAAAAAGCAATTTCTTCAGTGTCATTATATTCATTATCAATACCTCTAATGGAAATGTCAAGTTGAGCCGTATCTGTAGCATCTGTACCTTCATCTATCACCAGAGCAAAAAATGTGAAATTGGCAGCTTCACTCTCCAAATGTCTTTCAATAGATATTCTTCCTTCATCAATTCACCTGGCTACAGTCTGGAGAGACAAACTGATTGTAAAAAAAAACAATTTTTTTAAAATAGGACACATTATGTCTGCCACATTTCCATACATTGCTTAATGAAATCATTGGTAAACAATTTTGATATTTTGTAATCAAATTTGCTACCATGTAGCAACTTCTACAACAGAGTCTGAGTTCTAACTTTCTGGAAAAGATTTTGTTGAGATGACAGACTTTTTTTCAGTTCTGCTGTTTTTACTAAGCATTCCTTGACATGCACTGAATTTCGCAGCATGTTTTTGCGTATAATATCATTCCAAACTGTAATCTTTGAAACCTGACATGATTTCCTTGCAAATTAAGCACTGTGCATATTATTTGTCTTGATAAAGAAGTACTTATCTGTCCATTTTTCCTTGAACACTCTTTTCCTTCATCCATGATTTTTTTTGTTGTTGTTCTTTTCTCATTTGCGATGCCATTAGGCAAGTTGAAATATTAATATCCTCAATCACTGCATTTTACTCAATGAACCTCACGAGTACATGCCATGTGTAATACATGCAGGTTTCAATGCATCTGAGCGAGTTCTACAAGTGTCAGAAGAGTCTGCACTGTACTATGCCTTCCCTGTGTTCTGAAGTGGCATTGGGCCACTTGGCAGTGGAGAGCCACTACCACAACAACGCGGGGTCAGAAAAGCAAGCAGCACTGCAAGCTGTGCCCGGCTGCATGTGGCCACAGGCTGCGGGTTGGACATGCCTGACCGATCATATTGAATTTTACTCAGGATATTTTTGCAGTTGATGAGCAGTGACAGTCCATACAATGAATCAGGAAGACTGATCAGGAGAGCAGCCTGTATGAAAATGGATTTTGAGTGAACTTGTAACAGAATTTGGCAGGCTGTGACCAAATCCTTCAGCAATGCACTGCTTCTTCTCCTGATTCAATGCTGCCTTTTTAAATTGGAGATGAATATTATTACCCATATTTTCAGAGGAAAAATCATAAGCTAAAAAGGGTGAGATCATTCTGAGGATGTGAACATTTTTGCACACAGACACAGTTATCCAAATAATTCTTCCTCCTGGTAAAATAGAGACCAGCAACTTGAAAGAGCAAAATCCAGTGGTTTTGAAAACATTTCAGCAGATAAAATCTCACCTGCTGTTTGCGTTTCAGAGATGCACAGAGCCTGGAATGGGTGTGGTGGAGGAAGGAGGTGAGAGCCCCCAGAAACCAGCAAAACCAGTTTCCTGGGTGCCTGGGAAATCCTGCCTTCAAAGGCATGACTCGACTTCTTCTACTAAAATATCCAGCTCACATGCAGGTACAATGCAGACTATAAATCACTGCCTACTGGGGCCCACCTGGATGTAGGCCATTTTCATTCAAGTGCACATTTTCTTGCCATATGACAACAGAAATTGACTGGCATGTTTTAGATATTTCTCCAAATCTGAAGCCAAAGAGAACCACTGCAAACATTTTTTTTTCTTACCACTGTAGGATTCTTCTTTCTTGGGAACGAGCTCCTGCCAACATGTATCTCATTCCAATCACAATTTCATTTAAAATGCATGGCTTAAAATGCACTGTCCTGGGCTTCCACTAACTGCAGATGTTGGAACCTCTGGCACTTATCCGCTATTTAGGTTTCCTCCATCTGTCCTTCAGAAGAAGCAATGCTTTTTACAGGCAATGGAAGGCATGTCCTTTTTCAAAAACCAAGTCTAGTTATAGGATGCTTAAACACAGCAGAGCAAGTGGCATTTCATCTTAAATCTATGGTATAAACATGAAGAATGCTAAATAAAATTTTCTCAGTTGACTGGACTACATAAGCCACAATTAGATTCCTTTATTTTCTGTTTATTATGGAAATATGAACAGAAATTGTGTCCATCTTTACATTTTGAATTTTACTTCTGATTTTTTCCTTTGTAAAAGTCTGCATGCATTGATCAGATTAAACTGATAACATTGTAGTCAGGGCACAACTCCTGTTTCATTGGGATTACTATCTCTTCTTTATGTGACCCACAGAGAGAGTTGAGCATGTTTAAAGAAGGCTGCTGAACTGCAAAGAAACAAAGCACTGAATTCAGTCATATTGTATAGAAGAAAGAGGAGTTGGTAAGTCATTCTATATGATACATAGGCCATGGCAATCTGACTCAAACAACTAACCACTCGTTAATAATCTACAGATTTCCAGCATCTGTGGATTCTTTCAGAATACTCCCTTCACACACAAGTTTTAATGTTTAAATATCGCATTCATCCACCAGGATGACATTCATTCAAGAAACATCTCTGTTTGAAAGCGCACAAGTTTCCAGAGGACTGAATCCATCCTACACATTTGTCCTCCAGCCCATTTGTCAGGGGAATCCCCACGTACAGGAAATAATTCAGAAAACCACTTTGAACCTGTATAATAAGATGGAACAATTTACTAAACGCTTAAAGCTCAGTTTGTAGAAAAACTTGGCTATATTGGTTGGAATCCAAAAAAGTAGTAATTTTCTGAAGGAAAACATTCCCCACCTGAGTTTAAAAAGGAGAAATAGGTCAACTATAGACTGCATGTTTGAAACAGATGAGCTACAGAACAAATTTAGGACAAGAAGCTCTTACATCTGACAATTAGAGGAAGGAAAAGGCAGTTGATAAGCAGAGATCATAATTGTTCAGCAGAAGAATTAAGGACCATAAGAAATCCTTTGCTCTTTTTCATGTTTGCTCCATAGTTACGTCAACTTCTACTTGATGGTGGGAAGTGCGGGACTGTGAGCTCACTTTTTTTTGCTCTAAATTGTCAACAGACAAGATTTAAGGGATGATTCTGAGCACTCCTTTAAGACACGTGAAAAACAGACCCAGAATCACAGAATGGCCAGGGTTGGAAGGGACCTCAAGGATCATGAATTTCCAACTCCCTTGCCACATGCAGGGCCACCAACCTCCCCATTTAATACTAGACCAGGCTGCCCAGAGCCCCATCCAACCTGGCCTTGAACACCTCCAGGGACAGGGCATCCACAACCTCTCTGGGCAGCTGTTCCAGCACCTCACCAATCTCTCTGTAAAGAACTTCCCCTGACACCCAATCTAAATCTCCCCTCCCCCAACTTAAAACCATTTCCCCTTGTCCTGCTGTTATCAACTCTTTCAAAGAGTTGATTCCCCTCCTGTCTGCAGGCTTCCTTTAGGTACTGAAAGGCTGCACTGAGATCACCCCGCAGCCTTCTTTTCTCCGCTGAACAAGCCCAGCTCCCCCAGCCTGTCCTCATAGGGGAAGTGCTCCAGTCCCCTGATCATCTTCACCCATTATAGCTTGATTCATATGGAACAACTCACTAGGCTGACACCCACTCATTTCCTTTCAATCACAATGCAGGGGAGTTTCCTGTTTAATCACTTCTTAGATGGTCATAATTTTGTTAGGTTCATCCTTTCATCCCATGGTCACCATGAATTCAACATTACAAAACAATACTTGCTAAGCAGGAGTTTGTATAAGGTGTATCCAGTAAATAGCTTAACTGGATCAACAAGAAGGCAGAAATGCATACTGAGAGAAGGTGGGGAAACTGCTCAGATAAAAACACATTAAAAAATCCCACCCTTACTGAACCTGTAGGGACAGAGGTAGCATACACACAAGAAGTTCACACAGGAAATCTAAAGGCAAGACAAGATTAATGATAAAGAAACACAACAGTCATCAATCACTGTTGCTGATGCAATGAAGATACGTAGCCAACTGGGAAAACAAAACAAAACAAAATGGTTGAAAGCATCCAAAATTAGGTAAAAAAAAGTAAAGGTTTGCCACACTATTCTCTACAATTCAGTAGCATTTCTGGTTCTATATAAGGATCTAACCATTTACTTATAAACAAAAAAAAAATTGAAAAGAAATGAATATTTATAGGCTTGTTTAAAATGATTGATGTAAATTATCACTAAATCACAGATATGTCTAACACAGGTGGCAACATGTAGGATGACAGTTTTATCCATAAGGTACATCCTGTACAGGGCTCCTCACACTAAAAAATCATTTTTCCAGACAGATTTCTATTCTACATAGAAAATATTTTCTGTGAGTCATTTTGTTTAAATATAAGAGAGAACTAACTCCAGTTGTTTTCATGTCCTTTTGTGTTTGCTGTCTAAGAACATTTAGGTGATAAAACGTCTGCAGAAAGCGAAATTTAAAAACAATCCTCACGTTCTGTTCTGTGTTGTACATTAACTTCCCAGTACTCTTTATGCTCACTGCTGAGTGTGGGAAAGATTAATATGATGCTCAGGAATCAGCAGTAAAGAAACAAAGAAACATAAGAAACAAACAGCAATTGCAGAGCTCCAGAGTCACCTCCTCTGCCTCCTGAAATCCATACACATCATGTGTTCTTCAGCTTTTGCAGTTCAAATACTTCTCTGTATTTTTCTGTATCCTCCTTTCTTTTTCTGTTGAGTATTAAAGGATCTCCTTCCTTGCCACATTCAAAACAAAAAACAAGGTTATCACTCACTACCCCTGTATTCAAGGCAACTGAACAAGGAGCACCTGAGCCTCTCATGGCACTTCGTGACAAAAATTACTTTGAGAAAATATCAGAGGATGTTGCTGAGGTAACAAATGTTACCTCATCAAGTAAGCATGCATGGTTGGTCATTGAGAACAAGGGAAGCTGAAAATAGAACATCCTTGTGAAAAGAAGCATTGCAGAATTCAAATACAGCACCAGAAGGAGTACTGTTGAGACAAAATGAGATTGAGGGAAGATTAGAGCAAAACAGAAGAGTTGTGATTTTTCAAGAGGGGATGCAGAAAAGGGGCACCATGTTTTTAGTCAGTGATTAGGGAGAGCTCAGTAAGAACAACATCTTCAGTAACATAATCTTGCAAGGACAAATAGTAGGAGCCAGCAACGAAGGGCAAGAGATCTTTATGCCTTTTTCGGTCATGCAGCTCATCATCTAATTCTACCAGTGACTAGCTCCAATGAAAATGTTCCAAAAGTCTTACACTTAATCCCAAGCCTATTACAGGACCAATTACTTACATGGAGAAACGCTTGATTGAACTTTATCTACCAGCATTGTTTACTGTTTCTTTCAACCAGAACTTGGCATTAAAACTGCACCACACTGCTTGAGAAGATCTGATCATTCATTGCATGCCACTGCCCCATCTCTGAGGCTGCCTCTGACTGTCTTCTGACCTTGGGCTCAAATGATCCATCTCATTAAAATAGGATAAAATTAAGCTAGCAAAAGCAGAACAAAAAAGCTCACATTGGCTCACTCTGCATTTGGAGGAACTATAGAGAACTGCAGAGCCAGTGCAAAGGAAGAATAGAACATGAAACTGATAATGGGTTGGAGAGAAAGGTGCAAATGGATCTGGTTCATTTTATGATAGCAGTACGGTGAACATTCACCTCTAAAAAAAGAGGAGAGCTACGTTGCACAAAATCCCTGGGTTAGGTTTTAAGATTTTAAAAAGAGAGATGAGAATTCCATCCTTAAATAACAAGTAATATTCAATTGTGACATAGAACAGACAAGAGGTGCTGATTTTCTACAATGTGCATTACAAACATGATGGAAAAGATAAAATTCAAGGCGTGAGAAGTCATCACTGAAGTCAGGAATTGGCTTACACTGTTTTCTTTCCTTCAAAATGAGAATAGGATGGTTTGTTTTCTGAAAATAAAGTTTGAAGGACATCCAGTATTACCACAACAGACATCCTCTCCCCCTAGAAATAACGAAGACAAGATGATGAGAAATGTTTTAAAAGGTGGGTTAATATTGTACCAAATTTCAGGTTTTATTTAATTGTCAAACTGCAAAGCGTAAGCCCACCATTTTGTCTTCCTTTTTCACTTTCATGTTCTTTTATGTCTCTTTGACTTTGCCAGCAGAGGGAGCAAACGTGGAAGATCAAGCGAATGAGAAAAAGGAACTGATTATGATTAAACTTCGATCTTGGCAGCAAAAACAAGGACCAGTTTCAGCAGCTGCTGTGCCGTCACAGTATCTACAGCACAAACAAACTTGCCTCACTCAAGCCTCCCTGTTCTTGGCAGCGAAACGGCCGTTGTGGACCTGACACTTCCTCCAGTCCTGCCTTACTCTCAGCCCTCTGCATCGACAGATCCAAACAGAAAATTCTGGTGGAATTCTGTAGCTCATGACATTTTAAATTCAGCTACACACTGCTTCCAACCCTCCATTCCAACCCTTCCTTATGTTATTTCACTGCATTTGAACCACCGTTCTAGCACTGGGCTTTACTGTAAATCTAGAAACATTGAGCTTATTTGTGCAAAATTTAAATAAGCTAAAAATTTAAACAAGGGAATCCATGTCTGAGTAATGCAGGGCTAGTTTCAATCTACTGGAGAAGCTTTTCAGTTCACCAAGCTGCTATAAAAAGGTTTGATGTGCTAAGGTCTCTGTCATGACACAAGCCATATAAGCCATTAAAGGTTTTATCTGAGATTGCTAGTGCTTTCTTAAAACACCTGCTTTTCTCCCCCTCTCTCATTTCTACTTGTTCACAGATATCTCCCTCTGCACCATCTCTGAAAGTGAAAGGCACGCAAAACCTAATAATGAAATTAAGGCAGTTACAATCTCTTACTTGCATCAAAGATCCTGTAATTTTCCAGGTACACAGAAAAATGGAGACTAGTGCTCTTTCTTTTTGAAAGATAAATATTCTAGTAATTTAAAGTTATTTCCTTGAAACAAATGCCAATGTATAGGACATAAAAATGGTTTACAAGGATCAGGCACCATTCTGTCTTTGATAAGGAGGAGGAGTATCAGTAGGATCAGGTCATAGATTTAGGGAAATGCTGGATACCAGGCTTCTCAGAGAGATAGTCACAATAAAATGTTTAAAAAATAGTTTAGCACAAACATTAATTTAAAAAAAAAATATATATATATATATATAATCTTAGCTCAGCCTTCACTCAGTAAAGGTGAGAATCCACCCGATCTGAAAGCAGTCGTCTGAAGCAGACCAAAGGCAATCATTGCTTATCAAAAAGTGATCACTGACCAGGTTCTGAAACTCTGCCCAGCACTTCATGAAAATGATTCTCCACCTTGCACAGAGGAAATTGGTGGCTTTGGAGAACTGCAGACTCCCACAGCACAGCTATAGGTGTGGCCTAGCTCTCCTCCACAACCAAGCAAGGTTCAGAAGGAAAAGAAGAGAGTCAAAAATCTTAGTCCTGTTGCTGTACCTGGAGAAATCTGCCAAATACTCATGAAAACTCTTAGGTTTGAGCTGGTAAATTGTTTTCTAGAGAGCATACAGAGAGAATACAACAGATGGAAGCAAAGTCCTTAAATCTGTCCTTAAAATCAATAAAGTGCCTCTTTTCACCTCACCCTGATGGAACCGTATTGAGCAGTACATGGGCTTAAGACAGGAGTTTGGAAGACAGAAATCCATTTCCATGCAAATGATATCCTCTTACGTGGTACAATCCCAGATCTATTTATTCCGTACTGTATTCTCAGTTTATTGAATAAACTGAATAGGATAGATACGTTCAATATTCTTTTCTATATTCAATATAGAATATATTGAATAAAATAAATTGAAAGGACTGGTCAGCTCATTAGATGGGTAGGAAGCACTTCCTCCACAAGGCCATGAGCATGAGAGCAAAGGAACTTCAAATGTGTTGGCATTCAGTTTCCAAGGGAAATTCACGGTCAAGGTTAACCTGGCCCTATTAATTATGTAGTTAGTAAGTGTCTAAAATAGATAGTGAGAGCTACTTCTTTCTGCCTGTGGAAAAGTAAACATAATTAAAACGAATTCTGTCCCTGGTAACTTGTTTATGTTCAACTCTCTTCCTGACATTTATTTTAGCAAAACTAGCACGTTGAGATTCTCCTTGTGAGACACTGGCAACCAGATCAGAAATTCTCTACAAGCTCTACAAGGACTTAATCTCTGAGCTCCACAAGCCCTATACAGAGCATTAATCTCTGAGTGGGTGATCACCAAGAGGCCAAGGATAAAGCTAAGATTACTTGTGCATCCTCCAAGTCACAGCCCAAGATCCCATCTGTTAGTCCATACATTAACATCGTATACATTAATACTCAAGAATACATCTTGATTAGTAGATTAGAGAAAGCACGTAAGGACTTAAAAACTGGTACCTCTGCAAGGCAATTCATACCCAGATTGCTAACTACAAGATTACCAGTCTATAAAAAACATACAGCATTTATCTCACACGGGTAATTACCAAGCTGCAACATTGATTGTTGTTTGCTAAAAAGCACGAGAATATCTCATCTTTCAATGCACCTTGTCAACAAGATGCATAATTGTAGAACTAGCCAATTTTCACTATGATTGCAGTATGTGTGATAAAGATCTTCAGCTGTCTACCCACACTGAAAACTAATGAAAAACATAAAATGCAATACCATGCTCCTGCATCTGACTTCCACCTACAAACTTCACATGGATCACTGAGTCTCTAGTGAAACTGCCTAAAACAGTTCCCAGTTGGTTCACTTAAATTTGAGGCTTAATTTTTCAACCACTACTCAAAAGTTTTCATGAATGGCACACAGCAAAGTTTAACTCAAAGGACTACCTCTAAGCTCTGAAAGAGCACCAACACTTTTAAACTGGTACGTCAATGAGCTGTCTGAAACTTGAGTTTGAAAATAATCTACCTTGATGACATCTGTTTGGGCATTCCGTCTTAGGACTTTTCTGACCTTGAAAATTACTGAAATCTGATTCAGTGGTAACACTGTTGTAACTGATACCTACAGCTGAATACTTCACTACCATAATTTCTCCTGTAATTAAGTTTAGTTTCTCAATTTGTGAAATACTGTCCACATCTGCTTTAGCTCATAGTTTCTCTTGAAAGATCTGTGACTTACTCTGAACACCTGATGACACTGTGTGGTAATGTCAAGACCTGCAACAACTGACTGACAGTACTGTTGGACCTACCATGCATAGCCTTCAAACATTTGCTAGCACTTTGCTGCACATGAAGGACACGGTCTTCAAGCTTTGCTCTCCCAACTACAAGCTACGTTGGCCAACATGCAGTTCCTTGCAGTTACATCCATAATTTTGCATTACTGAAGCTGAATAGCAATGTCCTACCATACTTCTATTCTGAAAACACTGGAGCCAAAAAGGTCATAAGTATCAAAACTTTGCCTAACCTTCCTCTCTACTTGAAACCCTTGTCAGATTTGCTTAATATTCTGACATCTCATATGGTCAGCCCTGCCATATGATCTCATTTAATAGAAGAAAATACAAACCTTGCTGGAAGCAAACTGCAGAAAATTCCTCCATTACACACTCATGTTTTATACTGTGATATCCCTAAAATACTTCCAGGTTGCTTGAAGCTAAGACTGCCGCAATCACACTCTGTTACAGCATAAGGAAAATCTTAACTGCAGGCGCAGGCTATGATTCACAACATACAACGTAAATTTCCTAACCAGATGAGGTCTGTGTGCACCAGATTCTATTTCTGAAAACGCTGATATGATCAGATCTGCGTACACCAGTACTGCTAGTAATATTATTTACATGACTACTCCATCACTGAGCATGTTAAACAAGCAGAAGAAGCCAAGGCAAACAGATGTTGTTCTCAAAGAGACCTACTATATGCATTAGAATTAAGAAACCACTATGGCTTAAAATAAAAATTACTGTCCAGTTGGTAAATATCTCAGCCTCATTTGTCAGTAGCATTCAAACCAAGCATTTTGTCCTCTGACTGTTGGGTGGTCACATTCTTACTCCATGTTCTTTGGAGGTTATCAGATCCACAGGTATTGAGTGAATCTATCTCCTAAGGAGTCCTACACATATAAGGATATTGCTGTGAAACAGAGTTAGCATTTCAATTTACAGCAGGCTAACTGCTTCATACTGCCTCTATCAATGCTAGTTTAAAGCCACACAGGCATCAGTTGCAGAGGTGGAAAATGGGAGAAAGGCTTCTGTATTGATATTTAATAGTACAGTGAGCTAAAACAAGAAACACACAAATGCTCTGTATGAATCATTTTGCTTTCACATTACAGTGATACTATTTGCAGTACATGTGGAAAACCTGAAATGTGCAGGTTGTCATTTATCCCCAGATGACAACAGGGTGCTACAGGTGTGCTGAAAATTACACACATCTTTAACCTGGGCTGGATTGAGGCCAACAGTGCCAGGAGGAAATGAGATAATGAATAATGGCTTATATTTACATTACTAGACTTGTACAGTCACATCAGGTATTGTATTGATGCACACGTGCATTTGCAATACTGTAGAAGTGTCCACTATAGAACCAGAAACTGAACGCCTTCATATTTCTGCTGTTCATTGCCACCAGTTAAATCACTTACATTTAATTCATCTCGAGTCAGTGTTCTCCTGCTGCCTTCTTCCACCTGAATCATGATAATGTTTGTTGTTACTTCACAGCAATTAAAATTAATGAGATAAATACAGAATTAGAATGACTACTTTTTATTCATCAGAAGTTTTCAGTGTAGTTTTCATGTAGCACGTACAATGTGGTCTGAAAAAAAGGTGAGCCACTTTCTTTGTTCATATCTGTCAGAATATAAATTCTTAATGCATAAACTTGGGTTTTACTAAGCACATCTTTCATATCTGAGATTTTCTAGGATTGGCTACCGTAAATACACATTTTAAATTCTTCAGTCCAGATGCTTCAGCTCTTATTCTGTTTAAATAGCACTTTGTTCCTTAACTGATTCCACTGGAGTGAGACACAATGTAGTTTATCAGCACCTGGCAGTGAGTGGCTTGCTTCATTATTAACATCAATATCTTTCAGTTCTATCGCCAGATGCTTAACTATTACAGGAGGTTTGTGTAAAACCAATTAGAATGAAATCAAAGCAGAATCCACACGGTTTTGTTTACAAAGCCCGAAGTCTGATTTTGTTATTCATTTGACAACTGTCTCATATTCAAATCACAAGCCTTTCTGCAAGTAACCTATCTCACAAGCCCTGAAACAGACCTAGAGACAAACCAACAGCACTGACTTTTTCTCCATTTTTTGAATATACAATTAACAAAAGGCTATAAATGACTTATTAAGTGACATTAATGGCTAAGATGGGAGTCACGCATATAATTTCCTCTAAGTTCACAATGAATGATTTGTGACAGGCCAGATCTTTGTGAAAGGAGAGGAGGAGGGGTAAAACAAATATTCTCAACTATAACTGATCATAAAAATGATTGAAAGTCTGTAGATAGGGAGAGTTTTATTTCATTCTTTCCATTTCCTAAAGAGAACAAGAATCAGAAGATATGGTAACAGTGAGAAGACCACGGTTCTTTGGAAAACTTCAGAACACATTTTATGGGGAATAATGCTGTGGTTGTCAGCTCACTTGTAGTGGCAGACTAAATGAGAATGGCTGAAGTAATTACTGGTCCCAGCTGTCTGCTCACACACTGCAAGGAGAGCTTCAAGGGCTGCGTAAAATTACAGCACCCATAATGGTTTATAGGCAATGGTTAGGGTAAGCTGAAATCGAGCTACTGTGCTACAATAGACACAACTGTTTCCTTCAGAGGATAACACCTGTTTCTGGTTTATCTCCCTTGAAAGGAATCTCAGCTAAAGGAGATGGCAACAGCTTCTGCTCTGACTTGGTTTGTTACCACTTGTGAATCAACACCCCTATTAAAAACATCAACATCAGCACCCCACCAGCAAATCACCTCTGCTGTCTTTGTGAGCAGCCCTGCACAGAGCCTGGATGTGGCCAACTCCTGAGTGACCTAGGAGTTTAGTAAGTTCAGCATCTCAAGGAAACAGAAGAAAAAGACAGCTTTGAGGTAGTGATGGAATTGCTGTCTAACATTAATGGCCTGGAGCAAAAATGACAAACATGCCACTAGTACAGCAGATGGGGATAAGATTTTATTTTACACAGCCCACCACTATTTTATTCATCTATGTGTACACACAGACACACAAACACATTCATATTATTCCTGGGTAACATTAAGGTCTGTGTTAGTAAGTGGCTCGTTAAATGTGTTTGAAAGGATCTATTCAACTCTCAGCAAGCAAAAATCTCCTTTCCCCTGTTCTTTTTTTTTTTTTTTCTCCTCCAATTAAATATTAATTCTGCATTTCGGAATGAATAAAACCTGCTGAAAGGAGGAAAATACTGCCCCAGCAATGAGGAGTAGAAGAAACCGGTAACAGGAACAAAGTACAGGACAGTAAGGCAGAACAGGGAAACCTCCATGAAGAACCCTTAAGTGAAAGGGCAGGTACCTCAAGATCACACTTAATCAATAACTCTGATCATACACTACAAATAAAAAAGACCATGTTTCCACATTGGCTCAGATGGACATGACTGCCATGTCAAAGGCCATTTAGTTCAATGGCTGTGACAGCAGCCAGTAGCAGATATTTCAGAAATAATAAAGGAAATAGAGTAAAGAACAATACTTCTACTGATGTTTCCCCCCAGGTGCCACAAACTGGCAATGTAATATTGCAAGGTTCTTCTGTCAGAGTCTTTGTTCACTGTCAGACTCCTCTCCCAGGTCTTTCCAGAAATTGAGTGATCCCAGCCCAGAAACTGTTCCAAACATCTGCTTTTATTTCCCATTAGTCAGCTACCAATACACAAAAAAAACAACCCTTCCCTTCTATGCAGTGACAGCTTAGTTTCCACAGGAATCTTTTGTGAAGGCCTGTTGAATGACTCTTGAGAAAGCCATACACCTTGCTGATAACCAGAGAATTTTAAAAATGTGACCTTACCGACTCCTTTGGGGTGTTTCATCAGATTTGAGACATGACGCCCCTCCAGTATTTATCTATGTATTCTCTAGCATAAATTCCACCAATTTGCATGCTATGGAGGCAACACACAGAAGTCTTTGAAACACAGTGGGACTCCTCCCCTCTCCATAAAGGTAAGTTTAAGCAAAGGAATTACAGAGAAACCAGGAACTACAATGTTTTAAATCATGCTAAGTACTTCAAAATGAATCAGGAAATAGTATAAACAACCAGAACATTTTAGCATGGGCGAGCAGGTTGAGAGTGTGTCATACCAGAAACTATTGAGAATTTGACAAAAACATCTTCTCAGCAGAAATCTTTTCAGCAACACAAATTACAACCCTGCCAGTGGGACTGTGGTTCAGTGATGGCATCTCTTTTTCCCACCTCATCCCTACCTGACCACTGCCCATCTCTGATATTTCCAGGCTCCAAGGGGAGAGAAGGGGCTTTTCAAAGAGCAAAGACGATGGAGAACTGAAGAACTCATCCTTTCCTTGTTTCAGGAAACAAGGACATCCAAGGTCGGTGCTCACTCTCACCAGGGACCTATTTCAGAGCTTCAAAAATCATCACTGACAAAAAAGCTTTCCTAACACACAGCCTGAATTTTCTAACACAAGCCAGTTGCTCTGCATTATACAATTATCTGCTCTGCAGCCCCACAGAATTTCTTTCCTTTTGTATCCCCAAAATACATGTAGATACTGATACTCTTCCTTTCATTCTTTTTATGATGCATTAGAAAACGTATTATCTACACCGATAATACATTTCAAGTCACGCTGTGGTTTGGTTTCATTCTGTGAGAATTTTAACAGAATAGGAAGTCAGAGGCAAAGGCAGATTATAGGTCTCTGTATTGGTAAGATCTAGGAGTTTGGGGGAGTTAGATATTAGTGCAGGGTTCCTTTCATATTATTATTTTTTATCTCCCTGGTAGCACACAGATGCCTAAGGGCTTGCAATCGATTGCATGAGGTTCAGCACAACCCATACAGAAGTAGTGTTCCTCTGAAGATCTGAGTCAAGGATTTAGATAATATTAATTACACACCTCAGTCATTGTATGCTCTATTCAGAAGATTAGGCAGACGTTTTGGAGCAGCCCTACAAGTGCACGTGCCCCCACATTTTCTACTTTCTTTTAAACTCTCCCTCCTTTTCAAGTATGTGCTGCAATGCTGATTATAATATTTGCCTGCTTACTCTAGGGCTTTTCCCATCACCATGTAAAGCAAGACTTCAATATCTCTTCTGTATAGTTTTCAGAAGTTCACACAGTTTATACACTCTGCATAGCTTTAACATTCACTCCTGGCATATTTGGCTGAAAATTCATACACAGCTATTTCTGCATTATAACTATCTTTCCTCTTCTGTTGGTGCCATTGTTTCCCCCACACCCCTCCCCTCTTCCTTTTTCTTCCACTTTCATACTCTAAAGACCTTTCAATCTATATTTGGTCCTTTATTCGTCTCCATATCTAGTCAGCTTTGCAAGCAATTTCTTTCATTTGCTAGCACCATTCTTATATTGTTTCCTTTCTTCTGTCTTTTTACCCCCAAAGCTGGTTAGAGGCTTTTTTCAAGCCATTGCTCTGGAGAGCACTACCAGACATTCTTAGGTAGGCTGAATGCATTCATCCAAAAGCACGTTATTCCCTCAAGATAACTGCTACTGATGATGGGACATTTGGATGGTGTGACCTCCTTGTCCTCACTCACTACTGTTCACAGTTAATTTGTGTGATCTGAAGCATAGGTAGAGGGAACTAGGAAGAGGAGATAAATATCTACTGCAAATGAGGGAGGTGACAACAGTGAAGAAAACTAGGAACAACTCATCCTGAAACTGAAGCATCTGGATTTACAAATTAATGTAATTTCACTATTTCTATGAATGCCACAGTGTGTGACCTTAACCATAAACAAAGAGAATGGAAATTAAGTTTAAAATGGAAAGCTATGTACATGGTTCCTGTTCTGACACTCCCCCTGGCAGAAAAAGCAGGAAGATTGTGCTTAGATTTCTCAAGATATTAAACATGTGGTAGTTGTCTCAAATCTTGTTAATACAGCTATGAATATGCCTTCTGAGGAGCAACTATGTTGCTTTTCCTTTTTATTTTTTGTGAGGAGAAAGCACATCTTTTGTCTCTTGCATTTTCCCACCTAAAAAGTACATAGCTTGAAGAAATTTTCCAATTTCCTTGTTTAATTGATTAAACTGAATATCAGCTGATCTAAGTGGGAGAGAGCTGAACACAGTCACCTGTGTCAAGCTGCTTGCACAAGTAAATATTTGCTGGAGTAGGTCCTGTATTTGCTAAGTTTAACATTATAACATGAAGAAGGAACAATAGAATTTATCATGAAAACTGTAAAACTTTTCATTTTACCAAATAACATTCTAACCTGCATCCATATCTATGCAAAGCAGGTGCCATTTAAAATTCAGAACACTGTCCATAGTCTAAAAGAAAGTAGTTAAAAGGTCCCACTGACCACAGTGATGAAACAAAAATACTAACACTATCAATTTCTCTTCAGTGACAACTCTTCGTCTGCTTGCTTTTCAACTTGGGAGATACTTACAACTTCTAAGCTACAATTTCTAACATCAATCTCTCACATCTGCTCACTGTGGTTACAACTCTGTCTTTGATAAAATGTTATCATACCTTCTATCTTCTTTTAGTCAAGCAGGAGCTAAGGGCTGTTTTGAAACTGACTTGAGTAATCAAAACGCAGAAGAAAAAAAAAGCAAGAAAGAGTTTAAATGCATGTGCTACTTTGGCTACAAATGGGTGATTTTCTCCCATAGGGTGCCATACATCTGTTCCAGTTCTATTAGCTCATATCCCAGGATTATCTGTTCTGTCTCTGACTTGTGGCTCTTGGATCTGCAATACTATGCTTGACATCAATTTGGCTCATGAAATATTATCTTTCCAATTATAAATTAATTCATCCTTTGAAAAAGTAGCATCCCACTTTCGAATGAAATTGTTTTTAAGAAAATCACACTTCAAAACATCAAGCACATATCCGTCTGTCTGCTTTCATAGAGAATTAAGAATTCTGACATCCTGAAATCATTTTAGATAGTCATCATGTGATGCAAAATCATCTGCTTTGAGAGCTGTATTAAAAACAAGCAAGTTTGTCTAAATAATACGAGAAGTAGCCCAGCCCTTTACATTAACCTCAAAACACCATTAAATTGAAGTTCGAAGAAGTTTCAGCCAGTCTCTGCACGATTCCCTCACCCACAAGTATTTTAATGTACCTCAGCACCTTGATTTTAGAGAGAACTGGAATGCAGTACAAGAAACTTGCTGTTCAGCAGACAGCATAATACACATAGGCAGTCTACTTGCCATATTTTTCATCCTAATCACTGAAAGAAGTGAAGATACAACCTTTATGAAGTGTCAGAAACTATAAATTGCAGAAAAGCAAACAGCAAAATTCAGACTTTACCAGGTTCCAAATCACTACGTGATAGATGAAAAACAATCAGAGCAATAAGAATCAAGAATAAAAACCAAAAAAACCAATTCAACCAGTAGAATGAAAATGAAAGAATCATGACTTCTCATAGCCATATTAGAGACTTTTAAGTGAAAGACCTTACGCAAATACTTAGTGGAAATTTACGTGTAATATTATCCTCTTTCTGTGCGTAGCAGTCAATTAGTGATTATTCTACATGCTTATCTGTGAACAGAGCTGGTAAATAAGGGGAGTTTCCCTGCTTAATTCTATAACTAGAAATATATTTATTTAAATGAATGTATAATAATTTAAGATAAAATATTTTTCTTCAGCGCTTATAATCACTAAATCACGTTTTAGAATTGAAGACAGTGGTAAATGTGCCTGCACTCTTTGTCAGGACTGGACCTACTGAAATTCCTGAATGGAAAATAGACTCCAATATAGAAGGCTGCAAAACAGAGTTTATACGCAGACATAAAAATCACAAAACTGATCTTGTATTTCTTCTATGGATACAAGAAAAGAATTACGTGAAAATGTTGCAAGTTGTTCAAAGGGAAGATTCCTGATAAAATTGCAAGCATCTGTCACTAAACTGGGAGTCAATCACCATATGATGGTCTCAGGCATGACAGCTACTGATTATCACAGCACATTTGTTTAGAGTAAAGCCACTGTTGTGCTTATTATCCCTAACTTCACTGAGTAAATTTGTTTTTCGCCCAAGATCTCAAGAATCTCTCCAATGGGGTTAATAGGAGTTCCTTCGTACACTTCAAGTGCTTTGGATATGATTTGTATGCATCATACAAGTAGTAAAGAAAATGCACATAAAGAATGACACAAGCAACATTGTTAAACAGTGTACCAGAGAATGAAGGTACAATTTAAATGGCTAGGTGTTCTCTTGACTTCATTTTCAGTCTCCCAGATAATTGTTTCTAGTGAGGAAGACATACATAACTGCTCATTTTTGGCACTTGCAGTGGGTCACACTGCTCAGCTATGAGTGTGTTCTCGTACTCAGGTTTCATGAACCATGTTGAGACTTTAAAAAAAAAAAAAAAAAAAAGAATGGTTACTTCCAAATAGGACCAATGTTGTTTATATGGAAGGCTATTTCTGACATTTGTGTTCTCAAGCTCATGTTTGCCATTTGACCGATGCCTCAGATCCAAGGCTCCTGTCTCTAAACGGAAGAAAGGTCTTCAGCCTTGAGACTGTAGCTGGATTATGAGCACAGGCACACTGCCCTACTTTGTATTTACCCACATGTGTGAAAATGATAGTATTATCTTCAGTGGCACATACCAGCTGCAGGGGCCGACACAGCTAATGGACGTTTGTGGAGATGCAGGCAGACTGGGATGTGGCAAGTTTCAGCATGCTGGTTGAGGACATCACAATTTCTTATTTGCTGAACTTCTGCATTTATGACAGCAACCGCAGTGGAGATTGCTTTTGATTTTCCTCTCTATCTCAGTGCAGTACGCTAGCCAGCAACACTGCAGCTCTTAAAGAGTGTTCTCCAGCACAATGACATATTTTCAAGATGACAGCATTATGAACTGTTCCAAAGGAGCTATTTGGCTTTTAAGATGACTGCTCTAGAAAGAATCCTCTGGCTTAACAGCACCAGGAAAAGGGCAAGGGAAATACAGATGCTGCAATCTGGTTAAGGAAATGACAAGCTCCTGTGCTGTAGTACTTAAGCCTGGTCTCTAGCCGACACCATTTATGAGCTGTTACATACGGTTGCAATCACACACAGGCTCAGTGAGGCTTTCCACAGGGCTCACATTTGTTTTCACATTCCCTTTGTAAATGTGGTGCAAATGGTAGCAAATGGACATTAAACAAGGCTTGTATGTGGACTGATCCTTTGTAAATATATAGGTTATTATAAAAGCAAATAATAAGAAGTCAAACTAAAAAACAGCAGCCTCTGCAATAGAAATGACTGAAAAATAAGTTGTTTTACATATACAGCATTTTCAAATGTGGGTTTTCTGTTTAAACTCTCTTCACTCCAGCCTCAACTTCTCTCTCCATACTAAACCTACAACTTATTTTACATTGCCATGGATACTTGGGATGGAAGACAGTGTGCACCAGCAATCAATTTTTCCACAGGAAACCATTCCAAGAACCCATCCCACATCGCCAGGCTCCTATATAGGTTTTGCTCAATAGTGCACAAACATTTTCTAAAGGGTATGACTAGTTGGTACTTCAGCTGTTTGTCTGCAAATATAGAACAGTCCCAAGGCTTTACCACTGCCCAGGATAATTGCAGCTAACTGCATTTTGCTATCATTCACCACTGCTACGTATTGTTACCTTCCTAAGCAAGATCTGTTAGACTGCAAGAGGAAACATTCTGTTGGGTGCAAAGAAGAAATGCCAGCTGACATTAAAAAAAAAAAATCATTAGGAGAATAAAATACCAAAAAACCCACAATGATAGCTAAACAGAAGAGAGTTCACATAAATTACATGGAATTGAAGATAACACATGTCTTGAAAGGGAGTAGTAAGAAGCAGTTCATATGATACAAGCATCCCAGGGCAAAAAAAGTAGTTTAAAAAAAAAAAAAGCAAAGAAAATGGCAATAATAATCAAAGAGTATAGGCAAACTGCATAGAGAACTTTTACTTACCTTAGCAGTCAGGAGTGTGAGCCTTTACTTCTCAGTATTTGTTTCTCTTCTTTGCCTCGTCTCTAGAAATTTGTCCCATCCAGCACATAGCTTCTATCAGGGCAATATTCAGTTAAGTGCCACAAGGTTATTTCAGTCTTCTATCGTATTTCTCCCTCAAAAGAACAATATTGTTATTTTTACGCCTTCTGGAGAAGAGGTCAGTGGAAATCCAGAGGTGATGGACTGGCCAAGTGTCTCCCCAAGCAACAGGAGTGTGCGGTGACTTCCTTCCCTCTTTTCCTTCAGCTGGGACACAGAGCAACTAATCCCCTGGAAAAGTCCTTTCCCTCTGCCATTTCCTTCAGGTGTCCAGCAGCAACACACACAAAATCTCTGCAACCTTGGATCTGCGATGGCCCTTTCCATGGCCTTTCCTAGAAGAAAAGGGAGAGTCATAAGTCACAAAAGTGCAAGAGAAATGCAGCCTGGCCTAACCCACCTCCTTCCCTGCTGCTGGAGCAGCCAGCAATGTCCTGCACAGCAATATTCCAGCACCCGAGGACACTGGTTTGACAGCCAGCAGCATAGCACAGAATCACAGAATGGCCTGGGTGGAAAAGGACCACAATGATCATCTAGTTCCAACCCCCTGCTATGTGCAGGGTCACCAACCAGCAGTCCAGGCTGCCCACAGCCACATCCAGCCTGGCCTTGAATACCTCCAGGGATGGGGCATCCACAGCCTCCTTGGGCAACCTGTTCCAGTGCTTCACCACCCTCTGGGTGAAAAACTTCCTCCTAGTATCTAACCTAAACCTCCCCTGTCTCAGTTTAAAACCATTCCTACTTGTCCTATCACTGTCCACCCTTGTAAACAGCCATTCCCACTCCTGTTTATAAGCTCCCTTCAAGTACTGGAAGGCCACAATGAGGTCTCTCTGGAGCCTTCTCTTCTCCAAGCTAAACAATCTCAGTTTCTTCAACCTTTCCTCACAGGAGAGGTGCTCCAGCCCTCTGATCATCTTAGTGTCCTCCTCTGGACCTGCTCCAAGAGCTTCACATCCTTCCTGTACTGGGAGCCTCAGACGTGGATGCAGTACTGCAGATGGGGCCTCACAAGAGCTGAGCAGAGGGGGACAATCAGCTCCCTGCTGGCCACCCTTTTTTTTAATGCAGCCCAGCACACAGTAGGCCTTTTGGGCTGCAAGCACACACTGCTGGCTCATGTCCAGCTTCTTCTCTACCAGGACACCCAGGCTGTGCCAGGTTGTGTTCAATAGGGCACAAGGTTAGTATTGCAGATACTGCCTTACTGAAGTAGGAGAATATACTTGATGGTTGTTTATTATTGTCATCAATTTGAGTAGCTCCAATTTAAAAGTCAACACTACAGATTCTGCTTTTTGATGCATAATTAGCCTCATTTTTGCCTCACCACATTTATATTCACTGACTTTCAGGGCAAAACCTGAGCTAACACAAAGTACAGTAACAAGGATGCATACTTTGGTACATGTTATTTTACATAATTCTTGTTCAAGTAAGTTAATCTGTGGTAAGATTGATTCACTTTTCCAAGGTTACAGAGTTCTTGCATAAAATGGAAAACTGTAACTTATTCCCCCAAGCCTTTTTTTTTAAAAAAAAAAAAAAAAAAAAAACCACACACCTTCCATATATTCCCTTCTATTTGATCAAATAATTTTTTGGGTGTGCAGAGAAGCGTTGTTTTGCAATACTATACAGTCATTTCAGACATTCCCTTTGCTGAACTCAGTCCACTTACCTGCAGCAACCTTAACAGATCAGACTAGAAGTACTTGGTAACATACAGTCACTTGTATTCTGCTCATTTCTCAATCTGCCAATATCTTAGTGCAAATTTTCATTTCGCCATTTACAGCTCAATACAACTAATAGTTGCGGTACTTTCTCTTCCCTCTCCATGTTGCAATTCTCCCCACATCCTTCCCAGGGGAAGCATCGTGTCCTCCTGGCTTGATCACATTAAATGCCTATTACTACAGGAGTAAAAACTCTCTTTAAGGCCTTTGTAAAACTCAGCCTTTAAATCACCATGGACTGCTACTTAGCACACCTTAGACTTTTAAAGGTATATCCACTCCTTTCTTTAAAACCCAGCTCACCAAAAACAGCCTTTTGTTAAATGTAGTTCATCCTGGATTCTAGACTTCTGAAGGGAGGAAGCTTTCTGACAAGGATGCTCTTACTTCTTTGTTAGTCCTCACCAGCATACATTTCATTTTTTTAATATGGCTTTTACCATTCTTTCCCAAATATTCCAAAACTTGCTCCTTAGCTCCTGTTCTTTTAATTGATCATATAAGGGACTTCCTCCAGCCTCTATTCATATCAGGTGGCTGAATGCAAACTGTTCCCCAGATCAGATCCATTGGTGAGCGTTGAGACCATTTGATCATTGCTATGGATGTAGAAGTAAGCTGATATAGTCAGATACATACTCAAACCATATAGCATACCCATTATAAAGACAAGCAAATATATTAAGCCAATAAAATAGCTGCACCGCTCTCCCACTCAAAGAGGAATGGATCAGTTCCCATGCTTTTCACACAGATTTTTCTTGTAACAGTACAACAGCAGGTATACCACTATCATTTGTCAAGTCCACTGGACAACAGAGCCTTTAGAAAACATTTGAAATTAATTTTCCTTGGTTCTCCCATTCCAGCAACGTTATTTTATTCTTCCCCATTTTCAAAGTATTCTCTCAGCACAGACATCGCAAATAGTTATAAATTGTTGAATATACAGTAATAAGGATTTTATTCTAAAACTAATTGCACTCTTTATAGCAGACATTAAAAAATCTAGCTTACTTCTAGGCCTCAATGTACTGTTATTTCATTATTTTTTTGTGTCCCAAAGCGTTTCCTATTATATATTACAGCCCTAAAATTGCCTACAGAAGTCTCAATTAGCCAGAACTTATTTCCTCATCAGCGTTTCCTGACTGCGTAATCACTTCTCCCTGTCACCCTTTTGAAACCCCAAGTATTTCTTACTGCAGAAAAGGTATAAAAAATTTAATTCCCCGGGGTCCTCTTCTGGTGAGGGGTCGTTAAGCCCTCCTCAGGGGAGCAGCAGAAGGTTCTTGACAGGCGATGCGGGCAAAGCTGTGGCCCTGGGATACATTTGTCAAAGGCTGCCATCCTGGCTCACTTCTGTGCTATAACTGTATCTTCTTTTTCCCTGGGTTTTTCTTTCAGCCTCAGGACACGCTTTTTTTTTTTTTTTTTTATAACTATTTCCAGGAGTTTAAGTACACTTTATTATTTTCAGTGATGTTCCACCTTCCATTTCTTACTCTTTCCTTCATATTATTTTTAACTGCTAATCAAACCCTCTTGAATACTCACATTTTGACATATTTGCTGTCTTGCCCCTGTCCTTTAATTTCATTTTTATGTTGGCCACAAGAGTTTGCCATCTGATATCGATGGTGTGCTTCCAGTTTTACATAAGACTCAGGTTGTATTTCTAAACTGTTCTCCAACCACAATCAATTCTTCAGGCATTTAGTCTCTTCATTTTTATGATGCATCCTTGATACATAAAAAGGTATTTGAAAGGAAAACCCTGCATTTGCATTTACTGTTCTAAAGCAGGCCTCAGTGCTGCTCACTTCTTCCTTTTCCCTTAAAGCAGCCAGTGATAGATACTGAAAAACAGCTGCTTCACCTCCTCCTCCCCAAAGAGCCTACAGCCTTCTTCAGAATCTTATCCCTTTTGAAGAGCACCTTTTTCATGTTACGAATTTGTTGGCAGGGCACAGAGAGCTTTCTGGGCACCATATACAGTGATCCCTGGATTTGTTTCCATTTGCATGAAGAAGTTAATTTCTTGCCTAAAGTTTAAAGGAACCCCCTTCTTTACAACTCCTGTGAACTTCCTCTCCTCACTCTTACTTTGCTTTCATTATTTTTCCTCTACAATTCACTGCTGGTTTTATTCTTCATCAAATCTTGATTTATTTTGCAGCTTTGTTCCTCACTGTGAGATTTTTCCACTCTTCTTGCTGTTTTAGGCCAGTGACCTTGCTCATTAAATACTTCCATCAGATTTAACCATACAAATCCTTGCTTCTGTGGAAGATGTTAGAGGTCTGCTTTTTTGATACGTGGATGGTGTTAACTCATCAAAGTCTATTCCAGTAATGGGGGTTACTTTGGTTCTGTTTTCTTTCACCCTGTAGCAGCCATGTCTGATAGCAACAGGCGCTGTGTGCAATGCTGTGTGAAGATCTGTGGGTATTTTTTTGGTCAGGGGGTGAGAAGGTAGGAGGACAGATAGGATTTTATATTTTAAGTACAGTCCCCTGAATAGAAGACAGGGAGCAACGACATCCACAAATCATCCCATCTTCTCCATAAAGCTCCTGCCTGAGCAGTGATGCACTTCCACAACACTTGGTGGTCCCCTAACATCTGAAATGTATTCAGGAATTCAAAACTACTTCAGCTGAAGTCAGTGGCAAGATTCAGCTACTGAGGAAGTGTAAAAACACAATTTTAGGTGGTTTGGTTTGGCACGGCATCAACAGCAATTGTATAAGGACAACATGCAAAGGCAGCGACAAGCTAAATTTGATTTCTGCATAGAATAATTTGTATTGCATACCATTCTTGTTCACAGCTATTTCACACCCCTAAACAGCTATGATTCCACTGAAGTGAAGGAACACTTAAACAGCAACTCTATGTTTGAAGGACACAAAACAGGAATAGGGTGCAGTCTTTTGCTCTCTACATATCTCAAGCTGGATATTGATTCTGCACAGCTCCTCACTCTGATGAATTAGACAACTCTCTGACTCCACATTACCTACACACAGTACCAGTATTCTTTCATTAAAAGAAAAGAGATGTTTACTATTATTGCTCAATGGGCATCTTCTAACTTAAGTTAGAAGTCATTTTAAAATAGTATATCCAAAACTTTCCTCTGAAACTTCTTGCACAGTCCCCACTGGGGCAGCTGAGGTTGCTTTTAGTTTCGCCAACACAAAATGCATCATACCTCTAACTGAAAGGAGAAGCACAGATTCATTTACATTAGAGTAGCATAGGATCTAGTAATGGGACTTCTGGCGTAGGATGCGAGATATAGAAGTCCCAAGCTCGTGCTACCTCTGATTTACATCAGGACAATACTTGTCAAGTGTATTGTGTATTGGTCTGCGCCATAGGATCATGACACCACAGTCACATTTCTGAATACAGCCTGAGAGATGGTGAGAAGTGACAGACCACAGGAGGCCCTGAAAGCAAGACTTTTATGAGCAAAGATGCAGAAAGAAGCAAACAGAGATCAGGCTTTCCTGCTGAAACTGGTTCACTTCAAGCAAGTAACAAAGTACTCAGTAGGCCAGAAGAAAGACTTAAGTTTAAAAAAAAACATAATTCAGAAGCTTTTGGCTTGTATGGAACGGGAAATATTTTGAAATCTCAGAATCTTAAAACTGAAGATTATTTCCTGTTCTTTCACCCTCCCCTGCCCTCCAACTGAAATGGAAAGATGAACCTCTGGGCTAGCATTCAGAATGCCTGGATTCCATTCCTGCCTCTCCCACAGGCTTCCTCTCTAAGTTTCTATTCTCCTACATTCTTCCAGCTATTAAAAAGGGAATATTCCTTTCCTCCTACTAGATATCCAATTTGATCCTTTGCCTGCACAGTTCTCATCTCTGTTTTGCCATCTTCCTTGAAGTGTTCTGAATTTGGACAAATATTCTACCCCTTCTTAGGATTAAGTTGTCAACCTCAAGAACTTCATACAGTACTACGAAGAAATCTATCATGCTCAGGTCATATTTCAAACTTCATATTGAAACAGAAGCACTGCATGAGATCTTAAATCCAGTTGATTCAACGGCTAGCTTTATTTGAAAGGATAAAGGTCTTTACAATGATCTCAATTATTTCACATTTTAAAAAGTAGGAAAATACCCACTTCTCTAAGCCACTGTGACTCACTGATCACAGATGAATCAGAGTATCCAAGCAAACAATATTACTGGAACCCTGATTCAAAAAGGTAGTAAGCCTGTGCTCCAGTCCCTTTGGGGGATGAAGAACATGATAACAAGCCTTCTCATGTGAGAACATTCTCTGGAAACAAATAGGCATGTAGCACTACAAGCGTGTAGTAGCCTGATGTGGAAATGTGCTGAAAAGAGTGTAATATTGACCTTAAACTTGAGTACAATACAGCTTTATCTGATGTCATCTAATGATAGCTCCTGATTGTGGTATAGCTGTGGGCTAGGTTTGAACTTGATTCCTCCCTAAACTGGTAGATCTGGCATGTCATCTGGGACCACTTCAAACAACTTTCCTGGCCCAGCTGTAGGTTCCCACCCCTGCATTTACACTGGATCCTGTAGCAACACAGCTGCAAACGGAATTGGCTTGGCTTGCTGATCTGACAAATATCCATTCACCACAGGAGAGAAAAAAAAAAGAAAAAAAAAGCAGAAAAAAGAGAAAGAAAGATAAAGATTTGTTTTCACTCAAAAGAGAAACTGAACCATTTTGCCTTATGGCCACACAATCATTAGACTAAGAGGAAGGAAGAGTGTGGGAAGTTACAGCTGTGGGTAATGGATGGGGACTGCTCATATTCTTAGCAGCCTGCAGTCACACTGTATTAGGTGTAATGTGAAACTGCACCCTTGGTTGCTACGAGAGATCCTTGCTAGCTTTCTCTGAAATAGCACACTGGCTAAACCACTCAGCAATACTAATGTACATCACACAAGGGTGCTATTACAGGGGAACTCTGCCATTCAGACTTCACTAGGCTGAGCAACTGGGTTAGCAAAATGTTAACTGCTGCTTCCTCTGCTGCTGCTTTTTGCTCTGTCACCATGATATTTTCTGTGTTTGGGTCACACCACTTCACTGCTTCAGCTATTCTCTTTGAAATACATCTGAAAGAAAAGTATTTATACTAACAATGACCACATTACAGCATAATGAATTTTCACTGAATCTGAATGATGATATTGATCCCAAACGTCCCACTTGATGAGGCTCCATGATTGCTGTTACAGAAACATTAATGTACATTGACAGGCATACATAGATACACACTGGAAATAAGATATGAGAGCATGTATGCTGTTAGATGGTTTTTAAGATACATTTTTCCACAATCAGTTAAGACATACATGATCCCAGGTCTGTTACAGTTGGTGTTACAGCTGGAAAGATTAACATGGTGAAAACAGAAAAGAAACAAACAGAGAAGGAATACTCACCTGAACCTGAAGATCCAGGTTTGCAGAAAAAACTCCACAGAGGAAGGATCACCAGGGGGAAGAAAAAGAAAGAAAAAAAAAAAAAACCCACAAAACAACACCTTCCCCAGCAGGGGGAGGGGAGGGGGATCAGCCCTTAAATGCTTAAAAGGGGTCTGGGAAGGGTGGAGCCAGGCACACAGCTGAATTGCCTTCACCTGTGCTCCCATGGCTGACTCAGTCCTTTCCTCAGGTGATCAATCAGTGGTTCAGGCCTTGATTCAACAGTTCCCATACACAGGCCACTAATGACTTCAATAGACAAATGATTCCTCTATTATTTGGGGGACTTATTTAGTTAATCTAAGTCAATATTTATATATTTTCTTCCCAGATGCCCCTTTGTTCTTCTATGTTCTTCAAATCAAATTGGCAAGTGATTAGTCTTTAATAAAGGATATGACTTTGCAGATGCAAAAAAGGAATATAAAAGACACTGCAATGCAGCAGTGCTAACATTGAGATCAGCATGAAAACAGAATGCAAAGTTATTTTGTCTATTTAAATTGATGTGTACGTCAGTTTATGTGAAGTGCCCAAATGAATAAGCATTTCAACTCACATTGCTAAGTTAATTATAGCAGGTAACTTTAGTGACCACAGTGGTTCAGATTGCAAGATAGTTTCCATGTTCTGACATTACAGTAAGGTGTTCACAGCTTTCTAAAAACACTTACTTCTTGAAGTGAAACTTGTTATTCTTAATTTCTGCCTGATGGTGATCTATTTTTGTAGAGAACATCTATGAAAGTGTTCCAAGTGTCAAAAAAAGGAAGCTACAGTAAAAAATATGAGTACTTCTGAGCTATTTCACTCAACACTTCTGAGCAGAAGTGTTTCTTGAAGTGTTTCTGTGTTTCTGGAAACTTAAAGAACCTACAACTTTATCCAAAGCCCAGGAGAACGAAGGGAAATACCCGCAATAACTGCAGCGGGCTTTAGATCAGCATGCTGTACTTAACAAAGACAGTTATCCTTGTTTGTTTTAAAAATAATACTTGGTTTCAAACCAGATATATGGCAGCCTAAACATCTCTTGTTAGCATGGAAAACTACAGTGGATTGACTGTTTGCTAAACCTGGGTATGTGGTTTGCAAAAGGCATGTAATATGTTAGCTAAGTCTAGATAGGTAGTATAAAATACTGTTATTTACATCAGCATAGTTTATTTCTACAAAGGAAGAGAATAAACTACAGTGGGATACATTTCTTCAGATATTACAGACCCAATCAGGCTATCTATACTGAAAAAGAAAACACACTAAATGGTCTTTCCCAAACCCCACAACATCTTAAACTCATCACATGCTGATACCAAGCTTAGATGCAGAAATCAGAAGCAAAGAACATCTGAAAGCCCTTACTGACAATGAATTACTGTTTCCTTCTTTGAAGCTACGTTTCCTCTCTTTCAGCACACGTAGGGCAGGACTAATACCTAGTTCTTTTGAAAAGATCTATTCCTTTAGCCCATGTGTAAACCAGAAATATAACAGTCTGTAGCTGAATAGCTATTAAGCATTTGAACTTCCTGGAAAACTGTAAACACCAGACCAGCTAGTTCTTCAAGCAGAAGAATCTCTGGATAAATCATTTTCTTTTTAAGAATATCTAGCTTTAAGGAGAAAAACAAAACCTACACGTCCTTCTCCCTCACACAAATAGTTAGACTATTATTAAATCCTCAATTAAATTTGCATAGTTGCAACCACAGACAGTTTCAGGAAATGCTAAATGTCAGTGCCAGGAGCATCAGTTAAGGTGGCCATCCTTAAGACAGAGCAGAGCATCCCAGGGGAAGAACAAGAGGCAAGACTCCACGCCACAGAATTTTCTCTGCAAACAGAGCAGCCACTTCAGAAGGATTCTGCTCAACTATTTAAAACCCCTTGAAAATTTCAGTATCTAGTCTACAAAAGTCAGTTAGGCTCTTCTTCAACGTCAAGGAAGGGAGACCATCCTATCCACAATGTTCATACCCGCTGACACAGAATGAAATGTCTGCCTAAGCTATGTGAAGTGTGGTGCAAGCTTGGATGATCATCTTACAGCAAATTTTCAAATGCAAGATGAACTCTCCGTCTTCCCCTCCTAAGTCTTCCTGTTTCTTCGTTTTTCAACTGCGAGGTAACTACAAGGGTAATAGCATCTTTTTACTACAGAGGATTGATTTAAAGATAAATATATGTAAAGATGGAAATAAGAAATGGGTAACTATCTGAAGAAGAGAGACAAACTCCAGTGTCCTGATAAAGAATTCTCCATATGTCACTATATAGCTCCACTTAAGTGAGCAGGAACAACTGCGTATGCAGTCAAGTGTAAGTATCTGACTGCAGGATCGGGTCATGTCACCAGCTATTTTCTTTCCCTCGCTCAGGTTAAATGTCTCCCTCACTACTGTGGTTAATTCTACTCCAGAAAACACACAGCTACTGTACCATGAACACTGTATAAGCTGACATGGGAGACACTACTTTTTGCATGTATCAATTGAATTACTTCAGCCGGAATGCTGTCAAAGTCTTTCCATTTAACAACTTTATGTATCTGAAGCACACAGTTCAAATTAAAGAAGACTTAAAATCAGTATTTGGCAAATAAACCATCTGAAACACACGGAAGTCGGTCTTTTAAAGTAAATTACAGGATTATTTCTACAAGCAGGTACCCAAGACAACATACTTTGTTCAACATGTTTGTTCCTGAGAATGTTTGCCGTCACATTTCAATGTTTAAGAAGCATTTATATCTGAAAAGTTTGCTTGTAAACTGTGGCAAAGAAGATCATCTTGGGACATCAATACCATATTAATGAACCTCCAGAGCAGCATTTCTACCATATAAATGCATTCTCTTCCAACCTATGTTCAAATATGTTGATGCTTTCAAACTTTCACAACAAGTTTTCCGCCTTGGAAAGTATTCCTGATGTTTTTTATTGCATTTTGTATAACCTGACATCTGTTTAAAATACTTCAGGAAAGTGACTGCAAGTGTTCAGAAATAAACAGATGTACAGTGAAATTACCCAAGGTACCCCATTTTATCCTTTTTTTACTACAGTTGTACTCAAATCTTTTGTATTTCAGAGACTAAGTCAGAATTTCTAACTTGAGGTCGTTAAGTTAATGGCTCAGCTTTAGTTAGCAGCTAAATAAAATCTGTGATTTTCAGACACGAAATCAATAGAAACTCCAGATACTTAATATCATAAGTCTGCAAATCAGCCTCGTGCATTTGGATGGCTAAAGATAATAATCAATTTTCAGAAGAGCTAAATGATCTCAATTAGAAATAAAAATAGTTACCAGCTCTGGAAAGTAAGTGCTGTTGTTACAAAGTATTGATCCGTTCTTTCTAATTGCCATCCTTTGAGTTTTTATTTAGGATAAAAACAAACACACACACACACACCAGAACAAAACAAAACAGCAGAACACCTACTTTATACAGCAGAACAGCTCTAGCCAGGATGCACAGGGCTTTTCTGTACTCTTCTGTACTCTTCTGTACATTGATTCGAAGCAAAGTAACTTTGCTGAAGTTAAAAGAATGACTTCCACATATTTGCAGAGAAGAATCCCCAAATTTCATCAGTCATACGTCATTTAACTTTCAGTTCAAATGTAAATACACAGATCTAGAAAAAGGATTGTCGCAAATCTTATGAAACTCAAAATGAAGAGAACAGATTGCATCAGAGAAAGCTTCAGCTGCAATAAGAAATGTGGAACTTCTGCTACAGCATCTCCACAAATAATTCTCACCATAAAGGGACAACTTGGCTTTACAGGCACTGTGTACTTCCATGTTATTAGAAAAAGTTTGTACAGGAAACAGAACTAAAGAAATTTCATCTCCCATTAAAAAGGACAGCAACAGGAAGGTTCCACCTAAAAGATGATTAATTTAGAACTTGTTTCATTGTCTGGAGTATCAGAAGCAAATTTAAAAACAATTTAAAATAAATCATTAATCATGCAGAGCACAGCGCTGCCTCCAATTGCACTGCAAAGCAGAAACGCCGTGTGTTTTGTTGACAAGTGAGATGGTGCCAGTACGTACAGGACTCCAAACATTTTGTTTCTTACAGAAAAGCTTTCCACGGAGACAAGCTAACAACTGATGAACATCTGACAATCAATGGCTTTTACTCCTGACACGTCTATACACCGTGAAGACCGTTTGTCTGCCTTTTTCAGAAATTTTTGCCTTATCATTTAAAGTCAAACGTGGAATTTCTTAACTATCAAATAGAATCTCTGCATGTATTTAAAATGGATAAATTAAATTCTTGAAAGTATTAAAAATAATCATTCGGCACGGAGATCTGGGGTTTGTTTTATATATATAATCATAAGGTCATAGAATGGCCTGGGTTGCAAAGGATCACAATGACCACCTAGTTCCAACCCCCTGCTATGTGCAGGGTCACCAACCAGCAGACCAGGCTGCCCACAGCCACATCCAGCCTGGCCTTGAATGCCTCCAGGGATGGGGCATCCACAACCTCCTTGGGCAACCTGTTCCAGTGCTTCACCACCCTCTGGGGGAAAAACTTCCTCCTAAGATCTAACCTAAACCTCCCCTGTCTCAGTTTAAAACCATTCCCCCTTGTCCTATCACTGTCCACCCTTGTAAACAGCCATTCCCCCTTCTGTTCATAAGCTCCCTTCAAGTACTGGAAGGCCACAATGAGGTCTCCCTGGAGCCTTCTCTTCTCCAAGCTAAACAAGCCTCATAGGAGAGGTGCCCCTATGAGGATCTCTTGTCTCTCAAATGTCTACAAATGATTTTATTTCTACATACAGGTTATTTCAGTGAAATAATGGTCCATTCCAACATTAAATGTTAACTACTTCTAATCTGAGAAATATAGCATTCACTGACTTCTCATTCTCATGCACGGGATCCTTAGACATTGTTTCCTGTTTGACTTATTGAGCATTATGTTCAAAATAGAATAGCAGTATGTGAGCTATGCTGCAGTGCAATGGCCAGCATAAAAGTCTTGCTGAGCTTCGTACTGTGCTTATGTGAAATAATAAACCTCCTTGAAATGTTAATAGATCAAGCAGATAGGCACTGAGAAAGACAAATCTGAGATTCCTGCAGCCATTTTTAAAAACAGTGTGACTGATGCACAGAAGTTTAAGAAATTTCAGTAACTGATAATGGAAATGGAATGAATATAATGAAATGCTTATCTTTCTTTCAGTTCTTAAAAGCTTTTAAATTCCTAATCTAGTGACCAGGTAAGTCAATGAGAATCTTTCCCTTTGCTTAAAAATCCTTGGGATTCAGTCCCAACATCCTGTATGCCTGCTCCCTCTGAGCAACATTCAACAGGGAATTTTCTATTTTTTAGTCTGGCTTCCCTTCCCATTCCTAACCTAAACCATGGTGTCTTCAGAAATCTTCAGTCCCAGAATAGTTCTCACAGCTATCTGTCTTTTACATAGGACACTATGACTACTGGATGTAGGAGAGATTCAACTTCTTTAATATTGTCTATAATATATCTAATAATATAATATATCTATATATCTATAATATAACATATCTAATATATAATATTGTCTATAATATGTCTAGTAATTACATAAAAGGGTTCCATAATTATCAAAGGAAACCAGGCCTTTATTAAAAGAACTATTTATAGAACCATCACAGCTGTATTTATCTCATATATTATTTTTCATGCATAAAACTAACTTTACAGTGCCTTTCTGAGGTTATTCCCCATGCAACCTATACATCCCCTCGGCGTTCTGTGCTGGTTCTGACATGTCTGAGCTGTTGCGGGGAGCAGTGGTTTGTGATTCTTTATGGACGTGTATCTGAGGATTTTGCTTTATTTCTTAAAGTAATATATGCTTAAAACATCACATAATTTGAACTCATTTAAATCAGGATGAAATAGAATTCATGGGTTTCAATGTTTTTCTCCACTTTGATCTAATGCCATCTTAATGCCATTTCATTTTTTTGCAGATTTAAATTTGGCATCCCAGATCATAAATTCCTCAGGACAGACATGCTTTTTTCTAGAGGAATACACTGCCCAGGTCAATACAAAACACAAATGCTTCTATAACACAGAATTAATCAGTCCAATCAGTGACAAATGCATATTGACACACATTGCATCACTGACTACTTAGAAAACATACAAGTCAGTCACAGAATCATAGAATCAAAGAATTGCTCAGGTTGGAAAAGACCTCAAAGATCATGGAGTCCAACCACAACCTAACCATGCGACCCGAACTCTAACATCTCTCTGCAAAATCATGGCCCTACGCACCACATCCAAACGGTTTTTAAACACATCCAGTCACACTGTTTGAGAGGTGTTACAAGATATTTTTTTCATCATTTACACGTATTTTTAAGAAACTATTATGTTCTTTGTGCATGTTTGTTAACCTCCGCCAATGGATATGATATTGCTCAGTCTTGTACGCTCTTTCTGCATTGTTAGTTATTTTGCTAATATCTTGAAAAACAAACAATCACTCTCATACAAGTATACATTTTTTTCAATGGAATGAAGAGCATGACAGTAGAGATATTTCACTGTTTTTTATCTAGTAGCATATATTATTAAAGCATCAACTCATAACTGTCACATGAAGTCATATTTCTTTATAATAAATTAAGTAACTTCAAGTAGTGTTACTGTGCCATGGCTTTCAAGACAAGATTTGTCAAGACATCTTTGATTACTCACTTAGCAAAGGAGTTACACTGTTACATCCCTGACAGTCTGGGGACAACAGAATAAACCAAACACCTCTGTTTTAAACCATACTTGCATCCCCAGTAAAGCCTAAACGCTCTTTGGGCAGCTCCAGGGCTCAATCAAGACAGCTTTGAAAAAACAGAGGAAGCATGCTGAGTATTGAAATGTAAATATCCACTACACTGCTCTGTACATAGGGGTTCTGAAGGAAAGCAGGATGCTGAGTGTAGTTATTCAGCCATCATTACCCAGAAGTCTCCCTCTGCTGTTTCTCAGAAATTCTTTTCAGTTTGTTTGAGCTCTGGAAGAAACAGCTTGGGCAGTGCTTTGGAATAGTCAAAGTTCTTTTCTTGGCACAATTTGGCACTAGAATTGATTTGAAGGCTTGATTCAAGAACAGACAAGTCAGTGCCTTCATTCACAGTTTTTCAGTTTTCCCATAGAAGTTGCACCAATTTCAGGGCTGGGCTACTGTGAGAGGTGACAAGACTGTAGGCCCATTCCCTCCCCCTTTCCACAATCTAACATGCTAAGCTGTGTTTGTGCAGAGGTTTTTAATTAGTTCAACGTTAAGGTTCAGGTAATGCATTTGGAGATGCAGGATGGGTACACCACAGCTAAGCATTCAATAATGCTGATAACTGGAAGAAAAGAAATCCATCTACACAAGATACTCTACTTCATTTTCAAAGAACCCATTTTACGTGATGACCGCAACAGAAGCAATGGAAGTGTGACAACCACTTATTTTCATATGGTACTTGAGAAAACAAAAAAGTTAACAAAAACCCCAAATTGAACTATGAGTTACCCCAAAAAGACTTTCAAAGCATTACTAATTCAGTCAAAAAATAAAAGATTCCCTTTGGGCACACAGTATTTTGATTCAAAATAAAACACTTTAAAAAAAAATCAACCAAACCAAACCAAACAATATTAAAAAAAATAATAATTAAATGAACAGATTTACAAGAGAAAAAATAGTAGAAATGTTTCATTTTAAGTATGTTGAAATAAAACACTGCCTTACTTTAAAGAACAGTTTGGCAAGTTCATAAAACGTGTTGGTGTTACTTCTGCTGTTTTAGTTACCTGAAGTAATCTTAGCTGCAATAGTCACTCAGGCTTTAAAGTGATGTAGTTTACAATATTAAAATTGCTCTGGCAAAAAAAAAGAGGCAAATGTTGATAGAATAATATTCCAGTTATTATGTGCATTAGCAAAACCAAGCCATTTTTATTTCTTCACAAAGTGTTTGAGAAACATAAAGATCATCGAAGAGTTCCTCAACAAATCCTGCAATCCTAACAGACACTTGAACAGAAGAAATCACAGTCACCTCAACCATTACAAAATCCAGACGAGTTCAAACCAAACTGTTTCAGTATCACTGAAGTAGTTTACATTGCTGTTTCTGAATGTGGCTTGTTCCTTTCTTTGAAAATGATGGCCAATTACATTGCTCATTAAATTCTATGTAAATGCTTTCTTTCCTAACAGATCGACCACTTCTGTGCATTCAGAAGCCATTTAATGACTTTAATGGCAAGAAAATTCCTACCGCTACTAATAGTTAAGCTTTCACACATAATACAGATAACAGAACTTAATTCCTTCTTAATTGAACCAAATTCCTTCTTTTGAATAATGAACATAATTTTTTAATGGAGCAGCAGAGGTAAGAAGCAATCCTGTTTGACCTTCAGATCCCAGTAGGGACAGCACTACAAGCCATCTGTCTACTTTTAAAGTAAAGACAGTTTACCTTCTGGTGCTGTTCTTTGACGTAGAATCTGTACCATTGTGAGTTAAGAGCAAAGAGGCAATGGTACAGTAAACAAATCCCTTGGAAAAATACACGATCTGTGCTGCAGCTATGCATCTTTACACTTCTTGATCCAATAGGCAGAACTCAGCTGAGTGAACCACAAAAGTGACCCTGAAGAGCATGAAAGAAAACAAAACTTTGACGAATGTGGACAGAGTGAATTTTCAGAAAGTATATAGGGAAAATATCTAAATGCTTTTAAAAAAAGAAAGAATTTCTTATAAGAGAACTTTTTTAAACTGTTGTTTGAAACTCTGATAACCAAATAATAATCAAATGAATATGGAGTAAAATTTGTCATGATTGATTTTTACCAATCTTGACTGTATTGTAAAGAATTAACGTGATTCCTGGAGATTTTTGAAGAGGTGATGGTAAACAGGTGATGGTAGGCATGCTGAAAAGACAAATCCTAAAATAGCTGAGGAAAAAGAACTATCAAACTTGTGATTTAAAACAGAAAAAAGAATAATATTGTAACTCTGTGGAAATAACATACAGTGGAAATACACAGTGGAAAATAACATTCTGTGGAAGTAATATACAGTGACTTATGAGGAAGAGGTTAACTGAGCTCTGTGCTTTAACGTTCAAAAGAATTAAATCCTCAGCTTTGAGTAACATTCACAGTAAATTAAACGGGCAGTTATGCAATGTCTGGAGTACATAAAAACCACTCCATGATTACCATAGCCAGCCAAACCTGGTCTCTGAGCAGGCGAAACTCCAACCGGGATCAAGGGTTTTATGTGGTGTTTAGTTTCTTTGACCTGATTTATTTTACCAGTCTTACTTCAGAAGGAAAGTCAGTTTCGTTGCTGTGAAAGCCAGTGCAGATATTTGTGCCAAAATTATTCCTGATGTAAGTCCAGCACTGTCACACTAAAGATGGATGTGGTCCAGAGTGTCTGATGACATCAGTATCCCTCCCTGAACAAGACACCAGGGTGAATTCACTTCAGGTCTTCAGCTTTACTGCAGCTGCAGGTCTGGCTGAGGGGATTGAGGGGCTACAGATGACTCGGGTGCTGTGAAGAAAGACTGAGCTTCCTGCTGCTGGGCCAATAGTTCTTTTTGTACCTTCACTGTTGTTACAAATTGTTCATTTCTTTATGATAAAATTCTTCTCAAATGTGACAAAACCTCTCCTACCAGCCAGTCTCCCTCAGATCTCTGCAGCTGCAGGCACTGTCAATGAAACCCTGACAGCATTTCAAGCTAGCAGGAACTGTCAGATCACAAACACCACCTCAACATTTCCTTCATAATGACTGCTGCCCTGTCTCTTGCATGAATCATCATGGTAGAAACAGGGCTATCAAACGCTATTTTAAGGGGTGGATTCTTTTCTCATCCCAGTTCACAAGATGGAGATGGCGCAGCACCATAATAACAAAGTGGAATTTAGAGCTTGTGTTAAAATTGCTGTCTGGCCAGGGATGCTTGTCTTCTGCATTTCAAATGTTCGTTGTCTGAGCACGCATCCCAGCTGAACAGCTCCACACACACTCAGATGAGCAATAATGACTTCTCATTTAACGTCTTTTTTTTCCCCCAAGACAGTTATTAATGGTGAAAAGGGTTGTAGATTTACTGCCGGTTTGACGCACAAATTACAGGAGAGCTACAGAAAGTGTCCGGATGTTCTAATGGCTGCAGTGCCACACCTTGCAAGAAAGCTCAGGCAGCTGTATTGTGTGACACATTTGTAATGGTAGCCAGAGGTTGCTGCTGAGCACAGGAAATGCTCATCTATGTTCCTAAGAAATGAAAGTAAAAGGGCACTGACAAATTATTTACAGGTGAAGAGAGCTGGGGCTGTTCAGTGTGGAGAAAAGAAGCTCTGGGGAGACCTGAGAGAGGCCTGTCAGTGTCTCAAGAGTGTCCATAAGAAATAAGGGAACAGGCTCTTTAGAAGGATAGGAGAAGGGGAAATGGCTTCAAACTAAAAGATGAGAGATTTAGACTGGTTGTTACGAAGAAGTTTTTTTACAGTAAGAGTAGTGAGGTAATGGAAGAGATTGCCCAGAGAAGTGGTGGGAGCCTCATCCTTTAAGACATTCAAGGTCAGGCAGGACAGGGCTCTGAGCAACCTGATCTAGCTGTTCATTGCAGAGGAGTTGGACTAGATGACCTTTAGAGGTCCTTTCTAACTCAAATGATTCTATCATATCCCCAGAAAGGAACCTATGGCACAGATCCTCCATCCACTGAAACAGGACTCAGTAGGACAGAACAGGAAAACAAAGGTGACTTCTGTTGTCTTTCTGCTTCCACTACCCTTGCCTGGTTGATGACCCACCGTATCTTGTGGCGAAGGAAAAGCATGGACTGCTCTGCGCTTGCTGCCTCAGAGCCACATGCAGGGTGTCCTGGGTATACTGCAGCTCTTTGCCATATACCTCCAACAACATTTAAGGAGGCTACAAGAGAGGTAAAGATGTGACCTGCACAACAGCCAGGGAAGCCCTGCTTCATGACTTTATGATAGCAGTCAATTGTCAGAACAGCCATAGATCCAAGCCAGTGTGCATTGTGATGATGTTAGCATGGGGAACGACTGAAAGAAAGCCTCACTTCTAAACTGCAGTTGAACAGGGTTACCAATTTAGTTCAGAAATCCCATCAGTATTGATAAATTAAATCACTAAAATCTTATCTGGTATTTAAATCATATTTTGATGGCATGGTTAGTAACTTAAGCTTCCTGGCAGCAGTAAAGTATCCAGGCTTTTTGTTTGACACTGGAGAATTTCCCAACTCTTGTTCACAATCAGTGTCAGATAAACAATCAATACGACTATGTTTGCATTCCCAGTACCACAGCCTTGTTATCTATTCAATCCCTGCCCAATATTAGCATGTAAAATGCAATGATTAAGCTAGTTTGTTTTACCTCCAAGCAAGACTAGGAATCCACAACTCTTCAGCTTCACATCCAATCTACATTTTCTTCATGTTCCCAACCTTCAAGTGAAATTATTTGGCTACAAAGACATTCATTTCATTTACATTCTCCATGTGTAACTTTCATGATATGCAATACTTCTATGATTCCTCCAAATACTGGGACAATGAGGAGAGAGAACTTGCTTCAGGTAATAACGATAGGGCTAAAGCCATGAAAGGCATACTGATGTTTTATGTCTGTGTTTAAATTAGTATGTTTTGGTTTTAGATCATACAGACCATAGGAAGTGTTCTTCCTTCCTCTCTAAATACTTTTCAGAAAATGTTACATGAATCCCCAGCATTAGTCAGAGAATAAACAGAAAATTGAGAATTACCAGAAAGGGAGTAAAGAGTACAACAGAAAACAGTTTAAGCCAATACACGAATCCACGGTGCATTCTGAGCCTGAATACTAAGTGCACTTCTGGTCATTCCAACTCATAAATATTACAGTAGAACTAGAAAAGGAACAGAAGATTATCAAAATAATGGAAGGCTTTCCTCAGACAGAGTCTAAGGCCATTCAGTGTGAAGAAAACATAACCCAAGTAACTACGAGATATCTAAAGAATCTGTGGCAAGCAGAACAACTACTCCCTGCTTCTTAGAAAAGAAGGAATCAAGAGGCCTCCAGTGGAAATTATCACTCAGGATTAAAATATCACAAAAGCAAGTGTTTTTCCACATACTGCAGAATGAAGCAGTGGAACTCATTGACACAGGATGTTGTGAAGGTCAAAAGGGAAAATGGATAAAAAAGTAGACTAATTCATGAACAAAAACGTCTGCTGAGCCCTGTTAAATGTGACAGCTTGGATGTAAACCACAAATCTGAAAATCCCTCAGCACCTATTGCTAGAAGATGGAAAGGTATACCATAGGAAGAACATACTTGCCTGTTTTTATTATGTTTCCCTAAACATCAATTGCTGGCCACTACAGTAGACAGAAAGTTTTTCTTCCAGTCTCATCCAGTAGAGCCACCTTTGTGACTTTTGTGTCTCCCAGTAAAACTGGAAGATGTAGCAGAAGTTTCCTATCCCCCGACTAAACCTCCCAAAGGAATGAATGGAAACAGAACACTTCCAACCAGATCCCTTGTTCTGAAATGCCTGCAAACACTCTGAATCACTACATGCATATGATGAATCCCAGGATATATAGGTCACTCTCTCAGCTTTGCCCTTGGCCTCCTCCTTGCCTTGCTCAGTGATTATCTTGAAGCTTAGTACATTCTGTGCAACAGAGATTTACTAAGGAAAACACCCATGTTACCAAAAAAACACAGTTTTTCCTATCATGGCTGTTAGCATCTTGGGGGAGACAGGCAGAGGAGACTAATCCAGCGATTCGGGTAATAGCCTATCCACAGACTTTTTTTGTGGCTTCCGATTCACCCTTTCTGAGCCTCTATTCTCTGTCAAGAAGATAACAACAATTTTTTTAAATTGTTTTTTATTTTTATCCCGCAAGGATTTTATGTAGCTAAATATGTCAGATGTTTCAGTAACATATATTCACAAAAAAGAACTTGAAATTACATTTCACAACTGCAAATAGAATTGAAGTTAAGTCCAGCTCTGATATTTCCCAATCACTTCTGCTCTCCTCAATTTAAAGCAGTCTTTCTAAAAATAAAAGGGAAAACTAGCATGGTTGACTAAGAGTACTTCTTTAGAAGCTACAGGGTGGATTTGCCCCACTTCATTTCAAATTGCTCATACCAGATGGTTGCAATGTCAACGTAAGGACGAAGCCAATGTAGACTGTGGAAAATAGCAATGTCGTGGAAAAAGTGCTCCCTCTGGTTACTCTGCTCGAGAATTCAGTGCCGACAGCACACGAGAAGTAGGGCAGAGGGCAGTTGGGTTTACCTGCATTGTTTCCACCACTGCAGACAGGACAAGGGACACACATTTTTGCTTTTCCCCCAACTAGGACGTGTTCATTTTCTGAGGAGGTAGGGCATTTTCTGGATGTGGTAGGGAGTGGAAGATCATGGTTCTGTACAGACTACGGTGGTCTTTTGCTTTACCTGCTACGTCAGCCATGTTGTTGAAAACAGAAACCCAAAATGACAGACGTGACTGAGGCAGCTGCCAGAGCTAGCGCAGCTTCCTCCAGAACCCCCGGTCTGACACAACAACAGTGCAGCATGCTGGTAGTCCTGGAGGATTACAGCAGCACTGCTGACTTGCTGTTAACTCTTCTGAGGCCACAGCAACACCAAAAAGCTGCCAAATGACATGATGAACAGCTGCACGAAAAGTAATGACTGCACTTCACAATAAGAGGCAACGTTTTCCTCTGTCGTAGCACCTTAGACAACACACTTGTTTAGCATCTGCTGGTGGTTTGGTAGAATCAATTCTACTTGCCTTCAAACAATAACAAAAAAGAAAATCATCTTTCAAAATCTTGCCCGTTGAAAGAATGAACTCAAACAGATCATGCCAAGATGCTGAATGGAGGTAACACAGCAGCAATGTCAAAGCTACCACCTCAGAAGTGGAGTTGGCACAAGTCATTTGTGTGTCCCCACATGGAAGGAATGGGGCTAGGTTCTGGTAATCATTTAGGCTGTATCAGCAGGCACAAAAAATGCAAGTGCAGTGTGTCTGACTAGTGAAAAGAGACCTGCACAGACCACAGCTTGCCATCTTAAAGAGAACAAATGAAAACTAGAGTAAGTTCTGCTCGAAACAAGTGCTGGTCTAAAAACGTCAGAGATAAGTATCATTGTATTATCTTGCAATACATCTTTGTGACAGTTAATTGGTATGACTGCTCTTCAGGGGCCCACCAATGATAATTTAATCCACTTTATATATCAACAGCAAAGAAGTTTTGTCACCTGATGTTGTTCAGCACCATAAGTGCTCAATTTGGGCATCCAACTGTGTCTTTACTTCAGGCTGCCCTCCAAGGTAGGGGGGCACTACTGGATACCTCCTGCTGAATGACAGCCACCACAGATTGCAAAACACCCATCTCTGGAGCTGTTTAAGGCCAGGTTGCATGGGGCCCTGGGCAGCCTAGTCTAGTATTAGATATGGAGATTGGTGGCCCTGCCTGCGGCTGGACCTTGATGACCTTTGAGGTCCCTTCCAACCCAAGCCGTTTTATGATTCTATGATTCCACTGAATGTCAGCCACCTCAGATTGCAGTACATTGTGCTCCAGACCAACCACAAAAGGGCAGTGCCATGTTTATATTTTACAGGTGGTTACCACTCCTCTTTTGGAGGGCTCACTTGTAACACACATTACTGATAGCTTGAGGGACCTGGAAGATGATCCTTTGCCCATACCAACCCTGACTGGCTTCTGAGTTTGGCAATTTAAGTCATTTTTATTTTAATATCTGTTAATCATCTCATCCTTTATGTTAGGTAGTGCAGGATTGCAAGCATTGGAAGTGATCTCAAGAGGCCATCGAGTTCAACCCCCATGCTAAAGCAGGTTCAAGACTTTTATAATGGACTTTAGTTACAGGACCTACCTAAAATAAATTAGAAGGAAAAAAAGTATGCTGATGATATTCCGCAATGGGTTTACCATCAACACACACAAAAAGTCAAGACTATTCTACTGTCATTCCTAAAACCAGACTGATTTCAGAGCAAGGCATTTTCTAGAACAGATGATTTAACAATATACTTAGGTTTGTTTATTTTTCTCTTCATCCTCTTTCCTCTTCCTTCAAGACCAGACATACCCACATATCAACAGGTCCTCTTAATGTTCAGTCACTCAGCATCTCACCCCTTCTTTCTTTTCTTTGAGAATAACCTCTTCTTCTCTTCTTACAAGGATAAGAATACAGCACATTCTCTGTGCCAAATCTTTCTTTTTCCTCTTTTCTGCAACTATCAATAAGGATGACATAAGTGATGGAGATTTCTATTGGTTGGAAAACATTATACTAGGAATTAGTCATTGACCAGCTGACATCCAATCCTCTTTTATTCTTCTCTTGTGTCTTACATTTTTATCTGAAAAAAAAAGAGACCTCTTCCCCATCTCCCAAATGCACTAATGCAAGAAACATTCCAACAATAAGGAAATGAATATTTAATTACTTTAATTTTACTATGTTACTGAAAGCACAGTTTCATGCAAGTTCATTCTACGTGTGGAGATATTAAGGCAGTAGATTTCAGTCCCATGGTCTCATCACAGCCACTGAAGCCCTGAAGAGATCTGGATAAACACTGCATTGTTTTAGCACATTGAAATTCTGGCTGCATGCCTAGTTAACATTGTTCATTTTATATAAATAAAACCCAAAGTCCCTTCTGATTTAAAAAAAAGAAAAAAAAAGAAAAAAAAAGGAAAAAAAAAAAAAAGGCTCTGCACCTCTTTGTTGCCAATAAACTGCTCTAGAGAACACACAGAGCACAGCTTCAAATTCTGCATTTTGCCCAACTCCAAAAAGTCCAGTTAGGAAGCGCTCCAAAGTTGCACAGAAGTTGGCATTTCCAATTATTCTGGCTGAACGGGTCCTGCGGGCCAGTTATCAAACAAAATTTGCAAAGGCTCGTGGCATTATGACCAAGGGGGAATTCCCCCATTTATGTTATAACACAGGGAGAAGCAGTAACATTTTAATCAAACTGTGGGGCCTGCTGGTAAGCTCCATTATAAAGCATTGTTATGTCCCACAGGCCTGTAGCTCAGTATGGCCTGGGAGTCTACAATGGGCTGTATGGGAACAGCAGTCACTATGGATATCAATGCAAAATTAAACAAAAGATGTTTCCCTTCTCACTTGACACTTAGACGCTACAGTAAGTGACTGCAGTAAATTACTCCCTCTGCAGAATAGCATAAGCTGCTTCAAGAGCTATCTGCGAATGAATGAGGTTAGACCAGGGAATGCCTTATATCTTAATAAGAGAAGTCTCGATTAAGAAGCAGAGGCAGAGGTCTTAATCTGAAAGAGTTTCAAAACATGTACGGAAGATGTAACCCAACAGCTCACTTTCAGAACATAAATGTATTTCTAAGCATGAGTTCTCCATTTATACTACAGTTCTAAGTTATGTTACACATGCAATTTTACAATCAGGCCTTTAAAATCAATAGCAGAGTTTCCAACTTGTTTTTATGTCACAATCCTTCTATATTTTGAAGACTCTGAATGATGGAAGATCAACAATATCAGCAGCCTTCATCTCATCACCTATCTGAGGCACCCTCAGTATAAAATCAAAGATATATCAAGAAAAAAAGGAACAAGAAAATGGAAACATAAAAGTATGGATTCTGTAAGAAAAAAAAAAATGTGCATTTTACAAAACATTTGAATAGATTAGAAAATATACAATCTTGAAATGAACATCCTATAAGAACAATTGTTCATAAGTTCTTCTAAGTGCATAAATTGGAATCTTTCTTGAAGCAATTATAGTATTCTTAATTAAATTGTGTCTCTAGCACACTAATATCAATTATCTCTTTATAAACCACATTATTCATTTATCAAGGAGACAACTTGATAATATGCTAAAGGCAATAAAATGTATCAGCCTGTAACATGCACTGCTAGAAGGAACAGACTTCATTCAGGATTACATGGGCAGTGAATCTCCACTAACTTTTACAGAGCTGCACTGGTTCACCCAGCTCAGGGAATTGCCTGAATGGCACTATGAACTTCCTTCAAAAGGTATTCAGTTGCTTGTTTACTTTACATAGCAATGAAGAAAATCATCCTGCCATTGGATGTGCTCTGCTATGCATAGGGTTGCGAGGTTTTTTTGCTCTAAATATGCTTTATAGTGTGAAGGGAGAAATGGGCAAGAAATCAGTTTGAGGGGAGAATGACAACTGGAATCAGTAAAACAAGTAACTTGTGCATTGAAAGGAACTTTAGATACTAATAATGAAGTTTCCAGACAAACCAGAAAAGAGGAGGATTGGGAAGTACCTCTGGAGGCTATTTCTGAACAGCAGACAGATGGTTGGGATGGTTACATGTACATAAGAAAAGAAGAACAGACAACTAGTTGATCTGCTTATGGCAGGGAACCGGGAAGGAAAAAGCACAGGCCCTCTGGAGAAGGAATACAAACAAAAAGTGGGCAGAGAAGGATAAGCGTTCCCACTGCCAGGTGAAAAGTATGTTCGCCTGAATCTCTCTCAAAAGAGTGCTGTAAAGTTATCTGCAGTTCCTGATTTACTAGGAAATTCCTCAAGCAACTGTACTGACATGCATATATTTAAATTAAATGTTCAGTGTGGTTTTTGTTCCAGTCTTTTACTACTTCTATTTCATTATTCCTCTATTTCTTCTTTCAAGCCTATTTCTAGCATTACTTCCTTTAACCATTCTTCTAAAGACAATTTCTTCAGCAGGACCCCACAGGCACCTTGTTGCTTTGCAGAGGCATGATTTGTGTTTACATGCGTGTTTGGGGCTCCAAAACCAAGCTCCAAATCAGACGGTCATTTGCCGGAGACAACTTGTTGACGTCGACAGATTCCTTTTCAGTCGTGCAATAAAGTAAAACGTACAGCTCCACCTGCTGGAGGAGCCTCCTCCACGGATCATCACGACGTATTTTCTACAGTACACTTCGGGTGGGCGCAGAGTCGGTGCGCTGAAAGGTACTGGGGAATTTCATTTAGCCTGCCATTCACGCAAGCCTGTCTGCTTTGCTCCTGTGCACAGTTATGGAGTTTGTCCTCTGCACTAAGTCTCTATCAACAAACAACAACCAAACAATAAATAAATAAAGTAACCAAAAAACAGAACAGCTAGGTGTTCACAAAACAGGAAAATGTCATTTATTTACAGCTTGACAAAATAATAAAGATCCACTTCACAAGAAATCTGGAGGAAACTAGTCATCATCCCCATTTCTGCATTTCAACTCATTTCTTTGCCATGGCAGCATCTCAGCCGCGTTGCTCCCTGTTCAGTTCCTCTAGCAAGTCAGTAAGGATCATCCCATGCCACAAGGGCCAAGTAGCCAGAGCTGGTCCTTTCAAGTCCATAAATTCTTCCAAATTTCATTGAAAGAAGAAGGTATGCAGGCAGAAGTTAAGTTGGTAATGAGACAATTAGAAACCCACAAAATATTCCCGTAGGAGCATGAAGACTATTGCAAAAAAGTCAGCTAGAAATTTAAAATGTAAGTTTGTGTTGACAAAAAGTTCCTCCTGGGAAAAATGTTTTTCCCCACAAGGAATCAGCTACATGGCAAGACTATTTGCATTGTCTTACAGATATGGGAAATGAAATAGAACAAAGTTGTAGAAGCTAAGAGTACAGATCTAAGAGGAAGATACTTGTAGTCTAACTGTTAAAGCAACAGTACTGAGAAAAGACAACAGTTTTCAAGGAGGAATATTATTTTGCAAAACACTTAGCAACTGTGGTGTCTGAATGACAGTATTGATAAAAATGCACACCATAACTAAATATAAACTTCTTCTCCTACTGTAAATGTGGAGATGATCACAACATGGTGTAAAATTTCAATATGGACATACCAACATTTGAGATAACAAGGTAAAACTGCATAATCAGCTCCTGTATTCAAAAATACACATCTAAGCTGATTTTCTAGTTAAGTCCCAAAATATCACTCATCACCCAACAGGATCAGGAGGCAACGCAGTTGTGAAAGACCTCTCATCTGGTACAAAGACGATCACTAGCCTAACAGAGCTCTGCAATGGGAATTTCTGCAATATGCCAAAAGAAGGAGAGGACAAGAGGAAACTAAGGACCTACTAAGCTATAACTTGTAACTACATAAACCAAATGTTTATCACCAAAAAAGTTTGACCAAATCCAGGGAAAATCATTTTACAAGTGGCAAAGCTCCAAAATAGTGATGCTGATGCCTCACATAATGTACAGGGAATGTTTTCTTTGAAGACAGCAAGTATCCAAGTGTGAGATCTGTGATCAATATAGAACACAAAATGAAAAAGCAAGCCAGACACCAAAAAGAAATCATGATTGCAATTTAATTCCACACTCATTAGACAGCACCCAGGGAGAAGACCAATGACTGTGTGTACTTTAAATTAACTGCATGTTAAATACACAGCCTTCCTCCTTGATAGCATACATCTCCCTTACCAGTTAGGGGTTCCTTCCTTTGCAGTTTCTTTCTACTCTCTGAAGCCTTGAAAGAATGAGATTTCATAAAATGAAATAAGTTACTTGTACTTGTTACAGAGTATCGCTGATCTTTTTATCCAGGAGCTTAATGTAGCTATCTATATGTACTCAAGGCATTTAGCAACTTCAGGAAGTACCATCAGCAATTAGAAGAATTTAGAATTAGATGGGATAAAAACTTGCACTGTTCTTTCTGAAATTACTTGAGTGAAGTACTGGCTGTATGATTTCCTGAAGGCCTGACACTCACTGATTCAAACAATCCAGTTAGGAAAAGTCAAGTGGATTGTCTAAAATAGCATTAAATTCATTTTCCCACTGCCCTATCATTTAGAAGTGAAGTATTACCAGTCAGTTTCCTGACTATGACAGACACAAGGAAAAAATCTTGGATCCAAAAGTTAATTTTCCTCAAAATCTGGCAAACGTTCAGGTTTGATTTTCTTATTTGCTTGCTGACTCCTGAATTTTAGGTACAAAAGTAGACATTTTAATTTCAGTTAATATCTATTTTGCTGCAATTTAGAAATAGAAGCAGAGCACTCAAACACTGAGGTCTCAACGGAAGTTACATCCAATACCCTGTCCAGTATTAAGCATGCAAGAAGTCTCATTGATTTTAATAGGACTGCAGGCTTCCTCGTGCTGACTTCATTTAATATAGAAATAATATCTCTTTTGTCTCCTAGCGAAAAAGAGAGCAGAGGAAAGCTGATTGTCTGGGCAAACTCAAAACAGAGACAACAGATCTTTTTGATGTGCAGTAAGTCAATCAGGCAAGGCGGGAGGCTATTTTGGCAAATGTAACTCCCATTTCATGAAGAAGGATCTGGGAAGCTACAGGCCAGACAGACTCACCTCAATCCCTGAGAAGATTATACAGCAAATCTACCTGAACACCATTTCTGAACACACAAAGGAAATAAAGCTGACGACTGCTTCAGTACACAAGAGGACAGAAGTGGATGCCATCACTTTGACTTTAGTATATATATATATTTTTTTGCCATAGTTTCACAAAATGTTTTTTCATCTGTCTGGGAAAGTACAGTTTGTGTAGGTAAAACCCTATCTGGACTGCCAGCCTCAAAGAGCTCAAAATCCAAAGGGCAGCCAGTTGCTAGCAGTGCTGTGTTTGCAAGTGCTGATCAGTGTCAGTAGGTATTGCTTGATACCTGCATTAACAAACAGCACACAACCAGTGACTGCCTGTTACCAACATGCTACAGGCAGCAGGGCATGGTGTTTGCCAGAGGATCTCTAGCTTGCATGCTGTATGGTGCTATTGATTCCTAGTGATGTCACCAGAAAGCTTGTACAATAACTACATAAACTGTGTTGCACTTTTTGCCCTCTGCCCTTTGTCCTTTGACTGAACACCACTGAAGTGAGTCTGATCTCACTCACTTGACCACTGCATTTTGTGTATTTATAAACAGTGATTACACCACCTCTCACTCTTCTCCACGTTGAAGATTCCTACCTTCCAATTTCTTTAAATGTTAATGTAAGTGCTAGGAATGAAATCTCTCTAATCAAGCTTCTTTTTTTGAAAAACTAAAGAATAATTTATCTGGAAATAATATTCATTTTTTCCAAGGAAAGTATAAAGCATTCCCAAAGTAAAAGCCACCTCAGAAGATACTTAGATTCTTCATAACTCCCATCAGTCTCTGCTTTAACTAAATAGAAAACACCTGCATGAGTGATTTCTGCCTGCAAGATGTTTTTGGTCATACCTTGTGGCACGTAACTCTTCACCTTCTGTCATCTGTTAGAGATCTGAACATAAAGGGCTCATGGCCTGTTCATTTGTGTTGGTTTGTTTGATGGTCCAGAAGAACAGCAAGTTGTGTTTGTTTGCTTTGTTTCTACCCTAAGACTTCATGAAAAAGCACACTGTGCATCAGCACTTGCCTTATGCCATAGATTTCCAACCTTTTGGCTTGCCTGGGCTGCACTGAATGAAAAGGAATTGTCTTGGGCTGCATATTTGTACTTTGCTCCAAAAGTAATCCCTCCTATTTATTTCCATGGAAACTACAACAGATACAATGAACACACGAACACTATTCGATAGAGCAAATTTTCAGCTACAAAACAGTATTTTTCAACATAGTCAATAGCTATGGGTTTTCACCAGCAACGAATAAGAGCCTGCATGCTGCTCTCACAAAAATCTGCACCAGTGGAGGTGACTCACAGTCACTGTCATGAATGCTGAAATACACCACCCACCCTCTCACTGTGCTCACATCCTTGGTTTGGTCTCCATAAACATTCAGCAAGCATCAATGAATGCCAATGGGTGACATTTGTTCTGCATGAAAAAGTTCAGATGTCGTTTTGTCAGACTGCTCCTCTGCTGCAATCTGCCACACAGCAACAAAATGAAATGGCATACTCATGGGAAGGTTCAACTTCTACTGCCATACCACCAACATAATAAAATAGGAAGCATTACTTTCAGAGCAGCCCTCATAGAATACACGATACAGTTAATGTATGCAAGTAACAATAGTTACTTTAATTTTTAATATTTTTATTAAAACATAAAATATTTGACCTTGTTTTTGGGAAATGAATGCATCAGTCTGCTTCCTGAATTTCATCCTTGAAAAGAGTAGTTCACAAATGCACATAGTGCCAAAAAGTGATGATGTGAAGAAGGCGTGATTGTGAAGTGAGGGATGAGTTTCTCTGTAAAGAAAGGGTTTTAAATGACTAGAGAGAGAGAGAAAGATCAAATTTTTCAAGTCGAGTATGTGATCATAACTCTGTATGTTCCATTTCAAAATCTGCAGGTAAGATATTTATGTCGACTGAAAACAGTCATAAATATACAAAAAAATTGATGATTTTTCAGCAATCTTGAATCCCATTCTCAAATTCCTTTATCAAAATTGAAAGCACGGCCGCATATTTTTTGCAGTTCACAGGATTGCGTTCAGCAACCAGTGTATCACAGTGCCTACAACTATTTGCCATCACTCCCACGTCCAGGTCTCAGCTCACAGTGCCAAAGGCACAGCGACGTGCGGTTGTTGTGAACGACACGTGAGCACCCAGGGCTGCGCCAGGCCTTCTGGCAGGGACAGCCGCCACCATGATGGCGCGGGGTGCAGGCGGCCACAGGATAGGCTGTGGAAGGCAGCATGAGGCCCACAGGTTGGACATGCAGAAAGCCACAACATATATTAAACTCATCCCAAAGACAGCTTTCAGGCCAAATACTGTCACCTACAGCAATGCTTACGACAATTGCCTTTTGATGATGTGAGGCTGATGGAAGACTACTGTGGAGGACACTGAATGAGAAGTCTTGCAGTCACGTGCAATTTTAGGCCAGTTTCCTGACTTTATATCTCAGGTATGCACTAAAGTTCTTTATTGATGAAAAAAAGTCTTGGATATAAAGTGCTGCCTGACTGAAAGCAGCTCTTTGCACATACAGGGCTATCAGATTTGAGTTTCTTTTAGCTGCAGAATAACATTCCACCTAATTCTCCTATCATGTTTGAAATTTGAGCTCAATAATGCAGGGAAACATTCCCTCTGATAATAATAAAAGTAAATAAAAACTCCTGCAACTTACCACTAGCAGCAAAAACAAAGCAACAGTAAACTGTCCAGAAACAACGATACCAATCTTGTGGTGCACTGCTTGTATACATAATATATGTATGGTAAACCACAGAACACCATACATGCAGTGAATTTTTAAATCTATTCGAGAGACTGTCAAAAGCAATTTCTGATCCCACTAACATCCATTGATTTCAGCAAAATTGTAATCAGGATAAAATGAAGAACATCTGAAGCCTGGTTTAGTGTTAGATATGGAGGCTGGCAGCCCTGCAGCAGGGGGGTTGGAGCTTGATGATCCTTGACATCACTTTCAACTCAAGCCATTCTATGATTCTATGAAAACTGTACACCAGGTCTATTAGGAACACAGATGAGTCAAGATTGGAAACCATATACTGAAATTTTGTTCTAATCCAAAGAAGAAAAGTGTAATTTGTGACAGTCTTGCTCTCTTGCATGTAAACATTAAGTAGAAACACAAAACGTCAAACAACACGCCTCCTGAACTCTGCAGCTTACAAGAATTCCTCTTAAAATGTAACTATATCTTTCTATCAATGCAAACAGTTTATTATCATCAACCTTAATTCAAGTTGGGTTGCAACAAAAATAACACCTAAACTTTAGCAGGACTAAGATTCCATTAAATCTAAGGAGCAATGTATTTTGGATATTATACAAGTTTGTGGATGTATCTTTAAAAATATTTAAGTGACTTGCTGAAGATACCTCCTTATTGTCGAGCATCAAGTTTCATAACTATAGGCAGAAGATTTGTTCCCATATGTGAAGTTTGTTTTCAGAACAATGTGTCCCCAAAATATCCCTGTAATTTACAAAATTTACAATCAATTTTACTATATTCTCAATATATCTGAAATTGACCGAAGGCAACATTGTTTCTCACTTGCATAAGAAGAATAAAAGAGCACAAACTGGTCTACTATTTATTCATAAAAACATTCTTGTAAAATACACTTCTTACAGATTTCAATAGCTGAACAAAAGCCAAGTTCTATTTAGCTGCATTTATATAATCCTTCTGGAGTCAAGAGCATGTCAAAGAACTAGGCCTTACATTTACCCAAAATATTAATTTGTCTGGAAAGCTAAACAACAAAGTCATCAGATTGAAACTACGGGATTGTTTATAATAAAGTCTGCTGGCTCTCCAGATCTTGGCCCCATGTAAGCTTCTACCAGCACCAGTGATGAGTAATTCAACTGGAGGCAGTGTAAAATGAGTATGTGAGAAAGCAATCGTGCCTTTGGAGTCTAATATCGACATCTTCAAAACTTTCATTTAAAACAAAAGTTTTCTCCCTTGATTCACATTACACTTTTCTTCCTAGAAATCCTGGCAGGACAACAGTGTCTCTTTTCCTGCTTGCTCTTTTACTCCTTTTCCTTTGAGGTACATAAAAATTACGCAGCCCTCAGAACAGCTGCCAAGGACAGTTCAGCTAAGAGTGTTGTAACAGGCATCGCATTTCGCGTGTCTCTTAGCCAGCCTTGATGTAATGCAGAAAAGATCAGATGATCTTAGGCATGTGTGAGTAGAGGAGAGACCAATCTACCAGGTGAAAGCTACCACAGAAATAAGTTGTGCAAAGGCGAGTTTACTTTCCTGGAAATATTCCAGCCTTGAAACCTGTGGAAAGTCCCTCAGTTGGAGCTTCAAAGCTTAGAAAACTACTTAGGAAGCTGACTGCTTGCATTTCTTGCATCTCCTGAATCTCTCTGCAGGCATTCGCTGCCAGTTTTTAGTGACTGAATTACCACACATCAGAGAGATTCTTCATTTCTGCCTCCCTTCTCAGGTATGTGCTGTGGAGTACAGCAAGAGCCTCTAAGAACCATAGGCTTGAGGAGAAGACAAGTCTGTTAAAGGCCAGGCCACTAGGGATCATAGAATCATAGAATCCTTAGAGATGGACCTTCAAAGGTCATCTAGTCCAGCTCCTCTGCAATGAACAAGGACATGCACAGCTAGATCAGGTTGCCCAGCCCTTGATCAAGCATCACCTTGAGAGTCTCCAGGGGCATCCACCACATCTCTGGGCAATCTGGGCAGGGACAACAGAAAACCACAGCCAGTAATGGAAAAAGGGACTTAGGTTAGATCTTAGGAGGAAGTTTTTGACCCAGAGGGTGGTGAAGCACTGGAACAGGTTGCCCAAGGAGGTTGTGGATGCCCCATCCCTGGAGGCATTCAAGGCCAGGCTGGATGTGGCTGTGGGCAGCCTGGTCTGCTGGTTGGTGACCCTGCACATAGCAGGGGGTTGAAACTCGGTGATCACTGTGGTCCTTTTCAGCCCAGGCCATTCTATGATCCTACGATTCTATTGATAGCCAGTTTGCAAGCATATGTTCCTGGGACAAGAGTAGAAAGAGGTAATTGCCTTTCTCTTACTTAAAATTTTGGGTTTGCTCCTTGATGATTAAGACATAAAATAAGATACTTCTTTCATTCTCAATTAAACACTATTTTAATTAAATCCAGTTTTTATACTGCCTCTCTCTTCCCAAAAATCTAAAGACAAACACAAAATGTCAGGACCTTCTTTTCATTTTTTATTAAAAGGTTGGTTATAAAAAAAAAATTCTTGACTTTTCTTCAAATGTCAGTGAAAGTTATAAATAGGAAGGGAGCAGAAAAACCTTTTACAGTGCACTTATAACAGTACCAAATCACTGCTCTGCACCACAATTAAAATCATACATTATGACAGTGATGTGATACATCTCCGCATGCGGTCTTTCAGGATGCAGCAAAAATCAGTGCAGTTTTTATTCTGTCTGTCAACCATTTATATATATATTTTTCTAATAGAGTACTCATAAAAAATGAGATGGTAAGGTATACTTTGTTTTAGATGCTGTGATGCAGGTAAATTTAAATGCATTTTCCAAGTGCTAAAAGTAACATTATTGCATGTCCTTCAAGCCTGCTACTATAAGAGATGGAAAACAAATAAAAACCCTGGGAAAAATATATTTTTAGCTGGACAAAAGAACCGCAGCTTGTTTGGAAGAATGTGACAAGGATAGTTATGTTGTCTTGAGAATTAAATTAGAGTTGCAGGTGTGAAATTACTTTTGATATTTAGATAATTAAATTAATTTAGGAGATGAATTCATGCTGACATTTATGAACGTGGGTGCTGATACAGCTCAGTCTGAAAATGAAATGTGAAAGCCCTTTAAAGCTGAAGCCATTTAAAGAGGCTCTTGTGAGTCCTATGAACGGTTTTCTTTACAGTGAAGGATCATCACAGCAGAACTGTTTGTTGTTGCTTTGGTTTTTTTTCCAAAAACTAATTTTGAACTGTAATGTACAAGTAATTTTAAGTGTCTAAGGCACACTAAAAACATAAATCAATCTGTATCTCATTCTATCTTCTAACCACTCTTATTAAGATAGTCACGAACATTTTGTTCTTTTATACTATGTGAATTAAGGGCAAAGAAAATTGCAAAGGCAAATGCGTTTTCTATTAAGTAGATAGAAGACCAAAAAAATAATGACAGCATCAAATCTTGAACACGTAATGAATTTCACCAGGGAAAACAGATCTAAGCTTAAGCGCTCATAGGTGTTTTTGCAGTACTGTGTTATAAATTGGTGAGAAACCCATTTGCCGGCCTATTTAAAACCCACATCTGTGAAGTTCCCCTCCAAGTTGACTTGGCCACAGAATGACGTGCCTGTGACGTTACGTACCTCAAGATATTGTGCTGAAACATCTCTGCAGAGAGCATTTCTAGAACCTGCAGATGCATTTTAAAGAAGAAGGGAAAAACAAAACCCTATTTCACACCTGCTCTGCAGAAATATTCCAAGATGGCACTGCATTTGGTCACAGCACTGTTAGTTTTAAGAGCAGGAGACAGAAATCCAACACTCAAGATGGGAGGCTGTGGATATTTAAAAGCCGTAGAAAATAAGAAACACAATCAAAATCAGAAAAAAAAGTATCAGTGGCTGAGAAAAGAAGTCATATCAGACTAGAAAGATTTTCTTGAGCTCTGACAATTGGAGCAGCAGTAGCTCTGTTAAAACAAAAAAACAAACAATAAAAAGAAACACCAGAAACCAGGCCTTTGATTCGGTGTCTAGAACAGGAAAGATGTTTGCACCGAAAACAAGTTCTGAGTTTCTGTAATCCATACCGGAAGTAAAAAATTTAACATCACTTTGCTGCTGGCCATATTTCTTTAATTCTTCATCTTTTTTATTTATTTAACTGCTCTCAGACCTTTAACAGATGTTTCTGCCTATACAGGTAATACAAAACGTGCATACACCAAGATCAAGGTGTCTAAATCACTAGCATTGCATCAGTGGCAAAAAAGGTGTAGGAGTAATCTCAGAAGGTAAGTCCAAATTGCTGTTTAAACAACACAACTATTCTTTATAACTCAAAGGACTGAGAAAATTAGGTTATTTATTCATCCAGGACCAATAAATAAACACTGTAATTGATAACTGAACAACAAAAGTGATACTAAAACTAGAAGGCAATTCACAGAAGAGCACACCATAAATGTGATGTATGTTCCATGAAACCTGAGCAGTTCCATGATTCTGTGTACATGCACAGGTTCCTGTGTATTTTCAGGCAGGCAAGTCTACCACAAGCAGAAATCTGCACTGGCTCAGATGTTTCAAGAGAAGCAGGGAAAATGGATTAGTAGATATTCGATTCTAATGTCTCCTATGAATGTAGCATATGCATTATTTTTAACTCCTACAGGAGAAATTAGACAACAATTTTGTCTGAAGCCAGTAGAATTTTATGTTGTCTCCTGCTGTTTTTTACAGCAGTTTTACTATTTAGTGACAGAGATGTAAAAGTCCAGTAGCACACTGCAAACTCACTATTCAAAGCAATCATTTATAAAAAATATTTTAAAAGTCAGCCATATTTGAAGTGCTTAAATTTTTTTTCTAGTTTTGATTAATGACACTTGATGAAGCAGAAAAGAAGCCACAAAGATTTCAGCAAAAAACAGGCAATAAGAATATAAATGAAAAAATGCCACTACTTCCTTGTCATTTTCATCCTATTTTCTGTGTTTCAGCATCTATCCTCTGCACTGAACCAGACCTTTCTGTCATTTGTTGATGTTTCCTCTGTCCCAAGCTTTCCTTCTCATTCTCTTTTTCTTTCATCTTCCTGTGTCCCTACTGCAGCTGCCTACAGGCATGACAACTGGTGCTAGTGACTGCCATGATTTGGATACCTATTTGCAAGGAACTAGAAGTAAGCTTTTTCTGTATCCATTTTGTGCCTCTTTAGGACTGCATTTTACTTTGCAAAAGAAATCCCTACTTTCCAAACCAGACATATTGTTCAAATGCATGACCCCAGGGTATTCAGCCGATAACGAATTTTGATTTTTGTAGGAACCTTACAGTTCTGCTTTCAAGTGATGTATTAAACATGATAATTTGGAGCACTGGGATGTTTTACTAACAGCCTGCATCTTGTATGCTGAGGGTCTCCAGGCCCTTACGTGCACTGGAGCTATACATAAAAAAAGCTGCTGACAGGAATATAACTGCATACACCATGTACTCTTTCAAGAAGCTAACACCCTGTTGCCTTTGTATATTGCCAAAACAATTCCAAACGTCACAACAGATTTAGGGTCTCCGAAGATAAATCAGCTCATATCTGCCAAGAGGCATAATATGTCCCTGCTCTTTCCAAATAAATAATAGTTCAATGCTGAGACAAATAGCGGGAAAATCCTCTCCACACATGACTAAAGACACATTCTAGAGCTAGACAATGAAAGGTATTCAGTGTATGCTGAAGGAAGAATGCCATTATCCTTTCCTCAATCAAGCATTTCCACAATGACAAAGTAAAATTGATTTCTTAAAACAACACCAAATTGTCAGGCTTGGCTTGGCCCTCTAACACTTCTGGTTCGTGGTGTTCACAGCACTTGTGGGATGCACAAATTGAGTGCATATGTGCATGAAGGGGTTATTGCCTTTTTCAGCAAACTTTACCCAGTCGTTAAAGAAGCAGTCAGACTTAATGTCAGGTCACACTAACTGTCAAGGTAAAGAAATCTACCAAAGATGCAGGGCTTGCCCCTAAGAAAGTACTGCTATTATTCTAATCATTAATAAATCTCCTTATACAAGCTGCTAATCAACCCAATTAAAAATACAGAACTCTTAAAAGAGATGAAAGAAATCAGTTAGCTGATTTAAACAAAATCAGATGAAATTTTTTCTTTTATCAGATCATCTAGGTGGCAAGTATACACCAACTTCACTTCATAAGATTCATGTAATGTAGAGGCATTTCCATCCACTTCATACAGATGTGGAACAAAGATGCAGAGAGTCAGCTCTCCACTTTAACTGCCATTCAGCACAGAGCTGATGTTACCATGGAACTATCTATTATAACTCTAACTATCTATTATGACTCTATCTATTGTAATTCAAATTTCAACCCTGAGTAGAAATATACACTTTAGCATCTCTATTCAAAATAACTATTTTCTTCCTCGCATGTATATTGCTCAACATTTATCTGGACTGAATTCATCTGCCTTTTTATTATCTAGTCATTCAATATCAAGAGGTCCTTTTGCATACTTTTGCTGTTGGCCTTCATCAGTTCTACTGTAACTCTGTAACAATCCCCCCCCCTCCCCAAAAAATCTGTCTGCGCATTAATCCTCTTATTGTGTCACTTGCAGTATGCTATAGAACATAAACTCCAGCTGAATTTACAGAATAATTCAGACTAGAAGAGACTTTGGAGTTCATCTAATCCAACCTCCTGCTCCTTGTCTAACTCCTGTAATAACCCTCCCCTACCCAGAAACCACATTAATTCCTTCCTGCCTTGACGACAGTAGAGCTTCTGGCACCATCCCCTCTAATTCCTAATGCACAAACTGATATAATATAGACTAGATAAGTAGATGGTGAAATGGGAGTGACGATTGGCTGAACGGTCAGGCTCAAATGGTTGTGATCAGCTGTAGGCAGCAGTGGTGCACCAATTAAATCAACATGGGAGCAGCACTCCTTTATTTGGGGTGACAAGACTGAGCATATTCTCAGCACTTCTGTAAATGATACAAAATTAGGAGGAATGGCTGCTGCAGCAAGCAGTGGTGCTGGAAATCACAAGGATCTGAGAAGGTTGGGACAGTGGGCAAAGAGGAATCTTATCAAGTTCAGCAAAGGGAAATCCATGTCCTGCACCAGGACCAGCACTGGCATTTGCTGAGAACTGACAAGCTTTGCAGAAAAGAACACAGGAGTCTCACTGAAGAAAAAATTGTCCATGGGTCAGCATTGTGCTCGTGCAGCAGAGACAGTCAACAGCACCTTGAGCTGCATTAGGAAAATTCCTGCCAGAGGACTGAAGGAGGCTTTTTGCCACCTCTGCTCAGCACAAGAGACACACTTGGAGTTTCATGTCCAGTTTTAGACTCCCCAGTAGGGCAGAGATATGGACATGCTGGAGATGGTCCACCTCTCAACATGATCAAGGGATGAGGATATCAGACAGACAGGGAGAGGCTGCAAGATTCCGTGAAGAGAAGGCTCAGGGGAATCTTATAAATATGTGCAAATATCTGATGAATGGTGTAAAGAAAACAGAGTCAGACTCCTCCCAGTGGTGCTCACTGACAGGACAAGTGGCAACAGACAAAAGCAGGAAATTTAACTTAAACATAAGACTTGTTTGTTTTTTAAATTGTGAGGCCAGTTAAACACAAACATTACCCAGAGAGGCTGGGGAGGTTCCATCCCTGGAGATTCTCAAACTGTACATGGTCCTAAGAAACCTAGTCTAGATTTAGCCTGCTTTCAGCCAGGCATTTGGACTAAATGATCTCCAGAGATCTCATCCAAACTTACGACTTCTATGACTGTTTAGATAGATAGCATACATTCTTTCGACTTGCCTTTCTTCATAACCACAGATTTTATTTCTTTATTACAGCTTCTATCAATATCACATAATTGAAAAGTCTTTAAATCTATTCTGACAAAATATCACATTTCAAAACTAAATTTGCCACACAACAAAAAGAAAAGGCAAAGATGATTTACAAAAAAAGGAAGTTAATGTTACTTCCAAGTACATCACCAATGCCAAAAAAATCACTGGCTCACATTAGAAGAGGGTTGACAAACTTCTGGCACCTGAAGTCTGCAAGCAGTTCAAGCACAGCTGCTGACATGGACCTGCATCACACATCTGTCAGCAAGCTTGTGGGGGCCTGGAGCCTATGAGGTCAGCTGTGCCCTGTGCTGTGGAAATGAGCTGCAGGAGCCAGCCTCCAAATTACACTGAGTCCCAGCTGAGTGCCCTGCCTTAGTTACCATCACCACTGTCATATTCTATTAAAGAACTTCTGCTGAAATTTCTTCTGGCCCTACATTGCTGATACCTGTGTTCCAGCTCATACTTATCTGAAGCACTGACTGCGGTTAGTAACTCAGATGAGATTTGTGGTTACTCTGGTTGCCTGGTTTAACTAAAAATATTTCTACAAGAAATCAGGAGAGATGCTGTCAAGGAAGAGGAACGGTAGGTGGTATCTACATAAAAGCAGAGACATTAAGAGTTGCGGAGATGCAGTACAGGTATCAGGGAATAATCATTAGAGCACAGTATGAAGCCTATTTACAGAACTGACATTATTTTATAGCTTTTTCTTTCTTTCTTTCTTTCCAAATGTGGATTACTTGTCTGAATGTACTATCTAAGCCTCTTGGCATGAAATGTGAGACACTACAGAAAGCGCTGTAAAAGATCAAGATGAGCACTTCTCCATGGGGAAAAGAGAGGAGGACAGTGGGACAAACTACTGGTCAAAGCAAGACAGATACATTTCACTAGACTACAAATTTACAGCATGAAAGAACACCGACAGTTAAGCATTGTTAGGAGAAAATTAAATGAGCTATGACTTACTGAAAGCTAATACGGAGATCAAAAGTGGTCTGCTTTCCCTCAAATACGGAGAAGGACATTACTCTCTAAAAGAGATCCACGTGGGAAGTTTTGAGGTGAATCATAGAACGGCTTCTGGTGGGAGGTACCTCAAAGATCATCTAGTTCCAACTTCCCTGCTCTGGAAAGGGCTGCCACCCACTAGATCAGGCTGTCCATGCCCCATCCAACCAGGCCTTGAATACCTCCAGGGATGGAGTATCTACAACTGCTTTGAGCAATCTGTGGCAGTGCCTCACAGACCTCTCAGTGAAAAATTTCCCCCCTGACATCTAATCTAAATATCCCCTCTTTTAGTTCAAAGCCAGTTCTCTTTGTCCTATCACTATCCTATCAGATCACACAAAAAGTCAGACCCCCTCCTATTTATAAGCTTCCCTCAATTGCTGGAAGCCTTCAATGAGGCCCCCCTCTCTTCTCAAGGCTGACACAGGTTCAGCTCCCTCAGCCTCTCTTCTTTAGGAAGGTGTTCCAACCCTCTGGTAATCTGAATGCCCCTCCTTTGGACCTGCTTCAACAGCTCTGCACCCTTCCTGTCCTGGGGGCCATAGGCCTGGATGACAGCATCCAGACAGAGCCTCACAAACCCAGCTTAGAGTGGGACAATCACCTCCCTCGCTCTGCTGGCCACCCTTCTTTTCATGGAGCCCAGGACACAGTTGGCCTTTAGGGCTGTAAGCACACACTGCTGGCTCACGTCCTTTTTTTTTTGTCCAACAGGACTCTCATGTCCTTCCCTGCAGGGCTGCCCTCAAGGAGTTCTTCTTCCAGTCAGTACACATGTATGAGATTATTCCAACCCAAGTGCAACACCCTGCATTTGGTCTTGTTTTATCTCATTAAGTTCTCCTGGGCCTACTTCTCAAGCTTATCCAGATCCAGATCCTTTTGGATAACATCCCTTCCTTCTGTTGCACCAACTGCACCACTCAGCTTGGTGCAATCAGCAAACTTGCTGAGGATGCACTCAATCCCACTTCCCAGGTCATAAATTAAGACGTTTCCTAGACAGATTACTGGGAGACATTATTCATCACTGACCTCCGTCTGGACATAGAGCTCTTGACCACAAACCTTTGGCTGCGGCTGTCCATCCAATTCACTACCCATTGCCTTGTCAATCTCTCAAATTCATTTCTCTCCAATTTAGAGATAAGGATGTGGTGAAGACCAAGTAGGCAACATCAATTATCCTTTCTTGATCCACAGAAGCTGTAACTCTATCATAGAATTTTGCTTTTACTGGAACAGAATTGCTCTAGATGAAGAAAATCAGACCAGTTATCCTCCCTTAGCAATATAATTGAGACCATCCTGAAAAACAACTTTCTACCCTTGATAAGAAAACTAGTCCTGCACAACAGGCAGCCTGCATAGCAAAGTACATACTAACCTATCAAAATGCAACAAGTCTATCCTGCAGTCAAGATGCTCACTGGGCAATCAAAATGAGGTTGTTGAAGTGCTGGAGTTGTAGGAGGTGCTCTTTACTCTTGTAAATCCAGGTCTTAGGTGCTTTAACTCCTATATGTTTATGCTGTTCTGATTTCAGCCACTTGAGAAGAGTCATTAGATAACTGGTAACTTTTTCACAAATGCTCATGTCAATAAAGGCAGGCAGAGATTTACTCCGTTGATCATGCATATGGAAAGTGAAAGATAGTAACATAGTGAAGGAACTGTAGATACAGGGATGTAGTCTAAAGACAAATGTTTCAGCAATAGGGTTATCTTAAACAGTCACTACACTCTGAGCTGTGCCAGATACACTGTTTTTGTGAACAGTGTAAATTAAACTGGCAAACTGGTCCAGCTGCAGAGTCTTCTTGGGCAGGTTGTTTTTATTTTTGGATCAGCTCTCTAATCTGCTTTCCTGAATGCCCACACAAATGCTGAGGTCAGCACAACACAGAGGGCTGTGGAAGGGTGGGCACAAGCAGAAGTAGAGACTGCTGACAACTGAGACCAATCACGGCCAAGAGAATCCCATTTATGAGAAAAATATTTACTAAGACAATTGTTTGATGGAGGGTGAAGCTCATAATGTAATTTTTTGCTTAGTGGAATCATTAACAGTTTCCTCTCTCAGACAAAAAATAACATGGGGACCTAGTATCTTCCTCTATCCCTCTGTCAACACTGGTTTTAATGGTCTAATAGATGCACATTATTATAGGTTTGTAACTCACTTCCTAGAGTAGCAAGTTAACAGTCACATTTATAACCACTCACAGAGATACTTTTTGTGATATGAGCATAAAACATTCTAGCAATAAAATTAGACCAAGACAGAAAGTGAAACAAATCCCTCAGAGGTTATGCTTCAATGTTTTAATGTCATAAGCAGAAAGCGCTGTGGCTGAAAGAAGCAATCCTGCTGCCTGTCAGACTCCTCTGTCAGATATGCTTTAACCTTTCAACCAATAGCACTGCACATCGAGTTATGTGCTGAAAAGGATCAGAGATTTGATCTGGGTCACAAGTAACCTTTATTCATTTACTTGCTTGGTTTTGCCTGGTTAATTTTAACTACTTCAATGCTTGGATATGAAAACATCTGTGTCAGCAGCTAAAAAGGCACGGGTGTGAACAGGGAGGGACTGGGGGAAATTGTAGAGAGAGCAGTGCTTGCTTGCACGGGTTTAAAGTTTGAACTGTGAAATGATGCCCCAAGTTTTTTTTGGTTTTTTTTTTTGAGAAGGGAAAGCCTCACAAAAAGTGGAAATGCTCGTTCTTCAGCAAAAGCATGTGACAAATCCACAACCAATACCTGCATCATTTAATGGTCCAAGAAAGTAAAAAGAACTCCAGCTTTGGAAGATTCCAGTTGCTTTAATTAACAACAATTCTGCTGCTAGTTGATTCATATGGAAAGTAAGATTCCCATAAGCACATACTCCAATTTAACTTGTGCCAGGAATGTATCTTTCCCAGGTGCTCTTACTGTGAAAAGACATAATAATATCATCTCACAAGTAAGTCCTGCAGGATATATTGGACTGATTTTCAAAAGGAAGGTGAACAAATCATCAGGATAACTTTCTGCTAAGAACGTATGAAAATTCTCAGTAGTGATAATGCAGAACCATTTGCCATGGAAATCAAATTCTGAATAATAAAGTACCCCACACATCTGCTTCCTGGGTAAACAATTTCTATCAAAGAGAGAACAGCTGTCTTATCACATTAAAAATATTCCGCTCCTTAGCCCTGACTTTAGCTCAGTGATGTTACAGAAAGGAGACTGCAGATAAACCACGGACAAAAATGGCAAACATATGACATAAACTGCAGAAATTATTACAAAGATGCAGGAATTAACACTACAGCAAACAAACAAAAACAAACAAAACTATCTGCACTTGTCAGATTGGAAGATATTTTGCAACTTTGAAGAAAGCCATGATGCAGCTGATGATGCACTCATCACTGGACATAACAGGACCAGCTCCCACAATAACAGCACCATTCTTCCCTTCAACATGAAGATATAAGAAACACTCCTTGAGACTTGCACTGACACGTCCAAGAATCTGCAATTCTGCTGAAACACACAGCATGTAGGTATAGACTATAATAGCCAGACCATTCATTATGCCATCAAAACATCAAGATCCAGTGGTGTGAAAACTAACCAAGTGGGAGCAGAGACCCACAGAGAGACAGCAGCACTCAGAAAGTGCTATGGGCCACTTAGTCAGGACAATGACACTGATGACTGGAACTAATAGATACCCTCTAGATCAGCTGCCTCTGTCCTTACCAGTGACTTCAACTTGCCAGACATTAACAGGAAATATCATACAGCTGATACAAACAGCTCCAGCAGATTCCTACAACACCTTGACAATTACTTCTTGGTACAGGTACTAAGGAAGCCAACTAGGAAATGCGCTCCCCTTACATCTGTTGCTTATAAAAAAAGTCTCATGGGTGAAGTGGCCATCCTGGCCATTGTGTCCGTGAAGAAGTCAAGTTACTATCTCACCTTAGCAGACAGATGAATGCTAAGTAGCTAAGTAGTAGAAGAGAATAAAAAAGAGAAAAGGAAACAGGATAGCTTTAGAAACACATACAGCAGGCTGCATTTTTGTAAACACAACATATACATAGGTTATTCTTAAAGTAATGCTTCCTATCTATTTCCATGGAAATGACAACAAAAAGCACAACAACATTACTGGACAGAGCAAATTCTCAACTACAAAACAAAACACTGTTTTTCAACACAGTCACCACCATTAGCTATACATTTTTGCCAGTGATGAACAAGAGCCTGCACGCCACGCTCCTAAAAATCTGCACCAGAGGAAGTGACCCACTGTTGCTACTGCTGAAACACACCACCCACTGCCTCACTGTGCTCACATCCACTGTCTGCTCTCCAGAAATGTGCAGCAAGTGCCAGTGAATGTCAATGGATGCCATTTTTTTTCCACATGGAGGAATTCTGTGACACACATACGCACTTCCATATCAGACGCCATTTTGTCAGACTGGTTCTCTGCTGCGATCTGTCACATGGCAACAAATATAATGGAATACTGGTGGGATGGTTCAGCCTCTACTGCCATACCACCAATATCTGCCTCTAGCATCTTAGGGAAAACATCAAAAAACAGGAGGCATTAGTTTTGGAGCATCCGTCTTAGATCCTGTCGTAGATCCTGTCTTAGTCAGGTGATGAGAAAGAAGTCAGAGTTACCATCTCTCTGTGCTCCTCACTCAAAAACACTGAACAGTTTTGATGTCTTTATTTTGTTCCTATATCACATAATAAAAACTTTTTGCTATTCTCAGGTTAAACTACAAAATGCTTTTTGACTTTCGTAAGCTCCAGTGTGACTTCATTAGAGAGGTGAAATTTAAATTATTAAATTATTAAAAATTTAAATTCACATATATTCAATAAAGAAAAATAAGATCTTAGATATTTATCTCAGATGTTTAACAGCAAAAACTTATGGGAAGTGAGTGGACCCAACAAAACAGCCGCTGTGTTATCTATCAACTGCAGAAAAGCACTGGAAAACATACTGCAAAGAGACAGTTTTGCCTTGGAATTGAAATGCATGAACTAGGCCTAATGAGTCTCTTTCATTACAGTTAGTTATCTCCCACTTAGCAAATATATAAAATAAAAAGCTTCTGCTTTTAACAGGATAAGAAGGAAAATTAGAGGAAAAGAGAACTCAGAGAAATGTGAAATTTTTCCCCCTCACACAGCTTCTGGACTGCAATATAAAATGTGAAGCCATATTATTTTGAACGAAAGAGTATCAGAATTTTATGGAAGGACAGATTAGCAGCCAGGAAAAATCCTTCATCTTATGATTAACACTACAGTGCTAGAGAAGGCAACATCATTAGAGACTTGCTAGTCAAACAGCAAATCTGAAGCAACTTATCAAATGAGTTATCTATGGAGTCCTCTCTAACCTCATTGCATCAGTGCTACTATAGTAAACTTTAAACTGATGTTCATTATATTACATTTCTGTAATGATTTTTCTGGGTATTTCAAGCTACATGAATGCATGGTCAAGCACTTGGTTAAAAAAAAAAAAAAAAAGTATTTTTATTTGGAAAAAGAAATGTTGGTATTTATTTTACAGCCAAATTATCCTCTTTCTTGTTCACAGAAAACCTCGCTCCATATCTCAGAGCTCAATTTAGCCCATAGTTTGGTTTTATACATTAAAAATCGTGTCTTTGTCTAATGAGACACTTTTTATTTTATAGAATCACAGAACGGCCTGGGTTGAAAAGGACCACGATGATCACCTAGTTTCAACCCCCCTGCTGCGTGCATGATCACCAGACCAGGCTGCCCAGCCTGGCCTTGAATGCCTCCAGGGATGGGGCAGCCACAACCTGAGATAACGCTTTAGCTCTAGCACCACGCTGAGCAGATCGCCCGCCTGCTCACACCGCACACAGCTGGTATCAGTGCGTTCTCTGCAGCTTGAGACCTGAACTGCGGCACGGACATTCGTGCTTTCAGGTCTGAGTCTCCACGTCCCTCTCAGCAGCAGCTCGCCGCCGTGTGGTGACCACGGTTGCACCTCGGTGTGTCCAGAGAGCAACGACTGGTAAGCGCTAAGCCCCCTCCAATAGAGCAAGGTACCCTGCCTTGCCTGCTTGCTCGTCCGCTCGAGGTTTGCCTTGAAAATAACTCGTTTCACAGCGAGATAACAACCCTCCTCCCTACGCAGACGCTCGAATAGGTGGCTTACCGCTTCTCCTCGTCTGAACGGCGCACGTGAACCACACGCCCTCACTCCTCCTCTCCGCCCCTGAAGCTCTTTCAAGGAGGAGGACAGAACGCAGAGCCGTTGCCCTGGCGCTTCACGTCAGCCGCTCTCGCGAGAGCCGCCGAGCTGCTGTTATCTGGGGATCCCTGCATGAAGGAGCCGGCAGAAACCCCCCTTGTACTTCGTGATCAGTCGCTGCAGTTCTGGATGGGACAGCTCCGAAGCAGTCAACCTTGGCAATCACTTACTTAAGAACTATTAGTTTTGCTTTATTAGAATCATAGAGTTATAGAATGCTTAAGGTTGGAAAAGATCACCAAGTCCAACCATCAACCCATCGCCATCATGCCCACTAAACCATGACCCCAAGTGCCACATCTCCACGTTTCTTACACATCTCCTGGGGTAGGGACTCCACCACCTCCCTGGGCAGCCTGTGCCACTGCCTCACCACTTTCTGAGAAGAAATTTTGCCAAATATTCAAACTGAACCGTGTGTTGCAGAGAGATGCAACAGCCTCCTTGCTGCATTTCCCAAGAGGGTCACCTGGCAGAGAAGCTTCTACGGCATGGACATCCTGTAGGAACCACCAGAGCAAAGTTGGGATGTATATTATTGACAGCACGTACCACACAACCTCTGGAAGGGTGCTTGCAATGTCTTCTACAAACATGAATTTCACCTTACAGCCCTGTGCAGCGGAGATTTTCACCATGATGTTGAAACCCACATAAATAGCTGTTTCAGGTAGGTCAGCTTGAGATGCAAGACAGCAAAGGTTGCATCTGAATTTGAAAAATGTTAGATCTTCAGATCTTAAATTATAAGTGAAACTCAAGGGGTATCAAGTTCAAAAAAAAAAAAAAAACCAAAAAAACAAAAAAAAAAAAAAAAAAAAACCATCACCCATCCTGAAATCCAAGGCCATGTTAGAAGAAGTCACCTGCACGATTTGACCAGGTCAGACATCACATCCTTGGCAGTATGAGGGAAAAAGTGGTATCCAGGTTGCTAGTCCTGCTTGTTAATTGAATGGTCTAATGGTCATGTATGCTTGTGGAAAATGGTAATAAAAAATGAGAACCCCACGCTTCATTAATGGCTTTGAGATTTTTGTTGTTGAGGAACAATTCAAAGTCTTTAACACATTAACTTTTGGGAGAAAAAAAAAAAGAAATCAAGACTAACTAATGACTTTATTGGATGTGTTTTGGAAAGGGATCGAGAGATCTGAATCTCCAAATTGAGAAGGTATTTCCAGCACCTGGCAGAACACAGACACATATTTTGCCAAAGAGAAGTTCAATGTCCAGGCAGGAGGTGAAGCTGAAAGAACAAAACTTTGACGATACACACTAAAGGCTTTGGACCTAATCAAGAAATAAAAGTCAGTCAGGTGGACAGCACCATTTAGCCCACCTTGGCTCCATGCAACCACCCTGAGGTACTGGAGGCAAACTAAGCCTTCATGCGTTACCTTTTTTATTATTGTTGTTACTGATTTGTGTCCCTGACTTTTGAACACTGGGGATTCATTGCTTCACACTCACAGATTTTCAGAGAGCTTGCTACACTTGCAGCACAAACAGCTGCTGGACGCACAGCTGTTACCACAGCACCTCCGTTGGTTTTTTTTGTTTTGGTTTGGTTTGGTTTTTTTTGTCTCAAAAGCACATTTTCCACGATCACCATTTCAACCCAGACCACGTCGGCGGCGGCGTGCCCCCGGTGTTGGGAGGGAGGGAGGGAGGAACGCAGGGAGGGAGGCTGGGAGCGGGGCGGTGCTTTGCGGCTCCTTCCTGCCCACCCGTCAGTGCGCCCGCCCGCTCAGTTGTCATGGCGGCTTCTGTACTGAGTTTTGCTCGGAACCTGTGCTGGCGGCGTATCTGCGAGATAAGGTGAGCCCGTGCTGCCTCCCTTTGCTGTGCCTCGGAGAGGGGCGGCTTCGACGCGTCCCTGCTCCACAACCGCCCGTGCCTCTCAGGGCTGCCCCGGGCGCACCCTCGCGAGCTCGGGAGGCCTTTGTATGGTCGTAGCGCTGAGGGACTTGGTTGGGGTGGGTTGTCGGTTGGTCTAGGTGAGATTAGTGCTCTTTTCCAACCTCAGCAGTTCTGTGATTCTATGATATCAGGTGCGACTCGGGACTCTGAGAGCAACGTTGGAGTTTGCACCGCTTTGATCAGCTCTTTTACTTGTGTGTCTGGCATTGATGTAGTAGATACACTTCTAATGTGAACGGCTCTGAGCAGTCCTACACAGCATGGGTCCTTTTCAAAAATAAAACGCCGTGTAACACCAAGCGGTAGCGCTGTTGCAGTCGCGTCCACTGCTTGGCTGGCAGTGGAGCAGCTCTTAACCTTCGGCACAATTAAATCAGTGTTATGAAACACTGTTGCTGGTAGTAAAACAATGACTCGCATCCTTAAGCAGCGCCACAGCTCCAATAGTGGTAAGAGGTCCAAATTCACTTTCTTTGGATCTTGCATAAAGTTATAGGACTGATTAAAACAGAGCTGTACATAAGTGTGTAACCACAACCAAGGGTGAGTGACGGGTGTTCTCTTTGGCGCTGAATTGTCAGAGCACATCGATATCCTTCCCTCCAGTATTAACTGTAATATCTTTTTCTAACTGATAGCTGATGCAGAGCTCAGCTGGATTTATCATTTTTAATCCACCCTGTTTTTATTTCAGAACACTTCATTTCTCAGTTTCTGTCCTTAAGTCAGCCATGAAGATCTCAGAAATGAGGCAAACTTACCCACTGAAGAGGGAGACACTGGAGTTGGAGATTGTCCACCATTTCAGTGGCTGATTTTTCTTTACTTCTTGTGTATGTGTGTATATATAAATATATGGAAGCTCATGGCTTTCCTTCTGTGGGCGTCTGTATACATATACAAATACAAAAGTTAACTTTTGCTATTTTTGCTTTCTCACTGCCACCTCTTCACACACATCCCCCATGCCCAGGTGTTTTTATTTTTGATCCACATTTCAAATATGTAAACTCTTGACTCAGAAACAATGCTACATCTTCCTACTATAATGAAAAACTTTGAATCAACTTAAAGAAATACTTCACTAAAAGTGCTCATCATGTTTCTGAACAGTTATCTTACTTTGCTTCTACTTTGTCCTTTTAAAAGTTGCCTCTTGTCCAGTTCAGTGGCATCTTTTGGGTGTGTTAGTTTAAGAACAGAACAAAAAAGTAAACATTGCCAGTGCTGAGCAGCTGTGTGATGGCAGTTCCACTGCCAGAAGAGAAAGGAACCAGGAGAGGAAAAGCAGAGGCTCTAGTGCAGGCAATGTCACTGATCAGAGCTCGTGTAAGCCCTGTCTAATGCGTGGTGCAAGAAAAATGTCGCTCCCACCACAGCTGAAGGAGTTCTCTTTACATTAGTAACTACAGTAAACACCTTAAAGACTGCACGATTTTGGACATGATTTGATTCTTTATCAGTGTTCTTTTGAAAGATTTGGGATTATTTCCCAACAATTAGACCATCACAGTGCCAGGGAAGCTGCGGAACTTCTCTCAGAATGATTGAGCTCAGCTGAATGATTGAGCTCAGCCTTGGGTAGCCTGATCTCATCTCAAAGCTGTCCCTGTTCTGAGGTCACATCAGGAGCAGGTTACCTCCTGAATCCACTTCCAACTTACATTATCCTTTTTGCAGATTTTGGAGCTCAGCTGTACCCTCACCACAAGCAGAGCAGTTTTGTATGAAGCAATTTAATGAGGATATCAGTGTGAATATATGTGCTTCTGCTTGGCTCGTAGGAGCAAGATTAGGCCAAATAAACAATAGTGCTTTGAATTTTCAGTTCAGAGTCCTTATATGTTGCAAGCTGACATTTCTATAATTTCTGGACACTCTGAAAGTTTAACAGATAAGGTATGAGTCTAAAACTGAGGTCAGGATGCCCATATGAGATGTGAAGGTGTCTGAAAACAAACTATTTCCCATTATTTCTCAAAAGCTTTTGGTCAGACTATGCCTTCAAGTTCTTGCTGTTGCCTCAGTTCTAAGCAGTCCCATCTCTCACCTGGCAAGGCCAGTTATCAGGTGCCCATCTGTGTGCGCCATCTGAAAGCTTGAGTCTTTTTCTCAGACTTGTATGTACGTGGTTAATGGGCAAGATGTGATGTAGCTTTCCTCATAAGATGAGGCAGGTCACTTTCCTTTCCTTTAAAAATGCAGATGCTTTCAATTTAGGTGCTTGACCACAGTGAATGCAGGATTACTGCGTTTGATGGCTTCATCTTACAGGGTCTCCTCAGACAATTGTTTACTTGCCAAATAAGCTGTTAGTGAGAGGTAAGATACTTAAAACTATACTGGAATATGCAGAGGAATACCTCATTTGGTGGTTGGTTTTTTTTTGTTGTTGTTGTTCTTCCTTTGCCAGACCCAAAAATGAGCATAATTGTGCATCCTACTAATTAAGGCTCCCTGCTGAGAGTACAGTTAGCACAGCTTTTCAAATAATGATGTAACGTTGCCTGTTTTGTGCCTTTATTACATACCTCTTTTATGTTGTTTCCAAACAAAATGTCACATGCAGTCGTGTGCATTGTGGCAACTGCATCTTCAGAGTTAGTTCAGTTGTATGAAGCAGAACTTGGCTTGTGACACTTGGTTTTATTTGATAATGGTGAATACTAGTCTAAAAATAGGTCAGTTTGTAGAATTTCCTCTTGCTGTCCAAAGTGGCTTAATAAATACTTAGAGAAGTAGGCATTTAGTGCATTAAGTATACTGGGTAAGCAAGTTTAAAAGTAGAACAGTGAAGCAGATGTCATCATATCGATAGGTTCAAGACCTGTGATGCTCTGGCTGGTACAACATGCAAATTCAACTGCTGTGATTCTCATGAGTGAAACACTTTTACTCAAGTATGTATCTCAAATAGGAATGAGTGCATCTTGACAAAGAAACTGAAGTCACCTGTGCTGTCTGGACATTCAATTGCAGCATTTTTCTCCCTAAGTTTTGTGAGAGATTCCTTGAAGTATGTATATGAGCATCTTGAGATACAGAGAAAAACACAAATAATGCAAATTGTGTGATCAGTGTGACTTCTGCCTTCAGTTAAAAAGAAAAAACAAACAACAAGAACAAAGACAACTCCTTTAGGCAAGTTTTCTACCAGTAATATTATTAACTTAACATGCTAAGCCGTTACAACAAGAAGGGAGGAAAGACGTTCTGAATTGGATAACGAAGGAAAATGGACTGCTACACATTATTAGATATAATTCAGACATTGATAATAATGATTTAATGCATTTAGTAACACAGAAAAAAGATGCATCAGAAAGACAAGATGGGTGTACTCTCAGATTTGTATCAAAGACAGTACCAAAAAAAGAGATATATCCTTAGAACACTCATGGAAATACAAGGGCAAAACTCAGGAGTACTTGTTAATTCATTCTGTTTTTAACTGTACATTTCCTTCCAGATACAGAGTTGTGAGTTCCATATGCTGGATCTGCTATGTGCTCACTTCTTGTCCTTTCTCATTCTATGTAATTGTTCTGATCTGATTTGTCTGAGAAGGGGAGGCTGACAAAGTTGTGCTCAGAACGTGATACTGTATCTGTCCAGCATTTGTACTTCCAGCTGTTTAGAATTGGAGGCTCTACAACTCCATTGCAGTGAGGTGGGCTGTATTTGCTTTTTATTGCTGGTCAGACTCGTAGGAGCAGAACGTTTGTTGGTGGGAAGCCTGTGTCCATGCTAGCCTTGTTTTGAGGGTTTGCTTCATACTGGCTGTAGTACAATCCTAGCACTGAGTGCCTGTTAGCAGCCAGTGGACATCTTACGAGTTTGTATAATCTAGGAGGAATCTAACATGTATTTGTGAGACAGCTCCGCAAGAGAAACCAGGGGAGAGCAATTGGAAATAATTTAGGGATTTTAGAGAGCGTTGTCATCTAAACTAAGACATTGATGTAGATGCCCCCATCATCCCAGCTTGTTTCTTGTTCATAGTACTCTCAGCAACTTCAGAAGAGGCTAGGTCTTATCAAAAACAGCTTTCCATCAGCTGCTCTTTTATTTCTCAGCAACAATAAAGAGCCTTTTCAAAGAACTGATAACATTTCAAATAAGGTGAACTGAAAAATAGTTAATTTTTTAGTAACCTGTTGGCTTTTCCTTCCTTATTTGGCCTTAGTGATCTTTGTGTGTGTTTGGAATACTCCCTTGTTCCAGTAAGTCTATTTGTACACCAGTATCAACTCTTCAGCTTGGTAGGCAGCAGCTTTAAGGGCTAGAGTTCGCTTCCACTCTGGCTTTTGGACAGTGTCCAAAGTCTGTCTTGTTTCCCAGCACCATCTTGTGACTGGGCATCTGCAGGTTTTCAGCCCACTCACCCAGCAGGAGCTCAGCACAAAGTCCCAGTTCAATACACAGCAGTCATTACGTGATCTCTGCAGCCATTTTCTATTCCCGTCTGGGAATTAACTGAACCTGCTCTCTGAATTGGTGGTCCTGTATTTGGAAGCATAACTACATTCATTGGTAATTATATGAATGGCCCATTGATATATTTATAGCAGAGCATGATGTTATAGTCTCTGAAGACTTTCCCTTCATCAGTGACTTAAGTGCCATCTCTTTCTGCAATCCCTTACAGTTTTCTTGTTAAGTAAGAGACTTACATCTCTTAGTGCCCTCCCTTCCACCATGTTAGCTAAGACAGAGAGATGTAAAGTTCTGGGAAGAGTTCTATGGTTTTTGTCTTTACCATGGGACTATGCATGTTATAAATAAACTCTTCTGGTGAGAGTGGAGGAAGAACTAATCTCCTGTGGCTATGAGATTGGATTGTTTCTGTTGTCTTCACCAAACGGCCGTGCTCTGTGCTGTCTTTGCATTTGGGTCTGATTGCAGGGTTTGACACAACCAAAGTAGGTACAAACCTTGCCTTGCAGAAAACCTCAGTGAGGCTGTCCTGGGGGTGACCAGTCAGAGTGGTGGCATTCTTTTCTCTGTGCCATTTCTGTCTTCCAGGCTTAGCCACAGAGAGCTCATTGGCCTCAGAGAGAGTCTGCCTTGTGTCACTGTAGTAGGCAATGCCCACTCCTTTTTGTAAATCCTATTCAGAAAGCTGTGGTTGGGTTTGGCCATGCAAATTTTAGTAGCTTTGTTTGGATACTGGTTTTTTTTTTAGTCTTGAACAGCCATTCCTTCCAAAGAGGGCTCAAGAAAATCCCACTTGACATGAGGAACCTTTTAAGTTTGAAACAACTTTGATAGTGAAGTGACTTCATAATATGCCAACATCCTGGTTCTTAAAATACCCTGATGGTTGGCTTTTCACACTGACAGCAACGATATTAAACAAAAATTAATCATACTTACAATTGTCAGAAAAGTATTTTGTCAGTTAATGTTTTTAAAATGATCAGTCTTAGATAACTCAGGTTAACCAGATGCAGAAGGAGCATAAGCATTATTATTTTGTTCACAAGGTTCTGGCGTCCGTGTTGTCCTAAATGCAAACAAAAAATGTGACAGCACGAGATAGCAGTAAATTCAGTGTGAGGATGGATTGCGTTTTTGCTGAAATCCAGAGAATGTGCGTAATGTTTTGCTGTGTTGCTTTGTTTATATGTGTGACAGCTATCTCTTCAGTTGATAGCATGGAGAACTCTGAGTGGAGATTTCTGTGATTTAGTTAGGGATTAAAGTCTCTTTTAAAGTCTCAGCCATTAAATAGAAATTATTACCATGCTGGTTTGGAAACAAGTAAACAACTTTGCCCTTAGTGCTACCAGGCTCCACAGTTCATGGTATCTTTATGACTGTGGTTGTGCAATGCCGTATTTAAAATCGATCAACCAACCTCCAACAGCCCCGAACCCCTCCAGGAAAAGATCAACAACCACCTTTCTGCTTTCTGAATATGGCAGAGTCCTTTTAAACTCTCACAGACATTTGATTCCCTTGATGGAAAGCACTTTTTCCTCTGCTCTCTTCTTTTTTTGCCTCCACTTTTTTTTCTTTCTTCCCCCCCCCCCTTGCTTTTTTTTTTCCCCAATAATCTTATTCCTGCAGGGAGCCAGATGGTGAGTTGTCCTTTAATTAGCATTGTGGCCCTTTGCTGGACTCTCCATTAGCTCCATCTCTCATGTGCAGAGGACTGGACTCAGTGATTTAGGCATGGCCTCACTGGTGCTTCGCGGAAGGGATTCTGTACTTGGATCTGAAAAGATTTCTTGAGGGTTGGGTTTGTTATGTGGTATTAAAACAGTGTATGATTTTTATTTCAGATGTGCTACTATTTTATTCCACGATAGATGTGCTTGTAAAATGCTTAGAGATCCAAACACATCAGCACTGAAACTTCCAAGCTACTTTGGTTGTCAGCTACTTCCCCAGACCAACAGTTTTCTCCGTACTGATAGCACAAACCAGTATGTCTGCACTGCATCCCCCCCAGTTACTGCCGAGATCCAGTGTGAGCTCTGGGAGCTCCTGCTGTGGGTGCCGCCTTCTAAGTGATGTGATTTAAGCCTTTTATGAGGATCTAATGGGACATGAACTGAACTCACTCGGAATGTGTATGATTTTCATCTCTAACGGTGACTAATATGCTCAGTGTTTTATTTTGAACACAAGAATTAGTAATGTGTAACATCTACAAGCTCGTTAGGTTCTCTGATGAAACAAAGAACAAGGCAAGAGACACAGACGGTGTCTAAAGAGAAAGAGTTGGAAATTGGTAAGACTTTGCAATAACATTATCCATTGATAAGCTGTAAATTCTGCCCTGACAGAATACTGCCTCTAGAGCTTGTACAGTAATAGAATCATAATCTTTGCTGTTCTGATTGTATCTAGGTGTCACGGATTCATGTGGGAAAGTAAGCTTCAAACAAATCGTTTGTCTTCATTCACTGGCTCAGCTGAACTTGCAGTAGTGTCAGTGGATTTTCTAATGCTCCAATAGTGGTTGTGTCCTTTTTGGAATCCTAGCTGCCTTGGCCAAAAGCTATTAACACCAGTGAGCACTCTGCCTTTATCTCCATGCAGTCAGCAAGGTTTATCCTCAGCAGCCAAATAAAAAATAGCTTTTTTCCTCTCTCCATTAGCAGCAAAATTATTTGGCGTATTTGTTCATGAGTGTTTAGTTAGAAAGTCACCTTGGGTGTACAAAGGACCTGTTTGTGTTCATTGGTCTCCAAATAAGCTTTGTTGCTCACCTAATGTCACATGGGTGGGTTGCAGCTTTGTTGTTTTTTTTTGTTTGTTTATATTTTTGACTTTCAAACGTGTTTTGGAGGCTATGTCTGCAAATCTTCCTGCTCAGAGAGGCGTCTTCTGTGAATTGTGTCTGTGATTCTATCAACTGGGGATGTACAGGAAATCCTCTGCTGTTTCTGTCTCATTCACCACATCCAGTTATCTTAAAGCCTGCTGGAGAGGAAAAAAACTCTTAGAGATTTAAGGAGATTATCCCAGTTTCCCCCTCCTCTCCAGCAGCTGTGATGAGAGAATATTAACTGTGTCTGAACAGAGAATGAAGAACAGCCCATTTCAGATCTTAGTGAATGGTAATCTAGAGCTTTGATTCTTAGCTATTCTTTACAACTGAAAAAAAAGCTGTCAAGTGCAGCTGAGCCACTTACACTAAACAACAGTGATTCAGCACTTCAATTTGCCAGCAGACACATCATTATCTTCTAGTTTTTGTGTGTCAAAATAATGTAGGAGTCTAAAATATTGAAAGCTGATAAGGATTTGTACACCGAACTTGTGTTTAGAACAACTGCTGAAATTTTCTAATGTGAAGGAGGAAATAATTTGGCTTTTATTTCTTTCTGTTTATTAAAGCAGCAGTAAGTGAATTGGTTGTGGAGAATTTGCAGTGTTCTTTCCCACTAGCTAGACGTATAGGAAATACCCAGTACACTGGAAGTATCTTTATTATATGGTAGTAGTAAACCTTAATTATTCCATGTTAACCACAGAATAGTGGAGGATTACCAAGGACTACGCTGGTAGAACAGGGAGGGATAGGTTGTTTGTATGTCTGTTTAAATGTGTTCAAGGAAAACTGAACTGTCTACTGAGTCATCATGCTCCTGTTTGTCACAATGATTAATAAAACCTTGTACAATAAAACCAAGAAAACCAAATGTTTTGATTTCAAGACAGTTATTTTAGCGTTAATAAGTCTTTCTTACTGTTTTTTTTGACCTAAGAAGTAAAGGGTTTGTTCCAACAGATCTGTGTAAGAGTGTGGGGAGCAGCAGCATAGCTTTACCTGTGCATCTGTCCACTGGTTCACACTGAAGGGAGAAATCAACCAACTCCAGATGCTAACCTGCTGTTAACTGACTGCTGACCTGCTGCAGCCTGCTTGACTGGCATTGCTACTGACCTACCATTGCGGTGCGTGCTAGCAGGTGAGAGCAACACGTCTGAACTGAAGGCTCACAGAAGGAGTCTGTGAATTGCCATGAAGAAGTACGGGCTGTTTTACATGCAGGGATTGCTGCTGGTTAGTTGGCTTTTTGTTTTTGAGCAAGGTATAGATGCTGGTGTCATGAAAAGAGTCTTTTTTTTCCCCTCAGAAGAACAATTCATTTAGCTGTGTTTCCTTCTTAGTTGCTAGATACTAAGAAATATACCAGTTGCTGAAATTTGAACAGGCAGAATCGTTTGAGGCAGTTTCTGCTTCTCTATCTTCTGAACGAAAGCTGAATTTCATGGGTCTCTGCTCTGAATTGTTTTCCTTTTAACTGGTAGCAGAGGATTCTGACAGAGATGCATACAAATGAGGGGCAGTGGAAGTTCCTACACGGTGTAGCTGTAGAAGCAGACACAGACCTTTTCCAGATGACAGAAGCTGTGAAGAAAGATGCTCACATGTCAAATATGGTAACTCCACATCTCCCAGTATAAGAAAAGAACATCTAGAAGTTGACAGTGGAGGTTATGAGATTATATTAGCATGAAAACCTGTCAAGTGGAGGTAAAGTAATGGGGGGAGGAGAAAAGGAAGAAAAAAAAGTTGAAGAATGTATGACACAAAACAGTGTACATAGAAGGCTGTAACTGGATAACAAAGAGGGTTTCTTTCCTCCTACGACTAAAAGAACCTCGAGTACTGTGTTCAGTGTTGGGCCCCTCACTACAAGAAAGACATTGAGGTCCTGGAGAATGTCCAGAGAAGGGCAGCAAAGCTGTGAAGGATCTGGAGCACAAGTCTTATGGGGAGCAGCTGAGGGAACTGAGATTGTTTAGTCTGGAGAAGAGGAGGATCGGAGAAAACCTTATCACTATCTACAACCCTCTGAAAGGAGGCTGTGGCAAGTTGGGAATTGGCTTCTTTTCCCAGCTAATTAGCATTAGGATGATAAGTAATACCCTTAAGCTGTGCCAGGGAAGGTTCAGGTTGGATATTAGAAAAAATTTTCTCTGAAAAAGGAGTGAGGTGCTGAAATGGGCTGCCCAGAGAGGTGGTGAAGTCACTGTTCCTGGAGGGGTTCAGGAAACATGGAGATGTGGTGCTGAAGGATATGATTTAGTGGGCATGATGGTGGTGGGTGAACAGTTGGACTAAATGATCCTAGAGGTGTTTTACTAACCTTAATGATTCTATGAAGTTTCACTTAGAATTTCTGTATTAACCCTCCCCACTCCCCCCCAACAACATTACAATGCTCCTTTTTTATCCAGCAGTGGCGGAGGAGTGATTTCAACACTCCCACAGGTATCTCCTGTTGGATTAGCTTTGTAGGTGCTGCTGCTTTTCCTAGCTCAGTTCTAGGTAGCCCGTAGTAAGAGAAGACTTGGAGGACTTAGCAGTATAGCAGATTAGCCCTGTCTACATTCAGTTACTTAGAGAAAGCTCTTATGTTGTTAGGTAAGTGCTTGGGCTATATTCAGGTTTACCTATACAGTAACGTAACATTAAGTATAAATACCTTTTTTGGGTTTAGTAGCACGTAGGATGAATGGTGACTTGGGCAACCTCCAGATTAAAATATGTAATGATTTTCATGTTAACAGAATGCTCAGCAAAATAAAGTGAAGTACAGTTTTACAACTTTTCCTGTACAGAAAGAACCATAAGTGAATATGGAAAACAATAACGTCATTTTCCTAGTTACCAAAAAGCTACAAACTATTGGCACTGCAAATGCTTTGCTTCTTTTTTGATGTTTTGAATCTTCATTTCAGAGATGCAGATGCGAAGTCTTGGGGAGAAAATAGGAGAAGTCAGTGTCTTGGGTTGAATTTCTGGTTCTATGTGGGCCACTTATTTTCTCACTGCTAAAGTTTAAATACTGGTTTCTGTTCCCTTCATATGCCTCATTTCCTAACAGCTGCTGCAGTTGCTTACAACTGCAATCTTTCCCACCAGCAGTGCCCTTGCATCCCTTCATGTGTCCGAACTTGTACTCCTTTTCTAGATCCTTTTCTTTCTCCCTCAAGGAGAAAAATCAGGATAATCTGAAGGAAGGATCAAAGGAGGTACGAGGGAGGAATTGAAGCCTGAAACTCAGCCTGGAGCTGGAGTAGGCATTGTGGATCACCCATATATATATATATGTTATATATATTTGTCCTTAATTTCTCCTCCTCTTCTAACTTGTCCAGTTGTGTCTTTTGTAAGGAAAAACAGTCATGTGCAGCCAAACTCAAAATTCCTTTAATCCTGAGCATATATGCGTACACTTTTGGGCTGCTGCTGTGCCTTTCCCCTCTTCTCCCCACTCAACTTTTCTTTGTATATATTTGCAAAAATAGGGTCGCTGTTGTATATTAAACAGATTTATAAAGGCTATAATATCTAAAGCACTCTGTGACCCTAGTCAAGCTGCAGTGAAGTCAGGATTGTCCAAAGTGGTGTAAAACCAAAGTTTTGTTTTTAAACACTGAATCCACTTGAGCATTGTCACCTGCTGGGCTGACAAAGCAAGACCTGAAGGTGAGGTTTGTCTCGTTCTGTGACTGTGCAAGTTAACTGGATCGCCTCCCAGAGGGGTAAAGGATCAGCTTGTGAAACTGACGCAGTGTGCTGAGCACATGGGTTGGTTTGCACATCAGTTCAGCTGGCAGAAGGCTCACCCACGTATTCATCTGGGTTCAGCACTATTCTAATAAAGGCCTACATGATCACTTGAAGTAAACTGATTTTTTGTGCTCACTGCCTTTTTTGCAAGCCTGTTCCATTCTGTATTGTTCATGTAAATTTCCTTTCTAGTGGCATGAGATACTGAAGGTTATCCTAGAATTCTTTTTAATCATTAAATCATTTAACTATATTATTTGCTGTATGTAGCAGCAAATATTCTTTCCTTTCTTGCCATTCAAATTCAGCAGCCCGCAAAAAGTAGATGTCAGGAACTTAGATTTCATTGATACAGAAGGACTGTGATAGGATATGAAAACAGTGGATCTCGTGAACGTGTTTACAGGACAGTTAAAATCTTGTGTCTGCATGAAGTGTAATGAAATAAATTCAGTTGGCATTCTTCTTACTTCTTGCCTGCAATTTTTCGTCTTTCAACAGAAAATAAGTGTTATTAAATAAGAGCATCCTCACTGGCAAATAGGCAACACTTTCACATTTCTCTGAAATTCTTGCTAGTACTTAGGAAATCACAACTATTTTTTTGCTAAGTATAGTTTTAAAATTACAGATCTATAAGTGAAATGCTAACAAATTAGTGATGAATCATTTGTTTGAGATAATCATTTTTCAAACTGATTACAAAATCTGTCTTTTATGATGTTCTATGATATGATGTTCTATGTTTTTATGATGTTCTGATAGCTGTCTCTGTAGATTAGAATGGGAGAATACCTTTTTGTTTTGCTTTTACTGCCATAGAAAATAAACACTGATACAACAGTGTTAACAGTTTTAAAATAGTAACTGTGCTTAGGTATATTGATTGCTGTTCAACTGAAAAAGGCAGAGACAGCGTGCTTTTGCTCCAGTGAAGCACGTCAAAATTCTAAGACTACTTGGCCTTTAATCCCAAGCTATGTTGAAGTAAGCTTGCATTAACAAAATGTTACAGGCTTGCAAGGGGGGTTGCTGTGCTGCTCACTGTCCTGCCTGAGGAATGTGTGGGAAGAATGATGCGGAAGATTGCAGGGCTTTGTGATAGCAATCATGGCAAAGGCAAGATATCATATGCAATGTAACATAGAAGGGAGCTTTCTCTCTCTCTAAGGCTGATTACAGAAATGTGAAGTGAACAGTTTCTGGTTCTGTCAGGAGTTTTAAATCCATGAGTTTCTAGCACCACCCACTGCTTTTAATCCTAATAGGATTTTTAACTGCTTTTGCCTGTGCTTTCTTTCCCCAGGCACTGCTGCCATTAAAAAGAAAACCTTTATTGAGAAAAGGTAAGATGGAGTTCACTGTATCCATCTCTTTATTTTGCTGAGCATATCTGGCGTTTTTTATGCAAAGAGATTTTTCAGTTTCCATTTAGTGTTTTAATGAGCAAACTGCTAAGTTGCTTTAAAAGTTCAAAAGTGAGCAGCCAGTGTTTTACAAAAAGTTGGCATCTTTAATCTGTGTAGAAGTCCTTAAACAAGTGACAGAACCACAGTGTAATGGGAAGCCCTCTCTTTAACAGGCTTTGCAGTCTTTGCTAATCATTTAGACAATGAGAAACTACTTTCAGTGTAATTGATTTATAAGATCATAATTGAAAATCTTATGTCTGAAGGCTTATCAGAATAAGAGACATCTACATGAACACGTTCAGAGAGAACTGCAAAATACAAATCCTGAATGGAAACCATCAGATGTTTGAGGCAAAGGAATAAATGCAGTATGATCGTGAGCCCGGATGTTGCAGAATGTTCAGGCAGTGGTGCTCAGGATTTATTTCTTTTTCCCAAATAGACAGCTTGTGATGTACCAATTGAATGATCTTGCAGGAGCATGTAAGCTTTTGTTGTGGACTGTGTGGCTGCTTTGCTGGGTTGTGCCTCCTCTTTTCTCTCTCCAGCACTCGCCACTTTTCATGGGTGCCAGCAGAAGGAAGGTGAATTATTGCAGCAAGTGTATTGGTAGCTAATTGCCTACGAAGTACAGGACCATAAAGAAAGCAAGCTTTGCAAAGGAAATCATTTATCTTTGCAGCAAGTAGATGAGAAGGGGGAAGGCCAAAGAGACTTTGATTTCCTTTCCTGGGCATCTTCTCTGCTTGGCTTGAAACAAGCACAGGTTTAACACTGGCAGTTTATGGGTCAGGTTCCAGGTTCTCCATGTGTTATGAATAGTTTCAGCAAAATCTTGCACAGTTTCTCGAGGCCACTGAAAGGAGGTGTGGATTTGCTCATGGAGGGGATAAGAAGGATATAGCACTACAGGTAAGGAGGAGGGGGAGGAGAGGATGGAGGGAGCAAGTTTGCTTCTTGGTACGCGAAGGCAGCCTCTCCTATGCCTCTCTCCTTGAAGTTGTGTCACTGCATGGTCTCAGTGAGGGCTGTGCTGTTTAGTGCTGGCAGATGGTTAGACATAGAATCATAGAATATCCCAAGTTGGCAGGGCCATAAGGACCAGCAAGTCCAACCCCTGGCTCCACACAGAACCACCAAAAATCAGAGCACGTGACTGACAGCGTTGTGTGAGCACTCCTTGAACTCCAGGAGCTTGGGGCTGCTTTTCCATGCTTTTCTATGCCCACTACCCCCTGTCCCTGACCCCCAGCTGCCCTCCCCTGACGCAGCTCCATGCCGTTCCCTCAGGCCCTGTCGCTGTCACACAGAGCAGAGCTCAGCACTGCCCCTCCGCTCCCTGTGAGGAGCTGCAGCCACCATCAGGCTTCCCTTCAGCTCCTCTGCTGAGGGCTGAACAAACCCAGGGACCTCAGCTGCTCCTCTGACACCTTGTCCTCCAGACCCTTCCCCAGCTTTGTAACCCTAGGCACCTCCTTTCTCTTCGTGGGATCTGGTTGAGGAGCTCTGTTTCTGCTAATTCTGTGGCCCTTTAAACAGTGAGGGCTCACCCAACATGAGTGAACTGTGAAATGATTTTTCTCTTGCATTTCCATTCTTTGTCATTTTAGTATAGAAGTAGCAGTCAGCTTAGCTTAGCATCTTGAGAACACCATCAGTGGTGAGATCTTGAGATCGGCACTGATGTGTAGTGAAGTGTCCTCTGAGATCAGAAGGCATAAAGAACTGTGTGACTCACAGGTATCTCGCAGAGAATGGAGCTACAAGCGGTAAGAAAGAGCTGAAAAGAAGTAGGCTTTTGTATAACCACACTGTGATAAACAGTTAAGTGGCACTGTGTCCTTTTAAAAATCATGAGGTAAGGAGGGGGAAAAAAAACAACAGTGAAAGATGGGGTACTGGAGGTTGGTAGATGATATATTTTATACACACAAAAAAACGCATTGCTGAGAAGTAAAAGTGGGTATAAGCAATGCAGCAAAAAGGTGTAGCTCTGTCTTTTTCACTGTAAGGTCATTTCACTTCTCCCCAGCTCTTTATTTGTAATTTCATTCTTGAATTCTTCTCTTCTAACTTGTCCAATCTGTATCCTTTGTAAGGAAAAACAGTCACGTGTAGCCAAACTCAAAATTCCTTTAATCCTGAGCATATATGCGTACACTTTTGGGCTGCTGCTCTGCTTTTCCCCTCTTCTCCCCACTCAACTTTTCTTTGTATATATTTGCAAAAATAGGGTCGCTGTTGTGTATTGAACAGATTCTTAAAGACTATTTATAATATCTAAAGCACTCTGTGACCCTAGTCAAGCTGCAGTGAAGTCAGGATTGTCCAAAGTGGTGTAAAACCAAAGTTTTGTTTTTGAACACTGAATCCACTTGAGCATTGTCACCTACTGGGCTGACAAAGCAAGACCTGAAGGTGAAGTTTGTCTCGTTCTGTGACTGTGCAAGTTAACTGGATCGCCTCCCAGAGGGGTAAAGGATCACCTTGTGAAACTGTGACACAGTGTGCTGAGCACATGGGTTGGTTTGCACATCAGTTCAGCTGGCAGAAGGCTCACCCACGTATTTGTCTGGGTTCAGCACTATTCTAATAAAGGCCTACATGATCACTTGAAGTAAACTGACATGTCAAAATTCTTAGACTACTTGCTTTTTTAATCCCATGCTACATGGAAGTAAGCTTACATTAACGAAATGTTGCAGGGTTGGGTTGTTATTTTGGGGACTTTTTTTCATTTTTTGATAGAATTACCTTCTTTCTGATGGAAAGCTCTTCTCCCAGAATATTCTGTCCAATCTTTTCTTTTACATGATTATGTGCTATGTTATAACTTTCCCTTTTTCCTATAACGTACACTGCCCTCCTCAGAGATCCAGGCCTTTAGACTGCACAGAAATTTTAAAAGATGACCACAACCAGACAGGCTGCGTACTCTTAATTCATAGACACATAAAGCTGTCGATGTTGTATGAAGAAATTCAAAATGAGTAATAAAAATATTCAGTATTTCTTAGATGTTTGTCACGAATATAACCAGTATTTTTTCCATTTACTAACAGGCCAGTGCAACCTGTTTGCATTCCATCTGTTCACCTGCACATGACTGCGGCCACCATGCAAGTCAGCCAAAAAGACTTTGAGAAGGCTCAAGAGCAACTGAAACTTTTGAAAAATGATCCTGGGAATGAAACGAAACTGAAGCTCTATGCTTTGTTTAAACAGGTTGGCATGGTTTGCTTTTTTCGTAAGGGGCATTTATAAACTGAGAGGATGGGTCTGTAAAATATATATTAAAAGCACATGTTGTTCTAAAGTATTGTCTTAACAATCTCTTGAAATGCTCTAGTTATATTCTTGAAATGCCCCTTCAGCTCTGCCTGAATTCTGAGTGAAGCCAGAGCTATTTTGTCGCATAAACTGGGAGTTGAATGTAAACCTTTATCCAAAGACTGAGAGCCATATTACATCAATTTTGTGATGCCTTCCATATAATGTAGTAAATATATTGATGCACCACAGAGAAAACTGCTTGCTCTTAGGAAAAAAGAGTGCTACATACTTCCTCTTACATGCGTTGCATCTACTGTCCATCAGCTGGTCCTATGATACAATGGTGTTAATATTTGAAGGTTTACTTTTGTGAGTGTGGCAAGTTTTCTTTTTAATAATTCAAGAAACTGTTCCCCCACGTTGATTCTGAGTAAGGGTTGTTTTTTACTGCAGTGTGGAAGCAGACCTATGTAGAAATAGTACAGGTAGCCCTATGGACTAGCATCTGGTAACTGGGGAGGCATTTGTGGATCAAGATAGTCTGCAGGATCAATTCTGCAACATGGGCTGTGACTTTTTATATGAAAGAAGGCAATGAATTGCTCTTTTAAATGAAAAACTAAAGACAACAGGTTGTTTCATGCATTTTCAGTAACTGATAGAAATGAATATGTCCTTTCTTTCTCATCTACTCTAAATATCTCTCTAATAGCATACTCTTCTTCAAGAAGACTGATCATAAAATACTTTGGAGTAACTGGGACCTTTGAACATCAACTGATCCTGTGCCCTTGCTCATAATGGGGCCAATTTTGAAGTGAGATCCAACTCCATGGGTCTTATCCAGTGTTTTCTTTGTTCACGTAACTTCCGTATTTTTTTGTGTATAAGATTGCACAATTTTGAGATAAGTTACTGAGAATGTAAATGCATGGGCACCTTGGAAATGAATGTCTCATTGGTTAGGTTCATCTGCAGGCCTAGCGCTGACTGATAGGAAATGGCAGGCATTGGGAATTTCGTGGTATGTGTACTGCCTGAATATTTTCTGACCACTGGAATTCCTTCTGTCTGAGGTGAATTCTGTATCCTGATCACGTAACAGTCCTACCTGTCACTTTCTTTAAGCCAAGGTACCTGAACTGTAATCAGAGGTTTAAATTAGTTTCTTTCACTCTCTTTTTAGGCTACTGAGGGTCCCTGCAATTCTCCAAAGCCGGGTATGCTGGACTTTGTCAAGAAAGCCAAATGGGATGCGTGGAATTCACTTGGCAGTTTGTCTCAGGTGACAATACCTATAATTTCAGTTACTTGAGCTCTATCTTGAAGTGCCTGGTCTATGAATGAAGGCTTGATGTCTGAACATACTACTTGTTAGTTGACTCACTTTGCTTCAGACCACAGTGTTTTGCAGTGTATTTTAGTTTTGCACTGTGAAAGCATAGATTTCAGTTATTGCTAACAGCTCATGTCAGCATAAGAGACCTATATGTATTGTGACTTTCAATAAATATACTTTTTCATATTTTTATATTCTGCTGTTCCCTTTAAGAAAGATGGATTCAGTTTCTTACTTCTTACAGCTTCTTACAATGAAGAAAAAATCTGTGAATCCAGCGCAATTTTGATAACGTTGTCATTTTAAGAAGTTGGCCTCTGGTGCTACTAGTAAATGAAGGAAATGCTGAATGCAGTCACTACTGCATGAGGCCTGCTGTTCAGGAATAGTTCTTGTGATTGCTCAAAGATACTGCTTAATGCAAGGTTGAGGTGACTTCTTGTTTGTGTGAATTTGGTTTTCTTTAAACCTACCTGGATAATTTCATGAACGTAGCATATTCTTAATAGGAAAGGAATTCACTGAGGCTAGGATATCATTGGGAAGTGTTTTTGAAAGAGAGCAGGAGCTAGGAAGAGATTTGTGGTGGCCTCTGGGGGTATTTTTTGCTTTTTTATTTTGTTGCTCCTTTTTACGTTTGTTCTGCTTCAGGAATAGCAAATAAATATTTAAGGAAATGAACTTGTTGGTGAAGTTGTAGTAAAGAGGAAAAATATCTAGCAAAAGTGTTAACACACTTACACTAATAAGTGCCCAAAGTATGTTATCTTTTCAAGAAAACGGGTTGTAAAGCTGTCTAGGTATAGATCCTTTAAATCACTGTTTACTATAGAAACAAGGAGGCAGCATTCTTTTAGCTTTTGTACATTGTATTTGTGCTAAAAGATTAATAGTATCTTCAAACAGTTTTAAAATGGTGTGGATGCATTCGAGCACCACATGTCCTAAACTAGAAAGAACTTTTCATTTGGTTGGAGAAAGTCCAACCGGTAAGCAAAAACAAAGGATCCCCAGAGGCATGGAAATGCTGGGGTAATAACAGAGGTCATTCAGGTAATCTTAGGCACGGAGGGGACAATTCTTAAACAAACCAGTGCTGTCACTGTTGCAGTATCTGTGCTCTTTCATTTTTCAGATCTGATGGATGCTGGCTTTATGTGTGATTTGCAGTGTTTAAATACAACATGTTCTCTCCTTCTTGATTAGCATACTTTCCAGTGGAGATTTTATTTGGTCCTGTAGCACGCTCCTCCTCTTTTCTTTTTTTTGTTATTGATGGTCATTTTGTGAATAGCATAAAAAAGATAATCTTCTTAATGTTGTTTATGTGTTTGTTTGTTTATTACAGGATAATGCTAGACAAGAATATACTAAACTTGTCTCAAGTTTGATCTCTGCAGAATCTGCTGGCGAGAAAAAAGATTCTTCTTCAAAAGAGAGCAGGCATGGTGGCTATGAAACCCTAATAGTTACCACTGATAACAATATCACAAAGATAATGTTTAACCGACCTGACAAGAAAAATGCTATCAATCATAAGGTAAAGAAATTAATTTGAGAGGATTAGTGGTTATGTCTATTTTTTTCTTTCCTGATTAAGCTACTTAAGTTTTTCAAGAATAATTGCTGCAAGTTCAGCAGAACTACCTGAAGTATGGTGGTCAGAATTTTATGAGGGTTGAGTATATTGACAAACAGTGACAATGTAAGACATGAAGATCTAGTACAAAATCAAGCTACTAATGTTTTACAGATTGGGCTCTTCTGTGTCTTTTAAAAAATCTTGGTTTCTTTTTTTTTTTTTTTCTTTTTTTCTTCAGCCAAACTTATCATAGGATCGTGGGCTGTACTAAACTAAAATGACACACTGGAAGAAGACAAGTTTGTTTTGTGGAGGCAAGACTTTGACTGTAGCCTTGCTTATAACAGTGTGTGCAGCCTAATTCGGCTTAGCAGTGTCACGTGTATGTCTAGGTAGTTGTTCTCTTGTCTCCATGAGGAAATCTCTCCTGCTGGGAGTATTGTGATTATCCTGTTTCACAACGGCAGTGATACCAGGAGAGGGCTTTCACCCCACCGCTGCTAATTCTTTAACATATTATTTTGCTGACTTAGACTGTTCCCCAGCTTTTAAAATTAGCTGTTTCCAGTTTGTATTTTCCAAGGGATCTTATTCTGACCTTGAGATTTGAATTTGAAGTCTGAGTGTTGCGAAGACATGATTTTGTGGTCAGAAACGGTACCTCAATTGCAGTACTTTCTGTACATGCAAATGTTTTTGTACTTAAATGGATCATAGTTAAACTGTCTCTCAGGTTCCTTGTTGTCAGTGGAAATCTCCTTTTTATGAACTTTTGCAGCATCACAGTTATATTGTGTTGATTTTTCTCTTCTGCAGATGTACAGAGAAATTATCAGTGCACTTCGAGAAGCTGCCAAAGATGATTCTACCATAGCAGTTGTTACTGGTACAATACTTATTATCCTTCTCATATATGTGTTTTCTTTTATGTCAGAGTACAGTATTGACATGAACTATCTACTTCACATTTAGGCTAAGATAGAATTATGTAAGTGGGGAAATGCTTTCCTCTGTTGTAGACTGAAGATTTTCAATAGCATTTTGGCAGAACTATTTCAAGGTGGTGCTTCAAATTCTTTAGCAATCTTACAGTTTCTGAGATGAGAAGACAGACATGGGATACTCCTGCAGAGTACTGCCTTTGAGAAGGCGATGCATCTGCTCCACAGATTTTCCCTACTGCTTTTAGATTTCGTTTGTATGGATTTAGTAACACATTGGACATTGGAACATACTAAAAACAACCCCCTCATGTGCTGCACTGTCATGCACAAGACAAAGTTTATGCTATGTGTTTATCTGTGATCATTAGAAAAGCTGATTTTTGGCTTCTTGATTCTTCTGGGGTTGCCATAGGAAACAATTTGCCAGGGGTGCTGCAGCCAAGCCCTGCTGTACCCCAGTCATCAGATGCATGATGAGTACAGTTGGATGACTGTAGCCATCATACAAAAGGAAAGCCCAAACTGATGCTGCTTGTGAAATCTAGCAGCTCTGAGGCAGTAGCATTTGAATTCTTTAGAGGACCTTTTTGTCTGTTTCTGATGCTGACTGTACAAACTGTCTGTTTCTGATTGCTGACTGGTGGCAAGCGCAGGCGGGAGGGACTGAATGGATAATGCGGGTGCTGCCTTTCTGACCTATCCTCATTGCATATAATCATAGAATCATAGAATGGCCTGGGTTGAAAAGGACCACAGTGATCATCTACTTTCAACCTCCTGCTGTGTGCAGGGTCGCAGACCAGGCTGCCCAGAGCCACATCCAGCCTGGCCTTGAATGCCCCCAGGGATGGGGCATCCACAACCTCCTTGGGCAACCTGTTCCAGTGCCTCACCACCCTCTGAGTAAAAAACTTTCTCCTAATATCTAACCTAAGCCTCCCCTGTCTCAGTTTAAAACCATTCCCCCTTGTCCTATTACTCGTAAGCAGTTATTCCATCATATAGGATGATTTGGACAGTTAAATCATACACTGTAGCTTTTAAATACTCCTTGCTTTCTTTCATGGTGTCTCAGACTGTCTTGTACATTCACTGGAAATTCTCTGCTCCTTATCAATGATTAAATCTTTCAATAGAATGATTTCAAGGCAATGTTATATGCTGTACCATTTTCTTAGTGCATCATAATGAAAGTGAGACTTGCTCGACATATTAAATAGACTATTCTATCTACTTTCAAGTCCTTTGTCAGTTTGAAGGGGAATGAATTGAGATATGTAAACTTACATTTCCATTTTCATGTTTAAAAAATAGGTATATTTCTCACTTGTTACTGTGAATGACTGTGAAGTGGCAGCAAAAATCTGAATAAGTATGCAGGGAAAAAAATAAAAGATGGTTTTTTTTTCAACTGACAGTGCTGCAGGAAATAAAAAAATATTTTTTTCATCTCAAATCTTTTAAATTTAATATTCCTCACTTACTTACCCATTGTTTTTCAGTGAAGTCTTAGTCAAAACTTATTTTAAACTGTTGCTGTAGATGTCCTTAAAGATACTTTACATACTTCAAGACAAGCTCTCTAATTGCTTAATAGTGTTAGATGCGTGGAGGGAAATTTTTATGTAAATGTAGTAAATGAAAGCTTCTCTAGCTACTTAGAAATCATTGGTACATTTATTTTTATCTGTTCTTTGCAGGAAATGGAGAGTACTATACAAGTGGAAATGATCTGAATAATTTTTCTAATGTCCAACCTAGTGGAATGAAAAAGATGGCAGAAGATGGAGCAGAATTACTCAAGTAAAACATCTTGTTTTCAAATATGCTTACATTACTGTAACAGGTAAAATATAATTTGCAGGTATTGTTAGAAACATGGCAGCAGGAGCCCAGTTACGCTGTGATACCTCCCATTAGGTGACTGTGTCTGAGAGCTCATCGTGTGTGTCAACACAAAGACCATGGGGGAGAGGTAGCATTAATCATAGGAAATAACTGGGGAAATGAGGTGCATGTTAGCGATCTCTGTGTCATCTTTTAAGCACAGTGATGGTGTAGACTTGATTTTCATTTTTAGCCCCTAAAGTGCATACAGATAGAATGACAAAAATGTGTTCTTGACTCTGCAGTTTGTAAATTGTTTTTTGATTTGTAATTTAAACAGGAACTGTAGGTGAAAGTGAAGTGCTCAGTTTTGCAGCTTTTACTTGGGCAAGCTGCCTGTGGCTCACAGTTGCCTGTTACAAAGTGATGGAGTCTGAATCGGTTGCAAGAAGTGCTATTTAGCCGTGCTTCAATCTGTAGTGTTCTGTAGGGTATTCCATTATGCTTAGTCTTGTGGTCTCTTGTTCTTCCATCTCGCTTTTGTGGGAAGACTGTATTTGTTATGCTGTGAATGTTACACGGGCACAGTGCTTCATTGCAGCAGATGGACAGATATCCCAGAGAGGTGGAGTCTTTATAACACTGTTTACTTCTTCAAAAGGTTGTATTTTGAGAATGCATTTTGAACTTCTTGGAAGAAGTAGCCATCAAAAGAAACAAAGAGTTGTTTCTCAAACCTGTGCAGAACAGCACTAGGGAATTCTGCGTTGTGGTAACATCACAATTTTGGTACCTGCTTGGAGCTTCCGTGCAGAATAGAATCTGTGAAGGAAGGGGCTGTTGGAAGGGTAGAATTGGAATGGAAATACAGGCGAAAGACTTGTTAGCGAGCTGCATTCAGTAACTGTAACTGAATCAAAATTTGATTGCAGTTAATTAGGAAGGCAGTGCATGTTTGATTCTCAGCTGGCAAGGAAATACAAGTATTTTAAATAGTTATTTTCCTTGCTAGTGTTCATTTGGGAAGTAGTCTACAATGTATACTAACTAGGATACAGCTCATGTTTTTTGTTATGCAGTATCTAATCATGTTTTGAAAATGGTTTGTATTTGATGGAAGAGACTGGAGCGTGTCTTATCTTATTTATGCTTTTCAGGGAGTTTGTGGGCAGTTTTATTGAGTTCCCTAAACCACTGATTGCGGTGGTGAATGGCCCAGCCATTGGAATCTCTGTAACACTCCTTGGATTGTTTGACATTGTCTACGCTTCTGACAAGGTGGGTACATTGCATAACTGATCCCAAGGCAGCCTTTATGGCTCTTTCTGCAGCAAATGTTATTTGCTGCACAGTAATCTGACGGAAAAAAACAACCACACAACAGACAGGTGTGAATGCCTTTTCTATCACTTTGAGGAATGCCTCTATTAATTACCTGCCTAGAGTTGTGCATCAGCCAGTGTTTAATATGCATTTTAAAACTCTCTGTTGTTTATCAATAAACTGTTTTTAACGAGAACTTAACCCAAATTGTTAATTAATTTTAGGCAAACTATTAGTTGCATAACTGTCAGCAATGGGTGGTACTTTGACTTCTGCCTCAGCACTGTGTTAGATTTTTCCTCAAAGGCTCTGCTTGACTGGCTTTGTCATTATGACACTTAAGAACAACTAATCTGCAAGACTAAGTGTTGCTTGCCCCAAAAGGATTGTCTATGACTATGTCACTCCTGACATATGCTTATATAGTATACATAACTCATTCAGTCTATTCCAGTCCACAGATCTTTTTTATCAGAAGGTTCTTGGGTTCTCCCTCTTCCTCCCTTCCCACCTGATCTTTCCTTGCTGCAGGATGACCTCATTGATTCTTGTTCCTGGATCTAACAGACTACTTTCATCCTCTCAGCTTTCAGTGAGCACTTACACTGTTGGGTGTATTTCAGGTTTACATCTGCTGTCTTGATCTTTTCTTTTTTGAGCTTTAGTTTTTCCTCATATGCTTTCAGTCACGTTCCTTGTGACTCCTTCCCCTTGTTCCTTGTCTTTAAGCATAATAGTACAAACAGAATACATCAGTCCAGCTCATGTCCTACTGCCACAAAGTAAGAAAAACTTCTCCACATTATGCACACTGTATTTCTGTGTATTTCTGCATCCCAGGATGTCCTTTGATTTGTGTACTTGTGATCTGCTGTAACCCCTGTATTCTTTACTGTAGAGCTGTCAGTTAGAGATTAGTTCTTATTATGTACAGTATACAGAGTAATTCCTGCCAAACCTGTCCATACTAAATAATACCTTCTAATTCATACTTATGCAGTTTATTAAGACTATATTGAATTATGATCAATTCCCCCTTGTCTTAGTATCTCTGGCATCCGTAAATTTACACAGATTTAGTTGCATCTTATTTTTGCATTGTATTTCTTTTTTTTCTTAATCTCTGCACATATGTATTAGCCTCACCCTTAGTCATATGGCATAGCTTTCATTCCCTCTGTACTTGTATTAAAGTCAATGAATGGCTCATGATTTAGCTGTGAATATCTGTTAGTACCTTCCTGCTTGCACCTGCAACTTTTACTTCTGGATTTCTGTAGGGTCTTACCTTTACTTGAGGTCTTCTGTAGGGTCTACACTTAAATTAGTCTTTCCTACTGAGAAGTATATTGAGGTCTTCTCAAAGATGAGTATTCTCTGTTCTTCCTTTTCCAGGACTGTGCACTCTATGTAGTAAGGTCATCCTCATCCAGATTATATTGTACTTTCTCTTCTAGTTTGGTTTAGGCATTGATTACAGCCCACTCTACAGGTGTCCAGCATTGTTATGTCCGGACTCTGATTTTATTTCCAGCCAAGTACTTACAGAATGGCCATGTTTGTAGTACAGTGTACAGCTCAAGCTGACAATTTAAGAGATGGAATTGAGTGGGTATCAGATAAGAATGCATTCTGCATTCTGGTTTTGGCTCCAGTTCCTGGAACACCCTTTCTCCTCCCCTTCCTAAAGCAGAACCAGTTATGCTAGCCTCTCTCCTTGCAGATGCTTAATCTTTTCTTACAGACTTTCAATCATACAGATATCCCAAGCTTGCTAGGAAGCCTACTGATATGTCCTACTATACAATCAGCTGCAGAACAGTACAAAATGATTACCTTCTACTATGAAAGCTCAAACAGCAATGAGCATCTTCATGTGTCAGTTCATATTTTTTAAAAGGCAAGCCTTTTATCTTCCTTGCTTAAAGTTGATATGCATTGTCAAAACACAAAGCTTTGCATTTAAGTTTTAACTTACAAATAGGGTTTGGTTTTGTGTGATCCCACGATATATTTCTGCCACAGATTCCTTTCTCAAATTTTCAGAAAATTTGAGGAAGAAAAGATTCAATGACTTGAATTTTTCAGCAGTAGAATAAATTTAGTGTGCTTTCAGACAGGGAAATTCTCTGCCTCCCAAATTATTTGGGCTAACTTTGAGAGTACATATGTCTGAGCATTCTTCTTATAAAGATCTTGCACATGCAGATTAGTTCTCCAAGCCTTCTATTCAAAGAAGGTAATTTCATAAATGGGGATTATAAGATAAGGGAAGTGAATTATATACATACAGACCATTTTTATGTGCATTGAGAGTTTGAGGCTGTTTTATCAGATTATATTTAAAGCCTACTATGGTAGAAGTTCAGATCTTTTCCTGGTGAATTCTGTTATATTAGAAACTGGAAAATGAAAACTAAATCCTAGTACCACGCTCTGTTGTGAGCTTTGTTGTTGTTGTTGTTGTTTTCCAGGCTACATTTCATACCCCATTCAGCCAACTTGGTCAAAGTCCAGAAGGATGTTCCTCCTACCTGTTTCCAAAAATCATGGGCTCAGCCAAGGTAAGAATGTCTGTGCTGTATGTAGGAACTTCTGAACTTTGTGTCAGTATTCTTCACTGCAAGTGGAGTCACACTGAGTCCTTGAAAAAGAACTCACGTGTTTTGAACCAAAGATAAACGTAATGACAGTGTCAGCACAGGCACCTAAACACAGGACTGAACACTGGTAAAGCTATAGAATGATGTTGATGTAAGTTGTCTTTTTTATGGCTTCCTCCACCTGTCTGAGACTATTTCTATATAGTGGAAGGTTGTATCTTTTTTTCCAGCAATGGGAGGGAACGATGTAAAAAAGACTTAAAAAAAAAAAAGGGGAAAAAAAAACACAGAGCACTCTCTAGAAATGTGTTGGCAGGCTCATCATTGTGTGGCTCCAAGGCTGATGACACCAACAGAATTTGGGGCTTCTGGGTTATGGGATTATCTGCATAACACCATAGGATGCACCTTTCTCAGAGGGAGTAAGAGATTTGTGCAGGAGTTAGGGTTAATAAACAGAGCTTCAAACCAGATTTGAATTGGGAAAGAGATAAAACCAGGCTTGCCTGTGATAAGCCATGGATTGGCTACACCAAAATTTGAGCGACTGTGTGTTAGTGAGATCCTTCATTCTGCTCCACCAGATGCTGGCTACAGTGAAGCATCTTTGGACTGTTGCTACACCAGTGTATGCAGCATGAGGAAAAAGCAAGAGGAGCCAGAAGCTTTGGCTCAGAGTTGAAGGCCAGTCACTAGTGGTGCACCCTGGGGCTAATACTGGGTTTAATACTTAACCACTTAATGGAGACAAAGATAATGGGACTCAGCGTGTTTGTGGATGATAGAAAACTGAGATATTCAGAGGAACCTGGACACACCTGAGAATCTCTTGAGAACACAAAGTCCTGCACTGGGGAGAGCTATGTACTAGTGCAGGATGTGGACTGTATGGCTGGAAAGCAGCTTTAAGAGAAGGACCTGGAGGTCCTGGAAGACATCCAGTTAAATGTGTGTAGTGTTACTGTAAAGAAGGCCAAAATTATTCTGGTCTGCATTAGGCATAGCAGTGTCCACACATGGACTGAGGTGATCTTCCCCTCTTCTTAATACTGGTGAGTGCGTATTGTGATCTAGACTTCCCCTGCAAGGGAAATAGTGGAGATACTGGAGGACAAGCAAAGAACCACAAAAATGATTGCAGCATTGAAGATACTGCATATGAGAAGAGGCTGAGAGATCTGGAACTGTTTCACATGAAGAACAGAATCTCAGGGGGATCTTAGAAATGTTTACAAATACCTTACGAAAGTCTGTAAAGAAGATGGAAGCATACTCCTGTCAGTGGTGCCCAGTGAAAGGGCCAGAGGAATGGGGTACACATTGAAAGATTATGAAAATAAGAATTTTACAGTGAGGGTGGTGAAACGCTGCAATAGGTTGTGAGGTGTGGCTGCCAAGTCTCCATCCTTGGAGATGCTTGTGGGCAGCCTGCTCCAACTACCCCTGCTGAGCTTCCAACTAGACAATCTGCAGAAGTCCCTTCTAACCTCATCTGTTCTGTGATTCTCTGCTCTTTCAGAGAGTAGATTTTAACAGGCAAGAGCCTAAAACAAATGTGCCTTGGAAGCTTGTGCCTTTCCTGTAATGTTCCTTGAGTCTTGTGTCTTGTTCACTCACACTTTGCTCTTCTTTATTTAGGCAAATGAGATGTTGCTTTTCAATAAAAAGCTGACTGCAGCAGAAGCCTGTGCTGTGGGACTTGTGAATGAAGTTTTCCCCGACAGCACCTTCCAGAAGGAAGTTTGGGCAAGGTTAAAAGCTTATGCAAGTCTCCCCAAAAATGTCAGTATTTTAGTTTTTTTCTCTATGCTATAAGCCTCCTGCATTACCAGTCCTCCTGCCAAATCTGTGTTGGTTCTTGTTTTCATGTGATCCTTAACTGAAATAACAAAGCTCAGTGTACTTTGCTTCTATCTATCCCTGTGCTGCTGAGGAAAAAATACTTCTCTTTTTTTTTTCCCTGGCTGAATTCAATACAATGCACTTTACAGAGACTGAAAAACATTGAAAATTAGCTATTTAATCTGCTTGCAAGCTATGTGCAAATTGGATTCCTTCTCTTTGTTTTTTATTTTAGCAATAGTAATACGTGCACTGTGGGTGCTCAGGATGAAGCTGGCTGGCCTTACTTCTTTTTGTTGAATTCAGTCATCCCATTCACTAGTTTAGGCTTTGCAAAGTTACTTGAGTCCCAGTGGTATTGTGTTGTGTTGGACAAGAGGAGATACTCACGCTAACTCCTGATAATCAAAGTTACATTTGGCACCACAGGTAGTTAAATAAGTTTCACTTCTTACACTCATCTACTTATCTTGTGAGCACTAAGTGGATTGCTGTATTGCTCCCCATCAACTTCAGCCATATTAGCTTTAGTAATTAAATGCAGTATTCTATTTCCAGCTGAAGGGTAGACTAAAATCTAGACTGTACAATGTTAATACATCCCAGTTTGAATTCCAATGAGCTTGTGCTATTTTCTGAAATGAATGTATAGAAAACATAACTTCCTGATATTCCTCACCTAATGTAGATATTCTTTTCCTTTCTCCTTCAGTCTTTGGCAGTGTCAAAGCAACTGCTACGAAATATAGAAAAGGAGAAGCTCCATGCTGTCAACAGTCAAGAGTGTGAAGTACTCATAGAGAGGTGGTTATCTGATGAATGCCTGAATGCTCTTGCCACCTTCTTTCAGAGGAAATCAAAACTGTAATCTTTACCAGCAGAGCACTTAATGTTCTGGAAACAGCAATTCACCTTCTGGCAATAGTCTTGTCTGCCCTTATCCTTAGAAAGCTTTCTCTGCAAATAATAATTCTTTTACCTTTTGATGCACTATATTTCTATACAGAATACTGGGTTAAAAATGTTTCATGAAATTAATGCTGTGTTATGTGCCTTGGATCCATTATGGTTATTTAAATTAGGGGAAAAGGTTCATTTTCCTGCAGGCAGCAGTGGTGTTTCTGAATAGTACTAAAGTAGATTGTCACTTGAAAGAAGCAGCAAATTCAATAGCACTGTATTTTGGTAGCTTTTCAATGTCTTACAACTGATTCTTTTTCATCTGTGGGGAAGAAAATGCTGTATTGATGAAAAATAAATATAAGTATTTAATTAATCTTGTGCTGATTATTACTATTACTGCTAAACATCCTTAGTGACAAGGAAAGTAATTCCTGGAAGTAGATTAATGAATTACTCTTCTTAAGAAAGTATTTACTTGTGATGTCGTGAAATAAACCCAGCAGGGACTATGAGAATCTTCTTAATGTTGTTGTTATTTATAACACTAAAATATATATGTATTTTTTATTTGAAGAAGGTAAGAAATCTTCCTTGCTTTCTATTTATTTTCTTCTTTGGTAGAACTTTAAAGAAAATGGTTCAATCTAGCAAATTTGAAAGCATCCTGATAGTAAACCTATAAGGATTATAGACATACCCACAACCAATTAAAAGTCTGTAAAATGAAACATTGCTGATGAAATTTGCCCACTGTAAACACTGTAGTTTTGAAGGATTAGGAAGAAAAAATCTGATACGGAAAAAAAGAGGGTCTTTCCCAAGTCAACTCCAAACTGTTTGATAATGGTTTTCTCACACACAGAACTCTGTTCTTTTTCTTTCTTGTCATTTTGTTTGAAGATTTAGCACAGCCTAGAATATACATGATGCCTCTGCAACATTTCTCAGAATCTACTGTACAGTGTGGGAATCACAGTCTTAGCTGTGCAGCTTATTTGCAATAATGCAAAAGAAAATTATTTCTACTTAAAAATTATTGTCTCTTTGACTTTTCCCCTAATTGTCTTTCAGGAAAAGAAAAACACTCATAAATATATAAACACCATGCTTGAGTACCAATAGTGAAACTTATAACTGAAATATTTTTGCCCATAAAAATTATGTTGTGTGAAATACAGAAAGGAGTAAGATATTTAGTTATTGCATGTATTTCAGTCTAGATAATCAGCAACACCAGTAAAATGTAAAGTGTCTGCAGTGCACCTTACATCAAATCCTGTAAGCTCCGTATCTTCTTCAAACTGTTTGGTTAGGTTATAATCTCTTAATGACAGGAGAAAAGAGCAAACCCCTGAAAGCACGGCACTGCAATGAGTGAATCACTGTTACTTTATTCAGATGGATGACATACAAGTTTCTATCCCATCAAAAAAGCAAATTATTAGACAGATTTTACTAGGAAATAGTTGTATTTATAGGTTACGAATTGGGCCTTTCTGCTTACGGTATTGCTCAACAGTACTTCTAGCCTTCTGTCAGAGACAATCTATCAGTGTACCACGACAAGGTGGTGTTGTAAGATGTCCTGTAGCTCCATCATCTGGAAACATTCCACTTTGGGGTGACAGAATTGAGTAAATTTCACTGTGTTGATCATGGTTAGTGTTGTACCAAGAAGAAATGTTTCAGTGGTGCTGAAAACAAGGACTTCAGAATAAATCTAGGAACCAAGTAACAATTAAGGGAAGTAAATCTTCATGGTTCCAAGTACATGAAGAGTAGGGAACATGATATTATAGAGTCATTCAGATTGGAAAAGACCTCTAAGATCATCCAGTCCAACCACCAGCCCACTAACCATGTCCACGTTGTGCACTGAGCAGTGTTTCAGATAAAAATCGAATGAGCAACGCTGAGGGGATCAGCAAGGGTTGGTAGCAAAAGAAAGCTGAGGAAGAGTACAAGACTCTTCAAGAGAAGCTTCATGATGGCAACGATGGACTGTTGTCAAGAAACAGGCCACAAAGGGGACACGGGCTCAGACCCCGCTTACAACATGGCGGACGTTGGCTCAGGGTGGCTGCCCACAACATGGCGGACGTTGGCTAAGGGTTGCTGCCCACAACATGGCGGACTTCGGTTCAGGATGGCTGCCCACAACATGGTGGCCGCGCTGAGGGGCGGCTTGCTCTGCGGGGCACAGCGGGCAGGTAGGACGGGTTCAGGGCCGCCATGGCGCCGCGGCTCCGATAGGGGGCACCCTCCGCCACGTCCATGGTGAAGTGTGAGGTTCGGAGCGGGGCGCGAAATGGCGGCCGCTGTGTGGAGGCTGAGGGCTGCAGCAGCCGGCAGGCTGGCAGCAGGCACGGGGAAGGTGACGTGCGGCTTGGGGCTGGTAAGGTCTTTGAGGCTTGTGGGAGGGCAGCTGTAGGAGCACGTTGTTCACGTGTTGAATCCTCGAAACACCGACTCTTGGGATTTTTTTGTGGTGGCAAAATTAGCCGCAGTTACGTTGTTTGCCCAGCTGGGGATAAACAGTTGTTTGTTCAGTCTCTGAAAGCTCTGTGCTGTTCTATGAAATTGAGCCATGGCATCAGCTGTGGAGAGGATGTGTGCCATGTTGTTGTTCTCCACAAGGAAGAATGCAACAGTTTGCAATGTGGTGATGGCTGAAATAGCAGAAATGGGGCTTCCTTGGTCAGTGCCAGTGTGTCACGTTCAGTAATGGAAGATGAACACTGATTTTGTAAGGAATTAGGTCTGTTGAGTTGGGTTTTTTTGGTTGTTCTTGTTGTTTTTTTTTTCTCTCCTGACTGAATAATGAGAATAAATCACCATTACTTCTAGGGAATCATACTTCTAAGTAACTTTGGTTTTACAAAAAATCAGATCATTCATACAGTCTGTCACAGGTCTGTCTAGCAGCGTCTGCAGCCTTTTCTGGGCACTCCAGAAGCATCCATAAAGAAGCCTGATGAATCCCTTCCAACAATTTCTATTTAACCCATACAACAAAGTAACAATTTCTGACATAGACCTGCAGTATTCATTGATCGTACTCATTATAATCATTACCGATGCAACATCTGTCAAAAATGGAGCACTCTGCACAGAAAGCCGTTGTGAAGCGTGGATGATATGCTATACTGTTGTATCATAAGCGAATCAGGACATTCATAGCACATCATAATGTCAGTTCTTCTGTTTCTAACGCTGCGTTTATAGACTGGTTGCAAATGTGGATGTGTACTGTTGAATGCTGGTGGTAGATAGCGTTTAGCATGATATTGTTTTAATTAATGAATTGCAGTTGAATACATCTGTGATAGCAACTCCTCACCTGGAAGTTTACACAGCATGGGAAGATGTAGTTCTTGAGTCGTGTTGGACTCGTGAGCTGGCAGCAAAGCCTGCAGGGCTCTGCGAGGTGGGTAGTTTGGAGGCTGCAGAAGGCTGGAATGAAGGTGAAGATTGCTGCTGTACTCTTGTGTGTAACTTCAGAATTAAACTGTTAATCTATACCGCAGAAAATTCAGGAATATCCTGTCAGGCAGAAGCGGGGGTGCACAGAGCTTTGCACCCTGGGCTGAATGTTCTTTCCTGGGCCTTTCAAATGAGTGTTTTCATGCGTGCAAAGTTTACATATACCTCTGTTCTGTCAGAGACACAGTGTGCTACCAATGTAAATGAAGTAAGGTTTGTAGGAGCAGGTGCTGTCCTTTGTTAGAATAGTTTGCGTTGTGTTAAAAACAGAACCTTTCTGGCGTGTATCTTTTCTCACATGGCCTTTGGAAGTACACTCCTCTGTTTCCCAGCTATAATAGTTTTGTAGGAGGTATTTCTCCCTAAAATCCTCATCTTGTTCAAGTGGAGACATGATATTGCAGAACTCTCAGAGACTTCCCATGGAACTGTTGCCAGACTTGATGTCATAGGAAAGTAAGAGTAGCACAGGTAGATTTAGGCCAGAAGAAATTAGCTATCCTGTTTTATTCCGTATTCTTTGTACTCATTCTGAAACATGCCACTGATATTTAAATAAAACTGATTTTTCTTGCTTCAGCTAAGTCAAAATACCAAGAAGGAAGAAACGTGTTGTATTTGGAAGGAGACACATTGTGAAAGCGGTATTGCTGTGAACAAGTGAAATAATTTTTTAATAGTTAATGAGTAGTTACTGTTGTAGCCTGGAACCAGCTAGGCTGCAGGTGAAAGCAAGGCATGCAGAGGCATGTCAGCATTCTGTGGCATTAAACATCAACAGATAATTATGTATGCTTATATGTTCTCTAATTGGAGTGCTCAGAGGGTATTTTATTCCTTGAGATTTTAATTAAAGTTAAGGAAGGATACTTGGGAGGTAACAAACGTATATTAAAGCAAAAGTCTTTAGTGTTTGCTAGATCAAGAGTTACTTTGTGCTACAGTTGCACCTGAGGATGCCTGTAGCTATGTAGGCATTCTGTGCATTAACTCTATTCCTAGTGTAATGTCTTCACTAAATTGTGCTCCACCATCAGTTTTTCGTTGTTAAAAGACTGGTATACAGCACAGAGGGAAATTTGGTTTTGGCTGTTCCTCTCCTCTCCCCTCTTTTTATACTAGGCTCTCTCTTCCAATATAGTTAAGAGCCTAGAACTGTACGAACCATGTCTACACCCTAGAGTACAAACAGCATGATCTTAAAGGTCCTTTCCAACCCAAACTATTTTATGATTCTGTGATCCTGTGCTAATCTTAAGCAGACACCAGTAGTAATCTCCTGGTCAGAACGACTGGTGTGTTTTTTCCAATAGTAGAGATGAAGCCAGTATTTCCAGCTTTAAGCCCTCTCTGTTTCAAAAGGTAGTGTTGAGTTACACAACGGTAACACAGAGGGCAGTCTTTTAGCAGGAGAAAATAACACACATGAGAATGAGAAGATAAATGATGGTTTGCCATCATCTCTAAAGTAGGTGTTCAAATCCATGGATTTGAACTTAAAAACCATAAACTGAAGAACTAATATCCAGATGTGGAAAGGAAATATTCCTTGGCTCTACTTCCCCCACCATTCGTTAGTCTTTTCAGAAGGCAGACAGTGACCTTTTCGAAACAGGATAGCCACAAGACAGGCTTTGATCTTTCCCCAGAAGGCTCTGATGTGAAACTGTTCTCTCATCTGCTAAAGATGGAAGGATTGCAGCATCTGAGTACATTCCAGGAGAAGACCAAGACCTCACAGCTTCTCCCCTGATGGTAGTCAGCCATCAGCATATTTCTTCAAAGGCCATGCGTCAGGGCTCTCAGTCTCCCTGCCTTCAGACAGCTTTTAATCAAGAAAAAAACCTAGCTCTGCACATATGAGCAGAACTGTTCAAAACGCGTTTGCCAGTGCTGTGGGGCAGACAGGTGCATAGCGAAACACCCACTGCTAGCAGTTCAGTTGTGAGGGAAGTTTGAGCATCGCGCAATAGTCCATGGAACTCTTGGATGCCCACAGTTTTAAACTCAGGCTATATGCTCCTGGGGAGGCGTTCCTCTTGCTCTGTTGCTGAATCAAGCCGCTTGAGCAACTTCAGAGTTACAGCAGCAATTGTAACTGCTGCTGACTCTTGCTGAGAGGAAGGTGGCACTGGATGTGATCAGGAAAGGACCAAATAAAACCTCTTTAGAAAGAGCTCATTAATGAGTAAATGTTTCTCAAAAAGGCAGGATCTCTCTCTTGCCATGCCAAAGCAGAAATGCTTCTGCAAAATAAGAGATTCTTGATTCACTTACCCAATAGAAGTGAGTCTCATTCAGCCCTATTTTAGTTTAGTTTATACGTTAGGTTACTGTTTTCTTATTGTTTTAAAGTGATGGGAAACAGCTTGAGGGTTTTGAGTGCAACTTTATTATCTGAAACAAAAGTAATCATATTTCATTTGTTTTATTTGCCAGGATTTTGAGACATTTTGTAAGACCTCTTTATAAGCAAGCCAGCACATAACTGTCTTCCAAGGGGGTTTTCCTTACTACAATTACTGCTTTTTTTTTTTTTAACCTCCAAATGTTTGTAAAACAGTAATAAAATGTAGTGTGTAGACTGTGTGTTAATTACAGTTGTATTATTTAGTGTAATTATGTAAAAACACGTTGGAATTAATTAGATGCGGCTTATGGATCACAGTCCAATTTTCCAAAACTGATGTGGCCTCAAAGATTTTCAGACTCACATGGAATTACTCGTATTTGCCTTCATATGAATAAATGGCAAGATAGCTTACTGATAGTTCTGGCTCTTTGCTTAGACTAAGTAATAGATGGCCTTGTAATGGATACACACGTGGTTAAGTAAACAGATTTACATCTGCCTCTTGGAATTGAGGACTAGAACGTGTTCCTGAGGACTCCTGGATTTTGGAGGACAACGATGACAGTTCCCAGAACACTTCTTTAAACTTTGATGGGAGAATTACGTATTTGAATTCACCTTTTTATTTATTAAAGGGTTGTATCAACTAAGTATTCATTTAAACTGCATTAATTTATCTGTGCACGCAGCCTTCCCAAATACATGAACCTCCCTATTTTTTAAAATTCAGCTGTTCCATGTCTTCAGTAAAATATCTTCAATTGCTCTTGAGCGTGTGTAATTACTGCATAATTTACCACATTGTAAGAGATTTTTAAGAAAAAAAACCTTGATCTAGGCATTATTTGAGATTCCATTGTAAGCATAGTCTTTATGAACAAAAATATATGAATTTCTTGTGAATAGAAATGGATTTATGTTAGCATTAATGAGCTAGTAAGGCAGTTTGGGTCAGGACATGAAATCACCTCTTCCCTGTTCTGTCACGGTGCTTAGGTGTTCTATAAACACTGGGAACTCTATGCCTAAATTTACACTGCCAGTTCATTGGAAAAAAAGTTTTGTTTAATTTAGGCCTTCTATGGAAAGAAAATAGATAGATGTTATGAGTGTTGCAAAATTAATGTAAAATCTCCCATAACAAGTGACTGAATTACAATTTCCTGAGTGTACAAGGTCATTCTAAGGAAGAGTGACCACAAGGAAGCTCTTGTTCAGCCCTGATGAAAAGTCTTCAAGACTACGAATGGAACAATGGCTCTACCTGATCTGGACAGTAAATCCAGAGTAAGCTTGGTAAAAAAGTGTTCGAAATTCAGGGTCACCTTATGGATGTCTAGTAGGTACAGTAGTGAAGCTATGAAGGTGAGCTTGGCTTTAGATGAGAACTTTGTTCCTATGGAAAGAGCACAATCCAAGTATAGGGGTGTTCTCTACAGAGTATCTCATCTAGATGATGTTTTAGGATGAACTTTATTTAGTCCTAAAAAAATACAGGAAGTAGATTTGTAGAATGCCTGAACTTGAGGTGCATTTAGATATAGTAAATCTTTTATATATAGCGGGGGAAGTTCATCTTCTTTGTTGGAGAACAAGCTTTAGAAGCAAAGAATCATAGAATATCCCATGTTGGATGGGTTCTGTAATGATCATCAGGTCCAACACTTGGCTCTACCACCCAAAAATCAGACCAGTATTTGCCTCGGTCCTCCTTCCATCAGACCTCAGGTAAGTAAATACATTCATCCTCACAGTGCCCGATGTTGTGGAGGTTGAGTGGTAGCCTCACAGAGGTGCTGTATATCTACAGCCATAGGTAAATGGCAAGGGTTTACTCAAGGAGTCCCACCAGAGGTCATTGTGAGTGACACCCATTGTGACCATTGGAAATGGCACAAGGCAAAGCCTGCTTCATGTCCTGCAGGTTTCTGCGATGGAACGATGGAACTGCTGGAGCTCCTGCAGGTCCTGAGCCAGGGAGTGTTGCAGGGAGCAAAGTGGAGAGAGGCTGTGGTACCCTTAGAAAACTGGATATAAAAAATGTTAAAAAAAAAAAAAAAAAGATTAAAAGGACTATTGACATTTCTTCTCTTGACACAACTGTTGACAAAGTGGTTGCCATTCTTTCTGTCAGTGCAGAAATTCACCTGCGTGCTCCCTCTTACAAATCTATCCTTCTGCTTGGTAATGTGTTGGATTTTCATAGAATCATAGAATCATAGAATCACCAAGGTTGGAAAAGACCTAAAAGATCACCCAGTCCAACCGTTCACCTATTACCAATAGCTCCTACTAAACCATGTCCCTCAACGCAACATCCAGTCTTTCCTTGAACACCCCCAGGGTCGGTGATTCCACCACCTCCCTGGGCAGTCCATTCCAGTGCCTGACCACCCTTTCTGAAAAGTAATACTTCCTCATGTCCAGCCTGAATTTCCCCTGGCGTAGCTTGAAACCATTCCCCCTGGTCCTATCACTAATGACACGAGAGAAGAGGCCGACCCCCAGCTCACTACAACCTCCCTTCAGGAAGTTATAGAGAGCAATAAGGTCTCCCCTGAGCCTCCTCTTCTCCAGGCTGAACATTCCCAGCTCCTTCAGCCTCTCCTCATATGGCCTGTGTTCCAGACCCCTCACCAGCTTCATTGCCCTTCTTTGAACACGTTCCAGGGCCTCAATATCTTTCTTGCAGTGAGGGGCCCAAAACTGGACACAGTACTCGAGGTGCGGCCTGACGAGTGCTGATTTTATGATAAATCTTATCCAAAAAGACAGCCCAATTGCAGCTGCAGGTCTAAATAGGCTTTCAGAGACATGTAGAACGTGCCAAAAATATAGCTTAACTAATAGTCTATGTAAAGAGCCATTTCCTGTAACAATACAGGAGATGAATGCTTTTGATGTTACTGGAAATCAGAGAGCTTTCTTTTCTGAAGCGGATCAGTTTGCCCCGAGTGGTTGCAGGGAAGGCTTGTGTGGCAGCTGCTTGGGCTCCAGTCTCTCCCAGATTTTCCTTGCTCTTAATAGGAACTCTTTGAGACAAAGTGGCCTTCTGGGACCCCTGGGCAGCTTGCATGTGCAGCTGGTGGCAGGACAGCAGGGTTAAGAGAGTCTGGTATTCACCAGCCCCTCTACCAACTCCAGGCTTGTCTTCAAAATTGTGCTGCCTTTCTTTGCTGATTGCAATCAGTAGTGACTATCATCAGCCCTGTTCTTGTGATAAGACATTCTTTAGCAGCCCTCACTTAGGTACTCTCTCCTAGTTTCTTCCACAGTAGGTTTTCTATGTTTTTTATCTTTATGTAGGTTTTGCCTTTTTCAGAAGTTGAACGCAATTGTATTGCAATTTTGCCTTTTGTTGGAACTGTTTCCCTCTGAAGGAGGCTCTTCATGCCTGTTTTGAAGAAATTATGGGTAGTACACAAGAACAAGATTAAGGGTGCTTGTCAAATTCACCTGCTTTGTGAAAGGAATCTGTGAGGGATGCTCCATAAGAAACACCTTTTTATGATGTAGGCCCACAACCTCAGAGGCAGATGTTGGTGGTATGGCAGTAGAGGTTGGACCCTCCCACAGTGTTCTGTTACGTTTTGTTGCAGTGTGACAGGTGACAGCAGAGGGGCAGCCTGACAGAATGGTGTCTGATATGGAAGCCTGTATGAAGCAAAGGTGTATCGCTGAATTCCAACATGTGGGAAAAAAATGGCTCCCACTGACATTCACTGATGCTTGCAGAGTGTTTGTGGGGACCAACCAGTGGATGTGAGCACAGTGAGGCGGTGGATGGTGCGTTTCAGCAGCGGTACTAAGCAGTGTTTTTGCGTTCCTTGTATCTGTTGTAGTTTCCATGGAAATATGGAGGAGGCATTACTTTCAGTGCATCCTATGGAAAAGTACTGGTCTCTGCTTGGTGGCCTTTTGGGCAAATAGTAACAAATCTCCCTTTCCACTCACTGACACACTGACATAATGGCACCTAGCAAGGCTGCACTGCAGTATTGTGATAATTGCACAACACTGTGGGTATTTTGAGAAATCTGGCTTCAAAGTGCAACTTGGAAGCACAATTTAGATTGCGTTTTACATGCATCCCAACGTCTGAAACTAGATCCTCTGACTGACAGTGAATACCAGAAGCCTGGGAGTTAACAGTCGGATTTAGTGTCAAATACTGGCATTGTCAGAGTGCTGAACTCCACTGTGAGGAACCACATCTCCAAGCCTTTCCAACATAAAAGTGTCAAGGGACGCCTGTGCTGGAACACAGAAGTGTAGCCACATCCTGTACTAGCAAAAGGATGGGTTAGTAGCAGATACGTGGGGTGAAGAATACTAAAGAATAATTAAAAAAGGTGCATTGGTTGTGCTCTCACTGGAAAAATAACGCTTCTAAGAGTGCACCATGAACAGTTATAAAGCAGTCTGTGGCTGTGTCCACCTCTACCTGGATTTCTTGCATATTTCTGGCCAAGATTGCCTCAAAATCTGGAATTTACAGGGCACCCTGCTATGCCAACAGAATCATCAGCAAACTGCTTGGAATATCTTTATGTATTCTTTTTCAGAAGCCCAGGAAACTGCTGAGAAATGATGATTTAAGAAATTGGATTGAGACAGAGAACCATTTTGCCTGTAATCACAGCTGATGAGGACTGTAATTTAAAAAATAATACAGGAAAAAATAAAATCAGATTTTTTATGGGCTTTTTGCAGAGAAGCAGTAAAAAGAAGTGATAGGAATGAGTATGGACAAGCTGCATAGCCCAATATGTTAAATATTTTTTGCTGTTTTTGGATGAACACAATACAGATGTCTAGGAGAGACACTTGGTGTCTGTTCTATACCCACGTAACGAGCATTAAAATATTCACTCCATCTCTATTCACCAAGCACTGCTTCCTCCATTTGAGCACCCTCACCTTCTTTCTCATCCAAACGCATCTACAGATAGATATGTCTTCCCTTCAGTGTAGTACAGTGTTATTCTTTTGTCCCTTAACTAATACAGGCTTGGTTTAGAATGAATAAACACAGGCATGGGGAAATCAAACCGAAATACACAATTTATTCAAAACCAGCAGGCAGGCAACTTCTCAAAAGCCAACAGCTCCATTTTATGCCTATTGAAGATGATTTTTTCATAGATACGGGATTTCTCAATAAAGACCACTGGAACACTCAACAGGTGAATGTTCTGCAGGTTGCCCATCAACACTAAGCTGCCTGAAAAGGTATCTCTGTGTCCTCCTTCATTTATGCTTTTTCAGGCTCGCACACAAAAAGTTTATGGAAGAAATTCCCCACCTTCTGTAACCAGTGATGTAAAGCCCAGGTGTCAGCCTCCACTTATAGAGGCCAGTCGTGTTACCAACCAGGCAGCTCATTATCTCATCTCTTTCAACTATTCTTCAAAAAAATTAATGGCTGTGCCACAGCATCCCCCAAGTCTTTAATACATCTGATACCTAAAGCAGACAGCACCATGCAGAAATGAAATGGTATCTTTCAAAATTCTAAACAAACGTGTTTAGAAGCTTTGCAAAAGTAAATTTGTGAACACAACAGAAGACGAGATGCAAGTAAGTTTAAGCATACTTTATTAACTTCAAGCAGCAGCCACTTCCCAACATTCTGCACAGTTACAATCTGACACATGCTGTAGAAGATTGCTTTATCTCCAGTAGTCTCACAGACTGGTCTGCCTTCTGTGTACAGGTCAATATACATATAAAGGTTCTTCAGAGGTTTATTGCCACTTACCCTATGTATGGAGATAAAGTATTATTAAAAATATTCTACAGGAATCATTATATTCAATCAAAGGCTTTTGAACAGTTCCTATTTTTTTTTAATTAAAGCAGTATACATCATAGTAGTAAAAAGACAATCTAACTGCATATTTAATTTGTTTCAGTGCAAAAAGAAGGAAAAAAAGAGCATTTAATCTTCCAAGGAGTTTGAGTTAAATGAATACAAAGGGCTGCTATCTTGTTTAGTTTGCCAAGCATTCCGAAAAATCATATCAAACATGTGGAGTTCCTTGTCACCACGAGGGAGAAGCAAGCAGAAGCCAGCAGACTTAACTAGACTTTATGTAGGACCTCAGGTGAAGATGAAAAGTATATCTTAGTGTATAGGAGGAAAAGATAAATTCTCCTGTTAGGTCAGCTGAAAAGTAGTTCAGCAAGAAAACCCTGTTGTCTAACTGCTGTGTTTGTAGCAAGCTGCAACCACTGGAATTCAAATGACTGCTGTGGCCAGCAGCAGCCTCTCTGCTATCCTCAGAGGCCACAGGAACAGGTGTTGCCCCAAACTGGAAACGTTTCTTAACTGTGGTCAGGAGGTTTTCACTCCTAGAGGCTTTTGAAGCCAGAATTAAAGATTTTCGGTTGCAGCCAATACAAGAGCTGAAGCTGGGAGTGGATGGAAGACTGAAACCCACTTGTTCTGAATAATGCCTGTCAGCTACTCCCTGCAGCACCAGATGTGTTTGGCAGAATGAGTAAATCTGCTGAACTTAAAGAAAAAAAGCACATCATCTGCTTAAATCTTTACCAGTTAAAAGTGTTCATTTTAACCAAATACAGTGGCAGACTTTTCTGAATGACAGGTCTTGAACTGATCGTTCTATGAAAACTGCATTAAACAGCAATGCCTATCTGCCTGCATTTAATCACAGTAAGGAAAAGATCTTAAACCAAAAATGAAACAAGCATATCAGAATTAAAAAAAAAATTGTAATACAGTTAATATGTCTCAGGAATTATCAATACCGTAGCAGTGTTAATTCTAAATTGGGATGCTGGAAACCAAAAGATTAAGACAGAAATGTATGAAGAGTATTTTTCATATCTTTTATAGGACAGAAACCTTTGTTCATGTCTTCTGGTAGTCATCATCTTCTTTTGAGCTGCACCTACAACACAAAGAACAAGTGAACGAGCAACTTTACGCTTCTCCAGAACAGCTTAAAACAGTTCTGTAGGTATTAAGGTGCATTTTTCCTACTGCTTTGTTTCTGCATCACCAACTCATTTGTTTCACATTCCTATTTTAAGAATAAAGTACAAAGCATCAGCAAGAATAAGCTGCTAATTCCTGTGTAAAACTGCCCTCAGAAGCTCTGCCTACGTTGTGAAAGTGCCAGTTACTTTCTGCAGTTAACAAGCAGACAACTACTGCTTCATTAAATGTGAAAGCTGAATTTACTTCTGCTACAAACAAGATACCTTAACATGTGGAAATAATTATCAAGAATTTTACAACTGAGGAGAGACAGGTGGAAGGTTCCAAATAGCTTACAAAACGACCCATCTCCTGCCTGTTTTTGTAGTTAGGCCATTACATCTCCTCGGTGGGGTATTCCCCACCAGCAGAATGACTGCTTTGCCTCATTTTTCCATTCCTGCGTGCACTTCGCGGAGTGCATGACTGTTGTCATTTACGGACCTAGATGGATACAAAAACCCTTCTTAGTTCAAATAAGTGTTATAAAATAAGTGAAACCAGTGGGTTTATCACAGGTTTTCAGAATATACTGATCCAAAATGTAAAGAGGAACCTCTTAATAAGAGTAGTTTAGAACAGCAGTAAGGATCTGAAAAGTCTGATTCTGTTTTTCTCTTGTTGTATAACCAATTCAAATGTTTCAAGCCGTTTTTAACTTGTTGCTAAATGTTTATCTACACATGCTGTCAGAAATAACCTTGTTAGGAAGGTGAAGTTGGTGTCTCAGCAAATCAGACCCCATGGAGTAGGCGTTGAGTGGCCTGTGACTCGCTTTCCTTTTTCTCTTTCAGCACCATCAAAAGGAAAAGTGAGAAAAACAGCACAAACATTAGTTAAAGCCTGAATTTAATCTCACGTCCTACAGGAATAATTTCATTACAATGAAAGCAGACAGTATCTGTAGGGTTTTTGGCTTTCTTTTCGTTTAAGCAGTGATAATTATATATCTAATTAATATAGCCTATAGCTCTTCCAAAGATCATAGCTTTTAACAATCCTTTTAATTAAATGATTAATAGAAAAGGCAGGGGTGGTTCTTTACAAATTACCTGATTTACCATCACTGAAGACAGATTCTTTTAAAAATGGCTACAAATGCCTTGTTCACAAAAGACTTTATTATCTAATGATGCATACTGAAAACATACAGAAATCTGCATGGTCCACTTTACATGCAGCAGAACAATCTTCACTTTACAATAAGTAAGTGTCAACTGTTTTATGCAAGGAGACAACACTTTAAAGTCACATTGTTTTTTTTTTTTAAAGAAAAGCTTCATTTACAAAAGAAATAAAAGGTAAAGAAGCAATTACCGCTTTTAAAAAGCAGCTGCTTTGTTCAAGAGTGGAAGGTTTATGCCTGTATTGAAAGACAACATGATCACAAATAATGAAAACAATGAAAACAAATGAAACACTTTTAGCATAAAGCAGTACACTTTCAAAATGACATACAAATAGTTAAAAAGTTTCCTTATGTTGTCTATCTATCCTTTAGATATAAGTTCTTTCAAATGAGATCCCAACGTATGTAATTACTAAATGAAAACTCTTCCGTAAGTATTGGCTCTATGTCATAGTGAACTGTATTTAACAAAATGTATACAAAGTCTATAGCAAGTTGATTAAAAAAATTAAAGTAATAAGAAACAGTACACTGAAGGCGCTCTATCCATCAAGTGCGCGCTCTCAAAATTGTAAATGTGATGAACAGAATGGAAGTTGTAACTATGCCACAGTTGCAATGCCAGAAAATAAAAACAAGATCATTTATCAAACATGCAGGGAATTCTGCCACAATGCTACTGTCTCTCATTTGTCAGTTGTTCCAGTAAAATAACAGCTTAAACACCGGTGATGTTGATGGGTTAGCTTACCTTCAGTGTACTGAAAGTTGTACACAACCTGCTTTAAAAGAGGAGACCATCCCTGCAGGCAGGCTCAAGAAGGAACAGACCCCCTTCGGCACTGACTACACCAAGGGCATGCTGCTGTGGCCTGCACACACACACCTAGGAAAATGTGAATATAAACAGCATTTATGCTGGCCATTTTTTAAAGACAAAAATGAAGCCAAGTCTGCTAAAAACAAATCAACCACCCAGTATTACTGCTCTTTTTTTTTTAAACAGATGCTTTTTTTCTTTTTTATAATATATACGAACTGCAACCATATACATTAGCATTGTACTTCTGTGCAGTCTTGGCAATTAAAACAGTTCTACAGTGAAAATTTTCACATAAGACACAAAACAGAATTACTCTAACATTTCTAAAAGAAATATCAGCCTTGACGTTAATTCAAATGTATCTTTTCTTCCTCAACTTTGCAGGGCAAATATTTATGTTTATATACATTAATAACTGCTGTGAAATTTCTTCAGTCTTTGTATCTTAATTACTCAAACCCTTTGAACTTCTTCATCTGGTTTAAATTTTTTCCTGGATGAAGGCGTGCTGCAGAGCCTGGTTGATGCTAATCCGTTTAGCTGGATCTAACATTAGGATCTGGTCCAACAAGTCCTTCAGCTGGTGTACTTTTTTACGCTGGTCTTCTGGGAGTCGCTGGCACCCAATCAAGTCTGCTAACAGGTCCTTAGTTGGATTAATGGTGCTCATTACAGTAACTTTCTCCTACAAACACAAAAATGGCAACCTTGTACAACAGTGGAAATACACAAAACCGCCGTAATTCTTACACCGCTTAAGCAGCTATTTTTTTGCAGGGTTTTCTTATCTCTCATCAGCAATGCTCTTCTTCATCACATGGCCTCATAAATACTCATGGCAGGCAAAGGAAAAGAGCGAATATAAAACACTGGGGCAGGCCAGACTGCATCCTTTGCCGGCAGCTAATTGTATCTGATGTTCCAGTCCAGGCCAACTGCCTTTTTTCCTGGTACTGGGCACGACTGAAGAGACTGGCTTCATTTTCACTGCACCCTCTATTCAGGTATTTATATGTATTAATAAGATTCCTTGCGCCTGCCTTCCTGTCTTCCAGGCATAATAGTTGTTATTCTCTCAGCCTTTCCTCACAGGAGAGACACTTTAGTCCTCTGATCATCTGGGCCCTATGCAGAGCTCTTTCTAGTATGTACAACTTTCTCTTGTACAGAGGAGCCCAGGACTGGATGCAGTACTTCAGGTGTAGCCTCACCAATTCTGACAAGAGAAAGATCAGGTGATCCTTCTTGATCTGCTGGCAAAAACTTTGCCTAATGCAGCCGAGAACAACACTAACCTTCTTAATGGCAAGGGCACACTGCTGGCTTATATACAACTTGGTGCCTATTAAGACCCCAGGCCCCTTCCTGCAGAGCTGTTTTCTGGCTGGGTGTACTGGTGCCCAGGGCTGCTCCTTCCCTAGTACAGGACTTCATACTGCCCCTGCTGAACATCATGAGATTCAGGCCAGCCCACACCTCCAACCTGCTGAGGTCCCTCTGGATGGCTGTGTGGCCCTCTGGTGAATTAGTCAGCCCCACCACTGCTGTGTCACTGTGCATTTACTCAAGTTGCAGTCTACCCCACCATCCAGTCCATAACCATGTAACCTGCGTACGCCTCTGCTAAAGGACATTCTGATAGTTTACAAAGTTTTGTTTGTAATTAAAATGTTAAGGTATGTTTGAAAGACCAGTAACAACAGACACGTGAAGGACTTACCCTTTCTGTCACTTTATCTACTTCTATATACATAAAGTTGAGATTTTGATCAAAGTGCTGATCTTTGAACACACCTTTTCGAATCATCTGGAAAATCAGGGAAAGACAAGAATTTTAGCTAAGCTCTCTGTGTTAATGAATTTCACAATTAGCATCAACATCTATTAACTGGGATTGGCATCTACTAACTGGGAAAACATGAATAACTTACTATTTCTGAATTACTTATCAAATAACTATGCTGAATAAAAAAATAACATTCAAACCAGTTGAAGAAGGACATAATACCTTCCACTGACTTACACTGTTTTTTTTCAGGTCTGTGCCTTAGAAGGTTTCTGCTTTCACTTTACACTTAGTCTACGAAAAAGAAGCTGTATACTTTCACTTCATATAATTTTAAATTAATATAAATTATACATTCAGAGGATATCTGATATATACTTGCTGTTAGGAGATGTATCTGATAAAGAATTTCAGGGAGAAAACAAAGTATGTTTTACTGTTCACAACAGCAGTTTCAGATATCAAGTAAAAATCAAGTACTTATTTTTCTTACCTTGTTTGGCATCTTTCCTTTGAGATCCATGGCTAGTTTCAACATATGGTTATTGGTTTTGCCAGGAAAGAGTATTTTTCCTGTATAAAGTTCATATAACGTGCAGCCTACAGACCACATATCTATACCATAGTCATAGATTTTTCCTATAACTGAAACAGAGCAAGTCAAGTTAATTCCATAAAGGCAGCTTTGAAGATAATACCACAAAACCAGACAAATAAAAAAAGTCTGATTTAGAAACTCTATCGGTGCTTCTCCTCTTAGGAATAAGAAGGTGAACAACTGAAAGACTTTTAACTTTTACAGTATCCCAATTACAGAAAGGGAGGTTTTTACATAACACCCAAACTGATCACCACAGCTTCATTAAACAAAGTCATAACAGTACCCCTGCATCAAAACAAAGCTATACCAATCAGAGTGACTGCATGTTCTCACTGAGCTGACCGCCAGCACGCATGAAGAATCATAAAACATGCTTTCAATTGGCTGAATTTTTTGACTGCCATCGTATTTTCAGAGTGATGGTTTGCTGAGATCAAACAAAGAGTAATCTCAAATCAAACTTTCATTTGCCTTACTGATACAACCAAGTTGTACTCAATCCAAATGCACTTACTGATTTCAGGAGCTCGGTAAAATCTACTGACTAGATACGGCGTGATGTCGTTATCTGCAACATGTGAAGCTGATCCAAAGTCACAAAGCTTTAATATCGTTTTAGATTCATTCACCTGAAAGTTAAATGTAAGTGAATATTAGCATTATCTGTACACAGAATTGGCAACAGCACTTAAGACTAACACTGGAAGAAAAACATTTAGCCTTGAAATTACAGTTTCTTCCCATGTTTCAGTCTGTCTTCTCTGCATTCTAAGAAAATTGTCAAACCTTAAACTGAAAGTTAATACCTGCACATCTAAGAAATACAAAGAAGTCAGTTTTGTGTATTTATTCTCCTACAGATTTTACTAGGCTTTTTTTTCTCACTATTAATTCTTTATTGCTGCAGCAACAGTGAATATTTTAGAAGTAGGGGGGAAAAAAATAAACTCTCAGCATAACTTAGCAGCTTCCATCAACATAAGTGTTAAAAGCTAAACAGAAAATATGCTCAGAATTAGCTTTCAAATTAGCTTTCTTTGTCTGCACAGACACTAATAGTGACATCTCCCATTGCTTTGGAGATTTGTGGCAAGACACTAACTGAAAGGCACAGAAAGGATTACATATGCATTAATATACATTAGCATCTATTTAGAAAATAACACAAACAACAAAATGATCCCACACACATACATCAAAGTACTTTCTAAATGGGTAGTAAATACAGCACATAATTTGACACAGTGTCCATATAACTCTTCCAAGGCAATAGGGCATCAGCTTTGCTTTGCCTCATGTGACTTGGTACCAGAGCTAGCTGGAAAGGTAATCCCTCAAGCAGCCACTAAACACTACCTACCCCTAAATAAGTCAAGTTAGAAACTTGTATAGAGAGAATAGAGAATACCCAGCTCAAGATCAGTCCAGAATGTGAACAAAGACATGTCAAACATCAATAAGGAACATGTGAGTCACTTCTGTGTTGTGATCTGAGGCCAAACATGTCGGGTGAAGAGCAGCCCTAAGAACAGAACTACTGCATTCAGCTTCATAAACTGGATAGTTACTTAATATGAACCAACAGCTTTATTACCAACATGAATGCAGGTCTGCCTGGTGTCAGATTTAGTTTTGAGAAGGAAATATAAGCCTCCCTGTCAGATTCCTAATTTATAAGCCATAAGAAAGAAACTTTAGTACACCCTAATATAAACAACTGCAAGAAAGTGAAAGTATGCTGCACTTTGGAACAGAATGCAGAAATTTCTAAGAGATGAAGGGAACTCTGCATAAATTGAACATGTAGCAGTAAGAAACATAATTTTTAAATGTAAAATATCTAGACCAACATGTATGTAGTATGTAGTTCTATTTTCAGTAAATCCTGGATATGTTAAAGACTTCCCATTGTGAAAACAAATCCATTCACATTCCTTCCTGCCTCATCATCACTTTCCAGAATCTACTTGGTAAATGCTACCACTACATATTAGTTATTAAATCTGTTAGTTTATTTCTGTTGGTGAACTAAAAAAAAAAAAAACCATCTGGAATTCACTACAGTGATTCAGTAGGAGAACTGGAGGCCACCAGTAATATGCAGTGTTCACAATCTCTTGGAAGTATGAAAAAATATCCTTGCTGGACCTGGATTTCATTCTAGATAACTAAATTTTATCAGTTTAGACTTCCACCTCTACTATCCAGAGTGCCACTCATAAACTAGAATACTATTCACATATCTCATGTTCAGCTAGTAAATTTTACAACAGTGATGGCAAGAAATCATAGAATGGCCTGGGTTGAAAAGGACCACAATGATCATCTAGTTTCAACCCCCCTGCTGTGTGCAGGGTCACCAACCACCAGACCAGGCTGCCCAGAGCCACAAAATGGTCATTTTTAAATCTTCAATTTTGTCCATAAAAACCGAAGTCAAACCATTTGATTCCTTTGATGTAGCTCACACTCTGCTAAGCAGAATGTTTCATGGGGAAAACAGGACAGTAAGGACTTCTTCAGTCATCTTATTCAAATGAACACAATCTCCTCCCAGGCTTTACCAAACTATTTTCATTTTTTCATTCTGTAGAAACAAGAACATTTTTCAGGTACTGGTGAAAAAAGTCCTAAGACTTCTCCTACTAAAGAATACTGTCCTTGGAAGACCTACTTTCTAAAATGGTACAAGTGGATGCAGGTTTGTGTAAATGAAATATTTCATTTACATGCTGTGTTACACTTCTTTATTTATACCAGTATAGCTTTTTTTCCCCAAAAAACATTAATTTTTTAACATTTGGAGGTAAAGTGAACTTTGACTTAATTTCACATACTTGATTTTACATTACAGAATGTCCATACAAAATATTTTTCAATTAGTTATTACTTACCAAAATATTATCTGGTTTAATATCTGCATGTAGGATATTGCATCTTTTAAGAAGTTTTAAAGCCAGGAACAACTGCTGGCTGTAGGAACGCACAGCTTTAATATGGAGACCAACATCTTTCCCATACTTTTTCAGCACCTCTCGTAAGTTCATACTATTGTAAGAAAGAGAGGAAACAAAAGAGCTCTGTGAGGGGAAATATACTTGCCTTCTCAACTGTAAGAAAAACATGAATAAGTTTGTTCACTTCAGAAATTCTGGAGGAAAAGTGACATTCAACTCAAGATACAAACTTCACTATTTGTAAAGCAACGAAACAAAAATGCTGGTTGATCAGATCTGCACTATACCATATACTCACTAGACTGGACATAAACTTCAGAACATATTTTTAATCCGGATTAATTGGAGAGAATTGATTTGCACATGAACAGCATTTTCTGAACAGCTGTGCTCAGTGCTCAGTTTCTTGAGAAGCGATTAAATAGAAAATATGCAAAAGATGGAAACTGATGAGGCAATGCTTCAGTGACTTGAACAGCAGATGAAAAGACAAATCCACAACAAAACCATGACTGGATGTAAACAGTGCACAAATGCGTTATGAAGAGACAGCACAAAGAAGCTCTATTGTCAGTAATAACCTTTATGACAAATATTAGGCACTGCATAAAACTTGCACTGCTTCAGCAAATGATTTATCTTCAACTCAAACTTCTATGGCAAAAATTAAAATATACAGGGAAAATTTAGGATACAAGCAATTGATGCAAACAACATCTAAGCATGAATAGGAATTAAGGCAACCAAAGTGTCTAGATCCATGATAAAGCTGTCTACAATTAGCCTGCCAAAAAATCCTCATTATTTAAAGGCAAGTTTACAGAGCACTGTAATCATCTTCTGTAGGTTGTTGCTATATATCTGTTTGTCACAGAATATACAGTATTTGCTCAACCTCCCTGATTACACATTCTTAATCCACACCACAAGGTGAAGAATTCTGTAAATCTAGGAAGAATATTTTCACTAAAAAAAGTCATTAAGAGGAGCATTAGTGAGATGAGTAATTTATAAATAATTTAATGTGATTAAATTAATAATTTATTAATAATAAATTACATCATTTCAAATATTGACCAGGGATGGAATTTACAACACAACTGACTATGAAAAATCTAACTAGTTCAGCAGATTTTGGATTTCTGCCTCTAGATTTATTTTTTTTTTTTTCAGAATTGCTTAAATTCTTCTTCAATCTTGGCAATGGAACAAAGTACCAAACTGAAAACAATAGTCAAGAACAGAAAGATAAAGATTACTTAGTTGACTTAGTTGTACTTTACTTTTCACAAAGGACACCATACACCTGTCATCTTACCTCAGTGGTTCGAATACCAGACAGAGATGTTGTTTGTGGTAGAAATGCCTGAACAATCTCAGACAGTGAAACTTGTCATCGGGATCTGCATCATTGAGCTTCTTCAAAAATTCCAGTTCTTTTAGACCAGTTTTTTGCCTGCAAACAAAGAAATACAATTAGAAAAGAAAACAAGTGAGATTCCAGTGCCTTGTTTAAACCTTGAGATTTACCTCCGCAGTTTTAGTTGTCAGTTTTAATAGTACTACATGATGTAGCACTGCTTAAAAAAACCCACAGCAGTGGTTCACTCTTGTTATGTGTCTTTGATCACCTTTGATTTTGTAACCTAGTTATTCTTCTCCCTCCTGTTTGTTTTGAAGTTACTTCACTTACACTATTTAAAAAAATTTAAACTAAACTGACTGACAGTCAAGAACACACCCAAACCAAATCATCTTAACACACCAAGCTAGCTTACTACCTTTTTTTTTCCCCTAAATATTTCTAGGTACTGTTCATATAGCTCAAAATGACTCAGTTACACACAAACCAAAACAAGTTTTAAGACTTCCAGTGTAAAATGCATGGAGATTTCCATATAAGTTATCTGTAACGGATAAGTACTAACACATGGCTATGGCTGTTATGGCAGCAGATGCTGAAAATGAGTACTGGAGATTCTGAGTCCTCACATAACATAGCACAGTTTAATACAACATCACCCTAGTTAAGGGTCATTGAGTCTGGAAGATCTCCAGTGATTTTCTTTCCAATAGGCAGAGTACCATCACTTTCTCGTATCTTCTACACACGCGCACACATGGAGAATATGCAAAAATAATTAAATATCTTTGTCTAAGTTAGAGATGATTGACTAGTATCCAACCCACGGCTTCCCAAATGGATTTGGTTCATCAAGCCAGAATTTTACAGTCCTCAATTCCCATCTCAAAAATCTTAGGGCTGGGCAGACATAATCAATGTTAAGCTTATTTCTTGCCACCACTGTTCCCTGCAGTTTTGCAAATGAGAAAGTGCCTGATGAAAATGCAAGTACCCTTCTCCTGTGAGTGCGGATACATAGTCCTCAAGCGCTTCCAATTACATGGCTCATATTAGCAGAAAAGGCAGGAACCACAGCTGTAATCTGTTACTTCACTTGAAACAAAGGAAGATTCAAATCACATCATGAAAAACTTACAAAAGTCTCACATACTCTACTATAGTATTATTAAACAAAAACATTACTTACATAAGTTCATTGTTCCTGATGATTTTAACCGCTACTTCTTGGTTTGCTCTCGCCATATCCCTGGCTCGTACTACATTACTGAAGACTCCCTGACCAGTGTAACCGTAGACATTGTAACGTTTATCTAGAACTTCACCTATATTAACACCTGAAGAACAAAGATCAAGCAATTCAAGTAAGAGTTATGCATCGTACGAACAATGAAACGTTTTATGAAAAATAAATGGTTCTAAATCATATCAACAGTATAATCACTTAATTTCATAGCATACTAGCACCAATCTTTGTGGAAATTATAGGGAACATCAACAATTCTAAATGTGGAATTGTTCCCTTCTTGAGGTTAAAACCTGCATGCTCATTTCATCCATTACAGGTGTATTTCTTTTGGCCCTTACACCTGCAAATGAGCTTTTAACACTGACCAGTAAGTAAAACATGTTCACTCACTATCTCCATTCTGAATTCTAGATAACAGCTACCACAAGGGCCACTATGTTATCTTGGATGCTAGATTTCTTAGTTTCAGATCCTGGCAAGCATTCCTTCATTCCTCCCTTCCTTTGTGAGAGTGATTTCACGGCTCTAACTGTGGCCAGGTTTTAGTTTTACCCTAACCAAAATTTTATATCTAGGAGCAACTTCTTGCACAAGTGTGCAAGAACAGAAAACTGCTTTGGGCACGCCATATGCAGCATGGCACTCACAGCAGAATATTCACATGACAGCGTTTCAGTACTTTCACTTTTTTCAGTTCTTTTCCATTTAGCACCCTCCTTCTTGCTATAGTTGCAACCCAGTAAATGAAACTTACGATAATAGCCTTCTGCATCAGTCCAGTTATCCCTGAGATTGGGGTTTTCTTTGAAGTCTTTTCCAAATCCAGCAGCCCTTAGACGAGCACTCTGAAACAGAAAGAACAAACGGAACAGCTTTGCCTGTGTGCTCTAGCTGTATGTTTTCTTTAATGTTTACTTATAAAAATCAGAAGTCCACATTACTGGGCACTTTTTTTCCTACTGAAACAATGCTCTTTTCCACACTACAAACACATTTATCTTGTAGGAGAAAAATACTACTGAACACAGAATGCTACTTAAATACCAGCATTTGAAGACTGCTGTAAGGAAATAGAATAGGGACAACGACAGAAATATTATTAAATGTGACAAATGAGACACGTTTCAACTATTACCTGCAATGAATTTCCACAAGTCAAATTAGAATACACAGTTTGGACCATATTAAGACTTACTACTTACAGTATATTTGTAGTAATAAAGTTTAGCAATCTGGGGGGTAAATGTAACTGTTTAAGCCTCAAATTTCTTTCTGTTCATTCAGTGTCACCTCACAAAATCCATACTGTTACACTTAGAATCACAGTTGCTGCTGACACTGCTTAACTGAATTGACAGTATTATCTCAAATATAAATTCATGGGTAGTAAAAAATATCTGACTGAACATCAGTTTTTGCAGAGCAGAAAGTGACTACATACAAACTGTTTAAATCCCTACTTGTTATCCTGAAGCTTTTAAAAGCACCTAAACCACCACTATTCCTGAACTATTTATCTTTTTCCTTTGGTGTGTGCACGTGTGTGTTGGCTTTATTACAGTGACACCTCCTGTCAACAATCTTCTGTGAAAACTAATAGATTTCATCTGCCATAAAGCATGGTTAACTGCAGAATTTCCATCTTAAGAAGGAACTTGTTGCCTTGACTTTCTCAGTGACTCGTACCAGTAGCAACAAGTATTTAAGGAACTGCCAAGATTAGTAAGCTCCTTCAGCGCATTCTGAAAAAGCTGCTGAAACAGTGCAAGAAGTAGAAATGGGAAATGCTTCTCTTCATCCAAAAAGCCTCCATATCATTACAACACATCATGAGCAAATTAAAATACATTACACAGACTTTTAAATTAACCTTGCATGAACCTCTGAAGAAGGCACACATCTCTGAAGAAAGAACAGAGCAACACAGCAGCTTTAGCGTAAAAAGTTAATATAAAGTTTGTCACTGTGTGCCACGACAGCTCTCATTTGAACAGTGGGTGAAGTACTTAATTCTTTGTTTACTCTGGCCAAAATCCTACTTGCTGCAGGTTTTCTTTCACTGAAATATTAAAAGCTACTTTGTCTGCTTCAACTGATCAAAATATTAAAATTATCAACTCAGTTACTTTGCTTTTACTAATCAATGTTCCTACAAACTTCAAGTGACAGCAACCCTTCAATAAACAAAATGAGCAAAAAAAAGAATCATTCATTTCATCTCCAAGAATTACCTACATCAAAGTATGCAGCAAACATATCATCTGATTCTGTGAACATATCAGGAGCCAGCAGTTTCTTCTGAGCTGAACCTTGAAAGGAAATTCACATTATTCAAAGTGAGGAAGATGGCAAGCAGACAATTAGCAATGCAGTCTGTGACTTTATATTGGTACAACACAACCTCAAAATCAACATGGTGGCAAACTAAAGATAGAGCTAATTTACATTATCCATATACAAAAATGAGATGGTTAAGTTCTTAAAAAATTGTACCTCTTTGAAAAATTAAGTATTTTGTAGTATTTTTTAAGTAAATTGCAGCTTTCAAGCAATCCACAAACTAGGAATATGAGGTTGGTACTTTATACGATCCTTACAAGTGACTGCACAAAAATATGCATTTATACGTATTACAAGATGCAGATGTGATTTCAATATACAAGTGTGGGGTTTTCTGATAATCACCAAGTATTTTACTAAAAACCAAAGTTGTGCACAGCCCAGAAACTGTTTCTTTGGAAAATGTTTTCTTCAGCTCCATCAGAAAGGATCTCATGTAGCTTACAGTGAAAGATGAAGCTAATCATGTTTAAAAGACAAACAACCTTAATGTGGAGATGATTATCCCTCTGTCACCTTTCAATCTTTAAAGTCTGAAAGACATCTTACTTGGTTGACAAGATAAAAGCAAAGAAATGTAAATTAAGTTTACATTGGTGAATGCAAACAAACTTCAAACTATTCCATAACACACAGTATGGTAGTAGCATTCCTTCATTACCATGGTCAGACACAGGTACTGTTAAGGGTATTAAGCAAAGGAGAGAAATAAACAGTTAACCTTAGAATTCTCCAGTCTCCTGAGGGAACCACTTTCAAACAAAACATCAATCTTCTGAAAGCATCAAAAACTCGTCCCTCATACTGACACTGTTGTTTCAAGGTACAGACCCTCCTAGCAGCTGCCTTGATTTTTCCTTTTAATTTCAATTACTCACATTTTAACTGGGCTACAGTGATTACTAATGATTGCATTAGTGACTTACTATTGTGCCTTTGTAGAAGGTCAAGTTATATATTGCTCTGACAAAACAAACAGGTGATCCTGTTTCCTCCTGTTGTTACAGCCACCTCCAATCCAGACACCTACCAATAAACTGAAGCTCCTGCAGTGCATTGGTGCAACTGATCTTTTTTTTTTGTTTGTTTTAAAATCCTCTCTAATGTCATTAAAAAGCCCATGTAGTTAACAGTTTTATTTCTATTATCTTTTAGTGGACAAAATTAGAAAGCAAAAAATATATTAGTGAGTGTTTTATATAAAAAGGACTGTTCCACCTTGTGCTATGCTAACAGAGAAAAGGTACACAAGAGTGTTCTTTTCACCTTCATAACAAGAGAATAATCTCAAAATGCAATCTGCACAAGGGAACACCAGGACAAACTGCTCTGTACCAGTCCCAGAGATGTGCAGCTTTACTATTTCAAGGAAGGATCCACTAGAACATAGCCAAGGATATATCTAGTAGGTGATATGAAATACAAGCTGTCCAGCTATCTCCTGAAGGGCTGGTCAGGTTGAACAGCCAGTTCAAGTATGTCTGCATGGCAACTGGAGACACACCTTTGGCTGGCTGGAAGACTTAGGGTATACCAGCCTCAAAAGAGGGTCCAAAAAAAAAAAATATTCCAAACAAACCAACAAGATCTATGGTCTGTGTTCCTTTTGCCACAGCGGGACCATGGCAGGCAGGAAGAGGAGGACAATAGTATTCCTTCAGCAAGAAGTTACACACGGGCAAGCTAGCAATGACTCTCAAAAGCCCCATCATTCTAAACAACTTCAGATACATATGTATTCTTCAAACAGTTGCTCTAACCAATAAATGAATGAATGAAGTCATGGTTTGCAACTCATTCTAAAATGAAGAGAAATAAATCAAACTTCTAAGAAAAAAGTATGCATAAGTGAAAACTTTTCATTTAAAAAGAAGTGGTTCTTAATTATCAAATCAGACATCACTATCTGCTCTTCCATATTTATGGAATGAACTGTATTAAGAGTTACTAGAAATATGGAGAACACTTTGTTCATGTCAACCTCCTCACAAACAAGCTTTATTATTTTAATACTATGTTTGAAATATCTTAATGTTCAAGGAAATACTGCAGACTCTGTCCAAAAAGTCAATATGCTCCCAAGTCTAGAGGTATACAAAGAAACAAAGGAATACATCTATTTTGCACTGTTTTAATACACTGCATTCAAGTGAGGTTTCAGATTCTTACCGTTGTTCTGTTCCACTGTCATGAGGTTGTGTTTGGCTTTTACTGATGCCTCAAAGGTGTCCACGTTTTCCCGTTCATACTCCTTCACATCAGCAGCGACCCTTTCCAGGATGTCATCCGGTGAATTTGAGCGACTGCGCGTACTGCTCTGAGGACTGCTTGGTTCAGATGGCACAGATATATTACTGTCTTCTGTCTGGCCCTTGTATTTCTAAACAGAAACACAATTATTAACCTCAGCATTACAGTTTATCAGTTTAGTTATTTTCATCCCTAATGGCTTGTGCTGAACATTAAATCTTTGCCTTCATAATCACCTACATCTCTAATGGCAAATTCTACAGATACATAGAATTGGTATCATAGAATCACAGAATTGATGGGGTTTGGGTTGGAAGGGACCTTTAAGATCACCTCGTTCCAACCCCCTGCTATAGGCAAGGACAGCTCTCTCTAGACCAGGTTGCTCAAAGCCTGGCCTTGAACGCTTCCAGGGAGGGGACATCCACAACCTCACTGGGCAACCTGTTCCAGTGTCTCACCACCCTGACAGTAAAGAATTTCTTCCTCATATCTAGTTTAAATCTACCCTCTTCCAGTTCAAAGTTTCTTTTCATCCTGTCACTACATGCCTTTATAATAAGTCCCTCCCCAGCTTTCCAGTAGGCCCTTTCAGGTACTGGAAGGCTCCTATGAGGTCTCCTCAGAGCCTTCTCTTCTCCAGGCTGAAGAACCTTAGCTCTCTCAGCCTGTCCTTGCAGGGGAGGTGCTCCAGCCCTGTAGTCTTCACGGCCCTCCTCTGAACCCACTCTAACAGCTCCATGTCCTGCTTGTGTTGGGGGCCCCAGAACTGGATGTAGGTTATGAAAACTCATTCTACTACAACTCAATAAAACTGAAAAAGTGCATGACATTTCAGGCACCTCTGTATTTCTGTATTTCCTTCCTTGTGCCTGCCATAATGTTAGTACTGACAGATTCATTATGACAACAGTTTGGCAAACAAGGAGTAAAATAAAGTCCTTAAAAAATAATTCAGTCATTGTTCTGAAGGATTTTATCATTAAATTTATATAAAAATCAAAAGATGACCATTATTTTTAGTGCTGCTTAAATTAAGTACTACATTATACCCAGTGTTTTTATAATTAAGTATTAAGTAAAAACGTCACAGAATTTTGCCTGCTGTGTTCTGTGTGCCAAATCCCGCCTTTAAAAGAAAAGCCCACTTGTCCTTTACAATTACATCCCCTTGGCCTGGACTCTCTTTCATTGGACTCAATTACACATTACTCATCACCACTGCCACCTTCTTACCAGAAGCAAAACCTTAATGGCAGCAAAAGCATACGTCTGACTGAATCGACTTTCATGAAGGGGAAAGCAATTCAGTGGCTCTACTAAGTTTTGGAAAGGGACAAGTGCTATTTGAAACGAACCAACCACTTTGATTAACTGATATCTAAGTGTTAAACTGATATTATAATATCAACAATGCAGCCCTGAGGAAAACCTGTAGGTGAGAATAAATGAGAATATTTTTAACATGTCACATCATAGGACCGTCAGACAGCATTTGATTGTGACACAAAAATGACTAATGGGAGAGTTGCTTCAGTCTTAGAAGTAATGCTGCTGCAGTAGAAGTGTACTAGCACAACAACACATCATCAGTAGGGTAAAACTAACCTGTCTCACGACGGTCTAAACCCAGCTCACGTTCCCTATTACCTCTATCCCTATATCCCCTATATCCCTCTGACCAAGACTAATCTTTAGAATAATTTAATTGGAAAAAAATAGTAATAGCGAATACTATTGTAATAGAGTAATACCCTTCTCCTTTATCACACTTTACACTAAAAACATGGAATTTATTTCCACAACCCCTGTGATAATACAGCAATTACCTGCACGATTGCTTGCCGCTGTAACCTTCGCTGTCTTATTTCTGCTTCTTCATCCTCTTCTTCCAAATCAAAATCTTCAAGACTATAAAAATACAATTGCTTTTTATGTAGCGTCATAAACATAATATTACATCCTGAATCCTACTAAATGCTGTTTTTTGGTGCAGAAAGCACACAATAGAATATCGAACCAAAATTGTTAACCTGACTCAGAAAGCAAAACTTATTAAAACCCAGTGTGTACATTCATGTTTCCTTACTGATAAAATGTGTCCACAGACACTAGCTTGAGACGAAGCATTTCATTCCCAACTGCAGACTTGACTGTTATGAATGCATTATCTCATGCTGTCAGATTAGATATTTAGCAAATACAGAGAATAGGATCTTAACTGCTAGTAGCAGTTAATCCTTTCTGGTTTTCAAGCAATACCCTAAGATACACACCAGACCAAATTATTTTCAAAAGACATTTATCAAGTCAAAATTAGAAACCAAACCACGCATGAGCCCCTAAAGGTCTCCCCACCAAACAACAGATCTCAATCATCCCAATAGCATTTGGACAAGATTAAAAGTAATATAACATGATTAAGGTTGTAGATGACAGCCCAAAAACTACAGCATGAAGTTCTGGTTGGTTCCCCCCATTACTGGATCTGCATTTTAAGACAGTAAATTAGACCTTAAGACTTACTTTTCATCGGATGAAGACTCCTGTTCAGCTTTCATGCCCTCAGAAAGACTGCCTTTAAATTTGTCTTCTTTAACTTTGCTCCTACTCCTACGTCTGTGGCCACCACGTGACCTGGACCTCCTTCGAAGGCGAGACCTACTTCTTCGGCCTCTATCCCTGGTAACAGGAAGGGGGGTTTTTTGTTTGTTTTGTTTTGCTTTTTGTTTTCTTGTTTTTAAAAGAAAAAGAGGAAAACCTACTCATAAAACAAAGACACACAGCAACTCCAAGTAATACAACAACTGAATTTATGGAGGACAAGATTAATTCAACTATGCCAACTTATAGATAAGCAAGGACTGAAAAACGCATTATCTCTTTACACATAAGATACCTTGTGACTCTTGTATCATGTAAAACAAAGGAACAAACCCACGTGGTGTCCTTACCTCCTCCGAGGGGACCTACTCCTCCTTCGTGGAGACCGGCTGCGTCGAAGGGGTGAGCGAGACCTCCTCCGAATGGGTGAGCGGGACCTTCTTCGGGATGGAGACCATCTGCTGGGCGGGCTGATATCTTTTGATCTTTCACGTCTCGACAAAATATCATCTCTGGTTCGCGTTCTTAAAATGAAGAAAGAACCACAGTAAAATAAGGAGCGAGCTGAAAACAAATCCTCCAATTCCTTCTAAAATCTCACTTTTAAGTATCTTCCTGCAGGCGAGGATCCATCAGATGGATTTCTGAGTGCAGAAATGGGTATGTGTGCTGCAGAGCTGGCTGCCCTCCATGTGCTCGCCTCCCCAACCTGGGAAATATGTGCCCACACACACGTCTAGCTCAGGACAACTCTGGAAGCACAGCTAGTTAATCACTACGATAAACCTAAGAAATTTCTAAAACAAAGCTTGCATTTATGTCTTACATAAATAGCAGCCTGTTTTCATGTTGATCAGAAGTAATATTCAATAAATAAAACCTCAAACCGAATTCTTGAATTTTTCTCAGCAATTCTACAACATGGAGTTTAAATTTAGGACAAACTATTCCATGACAACTTCCATGTGTTTTCCAATCTGGCTTCTAGAAGTGAACAGCTTCTGCATTCCACATAGTGCAGTAGTGCAGCTAAAAGCAATTCTCAGTTAACACTTCTCAAATTAAAATAACTATACACACACACATCATATATATATATATGCTATGTTCATTCTTATCTATACAGATGAACAACTATTTAAGAAAAAAAAATCCTTCATGAACCAACCACACTAAGAAGCTTAATGGTATCCCAAGACAGCAGGACTTCAATCCAAAACAAAAGTTAAAAATATTTGACAACAATTCTGATGAGGCTGTAATAGAAATTCTTGAAAAATATTTCCACTGTTGTTCAATTAAGATGCTGCTGCTCCATTTCCTTTGTTTTTACTTCTTTTAAATTGAATCAGGACAAGATATTTCAGGTGCTGTATCTCATGAATTCACAGTCTCTCAGGTCTGACAAATCAACTCTACCCATTCTGAAATGATGTTTTTGGTTTTTTTAGTGACTGCTATTAACAGCTTCAGTTACCCTAGCTGCATATAATGAACACACATGCAGAATTGATGGATAATAGTAAACAGAAAGAGAAACAAAGCACACACAGAAGCAGTGCTGGTTTCTGCAAGAATGATGGAAAAGAACCCTTTTTGCTTTTAATTTATGTTACATTTTTGTGAACAGTGCCACGAAAAAAAAAGCCACACAGGATGAACTGACAAGCCTTCTAGTTTACAACGTGGTTGTGCTGCCAAAAGCCAATCAAAATAGCTGCAAAAAGAATCCCAATCAGTTCAGGGATCGCATACATGTGATAGGAAGTAGAAGGTGATTAGAAACCCATACGTAATGCTGTACAGTAACATACTTCAGTCAGGGAACTAAGAAGTATCTTACACAAGTGGAACACTGGGAGCAAATATGAAAAATCAAATTCCTGGGAATTTGTGGTTGAAACTGCTCACTGGAGCTCCTGAAGTTACCTGGCAGCCTGGGTAGTTATAGGCAGTTAAAACTCAAACATGGGAACATTGGTTCAAGATGTCCCACAAAGAAAGCCTGTTCCCTTCCAGCAGAAAATATTTCTCAGCAGTCTCCCACACAGGAGTGTAGCAAAAAAAAAAAAAAAAGGTATTACTAAAGTTACTCTTCTATGAACTTGACAGCAAAATTCTAGACATGTGCATCTCTTGCAGTAGTGTTTAGACAACTAATTCAAACTGGCTGCAACACAGCAGCCTGCACTGAAATGCAGTTTCACTAGAAATGAAAACTGAAACTAAGACAGACAAGTACTATGTCCAAGCAACGTAATGGAGTGCTCGTTCACCAGGAACTGGCTGGATAAACTGGTGCCATTTACAATACTTGCTTCAGCTCATTAACTCCACAGGGGCCGTTTTCCAAAGTGCCTGCAGTGTTGCTTGTCAATAGTATACAGACAAAGCCAGCTGGTAATTGTGCCTGTGGAAGATACCCCACGTTTAAAATTATCCATCATCAAGATGCTCAACTCTTGCTTCCTAGATTGCTTTGTTCAATGCAGCCACGTCCAACCCTGCAGCCTGGCACAGCTGGCACTGCTGCTGCTGCCTCTTCCCTGCACCATCACGGCTGTGGCTCTGTCCCTCTGAGCACTCCTGTCCAGCCCTGGGCACTCACCCACTGCTACAACAACCACACAGCGGTGTGTGACTAGGACAGCCTGGATGGAACCAGGGGAATGGGCACTGCAGTGCTGACTCCGGCTCTCCTGCTCATCTCAGACGTGGAAGTGCGACCTGTTACATGTTCCATGTGCTTAAGCATCTTGGAAAATAGCACTGTGCTTAATTTGTAAGGAAATCGTGTCAGTTTCCAAAGCTGACAATTTAAAAAGACACTATATGCAAAAACATGCAGCCACATTCAATGTGTATCAAGGAATGCTTTACAGATAAACTAGTGGAACTGAAAAAAATCTGTCATCTCAAAGATTTTTCTTTACAAAGCACTCCATTATTAGAGAGAAATATCCCTCACTTCACAATCGTGCCTTATTCACAGCATCACTTTTGGCAGCACGTACATTTGCCAACACCTGTTTTCAAGGATGAAGTACAGGAAGAGCAAAATTTCAGTAGAAATCTCTGGAGAACACCTCGAGAGCTCACTAGGAATTTCAGCCACTGCCACTGACCCAGTCTGGTGCATTAGTATCCCAAAAACAAAAAGGGTCAGAAACAGGGTCAAATATCCCACTAGGTCTACTTTTTTTTTTGCTTTGCTTTAATAAAAAAATATTTTAAAAGTCCTTATTTATATACATTAAATATACTATGTATTCTATATGCAGCCCGAGACAATTCCTTCTTGCTCATTGAGGCCCAGGGAAGCCTAAAGTTTGGACACCAATGGTTTAATGGGTTAACTTCCAAAAGTGTATACAATCTTATTGTTCTCTGCTAAGGAGCTTGCTATCCAGGCCTCACCAGATTAAAAAATGCTACCGTCTGATGGTTTATATTAAATCTCAAAGTAACTGCTTTCAGAACCTAAATTGCCTTTTAAAACAAATGACAAAAGTGTGTTAAAAAGATTAAATACTTCCTCCCTCATTTATGCATATGCAAAATATGGCAATAATATGCAAGTTTGGGCCCACTATCAAAACAGACCAGTAACGCTACCATGACTCCAGCAAATTAAAGAGACATAACATTTCTAAGAAAAAAGACTAAGAAGCATATCTGAAAGTCTAGTTTACACCATTCACACACGCTTTTCAGTAGGTGTACGGGGAGATGCCAACACTGACATTTAAGAGGAGAGGGAAGAAAGTTCTCCCTTCATAGGAATTCCTGAAAACAACATCATATTAACTTAAGAACCAAAACAGAAGCTAAAATCTGAATTCAACACAGCAACAAAAAGCAAAATCTGAGCTACAAAACTTGTTCCCAGTCCTGGCGAGGGCAACAGACAGCAAAGCTGGCTTTGTGTGTCTGACAGCTGGGGTTAGTATTTTTGAAAGATGACTGCATGTAATGGAAACTCATAACACGATACACAACCTGATTCTCTTTTAACAGCTCTTTTCAGAATGAAAGAGAAACACCAAACTAGAAGACGGTTTATCCCATAGCACATTTTTGCAATGGTTCATGACGTTTTACCTGGGAGATGAAAGACGCCTCCTTTCTGATTCCCTTCTCTTCCTTTCTGCAGATCTACTCCTCAACCTTCTAGCTGGAGAGCGGGTTCGAGAGGGAGATTTACTCTGTTTGGATCGACGATCATTAAAGAGAGGGGACCTGCTTCTTCTTGACTTTTCACGTGGCTTAGGAGACAAGCTTCTTCCTTTTGGGCTTCGGCCCGGTCTTCTGGGGGACCTGTTTTCTTTCCCTGAAGAAGCGTCTTTAGAAGGAGATTTAATTGGCTTTTTATCTTTGTCAGTCTCTGATCGCCTAGATTTTCTATCTTTGGACCGCGATCGTCTATCTTTGGATTTGCTTCTGAGTTCTGCTGGAGATTTGGACTTTCTGCCGCGATCTCGACTTTTGCTTTCATTTACAACTGGAGACTTCCTGCGATCCCTTGATTTACTCTTATCGTCAGCCTTGTTTCTGTCTTCTGGGGGAGATTTAGACTTCCTATTTTTCTCCTGAGATCTTCTTTTAAGCATTGGAGATCTTGATTTCCTTGAAGTCTGATCTTGAGACTTACTTCTTTTGCAGGGGCTTTTGGATTTTCTCCTCTCTTTCGACTTACTTCTGGTTGTTTTCTCTTTGATTCCATCAACCGCTACCTTGCTTTTCTTTTTGTCAGATCTGTGCCTAGTCCTTTCTTTTGATTCACTCTTATTTCCTTTTTTGGAACTAGCTTTATTTTCCACAGGTTCTAATTTCCCCTTAGTGTTTGACTTAGTTGCAGGTCTAGTTCCATTTCGTGCCTTTTCATTAATTTCCCCCTCCTCTTCAGATCCCGACTCATAACCTTGTAATATCAATCCCATTCCAGACTGGACTTTGCCTTCCATTAATTCATTTTCAAGTTCAGCTTTCAATAAAGCTCTTTGTTTCTCCAAGTCTTCCAGAGGAGCTAAAAAATCAATTTTAGTTCTTTTAGCTGGTCCATCTTCCTTGTCAGAGGCATCAGCTACCTCTTTCCGTTTATGTTTCTTATGTTTGTGTCTGTGTTTATGTTTTTTGTCCTTATCTTCCTCTGATGAATGTTTATGTTTCTTGTGTTTACTTCGGTGTTTGTGTTTCTTTTTTTTGTGTCGGCTGTGCTTGTTCTGAGGTTGATCTGCTTCTGACACTTCCCCATTTTCTTCATTTGTACTTTTCTCAGATGCGTTAGCATCCTCAGCCCTGCAAAAAGAGAAAACTAGCCATCAGTACCAGCAATTCACGGCAGCCCTTAAACTCAAGTTAGTTTGATAGCCTCTTTTATGACAGAAGCTGACTGGTATTTAATTACCTGCTTTTGGAGAATTAAAAACATACAAGCAATGTAATGAAGTGGTAAGAGCAGGTATAGTTTGTCACCAACAGACAGCTATGGTGCAAAAAGAAATACTAGCTTAGGAGGATGGAGCAAATACACCAACAAAACAAACCACGTAGGTTTGTTATTGGTTCAATGTTACTGGTTCAACACTGCCAATATTATACAGCAGTGCTGTGCATTTATACCTCCTGTTAGTCTGGTATCTGTTTTATTCACTGTTCCATTCCTATGCCAAATCCAAGCTATGTCCTCTAAAAGTACTTTCAAAAGACAGAGCGCAGTTTTCCTCCAAAGATCAAAACTTATTTCAGGGGGTGATTCTGACCCCCTAAGTAAACTATCGTGCAGAGTCTCAAGCACAGAGGCTGATTCTCTCAACTATCATTCCTCTCCGTATGTGCATACACACGTTAGACAACACAGAACTGTTCTTATCCTGCATTTATGTATGCCATGCAAGGAACAGTATCAAAGAACAGGATCAATTAAGAACACCTAATTTCAGAAAAGCTTTCCAATAGAATACAGAAGCTTATTAGCTTCCTGAGGAAAAAAAGTATGTTCTCTTCTGTAAAATGGCATTGGACAGAAAAAAAAACAAACAGAAAATAAGTATAGAACAGGTTATTAAAATAATAATGGTGGTCTCTTTAAAAAAAAAAAAAAGAAAGAAATCTAATTTCAATTAGCTAGTCACAGCAACAAGCACTTTAATTAGACAAGGAGTTCAAAAATTACATAAGTCAGTGCGCACGCTCCACACATTCACTTTTATTGTTTTCCCTAGAAGCTGAAATTGGCTTATCAATAGACATAAACAGATCTCAGCAAATACCTTCAGAACATCAATTACCAGCTAAAGCAAGATGGATGTTTGCCTTTTAAAATCTGCTGCCAAATCACATCTTAAGTGCCAGCATCGCCTTTCTGCAAACTCACCCCACCTGCACTAGTTTTGGAACTCGTTAACGCTCTGGTGTTTTAGATACTGCTCTATCCCCAGCCTCATTCATTGAAGGGAAGCTCTTGGGGTGTGATGGTCACAGTGGTGGTGAGATGCACACAGAAATGTAGAGATACCCTCAGAACCCCACTAGGTTCATCCTACAGAGGTCTCTGAAGAATATGACCTGTGATCCATCGGTATAATCATATCAGAATTATTCTTAGCCAACTAAAGGATGCCACCTCACTACAAAGTCAATTTACATTCTCCTCATTAAGTACGGGGTCTTCAAACAGCACAGTTAATGATTATCTCCTATGTGAGTTAATGCAAATTCATATACTAGAAAACAATCTAGACTTATTGTCAGTGTACTCTGAAATAATTTGCTGAAACTGTTGACACTTCATTGCTCAAAAATATCCTCAGTCCCTTTCCAAGGGAGCAGCCTATTTGAGTTAAAAATATGCTAGCTTCTAACAGAAGTGTTAATGCTGCATGTTTCTTCTTTTACATCTCTACCACTACTGCTGCTTACTCAACCAGAGCACATAGGAAGAAGGGCTTTTTTCTTAACTGCCCCCTCCTGTCACCCAACATCACCACACAACAGACTATGCAAAACAAGACAAACTGCCTCCAGAGGAGTTTGTTTAATGGTATGTTTGGCACAAAAGACGCACACACAAAAAAAAAGTAGTAGATTTAAAACTTCCTCAATTTGGATCTGCAATCCCGAGCAATGAGTTAGCAAAAGGGCAGAGAAACATGGCAAGGAGCACATTAAGGTGACCGTGCATCTTTCAGGACTTCTCAGCTGGCTACAGGGAGCTGTGAGGGTCCCCTGTTGACACATTCATGTTTTTTCAATACATTATAAGAATATTGCAGGTCCATTCGAACTGCTCCAGAGAAGCCTCCTTTTGCCAGCATTAAATCACACAACAGTTTGGGCTGAAGGGACCTTAAAGCCCAGCCAGCCCCCTGCTGTGGGCAGGGCTGCCATCCACCAAATGAGGCTGCCCAGGGAAATGGTTCAGAGCTACTCCACGTGCAGGCACTGATTTATTTCATGTAACACCATCAAAACACAGGCAAACTTTTAATTCGTTTAACAGCTTCAGAGTTGTAATTACATGGAAGAGAAACATTTTAAGAAGGCTTCAGAAGGCGACGAGGCCATGAGGTATCTTTATGCTTCCATAGGAGTTGTGACATCTGTGTTACAGCCTCACTGTCCCTTTTTTTGGGATTCAAGGAGAAGAACTATGGGAAGCCTATGAAGATTTGCAGAGATTTCACCCATTTCTTCCCTACCTTTGGGCTTTCTATCGCAGTCGTCACTTTATTTCCCTTATTTACGGTTCCCTACAGGGCACTGAGCATATTTATCGGCACGCTCACGTGTTCCACACGGTTCACACACAGACGAGGCAAAGCAGTTTTCCACTCCTCTGCCTAACGGGTAAAAATCATCCTCAGACAACGGGAGAGAAGGGGAGCACAGACAGCGTTTCACGAGGCCGAGCTACCCGGGCGACGCCGAGGAGCGGCGAGGCGGGCTCCGGGCGGTGGAAGCCCGCGGAAAGCATCGCGCAGCCCCCACCGCCGCCAGCCGCCACTCACGCGGCGGGCCGGAAGGAGGGGCCGCCGGCGACAAATCGCTTCTCGCTTCCAGCAGCGCCGGCACTCTTGGTACCGCGAGAGCCCGCGGCTCGGGGAGTCGGGCTGAGCGCCGAGCGGCGGAGCGGGCCGGGCCCGGCGGGGCGGGAGGCGCACGCGGCCGGAACGCACGCGCCGCTCCGGGCGCCGCTTCCCCTCCCCCGCCCCGAAGGCCATCCGCCGAGCGGCCTCAACCTCCTCCCCGCGGCGGACCGGGCCGCGAGCGGCTCCCGGCAACCGCGTTCGCACCCTTCTCCGCGGAGCGGCCGCCCGCCGCCCTTTCCCTCCTCGCTCCCCCCGCCGCCTCCGGCCCGGCCGCCCTGCCGCCGGCCGCTCTTCCCCGCGCCGGGGCCGCTCGCCGCCTCCTCCCGCCCCGGAGCGCCGTGTCGAGCGGCCGCCCCGCCTGCCCGCCCGTCCCACCCGTCCCTTACTCGGGCGCTCGCTGTTCGGGCTCCGCCGCGGCGGCCATTTTGAACTTCCAAACTCCTTCGCTGCCGCTGGGGAGACGCGGGGCCGCGGCGCACGCGCAGCCGGGCCGCCGGGAGGGGTTGGGGACGGCGGGGTGGCGGCCGCCGGAAGCGAACCCTGCGTGCGGGGCGGGCTGCGAACCGTCGGCACCGCCCTCAGCCTCGGGGTGCGCGGGCGGCTGTGGGGAGCGGGCGGGAGCGTGGCGGCTGCGGTGCTGCTGATCCTTCGGCTGTGGCTAAGACGGCCCGGAGAGGACTCTCGTCGTTCTTCTGCTGGTTTGCCCACCGGCACCGCCTGAAGATGAATGAATTTAACTGCGAACGTGCTGTGCTCCGCCGGCAAAGCCCAGGAAATCAAACCTCCGGGCGCTACCTCGCTGTGTCTCTGGGCTCCGAACGCACGTTGCTGGCCCGGTGTGAGCGCTGCTTGTTCCAGCATCAGAAGCAAGATCACAGCACGCCTGGCTCCACATTCAAGGTCCGGCTGGATGGGGCTCTGAGCAACCTGATGTATTGTAGGGATCCCTGTTCATTGTGGGGGAGTTGGACTGGATGACCTGCAAGGATCCCTTCCAACTCAAATGGTTCTATGGTTCTGAGTCAAGTGTCAGTCAGTCCTAGAATGGACCAAGATGGAAGTGTGTCATACAGCACAAGAGATGAAGTTGACCAAGAAAATAAAGAAAACCCTGCAAAAACATCTTTTTCAATGCCACTGTTGATGTCAGATGCTGTGATATGAGCTTGGGGAGAGTGCAATATTTCACCTGGCCCTTGCTCTTGTGAAGTCGTGAATATCTTGTTCAGAGAAGAAACAGATCAGTTTCAGCTTGAGGAGCCCCAGCCTGCAGTTTCTGCTTCTCTTTCAAGTTCTGTAGGCTCTGGCAAAAGAACAAAAGTGAAGAAGCACCCCAGGCTATTGCACCTTTAAGCTTGTATTGTGTTTCCAGTGTTAGAACTCAGACTATGGTTTGGATCCTAAAGCTAAACTGAAGGCTGAAAATCGCAAAAATTAGGAGAAAGCTAAATGTCGTGATAGGTGGTTAGCTCATCCTATGAAAGATGTCTGCACCTTAAAGCCGGGCTCTAAAACGCACAGTGTTCCTCTGGTTATATTTACAGCGTGGAGCTGAAGTCAAAAAACGTTGAGAAAATCCAGGAAAAGTGCCTTGATGTGGATTGAAGTTGTCACGTGACTCAGTGGGTCCTAATGGAAAATCTGTTGAACTTCCTCAAGCAGATACAAGTAACTTAGCACGGCTTCCTCCATGGAGGTGTTTTCTGTCATCAAGTGCCTGGGGAATGGCACAAGAATTCTTCCAGGGGAAACTTTACCTCTTTTGGTGCAAGAAGTATTCATCACCACTTGAAAATGAGCAGGTGAGAAATCTCCATGTAGCTTGCCATTAATGGGATCCATCCAAATGTCTCCACTTTGATTTTGCCAGTAAGTCAAATATATTTTGTACTGTAGTACACCTGCCTCAGCTATATACTTGTCACTGCATGTAACTTTTCATGGTCAAGGGTAATTAGTAGAGACTTTCAGCATTGTATATGCTATTGTAAGAAGCTACAGCAAACCAACTGTTTGAAAAAGAAGACCTAAGAATTACAAATATGTTGTACAACTTCACTTTTTGGTGCCGTTCTTTCATTTTGCAAAATCTTAGCTCATTTTATAATGTGGATTCTGAGTAGTTGATCACATTCCAGTAATTTCAAAATTGTTTCTAAGGGTCAGCAGCTTTGCTATAGTTAACAAGAAACATATGGACATGTTACTGAGGAATGTGGCACATGAGCATGGTGGGGATGGCTTGATAGTTGAACTAGCTGATCTTAGAGGTTTTTTCCAACCTTAATGATTCTATGAAGATTACTGTCTTGTTTGTTGGTTTTTTCTTCGTCTCTTAAGGTATGTGAAGTAGCTAATAGCTAAATATTATCTCTGTTCGTAAGGGTAAGACTGACAAAGTAACTTAATCTGTATTTCCTGAGTCAGAAAAGGACAAAATTCCAGTGTTCCAGGGCTGATCTTCTTTATATTGACTACAGGTGCCGCCTTTATACTAAGTGATTAAGGAGGCAGGGAATTACTTTTTTGTTTTTGTTTTTTGCTTACCAAAGCAAGCTACTGGCAAACAAGCTTGGGAAGAAGCTCTCTTTGGATAGGCAGCTCATCCCACTGTAGCTTTATCTCTTTCCCCAGTCTTTGAGAAACTACTGCTCCAATCTGATTTGGCAATTGCTACATTCCCAGAAATAGGCATGGTTGTTCAGTACGTTGATTGTAGACAAATGGAAAGAGGTGTTTCTGTTACTAACTGCAGATGTGTAGGGGAACTGTTGTATCACAGCTTGAACTGGTGATTGAGCACCTGGTGAAAGAGTGTGGCTGACCTAGGGAATATGGGCAAATTGTTTGCATCTGTGCTCCCCATGTGCACCCACCAGAAGGGATGGAGCTACCCTGGGCTCTTACAAAGGACAGCCACTGAAAGAAGAGCATCTCTTGGGCTTAGGTTCCTTCTTTAGAAGGAGTGCTGACTAGCCAGAGATACCTTTTGCCAATTAGATGAGTTTGATTTTTCATTCTGTGTATGATTGCTGGCCTATCCATGAATTCTTTACCTGGTATTGCTAAGAACCTGTGAAAAACTATTTTGCTTTTCAGTGAGCAGAAAATGGTATTTGCCCATGCAAAACCATGAGCTTAGTGCTTGCCTTGAAGTTGCCAGTTAATCTTTTGAAAAAGCTGCTTACAGAGGTTACTGAATGTTTTTCTGCTTATGTGGTTGGAGTTACAGATGAAATGCAGTGACTGTTATGGCTAATAGAGACCATAGAATCATCAAGGCTGGAAAAGACCACTAAGATCATCTAGTGCACCTACTGTGCCCACTAACCCTTATTCCTTAGTGTTACATCTATGTGTTTCTTAGTCACTTCCAGGGATAGTGACTCCACCACCTCCCTGGGCAGCCTGCCAGAACCTTTTTAGATTTTTCCTAATATACCTAATATATTGAGCCTCCCTTGGCTCAACTTAAGGTCATTACCTCTTGTTCTTTCACTAGTTAACTGAGAGGAGAGGCCAACTGCCCGAAATTCCTGCCACCTGGGTTGAGCTGTTGGTTCAGTTCTAATTGCCTCAGTAAGGTCTATAGGATGAGGTGATGGATTACAGGAGTGCTTTGGAAATGAGCAGCAGTCAGATAAGAAAACAGTCAGTGTTAACTGCTGGTATGTGGAGTTCCTGTGATTGTGGCGAGGCCAGACTTTGCATCTGTGTTGTGGTATTGGTTTTAAGGACTTTAGATTCTGTTCTGCTGTCCAGGTTTGAAGTCTACTTGTTTACCTTTGGGATGGATGGGTTTTTTCTGAAATATAACTCTTGGGTTATTGGCTAGAGATAGACTTTCTATAGAAAGCAGTATCAGAATTTTTGAAGGGAAAGTAACTAACAAAATAAAGTCACTTACAGAGCTGGAGGCAGAGAGTATTTTTCTTCTTTCACAACTGCAGTCTCTCCACTTATTTGCATGTAACTGAAAGTAGAGAGCATTGCTGCAGTTCACGCTAACTAAAAATGCAGAGAGAGATCTGAAGTTGTGACGGAGCTCCTGCTACTTGTGTAACACAATTTCAAACCAAATGATTATTATGTTGGAGAGACTTACAAGTACCTATCCAAGCAGTATTTCCTGAAGCGAAAGGAGATCTGTTTTGTACTGACAATTTCAATTCCCTACTTAATGGTTTAATTTCCTTCCTGTCCCTTCCTTTCCTTTATTTGGAAGATCACAATCCACCTTTCTTGCTACTGTAGTGAGAGGCCATTCTGGGATTGTTTTCTGAGATGTTTGTTTTACAGTTTCCATCACATTCAAGGGGCAATGAATTTTGAAGATAACTGTTCACTGTTAACACATGCAGAAAGTTTTCCTAATTTTCAGCTTTCTAGCTGAAGTAATGGTTAAAATTGCATAGGTTGTTGTTGTATGGGAACTGCTGAGTCACGGCCTGAACCTCTGATTGATCACCTGAGGCGAGCCATGAGTCAGCCAGAGGAGCACAGGTGAAGGCAATTCAGCTGTGCTGCCGGAAGGGGGGGAGCCAGGCTCCATCCCTCCTAGACCTATTGAAGAGCTGGCTACCAGAGGGGAAGGATCTCTTCTGGAGATCACCTCTCTTGGTGTTTGGTGGTGAGCTCAGCCACAGGGTAAGCTCTTCCACTTATTCTCTTTTTGTGATTGTTGTCTACTTTGCCTAATTCTCTTGATTATATTGTGATTATAACATCTTGATATCTATTGATTATACAATTATATTGTGATTATAACATCTTGATATCTATTGATTATACAGTTGTATAGTGACAGTTTACCATCTCTATCAGGAATAGAGTCAAAAAAACTGATAAACTAATTGTGTTGCTTGTTATCTTTTTATTCTTTAGAACTTATGAGACAAACTAGAAGCTGCATTAGAGTGGAATGATTTTATATTAAAACCTTTACAGAAAAGGGTTAGTGGTTTTGATTACATTTACAATAAAACAGTTGTTAATGCAAAACCTACAGCCTCCAGTGAGTGCTTTCTCCAGACTAAGTTTAGACTGTCAGAAAATGTGCTTAGAATGTATCTAAAGTATATTGCATCCCGCCACAGAAGTCCTTTGATACTCGCCTATTTTGCTTGTTTCTTAAGTATTTCTTCTTTTAGTGTTTTTCATGTGCTCCATAATTTGATGCGCTCCACATCAAAATGACTGCTACAGCTATATATTTTGTGAACACACTTCAATTTGTGGTTAAGATTTGAGAACTGCTTGCTATCCTTTGTTGTTGTTGCCTGTTTGATGAAGGGGAGAAAGAAGAAACTGAGCATGTTCAGTGCTGAGCTCTCTTTGCTGTTGTCACCAAATTGCGTCTTCGTGATCAGGAGCTATGCTTTCTTCTGAAATACTATCTATCTGAACTGAATTCGGCCTCATAGGGCTTGAAAAAAGAGCAACCTACAAAGCACTTTATAACTGTATGAAGTTTAACAGATAAATAACAATGTAATAAATAACAATAACTAATAATCTGCTCCAGCTGGATCATGTAAGTCTATAGGGCCCAATGGGATTCATCCCAGGGCACTCCGGTTTCTGTCTGATGTCATTGTAAGACTTCTATTTTCAATCTATTTTCAGTGGTCTTGGGAATCTGAAGTAGTTCCCACCTGACTGGAAGCTGGCAAATATTGTCCCAGTTTTCACAAAAGGCAAGAAATAAGACCTTGATAATTACAGGCCTTGTCAGTCTCATTTCAGTGCCTGGCACAAATGATGGAGATTATTCTGGGAGTTAGTGGAAAAACACCTGAAAGCAGTCATTGGGCAGAGTGAGCATGGATTAACCAGGGGGAAGAAAGAACTCTTTAATCAACTTTGAGCAGGTTGCCCAGCTGGCTGACCAGGGGAGGGCATTGATGTAATGTTTTTGGATTCCAGTGAAACTTTGGATACTGGACTTAATGATCTCTTCCAACCTGGCATGTGCTATGACTCTAAACTTCTTTGTTTCTTAAGGTAAAACAGATGTTTAGAAACAAAATGAAGACAGTACAGTGACGTACAGGGAATGGATATTTCACGTTGTGTGCGTCTTTGTCTTTTCATACTTCATGTGTTGGTAAGAGTTTCTGATTGGCTCAGTTTCACCATTTTTAGAATATTTTTTAGAATATTCTTTTTAACAGTTCATAATCACTTGATTAGATAATTAGCTGTCTGTTAGTTTTAAAAGATTCTTTTTATTATTTTTTTTTGAGTTAGTAGCAGTAAATTTCTCTTCAGTCATCAGTGTTTCATCTTATTCTATGAGAACTTTCCATCTGCAGCAGGTAAAGATTCTTCTTTCATATGATGAAGGCTCTGTGTTATCTGAAAATTTCACTGCTTTTTGTTAATGAACACAATCCTTCAATTGTGGGGAGAGAATATTGTAATGCTTAATATGTCCAATCGAAAGGGTGCTTCAGGTATGAAGCTTTTCTGTCTGGAATGTCAGTCAGAATTCTGACACTTTGAGTGAAGGCCAGTTGTGCTCCACCTAACAAATTTAGATCATTCTGACAAAGAGCTTGGTCTCTTTCTGATTAGTCTTGAACCTTCAGTGATGTGCATATTGCAGTTCATCCTTCTGGCAGTTCCAGTTCCTTATAATTCAACCTGCAGTTTCCTTGACTTGTGGTGTTTAGAATGTTGTTGTTTGGAGTGACTTGACTGTGCTTCTCTGACTTCTACCAGATGTTTTTATTTAATGAGATTAACTAAAGCAGGGTGAATCTGACAAGAAAATATATAATATTTGATAGGCTGCTTTCCATTTTGTCTAGTTCCATTCAAATATGGCTAACTTAAAGATTTCTTAAGAGCATCTTTCTAAGGACTCTCTCTTGTTTTGTTTCTTGCAGAGGGAATCGGGCATTTCTGAGGAATCTTGACATCACCAAATTTGCCTTTAATTTCACTTTTCTTTTTTTAATTGCAATAAAGGCTGCATGTATCTAGCAGCAGTTCCTCTTCATGCTGATAAATTCTACCTAAATGCTAAGAATTCATGCTAAGAATCACTTCCTCTGAAAACAAGAATGAGATGAATTAATCACGTGCCTGCATTTCTCACAATTACTTTGTATTTTAGCTGCTAACTTCTACTAGTTTTAATACAAAACCACAAAGTATTTTTTCACTGCTCTAGATAGACTGCTTTGTTGCCACAGTTGTTTAGAAGATACTCTTCTCCCTTGACTTCTATCTTGCCTGATCTGGTGAGTGGCAACCCTCTCTGCAGCAGGGGGTTGAAACTGGATAGATTTTAAGGTCCCTTCCAACCCAAGATCTTCTGTCATTACTTCTAAGAAACTGCATTGGCTGATGTTTTTTCTTTCCGTACCGGTTCTTGGTTTTCAGCTGACACTTCTAAGAGATCAAAGTGGTTCAACCAGCTTTCTATGTTGCATGTGGAAGAAAACACAGTGTTCACAGTGTTAAGTGCAAACAGCAAGTGTGCCTTTTATTTAAAGAGTCCTGCTAACCCATGGCTTGCAGGAAGGACCCAAGTGTTTTTCAGATGGTGTCTTCCTTCCGAAGACTTGAAAGGTGTTCTCCTTATGCAGAAATCTGTTGAGATTTGACCCCTCCACAGCCCCTGAAAAATTCATTGAGTATTGAGGACACCTTACTGTAGAGCTAATAGTGTTTCATGCTTTAGGGAGACAAGGATGATAACTAAGAAAGCTGGACTGCTTTCCATTGGTTTTAGAGGTTTTGAATTTATTTTTTTTTTTTAATAGAGCAATTTAAAAAAAATCTGAATACCGAAGTGCAGTGGAACTGGAAAAACCTGTGAGAAGTTGCTAGAGCTCAGGATGAGGTTAGGAAATGAACTCAAGTGAAATTTCATGCAAGGGAAACTACTGCTGGAGGCTTGGCATAGTGAGCAAAGAATAAAATAGTATAGTTTGTCCTGGAGAATGAAAGTAACTTAGGTGATACGATCACTTGAAGTTTAGGGAAGGGATTTTGTGTCTCAAGTAAGCAAACTAGCATTAATAGAGTAGCATATGTGATTGCTTCTTTTCCACTCTTGCTGATATTACTGGAACAGGAATTAGTTCAAGCATCAGAAGTTTCTGATGTATCTAATAGTTTCAGTAGTGCCAAGGCGTTCAAGTGTAGTTTTCCACTGTGGAATCTCAACTTTTGACTTCTTAAATGTCTTGTTTCCAAAAGTAAACATGTTTGATAAGTCAAGAAAGCTCACAGTAGAAGTTGTGGAGTACTTGTCTGCTTGTCAGTTGCCTGACTGTGTACAATCACTGTCTTTTTTCTTTGTGATCCCTCCCAAATTCAGTGCACAGAATTGATAGTGCTTTGTTAGACTTGTCTATACACTCAGTACTCACTAAACAACAAGCCAAAAAGCAATGAAATTAAGGTTGCCGCGCTAACTTCAATTTTAGCAGTTCCTAATTTTTTATTTCTAGTCTTAGCAAACTTAATGAGCAGCCAGTTTGATTGCTTTCTAATATATTTTGTGTTAGGGAGCTGTATTGAGAATCTATCTGAACACAGTGAAATAAATTACCAAAAAATCCATTAACTTTACCAGGATATGCTGTGTTCTTAGTTCTCGGGCTATGAAACTATGCACGTTGTTACACGTTTCTTCCTTAGGCCCTGAGACATCTCGACTCTCTAGCCAGCTTCACCTCTATAACTGCATTCTGGTACACGTGCTGAGTTGGCAGTGTTGTATTGGTGACCCTACTCCACTGGAGCATGGAGCTGGCAAGGGCTGTGTGCAAGGTCAGGTGTTTGTTTATTCGTCATGCTTTCTTGAGTATGCTGTATAAAGGAACACATATGGCATATGAAGGCTTGGTGGGTTTTTTGGTGATTGTTTAGTCTAAAAATGGTCACCAAATTGACGACTTATCCTCCCCACTGAGCCAAATGGTGTTTTCTGTAGATGAATGTATCCTTATCCAGAGGTACAGTGCTTCTGTCTTTACAGGGCCTTAAGCACATCAGTTTCCCATTGCTCTGAAACAAATACTGTCTTCTCAATCATGTAGCAGGCTTTTTTTCCCCATATTGTACAAAATGCACTGAACATGCAGCACTGTGTATCTTAAGCTTGGCTTTTTTTCACTGGAAGTATTTGTTGCCTCACTGATAGCAGTTTTAACTATGTAATTATAATTGTTATTTTTAGCAGCAGTATAAGAAGGAATGCTTACAAGTTGGATATTCCTAATATAATAAAAAGTAACTAATCCAAGTCAGTTCCTTACAGCATAATAGTTATATTTTGTAAATATAATAGAATCACAGAATCGTTTGAGTTGGAAGGGACCCTTACAGGCCATCTAGTCCAACTCCCCTGCAATGTACAAGAACGCCTGCAGCTACATCGGGTTCCTCAGAGCCCCATCCAGCCTTACCTTGAGTGTCTCCGGGGATGGGGCTTATGCCACCACTCTGAGTTTGTCTTTTATCTACACTTACAATGGGAGGTGGAAATTCTCCTGAAGAAACTTAGAAAACAATAAAATGTATATTTTGATGCATCTTCTGTACAATGAAAGCATTTATGTAGAAAGCCAACAGGTTCAAATCAAATGAGATTATTGAAAATCATGAATCTCTGCTTTCTCATTTAAAAAACAAAAACAAAAACAAACAGGCTGTTTTTTATGGCAACAAGTATATCAAAGATGGAAGTGACTTTCTAAGTGCTACTGTTGTCATTAGCACTTGTGCTTATCTCACCTTGTTTTTGTCTTTGCACTGAGTACCACTGTAGCACTGTAATTTTATGATGAAAGTGTGCATCCAAAATGATAATTTCTTCTTTTATAAAGTGTTTGTAAATGGCAGTTCAGCATTGCTGCAAGCCATCTGCCTATTTACTATGTTTATAATACATGTGGAAGTAAAAAAAAGTAACTGTTTCCTCAATGTTAACTGTATTCAACAGCATTAGATCTAATTCTGCCCTACTACTAAAATCAAGTATCTTGTCTAGCTCTTCTGAGAAGCTTTTTTCCCCCTGTGAGTTTTTCACAAGCATAATACAGAAGGATCTGCAAGGTTTTTTCTAATTGATTTATAAGATTATGCTATTTCAAATGTCCCTTTAAAACCGTTCTTTACCTAAAAGTGTTTTAAGTCTTTTTCAGTCACTGAGGGTAATATTGGTTGATACCGTATTTCTGGGTTTCTTTTTGAATTAGTGTACTTAATTTATTTCTTAATTTCTAGTGTGGAGTTTAAAAAACAAAAGAGGGAGAAATCACAAAACATCTCCATCCCTTTTGAGTTCTATTTATGGTTAAGTACTCAACACCAGACATTAGGTTAATGGACATTGCAATCAAATTCATTAGAAGTAAGCAAATGAAAGAGGAAGAGATGAAAGCTGAAGGTAATCCCTTGTGGTCCAACAAAAAAAAAAAAAAAGCCCAATAACTAGAATGAGGAATTCAAGTGGATTTTCACACAGTGCCTGTAATAGGTATGGCCCACATTGTAGCAAAACTTGCTCTTCTGTTTGTTTTGATGTAAGTAGTTGTGTAGATCACTATTGTAGAGCAATTAATTGTGGCACATTTGCTTATTTAATGCTTGCAAGCTTGCTTACTTTAACAAGAAAGCTTTCCACAGGTAGCAAGCAGCTTTGCTGTTAGCTGCAGAGTAGATGGACACGCTAATGTCCAAGTGCTACTGTTGTCATTATCACTTGTGCTTATTTCACCTTTTGTCTTTGTGCTGAGTAGCACTGTAGTAATTTTATGATGAAAGTGTGCATCCAAAATACAATTTCTTCTTTTATAAAGTGTTTGTAAATGACAGTTGTAACAAATTCAGGTAGCCAAGCTGTTCTTGTGTTTGCATGGATGTATTTTGAAATAACTTGCCTCATTATTCAGGTGTTTGTGAGATATAATTGTACAAGGTTAAACGTTTTACACTGTTCTATAACTACAGCTGGTTTTGAACAAGCAGATTATGGCAACCCAGGCTTAGTGTAGGATTATATATGAGGCATGTTGTCTGGTAAATGCTGCACACCTCTGTTTCAGAAGCAAAAGGTGCTTCTATGGAACAGGTCCCTTGAACTGTTGCTGGAACAATGGTTACAGTAAAGGTGAAGAACTTACTTAAATTTTTACTATCTAGTTCTGATTTGAGTTTTGCTGTGCTATCTTTCTGGTGAAGCAAGTTTCAGGTTAGCTCTGTTTCTTTCTAAAGACTTCTTTGGAAGGCCAAATTAACAACCTGTTGTTGTGTTCCTACTCAACTGCAGCACTGGCACGACAAAGTCTGCTGTGACCTGCAGCCAGCTCAGTGCAGTGTCAGGAGCTTAGGCTAAATTGCTGGTGGCAGAATGGCATACAGATAACCTGCTGTGCTGCCTTGGCTCTGAAAGCACTGTCTGTGCTGCTGTGTACAGTTCCAGAGTGCCAAAGCACTCTTCTTCCCCAGTAGTATCTCTTTATACACAGGTTATCGCTTGCTTGGGAAATACTTTGGGAGTTCAGGAAATATTTCAGAGTTAATTGATGTTTTAAAATTAAAACTTAAAAACAAAGCAAAGCCTTTAAACTAGAAGAGGTCACAAGGCTGAGTTGTCTGAGAAAATGAGCTTATAACCAAAGGCAGACCAGCAGTTTGCCTGGCAGTCTTTGTTTCTTTTTTTTCCCAGAAGATGGCAGCAAAGGAGCAACACGGTGATGGCTTTTGCTTCTCGAATGCTTTTCAGTGTTCCTGTGGCTATAAACCTCGGTGAAGTCCGCCTACTCCTGCAGGCATCCAGTTGAAAATGATGATTTTTACATACAAAATGTATGACTTAAGAGTCTTCATTCTTTTCAGTTTTAAAAAGTAGTGTTTGAATAAAATCTATTTCAAATTTATATTGAAAAGGCAGTTTGCAGGTTTAGTATTTTTGACTGTGGCTTTAGGGGTGTGTACACTTTAAAGGATGAAGTAGCAGAACAGCTGAACTGCATGATGCTGTATGTATGTTAGTATCTGAAGTTGTGCTCAGTTTTGTCAAATATTTGGCATTTTCTGTCTTTCCATTTAAAAAAAAAAAGTTACATTTCAAGATAGTCCTCCCGTGGCCATTCTTTTCCTGACAGAAAATAAAGCTGAACGTGTGTTAAATACAGTGAAGCTTTTAATTTCTATAATAATTCAAATACAAGAATGGCTCATGCTTTCTGCTGGCAGTGCTTGTGAATTTATGGCTTCGTTTCACAGGGAATACTCATAATACTGAGCAATGTAAGCGAATGTTATTGCTTTCTTTCAGCAATGATGTATAACTTTGTCATTTAAAAATGTGTGGAGGTGTACTCTATTACCAACCTGTGGTGTTTTCTGATTATGTGCTAACTGCCTAATGCTGTAACTTTCATGGAGGTGTGTGGCCATAACTCTATTTAAGTTACAGTAGAAGCAGTTAGCAAGAAACCACAGAGATAGGGCAATCTTACCTCTTCAGCTGATGAATTTTATCTGCTAGTTCTTGTAAAGAAGGGAACATTATAGTGTGATAATCAGCTCCTGATATTCACTGTTCAGAAGCTAACTATGAAGAATGAAACTGATTCTCGGCAGGACTGATTTATTGACAGTCTGGACTGACTGTTTCATTAAGATCATAAATGTTGTAGCATGGGAGACCTTTATGGAGCCCAAAACTGCAGGATACTCATTATAATCCATTCTGATCCAAAAATAAAGAAAAAACTTTGCTGTTGATGGGTCTGAATTGCCCACTGTTTCAAACATGACTTATTTACATCTGAAAGATGAAAAGTTAAACCATCCATATTATAACTTCAGGCTCCTTTGGATTCTTGTTCCTCAGCCTTAGAAGATCTCCTAGTCACATGGTCCTTCTTTTCTCCTTAAGGGAAAAGAGGAACTATGGGTAGTTTGCACTGCAGACATGGCATGTGATAGGCGTTGCCTGCAATGTCTGTAGTGCAGACTACAAACCTTTGTGAGAATTCTGAAATTTGTATTTAAAGCTGTTACTTGTGTTAGAAACAGGCAGCTGGGCTTAAACCTTATAAAGATTAATTGAAATAGCAAGAAAGTCCAAGTAGCTCTACTCTTGTACAAAGCATTTAATCCACCAACAGAAGAAGGTCGTTCTGTTATGTCACTGTGAAAGGCGCCCTTTAAATGCATAGAAGTACAGTTTTAATTCTGATTTCAATGAATAGTTGTGTTAACAAAGAATGTTTTCCCAGTCTGTTAACCAGCACATTATATATGTTTCAACTACTGTGCCTGTATTGGACTTGCAAAAATAATACAGAAATCAACCTCTGCATTTTTTGGTCTAAAGAATTGTCTATCTTGTAGGAGTTGGGCATCTAGATCTCTCAGTGTTTTTCTGTGATAGTCTTTTCCCTTGAGAGAACACAAATATTTAGGGAAGAAGGGGGAAAATTAATACAAAGAGTTATTCAGAGTGGTTCTGCTTGCCTTTCAGAGTTGGCTTTCATCTTGAAGCCCACTGTTTGAATCCCAGGTTTTTTCCCCATCGGCCCTTGGTTCTACTGAGGTCATTGTTTTAGCTCTCATGTCTTGTATGCATGGAACACTTCAACAGCTCCTCTAAGTACTTTAGTTCCCTCATGCAAATGAAGGGCTTTTATTCGTTAAGCAACATAAGCTTTATTTCTCTGGTGCAAGGAAGTGTTAAGCTACATGCATAATTGAGGATTAACCCCACTTTTTTCGTCTTTCAGTCCTTTTACATAAAATAACAGCCATATGATTCAGTCTTTCTTTGGAATTAACAGGGATGCTTCTACTAGTAGAGTGTAACATAAGCTAGTTTCATTGTTTTCTAAAATACTTTGTTTTCAAGATGGCAGGTCTTTGTCTTCACAAATGTATCCTGAAAATAGCTGTGTTAAGATGTTTAAAGAATGACTAACCTGGTTTATTACCATATAAAATGTGAATGTAGTGCTTGTATTTAGTTAGTATTTACTTAGTAGTTAATTTTTTACAGATATTATTGAGAGGGCATTGTTTCCTTCTGCTCAGTGTTGATCAATATTCTGAGTAGAGATGTAAGCACCTTTCAATTCTCCTGCAGTTGACTTCCATGGAACATGGGTTTTCAAGTTGTTCCCTAGGTATTTCTCCCTGCAAAATTACTGTGTGCTAAAGATGTGATGTATCCATGGTAGATGAATTTGTGAACGACCAGCACTTCCTCTATTTCTGAGCTTTGAGGAGTTCTAAATGCTAGGAGTGTAGACTTCCGTATTTTTCAGGTATTACAAGCAAAGTATGGGGAAAAATCTGGCAAAGGAAGGAATTTGGAATAGCACATCTATGATCTGTAAGTGTTTTACAATTTTGTTTTCTAGAAATCCTTTCTCTGTTTATAAGCATATGTAATTGACACAATTTTTCTGTTTGAGTTAATTGCTCTTGTGGGCTTGAAAGAGTAACAAGTCATGCCATGGAGAGGGTAGAATCTGTCTTACATGCAGACGGACCATTTCTGGAAAGCATAAGTAGGCAATGCAATCAACAAAATACAGCAATCCAGTATGGTTGTGTTGCATTATGCAGTATTGACTGCTAGTAAATTATTTCAGTACAGGAAACTCACATTCTGGGAACATAAATTAGTAGTTGGAAGGTAGCAAAGTAACTGAATTACTTGCTAGACTGATCTGATAGGAAACGTTATGCTCTTATCCCTCCTTTAATGATAGATTTCCTGTTTAACTAATATCCTCAAATACTCATGATAAAAACCATCCAAAAACCTAAAATAATACAGTTGCTGAGATACTTTATTCCTTCAGATCACTTAGGCAGGAAAATAGATGCCTATTTTCCAGCTATGACAAGGTTCATTTCCTTTCTGTCAGGAAGTCTTTTAGCTGGGCAGAGATGTGTGGGAATACATGCGGACATCAAAGCCTTCCACTGCCCTTACTGCAAGTACAAAAGAAGGCTCAAGGCCTCTCTCTGATACAGTGTGTATGGATTGAAACTGGTGGATTACATGTCCTGTTTTTGTTGTTGCTTAGATAAACTGCTGAAGGAAATAAAATAACTGCACAGTTAAATATGGAATGCTTTTTAAGAGCGCTTCTTCTATGTGATAGAAGGAATTTTCCAAGTTTTGGACTTCGTGATTTCTCTGGCATTTGTGGACGTTAGCCTTCAAGGATGTGTTTGAGTTGCTTACACAAGAAAATCCTGGCTTAAGATGTGCATTCAGAAGACGCCTATGACAAGCTATAGGTGTTACAAAGATGAGGACATCTTGCATCCCTAGTGCATTAACTGAGAAAGATGTCTTTGCTAGTTTGGAGGGCCGTGGACTTCAACCAGTTCACTGTTTCTAATTCTGTACTGGTACATAATTGCCTAAAAAGAATGGGAATGCCTTTATGAAACTTCTTAAATCAACCTGCATGTTTTTGCATATTTCAAGGGTGGTTTTTTTTCCCATGTAGTACATTGTTTGTCCATTTTGGCTACATTCCATTTCATTTCCTGGTAAGCTCCTACTTCAACGTTCTGTTTTAAAGTTTATTGTTGGAATATTGAAAGGCACAGCCTCTCTCTGAGTAATGCTCTGGGTTTTCTTCTGTCTTAGTCAAGTAATTTGTTTATGTAGACTTTATATTACTATGGTTATATTAAGTCCTTCATTATGCCAAAATGAAGGCACTTGTATTAGCAATCATGAATTTAAACAGAACATACTTTCACCACTGTCTGCTTGGAACGTTTGTCTGCTCTATCTTGTAGGCACTTGCATAGTGACGCTTTCTCCTTTTTTGAAGTGAGTGTTTTACAGGATTAGAAAACAAATTTAACTGAATGAATTGAATATGAATGTGCTATGTTGCTTTAATGGCCTTCTGAAATCTGCTGCTTAATGTATATTGGGTGGGTTGACAGGACAGTGGGAATCATAGAATCATAGAATCATAGAATCATAGAATCACCCGGGTTGGAAGGGACCCCAAGGATCATGTAGTTCCAACCCCCCTGCCTAGCAGGGCCACCAAACATCCACATTCAGATCAGGTTGCCCAGGACCCCGTCCAACCTGGCCTTAAACACGTCCAAGGACGGGGCATCCACAACCTCCCTGGGCAGCCCGTTCCAGGGCCTAACCACTCTCCTAGTAAAGAACTTCCCCCTAACATCTAACCTAAATCTTCCCTCCTTCAACTTAAAACCATTTCCCCTAGTCCTGCTGTTGTCAGCCCTTTTGAAGAGTTTACTCCCCTCCTGGGTGTAGGTTCCCTTCAGGTATTGATAGGCTGCAATGAGGTCACCCCGCAGCCTTCTCTTCTCCAGGCTGAACAAGCCCAACTCCCTCAGCCTGTCCTCATAGGGGAGGTGCTCCAGCCCCCTGATCATCTTAGTCGCCCTCCTCTGGACCCTTTCCAAAATCTCTATGTCTTTCTTGTACTGAGGGCTCCACACCTGGACACAGTACTCCAGGTGGGGCCTCACAAGAGCCGAGTAGAGAGGGACAATCACCTCCCTGTCCCTGCTGGCCACCCCTCTCCTGATGGAGCCCAGGATCCCATTTGCCTTTTGAGCTGCCAGAGCGCACTGCTGGCTCATATTCAGTTTCTCGTCCATCAGGACCCCCAGGTCCTTCTCTGCCGAGCTGCTCTCAAGGACCACTCCTCCCAGCCTGTACAGGTGCCTGGGGTTCTTCCGGCCCAAATGCAAAACCTTGCACTTTGCCGTGTTGAACCTCATCAGGTTCACCCGAGCCCAGCCCTCCAGCCTGTCGAGGTCCCTCTGAATGGCATCCCTTCCTTCCACCGTATCAACTGCACCACTCAGCTTGGTGTCGTCAGCAAACTTGCTGAGGGTGCACTCAATTCCCTCATCAATGTCATTAATAAAGATGTTAAAGAGCACCGGTCCCAAGACAGACCCTTGGGGGACACCACTTGTTACCGGCCTCCACCTGGACATAGAGCCATTGACCACCACCCTCTGTCTGCGGCCTTTCAACCAATTGCTTATCCATCGGGTCGTCCACCCATCAAATCCACTTCCCTCCAATTTGGAGACGAGGATGTGGTGGGGGACCATGTCAAAGGCCTTGCTCAGGTCCAGGTAAATGACATCGGTCGCCTTCCCTTCGTCCACCAATGCCGTCACTCCATCATAGAAGGCCACAAGATTAGTTAGGCATGACCTTCCTTTGGTGAAGCCGTGCTGGCTGTCTCGGATCACATGCTCATTCTTTATGTGACCGAGCATGTTGTCCAGGAGGATCTGTTCCATGATCTTCCCAGGCACGGAGGTGAGACTCACCGGCCTGTAGTTCCCCGGGTCCTCCCTGCTCCCCTTCTTGTATATGGGAGTGACGTGACCCTTCCTCCAGTCGTCCGGGACCTCACCTGACAGCCACGACTTCTCAAATATGATGGAGAGCGGCTCGGCAACCACCTCGGCCAGCTCCTTCAGGACCCTGGGATGCACGCCATCCGGCCCCATAGACTTGTATTCATTCAGTCTAAGGAGGCACTCTCGGACTTGCTCTGCCCTTACAGTGGGGAGGGATTTACCTCCTTGGTCCCCACATAGAGGTTTGGGGATGCAGGGTTCAGGGGCTTCAGGGAAGATGCTTAGCAGCTTGTGGCAGTGTTGAAGTAAATCATGCGAAGAACTCATCCTATAGCATAATGAATAGGATATAACCACTATCGCCTACACTGGGAAAATTAACTTTTAGAAAAGTTTAAGGAATGAAATGCTTTTGCAGTGGTTTGTCAGGAATATGGTGCGCTGACACTTGGATGATGTGGGTGGTGCTGCATCTTGCAGTGCTGGAACCCCAGGTGTAGAGCATGGCAGGAGAGAAGGGTGGGCAGATGTCTATCATCCTCTTCACACTTACGTTTCCTGCCAGACATTTTGTGCTGCTGGCACAGATGGCTTTCAGTCGATGTGGCAGCAAGTGTGCCATGTGTACTCTATTCAGTATTCTTAGCTTAGGGAGAAAGCATCTGACAGGCTTTGAACGTTAAAAAGGCAGTGGTACCTAGAAGAGATAACATCTGGGAGGTTCACAAGGCACTGACCAAGCACTGCTGATGATGTTCAGGTGCAAAAGTAAAACAAGTGACCAGAACCATGATCAATAAATTAAACTGTTGCCAAAAATGAATGAAGGAAGTTCCTTTTTCTTATTTTAACCTTCATTATCCAGAAGGTCTGCAGTTCAGAGCAATTTCTTTCTGCTATTGTTCTGCCACTGACTTGCAATGTTATCTTCAGCAAATGCATATAATGAATTCTGGGAAGCTGCTTATTAGCTGTCAAAATGTAGTTTGTTATCTAGATATCAAGCTTTTGACAACTGCTCCTGGAGTTGTTGTCAGCCTCTTCCTTTCTGCTTCTCCATTGACAACTGGGACTAACCATTAGAAATGAAAGAGTAAAAACAAAACCTTTACATCATGCTGACAAATTACACACACGTTTAATTACTACAGAATGTTATATCCCCTGCATTAGTTCCTAGAAGATAACATTAATGAAACTGGAGTTTGAAAGTTACTTGTGATAATGTTGTCTTAAAATGGTGTCTTGAGAATTATTGCTGTACCACCATTGATGTCAGTACTTCAGTTCTTGTCATCTCTTCACTTTTGTTTAACTCAAAACTATTTGTTTTGTGTGTTTTTCTGTTTTTAAAAAAAAAAGAGAATAGATTTTTTGGGGGGGAGACAGGAGGGGTTGGGCCGGATGTCTTCCACAGGTCCCTTCCAACCTCAGCCATTCGGTGATTCTGCAGTTGTGTTTTATTTTCTCAGTTCATGGTTTCTGTCTATTTAGGTGCATTTCAGGATTGTGGTACATGAGAAAAATATGAAGATAAATATCTCAAATTAGAAATTGCAGGTGGGAATGCAGATGAAGGAAGAGGGTGGTTATTAAATATCCCAATGCCTTTATTACTGAAAGGCATTGTTTATGTTTGTATCTGTGACCTAGATGTTGTGTCTTTTCAGAAAATTCCTTGTGTGCTTTCTTCATTAAGTTACAACGACGTTCCCTTTATGTTATTTCCTTTTGCTTTTTGAAAATTTCCTGTTCTGCTGCATTTTCCTGTTCTGAGGAAAGGATTTGTGTTTCTTATTATTTATCTGTTTCTTTGAGAACGCTGAAAGTCAGCACACTGAACTTGGATTCTGGGGGAAAAAATATCAAAGTGAGAATTGGAAATGATTCTGGGCAGTTGTTATCAATGAAACTTATGGTGGAAGCAGGTCTTTGACGCATGAAACAGACCATTACCTTTAACTGCCCTGACTGTTATGTAAGATCATGCTTCATTAGCATCAAGATCATGAGAAAGATGAGGATGCGTTGTAAATGTGAATCCACTGTTTTTTCTTCTGAATTTCACCCTTCTCCCCCCTCAGTCTTGTGCTCCCATAGAGGATACTACATATTTCATGTTTGCTTTCTTTTTGTTGGTAGGTAAGAAACCCATGAAGTGTGTTCTTATTACTCCATTAAATCAAGTGTCAGCACTTGTGGAAGCATGCTAGTGAGAGGCCTTGCAGATGTCCACTCTGATCACAAGGCTGGTAAGTAAGTAATTCTCTGTCAGACAAATTCTGTACTTTTACTGGCTTTAAGAAAAAACAGTGCACTTTGAGATATGTACTTCTTCCTATTAATAAAAGCAAATAAGCAAATAGATACCTGTAGGGAGCTTGGCTCTCTGAAGGCTTTTTTATTCAAAGGAATTGCTTTCTGTCCCCTCTTTACAGTTCAGTCCCCCCTCTGTACAGTTAGCAGTACATAACTTGTGCACTGATTATTCTAAAAAATGTTTGGAACAGAAAATGTGACAAATAGAAAAAGGTGACAGTATCTGTATGTACAAAGGAACTGGGACAAATGATAGTGACATGTACGTTTGTGCGTTCACTCAGCGATTGTGTTTCCTGATTTCCTGCAGTAGTTGCGTATAATACTGTTTCTTCACACTGTTTTGTTTGCTTGTAGTTTTGGTTCCAACCTCCCACTTCTGTTGGTTGAGGAAATGAACACGTTTCTGTTGCTGCTAACTCATTTCATTTTGCAGTGTTGTCAGAGCGTGTCATGTGAGAATGGATGAGAAGGAGCATTAGCTAGTCTTAGTAAAGCTGAAGTACATGTTGAAAGCATGTACTTAGTAGCCCCAGAGACTGTCTAAATGTTGAATTCTTGTGTATTTAAACTCTGTGTGATAAGTGATGTACTATTTGCTTTGCTTTTTTTGAAACTCCAAAAGTTAAAAGTAGGATAAGCTGATGTCCACAAGTCACTTCTTGAAATATGCTGTGGTTCGTGAAAAGAGGACTTGATAGTGGTGATTATGATTGCAAACCTAGAGCTATTTATGGAGAATCTTTTGATACCACATGTAAAATCTGAAAAGGCATCTATCAAAAGACTAGACTGGATATTAGAAATGCTTTACTGTGAAGGTAGTAAGGCACTGGAACAGGTTGCCCAGTGAAGTTGTGGATGCCCGCTCCATGGAGGCATTCTAGGCCAAGCTGGATGGGGCTTTGAGCAACCTGGTCTAGAGGGAGGTGTCACTGTCTGTAGCAGGGGGTTTGAACTACGTCATCTTTCAGGTCCCTTCCAACCCAAACCATTCTGTGAATCTTGAAGTAAATTCCTTCCTCGCTCTGAGCTTTTCAGAAACTAAGTAATGTAATAACAGGCCTTTTTCTAATGTTCTCAGCAGCTGGGTAGAAATACAGAATTGCAAACGTTACACTCTTTGATTATTCAAATTGACTTATTTTTACAAATTTTTTTACAAATGGCTGTTTACTGTTCCAGTTACAGAGGTAGGTATTTGCTTGCATTTGTTTGTTTTCTAGAAGGTATTATGTATGTTGTATGAACAAGAACAAGCAGTAGTTGGAGAACTTGAGCGAAATGGTAGTGGTGGGCTCCGTAGAAAATAGAGCAGAACAGGAGTAACCGATTTCTTTATGCATTATTATAGTAGGCACAAGACATTGTTTCCTTTTCTATCAGTTAAGCTTTAGTTCTAGGACAGAGATGAGCATAGCAGAAGACTCATATTGAAATTGCTCCACTACTGAAAATCTATTTCTGAAACAGTTATGTAATACGTCATAGTATTTTTCTCTCTTTTACAATATGCTTTTTCATTTATTTGTGCTCTGAGTTTAGTGCAGGCACTAGCACCTACATCATTACTGAAAAAGTGTAGTGAAGTCTGAAGGTGGCAACCCTTCATCGTAACTCAGAATTTCCATGAAATTTAATTTAAAATGCATCTCTGCACATATCAGTATCTATGTATGCATAATGAACTCCAGAATTTAAATGTGTATTGGTCTGGTCCATTTACAGTGTTTTTACTTTAAGGGTTCTGTCATATAGAAAGCTCAAAGCTATCTGGGAGGAGAGAGGTGAATTTACATGAGATATCTGCATTACTTAGTGACTGCAAAGTCAGATCACTGCCTTTGGTGGCACAGAGTCCAATAGGTTCACATTTTCGATAGCTTTGCTGTCAAAGCCTGCAACAGGATTTTCTGAGAAGTGCTCCTGATGACAATACAGATAGGGATGTAAAGAATTCTGTGCTGCCTTAGTAAGAATGTGTGGGAAAATGTTTACTCTTTTGTCAATCACAACTTGAAAACCCAAGCTTTTCTTCATTTGTGCAGTAAAAGAATTTTCTCATATACCAGATTGCTCAATTATATTTCTTGTTAGGTCTGAGAGGAAAAAGAGAAGTTGTTTGTCTGTGTAAGCATACTCTGAAAAAGTGAACAGTCTTTTGTTTGTTCTGTTCACATAACACCACTGCCTGAGAACCACAACCCTGTATATAGAAAACCCATAAATGCTTACGGCACCACATTTTTAAACTGGTATGGTATATTTACTACGTCTAAGAGTTATGTTTAGTCTACTTTGTTTCTTGTTTAATCTGACATCTCTGTAATTCCACTTCTGTGGTGGAATATGATGGGCATTCCCACAAGGCATCTTAATTTCATTTAAGACACTTAAATGTGTGGGCAGATTCATCTCCACAGGGTTGCTTACTGCCTGCCCGTAGTTAACTTTACAGAGGAAACACAGTTGGCTAATTTAGGATGAATGCTACTGTAGATGATTTGATTTTGATTCCTATCCCATAACACTGTTAGTTGCTTTTGCCAAAGTAGACATCTTCAATATTGGCTTGGGGGGCAGGGGGAGGAGTATGGAGGACACTTAAATACAAAGCATCTTGCATTACAAATTCATAAATTGTGATATCTGGTTGATATTAGGTAACAAATGCTGAAACTAATGCCCATGTCTCAGTCTGGATTCTCCTGTAGTCTGTATACAGTGGAGTTCTAGTTGGACTTAGTACTGGGGGAACCCAAGGTTTAGATCCTGGATTTGGTGTTTGCCTGGTCTAAAAGATTAGAGGTTTTGATTAGGACCAAATGATAGTTGTGCTGACTCTGGGCAGGATTTAACCTCATAGAGAAGTATGTAGCAGGCCTCACATTTCAATGTAGAATGAGTTCTTAACACTATATGTGTTATGATTAAATTCTTTATTTTGAGAATTGGCCCTTTTTTGTTAGGCAAAATTGATAGAATGAGGTTACTTCTCCTGTGTAACTAGCAACGGCACTGGAGAGAATGGCCTCCAGTTGTGCCAAGGGAGGTTCAAGTCGTATATTAGGAAAAAAATTACTGTCTGGAAGGGTGATCAGGCGCTGGAATGGGCTGCTCGGGGAGTGATGGAGTCACTGTCCTTGGAGGTGTTCAAGAAACATTTACATGTTGTAGTAAAGGTCATGGGTTAGTGGGAAAATACTAGTGGTAGGTGGACAGTTTGGCTGGATAATCTTGAAGGTCTTTTCCAACCTTGATAGTTACAACTGTGAAGTCAGAACTATGCATTCTGACTGGTCTGCAGTGATCATTATGTAGAGCTGGAATGATGTGCAGACGCACAAGCACGTGCTCAAGTGTGCATCTGTGCTGTGTGTAGTTGTGTACTGGAGCAGTTGGATTTTAACTGTGTAAATGCATGCATGTCTGCTAAAGACAAAAGACCAGTTGGCAGACTTGTGCTCGTAGGAGGTTGTGTTTTTAACGTCTGTTGAGAGGTTTTAATTTCAAGGAATGGATGTATCTACAGGTAACCAATTGAAACTAAAAGAGAAACCTTGCTGAAAAATTGGAGCGAACTCCACTTGCTTATTCCAGTGGTTGGCAACAGAGCTGGTGAAAGGTATTGCCTTATTTTACGTGAAAGTGTTTTAAATCTAGAAACTCTCACTCGGGAAGAGAGCATGCAGTAATTGAGGTAGATTACTGGGCTAGGAGTCAGGAGAGCTGTGTACTGGTCCACTGTGTGACTGGACGGAGCGTTGTAGTCTTGTTAGTGATTACTCATCCTCTGACCTACTGTTGGCAGTTCTGGAAGCTGGAGACTGGCTGCTTGTGTTTGTGCGATGCTTACTGCTGGTGCTAATGGCTGATACACTTTCAATTTCTTACAGAATTCAGAAGGCAAGTTTGGATCTTCTCACATACTAACATTGTACTAGTGGGGCATTTGGCTGTGGTTTTTGCTACGATTCTTCCCTTGACAAACAACTTATCTAAAAACTCATTAAGAAATATAACCTGTGTTCAAGAACCTCATTAGCCACTTCCCAGCCCACCTTTACATTCAAATCCCTTCTTATGGGACATTAGGATAAACAAACTTCCAGCAGAGCATCCTGGCAAATAAAAAAGCTGCTGGCTTTGTCAGACTTTTGTGCTGAAAGTCAGGGGTGGCCTGGAAGAAGAGGAGATAATGGTGCTTACCTGGCAATTAGAAGCATGTACTCAAATCAGTTGAGATGGTTGTCCCGTGTTATGGTAGAGTTTGTAACTCCAACTTGATATAAGGAGCATGGGGATTTGTGTTGCACAAAGCAATGTTGGTTGTTTTTTTTATTCTGGTTATTTTCCTCATATATTCTGCTTAATTACAAATGATTAGTTTGATGCTTGAAAGCAGAATCTGTTGAAATTTACCAAAGCTGACACTCAACTGTATGGGTGGTTTCTGTGCTAAAGTCTCATTTTCAGTGTAGATCTCTGTATAAAGTAGTAAATTATTCAAGAAAATCCATTGATGTGGTGATTCTCATAACGGGATGAAAAGATGTATCTGCTGTAATTTGGCCCAAGTCAAAGCTGTATTTAGGCACTGAAGTCAAGCTTAACCAAATTCAGGCAGATGAAAATTGCTCACTTTAAGGAGGATCAGCTTAGAGGAAAGAAATATTTTCTAACTTTAGGCTGTTAGAGGTCTGATTTTATTCTGATGTTCTTTGACTATCACGGTTTTGTGGAGTCTGTCATTAGTTATGAATGCTGCTCAGGAAATGTAACTTGCTAAAAGTAATGAAATTAACATTGCAACTTCCTACTGGGTAGAAGCAAACAGTGGCTGAACTGTGCTTACCCTGTTCTCTTAACATAATTATAAGGAATGCAGTGGTTCAACAAGATAAATTTCTCTTTGCAAAAGTTTCATTTTCCTTAATTTGAAGGAAAATATAAGTAAAAGGAGATATGTGGAGAGTAGTTTTTGGCAAATAGTAGAAGGCATCTTAAAGATTAAAGAGAATGTTTAAATTTATTTTTTATTTTATTTTTTTTCCTGAAAGGATGATGCTTTTTTTTCTGTTAGAAACTGATGCACATCACAGACTACACCTTCCTGTTGTACAGCCAGAGCAAGAAAGGTTGGAAACATGCACCAGCCACAAATGCTTGGTCCCTCTTCGTATGGGTGTGTAACAGTTGAGCATTGCAGCTGAGGCCATGCATCATTGCTAAGATGATGAAGAAATGCATCATTGCTAAGAAGAAATAATGTTTTACACTTTATAAGCCAGTCAAAATGCTGCATTATTCTAATGGTTCTTTAAATTGCTTGAATGGTAAGTACTCATTTTAACAACAGCTGTGCTTTACTCAAGTATTCCAGCAGCTTTTCACTAACTTTGCTTTGGGGAAATATTTTGATCCTTGCTGATGTTAAACCCAGAGGACATTGATTTTGCATGTTCATTGTTTAATAGCATTTAGTAGCAGCAAAAGATATGAACTGCAGAAAGGATGTAGATGTGTGGAATTTAATTAACTGAACTGGAATTCAGCCAAAATTCAGATCAACAGTCCCAATCTTGCAAAAAGCACGAGGGGACTTCTAATAGTCATTAAGTGGACTGAGCTTTAGTTTTAATGTCACCTTGACAATTGTGGTGTAAGCAATTTAATGCCTACGTTATTTAGGGAATTTTTTTAGTAATATTGTGAAGAGTGGTCTATACCACTTAGCAAATTACTAGAGGTTACTTTTGACAGTATTCTGTCCGGTTTTTGTTTCATTCTTGTAAGCATTAAGCTCAGCACTAGCATTTGAGAGCAGGCAGAAGTACAGCTTGGAGCAGCAGAGCTGCAGGCAAAGCATGGTGCAGTTGCATGCTCACTGGAATTTTTAATGTGCTGACATTTTTTTTCTTTCCCCACTGTTGTTTGTGCAGGTTGCACAGCAGCAGGTTGTACAATTAAGAATTGATTGTGAATATAAAATAAGTGCTTTATTTCTTATTTTCTAATATGTTTATTAGCCCATTGTAAGTTTGCAGAAATATTCAGCATTATGTATTGAAAAGAGTGTCTGCTGATAGCAGTTTCTGTACATGGAAGGTATGATTTATAGAGCCAAATCCTTTCTTTACAGTATCTTCAGGCACTGCAGTGAGACTGTTGTGAAGTATTTTAGTATGTCTGTTTTTAATAAGAATGTGACGTGGTCCATCAGAAATGCTTCTTTGCACTGTAGAAAAGGAACAAAATATAGGTACAAAAAGTGGCAGTCCTAATATGTTTCTCATTTTAGTATAAGGCATCTTGGGATCCTAGCCACGTCCACACACCCTGATCTTTCAGGAATAGCTATTATGGAAAACTGATGTGTCTATCATATAAAACTATCATTTACTAATATTAAATATTTTTAATCAGTAAACTGTTGCTAGCTCAATTTTCACATGTATTACAAATTTTCTTAGTCATATTCTGGTTTCAAGCACATTTTTTCTAGGAATATCAAAATATGCCTTGTTTGTTTTTTTTTTCCTGTGTAAACCAATAAATGTAAGCAATATGACCTCTCTTGAGTGTGAATGTATGCAATTACAAGGAGAAACTGAGGAATGTTTTCTGTGCAACTGCTATAAAGCTGTTAAATACTTTTTCCTTTTTAACAAACTGTCCCTTGCGTTCCCTTTCCTTCCATTTCCCTTGTCTGTACTTTTCATAGAGCGCTTGTTCCACGGAGTGCAGCCTCAGCATAGGTTAGGGGTTGTAACAGAGTTGACAAAGGACTCTTTGTCTTGTTACATTGAGCTGAAAGTTCTGCTGCTATAAATAATGCATATTTTAATTGGAAACTGCACAGGGAAATATCTGTCTCTACAGACTCGCTGGTATCAGTGTAATCCTTTAGGGACAGATTCGGTTTATGTGCTGGACATTCAACTAATTCCCCAAATTTGTGGTGGGTTGTTTTTTTTTTTTGTTTTTTTTTTTAGTGCTACCTGTGGTAGAGTTCTTTTATCTAAATCAGGACAAACGTCCTATTTAGCTAACCATCTGGGAGTTTCTGCTGTCGTATATTATGAAAGTTGCCTAAAACACTTTGCTAGGCAATTGCAAGACTGGATTCCTGCTGATATCAGAAATTCCATTTTCCTTGATCAAGTATTAATAGGATCATGCACTGTACCTAATGAAAATACATATTACTATTAGTAGGGGATGAGTTATACAACAGATAATAAACATATTCATTTCTTGCCAGATTTCCCTGGGATTAATCACACTGTCTGATGTTGGCCACAGGTTTAGTCTTGCATGCACAATTACTCACACATGGCTGGAACATGAAGCTGAAACACTAATGGCATCTCAGAGGATTAACACAACTTTCTGTACCATTTTAATTAAACTGATTTAAACTCACACCTTAGGGCCTATTTTAAACAACATTCTACCAACAGTGGTGTAGATGTTTTACTACCTAATTGGTGCATAAATGTCTGAATGCAAGTCTATGTGAAGGCTACTAGATGGCTTTGGGATAGAATGATTTTTGTCTTGATTTAGATCATTTCTATGTTCATATTTTTGCCAGTCTTATCATAGAATCCTTAGAGTTGGAAGAGGCCTCTGAAGGTCATGTAGTCCAACTCCCCTGCAATGAACAGGGACATCCACAAGTAGATCAGGTTGCGCAGGGTCTGTCCAGCCTTCTCTTGAAAGTCTACAAAGGTGGGGCATCAACCACATCACTGGGCAGCCTGTTCAAGAGCCTCACCACTTTCACTGTAAAAGATTTTTTCCTTATGTCTAACCAAAATCTACCCTCCTTGAGTTTGAAGCTGTTTCCTCTTGTCCTACTGCCACAGACCCTGCTAAAGAGTCTGTCCCTTTTTTTCCTGTAGCTCCCCTTTAGATATGGAGGAGCTACTTGCTTTAAACTGATTCAGTGGCGCCAAGAAGAATTTAACATTCTGTGTTTGCTTTGTATTTCATGTATGTGTGTATTAGAACAGTGGATAATACTTCCTTCTCCCTCTCCAATTTGCCTATCTGTAGAAAACCACGGATTAGTGTGGTCCATGTTATCATTTGACCGCCAATGTTGTTTTATTACTGTCCAGTTTGGACAATCCAAATTTCCTGCTGTTTGTAGGCAAGCCTGTGGAAAACAAACCTAGGTTGTTCCTAAGGATAATAATTTAGGATTAAAATAAAGCTTAAATTTATAGAATTCCAAATTGACATGATGTCCTTCCAAAAGGAGCTGAAGGTTGGATCCAGAAAATGTTGTAGCAGCAGCAGACACCAAGCTTTGAGTGTCTAAAGCAACCTGGTGTCTTGGCCTTGGTTGTATACTGAGCTACAGGTGAGTGTCTCAGAGTCTAGTCCAGAAGATATTAATGCTGTGAGCAGAAAATTTCTCTTCAATTTGAGAGTCAAGGCTGAATGTAGGATTGAGTTTGCCCTTGATCCTCAGATTTACATGCTTCCTTATGGACAGAATTCAGTTCTCATAGAATCACTTGAGTTGGAAGGGACCTTTAAAGGCCATGTAGTCCAACGCCCCTGCAATGAACAGGGACTCTTGCAGCTACATCATGTTGCTCAGAGCCCTGTCCAACCTGACCTTGAGTGTCTCCAGGAATGGAGTATATGCCACCTCTCTGGGCAACTTGTCCCAGTCTAACCTTCTGTTTGATGGCTAGAGTTTGCTCTGACTGGAAAAAGTAATAACTTATAGATACTAATGTTTAGATATCGCATGGCAGTTTGAATCACTTTTCTTGCATGGAAGGGCAGAGTTTCATATTGTGTTTCCTATGAGAATACGAAAGATGAAAGCCTTTTGGAAATGGGTCTAATTAAGTGCTCCTGTGAAAGTATTATTTATGCATGAAACACGAGGGTTTTAATTTCTATTCCAGAGGATATTTAGATCTTTTATACTGAATGGAATGGGAATTAGTCCTGATAATTATGTTGTGTAGACGTTTCCTTCTTTTCCTACTGACTAACAGATACTACAGCTGAGTTTGTTTGAAGCAGTGGTTTCAGATGTTCCTCTAGCTTTTTATGGACAGGGCCCTTTCTTTAGAAGTGATGAGAATATCTGGAAAAACAGATTTTTTTACTGAAGACTACAAAGCAAGTCAAGGGCGGAAGTTAGAGAGGGGATCACAGAATGAGTCTGGTTGAGTTGAAAGGGACCTCTGGAGGTAACCTCGTCTGCTTCCTCTGCTTAGGTAAGCCCACCTAGAGCCAGTTGCCCAGGCCTTGTCCAGGCAGCTTGGAAATATTTCTAATGGAGACTCCACAACCTCTCTGGGCAATCTGAAAGAACAGTTTACATCTATCAGCACTTTAAAATATACCTGTCCTTTTTTAGGACAGAAGTAACAATAGAGAAGAAAGCTAACTTCTTTCCCCAGGAAGATCCTTCTTGAAAACAAATTCAAGGTAGCTAATAAAACTAAAAAGGAGGGAGAAATCTGACTTTTATAGAATTACTGAAGCCTTATTTTTGTTATTGTTGGAAGACCAGTGGTTAAAGCATTAGCTCTGCTCTGCAAGGTAATGCATTGTTTTGATATGTTATTCTTTTCATGCTTGTACCTAAGGAGGAGTTATAGAAACATATGATATACATTTGTGGACATATGCATTGCTCAAAAGCATCTGAAATAATTTTTCAAATTTATTGAAAATCTAAACTCCATGTTTTTAACTTTAAGTTCTTTTGAATGATTATTCTGTGTATGACAGTATAAGGCCAACAGAAATAAACTGACTACAAATACAGCAGCAGTGTATGTAGGAGGTATCCCAAAAACCATGCATGGATTACCTTTCCCCATGTACAGTGCATTGGTTATTTTCACAATAAGCAGCTGCCTGTAGAGCCTCAGGTACAGAAGGCATGCAATGAGGTGACACACAAAGGTGCACCAACAGATGAGGGGTAGGCAAAAGCTTCATGCTGTAAACTGATGTTCAGCATTGCTTTGGGCTGTTGCCTTGGAAGCTCCACACCCACTGAATAACACCCAGTGAGTGGTGACAAGGCACCACATAGCCCAGGAAAGCTCTCTGTGTTCCCATCCAGGCATATTCAGAGGTACACCCGTAACATCTTGCTGGGAGTGCTGACTTGCATCTAATCCTTGTTAACTTGCTCTGTTCTGAATTGTACTGGTTAACTGCTGTTAGGAGCTGAGGAATTTTGCTCTTTATAGGTGGGGCTCACAGCCTTGTCTATTCAAGCCTTGCAGGAGAACAGAATGTGTGGCTGTAATTATTAGTAATTTTTATCCTCAGGGAAAGAAATGTGTAGTTCTCTTTTTCTGCGTCATGGGGAATACTTTGACAGGAATTTTATTGCTTCCTGTCAGTGTGGGTCAACAAGGAGCTGGGGCTTCTTGTCCTGTGTGCATGTCCCCACTAGCCCTGCCTCTGGAGCTATGTGTGTGAGCAGCTGTCCGGGATGAGATTGCTCAGGGGACTGACACTGACTCACTTGCTTTGAGACAATCTCTTTGGCTCTCCTTGTATTCTAGCAGTGGGTGTGTCCAATGTTAGTGTTACAGGATCAGAAAATGCCATGCCATGGTAAATAGCTGTGTTACCATTGTTGCTATTCTTTGATCGTACGCAAATACAAGGAAATGGCAACCTAGTGTAAGCATTTCACTTACTCAGTACATCACTTCCTCAGCATTAGCATGACTGTGTCGAGGCATCTGTTTCTGACTTTTGGAAATGATGTCTTGATGATTGGAATGCCTTTTCTTCATGAGCCAACCTCTGTATGGAGATGCAGCATCTCCATTCTTACATGACAGTTTTAATTCCTGTTTCCTTAACAGCAAGTAAGCAATGCAGCACACCTTTCACAGGATGCAATTAAAGCTGTCTTAGTCACAGCTTAAGGAACAGGCAGATACAGGTCATTTAATAGAATATCTACTAATGAAGTAGACAAACATGTCCCGTTGACTTTGGAGATTTTTTTTTCCCCAGTCAAATACTTGCCTCTTAGTGGATAGACATTGCATTGTCTTCATTCTGTTTTGTTTTCCTTCCTGTAGATAACAGATATGTTTAAATGTTGATATCAGACATGTTACTAACATTGAATCCATGCACTGTTCTGCTGGCATTTTACTCTCCAGTCTTCTTAAAGAGACCGTGCTAGTCAGCACTGAAATCTCCTAATCTGGTATCAAACCCCTTGGAGTCAGGTGTGTAATCCAACTTTACAAACTTTAGTAGCTGGAGAAGTGCTTTGTCTAAAATTAGGCACTTGGATTTATTCTAGAGCCAGTGGAGGTAGTAGTTAATTCCTGGGTGTAATTAATCCTCCTTGATGGGACCATAAGGGGAGAGAGGTGGGCTCTCTGCTCCCTGCAAACCTTATGTTGTGAAAGCATCTACCAAGGGGCATTTTTCCAGCTTAGATTTTTTGTCAAATGTTGCCAATAATCAGACTACTTATTAAAACTTTTTCTTTCTGGAGTTTCTGTTAATTGCAGTCCATGCAGCTTAATGCTGAATGTGGAATTCAGATGAGTAAGAAAAGCAATATTGTCCATCTTTTTTTTTTTTCTGCTATACCTTATAGAGTTCTTCAGGCTAAGATTCATGCAAGATGCCTACTGTATAACAGATTTGAAGAGGAAGTAATGCACTCTTGTTTAGATTTTAAGGTCAACACCAAGATGCAGGCTGCATTTTAGATCAGTAGCATAGCATGATGTTGCCTTCATCATAGTCTCACACAAAACTAAAGCAGCATTATTTCAAAGTTTGTACATGCATCTTGCCTCGTCGCTTGTGGATTCTTTGGCGTCTAATGGTGTAGCCGTTTCCTCTATGGGGAATGTGAGATCTCTTCTGTCTTCACAAACCATTCAATGATTTAGTATTTTAGAACCCCCTTGCCTTTCTGTTGAAGTCGCTTAAAACTGGCATTGGTTTTCCGAATGACTTACCAAGAGGCAGAGGGACAGACCCACGTCTGTGTTGAGCACTAAGACGTGTTTTGTTTGCATAGGAAATTTGGCAAAAGTGTAGAGTTGTCAGTGTGCTAGAGTATTGAGAATTGACTGATTTCAAAGCAGGATTGGCCCCAAAACCCTGTGTCACATCTTCTACCTTGCTGTTCTTTGCAGTCCATTCCACAGAACTTCTCTGTGCCACCTCACAGGAGGTGGGTTGCATTTAATGAAAACATTATCTAAAACCAAAGAAGAAATGTGCTACCTCTATTCATAATCTGTTTCAGTAATTTGTCAGAGCTGAACTATTGCTTATTTCTGAATGTGTTGCTATTTTCAGCTTTAATGTCTTACTCTTGATTCTTGCAGTGCATTTCTGTTGTAGGTGAGGCAGCCCTTGGACACCAGCTGTCTTTCACCATGAAGGTGTGCATGCGCACCATAATCAGATCTTTTATATTTTCTTTTTTGATAAGCCAGATATGCCAGGCCCCTGTGGAGAAGCATTTTCTCTAGCCTTCCTGCTACAATTTTTCTTTATTCTGTAATTGCAATCAATGTGGTCAAAAAGCAATTTATAAGTTGTCAGTCTATAGTATGTTTTCTGGATGGCACACAGCTCACAGGAGTGATATCCTGTTTCCTCTCTGCTTTGCACAATAAAAATGTATGATAATCTGAGAATGGCAATGCCAACAGTTTTTTGTTGTGTTTTTTTTACAGTGTGGCTGTGAAGATGCTAGTACAGCACAAGCTGTAAAACAGCCAATGTACCACCATACATTTTTTATCATCTTAAGTTTTCCTTTTACAACTCTTGCATTCATTAGCAAGCATTTGTCGAATCACGCTGTTCCTTTGAGTTTCTCAAATGCCGCACTTGAAGTCAAGCAGTGTGTGCATTCATTAAGATATTGGCCTATCACAACACATTTCCACTTTTCTTACTATGAGATCAATTTGAGTTCATTATTGCCAGCTGTTTCTACAGTGCTGTGATTAGTGATCCTTATTCAGTCAACTCATTGCCCTGCATAGGAGAAATAACAGGGTTGTTCAGTTATGTTAATTTTTCTGGCAAACTTACCATCACAAAAGAACAGCATTTGTTTGACCTAATTTTGCTCTTTTAAAATGCTTTCTGAAATAATATTTCACAAAGTAATACAATTACAATAATAAACAAACATGGTTAAGCTTACCATTTTTGTCAGAGTTTTATCCAGAATGGTTATTCTATTATGCTTCTCTTGTGTTAATAGTCATATCAGTTTCGTTTGTCCCTCTGTGACTCAAGAGATCATCATCTCATTCACTTCTTTACCCTCTTGTTCATGAAGCTGCCACTGTTCCATACAGACAGAGTCACACTTAGTCCTTGAACTCTGAAGTTGATCAATAGATTTAAGTTTACCGTTTCACTTCATGGCTAAACATTTATTATACAAAGTGTAGTCTGTATAATATCTTTCGAAATGTTTTAACCATGTGCTTTGAATGGTTAAATGCTGGCAGGTCATCTTTTTCTGCACTGCTGCAGGGTAAAGTTAAGTTTAGTTGTTTGAAACTGTGCCTCTAGCTGGGTGATGAGTTGCAAGGGTTGGAAAAGGTGCTACTAGAGAAATAGATGGATTTTAAATCATTTTCTATTGCTGTTACAAAACAGCCAGGCTAGAATGAAATGGCAGTGGTTCAAGTGCATGCTAGACAGACCATATGCTCCTTAAAATGGAATGAAGTTGGTGTTGTGTATCTATATTGCTAAGCATAAGGACAACAGATCCAGCTTCCAGAACTGCTGGCAGGAGTCCTACATAGAAGAACTGTTTTCTCCTTCTACCCTTTAAAAATTGTTTAGGAGTGAAGCCAATGCCTGTTCCTGCCTGTCTCATGCTGGAGCAAAATCTAACTAGGAAAACATGCCTGTTGTAAAGGAGTGGACATCATTGCTCTACTTTAACTATATGTGTAGCTAAGTTCTAGAACTGTTAGCTAACATTGCAATACAGTTCCTTCTGAAATGCGGGTCTGCAGAGAAGCTCTTGGGTCATTGAGTCTAATCCCTTGTATCCCAAGAATTAAATGAATTCTGTTTATCAAATTTCATTCAGAGAGTTTTTTGTCTTATTGGAAGCCTGCTCCAGAGCTTTGGTTTTCTGTCTCCATGAAGTCATTCTTATTTCCACTATAAACTCTAGACCCATTTTTCTGAATTTTTGTATGTTTTCATTTGCTCTTAGAACTGTTCTTCCAGTGAACATGCTCTCTTCTGCAGAACTCATAAGCAACCAGAGGCAACGGGAACACTTCTCTGGTGTCTTGCACACCAGCATTTTGGACAAGGCTTCTTTCATGAACTGTGCTTAATGCCATAGAAATCAAGGAATCGTGCAGTATCCTGAGTTGCAAGGGACCTACAAGGATCATCAATTCCAACTCCTGGTTCCACATGGAAATTGAAAAAAAGCCCAGTCTTAGGAACATGCATATATTGCCCTTAAGCACACTACTCTGGATTGGAATCATGCTGTTTCTCCCTAGGGTTCTCAAAGTACTTTTCAGATGATCATGATAACGCTTACGAAAGATAGTAATGGGAACAGTCAAAATAAAATCAGATGTTGTAGACTTGTAGGAGATCATCTACTTCCACTGCACTGTGATCCTTGTCGCGATATCTAGTGCGCAATACAGTGAAGCGAAAGTTATTTTCTGCTTCCAGAAGTGGAACATCAGCCCCCTGCTTTCCACCCCTCCTCAAAATTGGCTGTAAGAAATGGACTTGGACTGTACTTTCATTTGCACAATTATATAGGCAAGTAGCTCCATTTGATAGAATCACAGAATGTTGCTGGAAGGGATCTTAAAAGTAATCTAGTAGGAAGGAATAGGCAGGAATACCTTCTGGTAGATCAGGTTGCCCAAAGTCCCATCCAAACTGGCCTTGATTATCTTTAGGCAACCTGTTCCAGTGCTTCACCTTTTCCATTGGGAAGAAACTCTTCCTAATATCTGAACTAAATCTACTCTCTCTCAGTTTTAAGCCATTACCCCTTGTCCTATTACTACACATTCTAATAATGTGTCCTTCTCCAGCTTTCCTGTAGGCCCCCTTTAGGGACTGGAAGGCTACTGTCTGGACTCCCCAGAGCTTTCTCTTCTCCAAGCTTAACAAGTTGCCTCAGCTTCTCTTTGTAGAAGTGCTCCAACTCTCTGGTTTCTTTCTTCTACATTAATATTTCAGCAGTGCGCAGGGTACTTCCCTTTTGGAAAAATTATTAAGAATTAAAACTAAGAATTGGTTGGCTGGATGGAGCCAAACGGTTGCTATCAATGGCTCTGTGTCAGGGTAGAGGCCGGTCACAAGTGGTGTCCCTCAGGGTTGGTCTTGGGACGGGTGCTCTTCAACATGTTTACCAGTGATATAGATGATGGCATCGAGTGCATCCTCAGCAAGGTTGCAGATGACACCAAGCAGAGCAGTGCAGTCGATACATTGGAAGGAAGGGAAGCCATCTAGAGGGACCTGGACAGGCTGGAGAAGTGCGCCCATGAAAACCTAATGAGGTTCAATAAGGCGAAGTGCAGGGTATTTAATACAAACTGGGGGGAAGAACTCATTGAGAGCAGCCCTGTGGAGAAAGACTTGGGGGTCCTGGTAGATGAGAAGCTGGACATGAGCCAGCAGTGTGTGCTTGCAGCCTGGGCTGCATTAAAAGAGGAGAGAGAGGTGATTGTCCCCCTCTGCTCGGCTCTTGTGAGGCCCCATCTGGAATGCTGTGTCCAGGCTGGGAGCTGTCAGCACGGGAAAAACTCTCTCTTCGTCATTTGGCCAAAGAGATGAGAAAATGTAGGGTAGAGCAGAGTTCGCCTGTCCCTATGCCCTGCACAAAACTTTCCCCAGTCCTGGTTTATTGGAGTAGCAGGGGCTGGAAACAAGTGGTGTCATTCTTCTGCTGTCCAGAGGCTTATTGCTGGATAATCTCTCTGCTTTTGTGAGGCTCTTGCCTGAATAGAAAAACAGGGACCAGCCTTAAGATAGGGGTTATTACAAGTAACTATGTAACTTTACATATCAGCAAGTGGCAATTAATTTGTCACTTTTCTAGATCTATAAAACGTGTGCTAGGGCACTGCTAGTAGTAGAGGGATAGAGAGGTAGTGTTAGAGATATGAATATTAGGTCAGTTGTGTCTGCTGTGATTTCTTGAGAAAATTCTGGCTGTCGTCTGTTTCCTAAACTCTCCAAAGGAGGGAATGTGGTCCTGTGTTCCTGGACACTGAAAACTTGTTCTGGTAGGTGGAAACCTGCCTTTTTTATTCTACATGAATGCTGATATTGAAAATAACAGAATCTTAATTTTAATCTATCCTTAAAGCTGCAGTTTATTTATTTTTTAGTCACTTGTGTAATGTAAGTCACTTAAAATCTAATTCCATTCAACTGTGTTTGATCTTGAATATGTGTACTTCAGGTCTTGTCCAAATTGCCTTGAGGAAATGGAGGTGAGATAACGTGCACTGACAGAAATTAAGGTGAAAATACATTCCCTGTGTGTTGTTTAGACAAGGAATTCTTCAACATCTTAACTAAGGCTGATACTTTTTTAATATCTTCTTTCTGTAGATGAATTCTGAGTGAATAGCAAATACCTTGCTCTTGTATGAGAGATTCATTCCTGTACTTAACTAATCATGGCTATTTGGGGATGCTGTAAACATCCTTGTGATTTCTGAAGAAAGTCCCACTTGCTTTGTTATTGGGAGAGGAGTATGAGATTAAAGACAGCCTTTGGAGTAGAAATGATGGCTAAAGATTTTAGTTGCTGACAACTTAGAGCTGTGTTTAAAAATAAATAAATAAAAGCATCTGTTCCAGTGTGCAAGTGGTGAGTGTGCCAAACTTTACTGGGGTAGATTTGCTGGAAGGTTGTTTTTTTTTTTTTCCTTCTTCTCAAGAAGGAAAGAAAATAAAGAAAAGCAAATCTTTGAATCATCCGAGTTTTAAAGATTGCATTCCCATAATGAGTGGCTGTACAAACATGAGTTGCTGAATCTCCATGGGAGCATAGGTGTGTAATCTTGTGCTTTTTACAAATCTGCTGTCTTTTTTGTAGTGTTCCATCTAAATCAGAACCTGGATAAAACAACGCTTAGAGAGGGCTGGCAAAAGCTGAACGTGTTGCCAGTGCAAACCTGGAGAGCTCTGTTGTGACGCAGACATGGGTGAGACAATGACAACCCAGTCAAATACTGAAGCAAACTGCTTTGGTTGTAGGAGAAGGGCAGTCCTACAGTCTTCATCAGCATCACCCTTGGAATCTTTCTCTTGTCTTTTTGGGGTATGGTGCTTCACTTCCCATATTGGGTAGTGAAGTGCACTGGTTCTATTTGGCGTTGCCTTCTGACTTGCGTGCTCCTGCATTTGATTACAGTGTCATTTAAAAAGCAAAGGGGGATCAAGCCACTAGCAAAGTCATTTCATTCTTTTTTTCTTTTCATTTTGTGAATGCTTTCACACTGTTAGGCAGAATATTGGCTCTGCATCAAACCTGCCTGAAATTGTATGTTGTGCTGGCTGTCATCCAGCAGGAGAGAGAACAATTTAAACATCTCTCCATGCAGTGATACCTGAAAAGAAATGGGAGCCTTCGGAAGCGTGAAGGGCATGTGTCTTGGTGCTGACACCAAATTTGGGGGCTATTTTCGTCATAGCACTGTGTATATGTAGCAGAGGTAGCAAGAAGCTCACTGAATTAGAAGAAACTAATACATATCTCAAACTTTGTCACTGCTGTGTCCTCCAAGAGAGTATTAGAAACACAATGTTGCTAGAAGAAGGCTTGAAACTGTGAGAAATGGCATTATGTCATGGTATTTGACTTGCACTGCATGCATCAGCATGGATTTTTGAGATCAGGTCAAGCGCTGGTATAAATTATGATGGTAAAAAATGTTGATGCAAATTTCCCTCAATCTTTACATCATTTTTCTAAATCATATTGCTATTGCAAAGCAATTTGTCTTCGTTATCCTGAGGCAAAAATCCTGGGTGCTTGGATAATTTAAGTGGGGGAAAAAAGATCTAGTGAAGAGGTAACTAAGTCTAGCTGAAAGCCACCCAACCCAATCACCTGAGAATGAAAGCTCAGAATTCAGCATCACTAGCACCAAACAGCATTGATTTTAGGGCCAAGTTAGAAACACAGAATTATAGAATGTCTCAAATTTGAAGGTACTCATAAGGATCAATGAGTCCAACTACAAAACAAGAACTTGTCTTCTCTTTCACTGGTATAAAGCTGGGTCACATCGAAGAAATTAGTAGGCTTGCACTGATTCTGTGCTGGTAGAAGTGAGAAGGCTATAGTCTGTCCACTGGAACGTCTTCTACAGAATCTGACATCCCCTTTCTAACAAGGAATGACATCAGTTTAGTATGGTAGTTTATAAATCTCCTTACGTTCTGTAAATACAGCTATGTTGTTTGACATGAATCAAATCTCTCTGGAGAACCACGCTGCAGGCAGATCTATGTTGCAGGCTTCTGCTGGCACAGCAGTAGCAACCAGGGGTATGAAAAAGTGTGATTTCTAGCTAGTGGAGCTGGGCCAGGAAAATCTCTTCATGCGAATACACTTATACCAGTATAGCTATTACATAGTTATAGGTTGACTTCAAGGAGGGTTGGCAAATATTGTGGTTCTGCTGTCGTAAATTACATCCGTGCTGGGGATGCACTGCTGGCTGCGTAGACCTGAATTAGTTAATCCAGCAACAGATCCTGTTAATATAAATCAGATACTTGTCTTTTAAGGCCTAGCTTCTTTATCACAGCAGTGACTAATTAGCACACGTTAGGCCTATGGAAGATGGGTTAAAGGTGCCAAAACCAGGCTGTGCATCATGGCTCTCATGAAGCAGTAATTACAATTCCCCCTTGCAAGTACAGTGTGGAAGAAAAATAGATTTTAAAAAGTGTTTTCCTTATAAACCAATAGAATTCTTATTTAGCTATTGTTGTTGCTAGGAGTCACCAAAATATGTGATGTATCCTACTGTGAGAAGTAGAGAGATTCTGCAATGATTTAAAAGCCTAACGTAGTGGTTAGGTTTGAGTGATGCTGTAAAATAGAAGGAAAATCAGTACTGCATCTCATCTGGATGTGTAGATGATTGCCTTAAATCTAACTCAGAATGATTTTGGAGCTCATCCATGAACCCAGTCCCAAAATCACACCTCCCTGGGAGCAGCAGGTGCTCCACATCTCACAAAGCTCCTTTCCCTTCCTTATATCTGGAGCCTTTCCTATGGTCAAGAAAAAAACTTTGGTGATCTTTTGCCTGATGAAAAATAGAGGAAAGTTCCAGAAATAAGTAATAAATAGATGTAACAAGAATATTAAATCAAGCTGCTCTCACGAAAATGAGAAAAACTAAGTTTTTCCAGCTATTGTTTTATTTCAGCAGTATGATTTGCAGTAATGCTTACAGTGCAGAAATTGCTAGAGAGTTGTAACTCTTCTGCTCCATAATTTGTTGTGATTTTGGACAATGTAGGCACTGATATCAATGGCAAAATGGATAAGTGGGAGAAATTTGTTCTAGTGTATACACCAAGACTTGCAGTAATCTCTGGTTTATATGTGCCTGGAAGGATTCACATCTCTCCCCTTCATTAGTGGCCTACGTGTGTCTGGGATCTGTCACATTCCAGTTAATGCAGCATAAATCTTCCTTGGATAGGTTGTAATGATCCTTACTTTTCAGTTAGGGCATGTATTTGACACCTGGAACCATTATCTAGTAGAATTTGAAATATGTTTCTGCTGAAATATGTTTAATAAAATGGCCTTTACATTTTTAATATCTTTCTGAGTAAGATAGGTTTCATTAATTCTGCTCCTGCGTATTGACTTCTTAAGTAATCTCCCTGAATATGTTGCCAAATTAAGAGATTGCAGAGGTAAATATCAGAAGAGAGGGGAAAACCTCTTGAGCTAATGGGCAAGAGAAAGGAGTTTCTGTATATGTGATTTGAAGTGGGGCTGAGAACCACCAGCAGAACTGCAGTCAACACTGCAAAAGGAGCAATGCTAATTCTGATTGAGAAATGCAGAAACTTTGAGGCTTTGTTGTTCTGCAACACATCTGGGATGCTTAAAGCCTTCTTTGATGACATGAATGCAAAATGATGGAAAATAAGGCTCACTAGTCAGTTTTAAAGTAGTAAGTAAAGGGTTGTAGAACTTGATCCAGGGATGTTGAGAGCATTCTTTCAATACCATTCACTAAAACCAGACAAGTAAAGCAAGCTTGTTCCAAACAAGCTCTCACAGATCATGCACTGTATGTCCAAGTACATCATAAGAAAGAGGTCATCAGCTGAGATTTATGGTAAGCTGTAGCAAGTTTATGAGCTCTTCTCACTCATCCAAAACTGTCATTTCTGCTATGTTTAAAAACAGTCTTTTCTAGAATTTCTTTCGTGCATCTCTTAAGGAGATGACTTTTGGGGGCATAATTTATGATTTTACCCTTTGAGCTTTCTATTTTCTGCTAGTGTCTCAGATGAGATCCAAGGGGCAGTATTTCTGAAACAGTTTGATGTGGAGCATCCACTACAGTTTAGCATCTGTTGCATCACTGATCAAATTGGCATCACTGAACCATTCTGCAGTTTTATCACAGGAGATGAACAGAATAGGCAGACCTCTAGAAAATGAGGAAGCTCATTATGCTTTAGAAATACAAAATTTGACTATGTTAGATGGGCTCTGTAGAAAACATTTCAACTTCATGGGCTAAATGTGGAAGATGCTTTAGCATTTGATATGCTTCTTAAAAACCTTGCCGTTCTGACGTGGTTAAAAAACACCTGACGTTCTCCTGGAAATTGAAAGTACCCCTAAAAAAGGCTGAGGTGGGACATTCTAGTTTACTGGCTTTCAAAGTTCAACATCTGTCTAGATGTTTGAGCTATTCTTGCAGCATTTGGAAATACACCTTTTTTTAAGAGGCATAATGTACTGCTTTGGTTGGAAGAGCTCTGCCATTCTCATCATCCTTAGAAATGGATGATGCAAGCTGGAGACAGACAATGCCGCCAGCTCTCTGAAAGGTCCTGATATGTCATTCGTAACCTTCAGTAGCCTCATTATGATTGTTCTTCTGTGTTTCTCAGAGAAACTGCCTGGGCATAACTCACCTAAGCTGCTGCGGTAATTTGAGAATACTCAGAGTGTCTGTGCAGGCTGAGTGGAAGAAGTATCTTGGAAGTTCTTGCTAGCTTTTGTAAAATTTCATCAGTACATGCTACAGCAGAGCAGTCCAATATGCACACCATATGCAGGTGAGATATTTATCTGGTGCTGATGACGGATGACTCAGGGTAGATGCAGCTCTGAGATGCAGCTCTTGCTGACCTGCATCTGTTGTTATGTAAAGATGATAACGTTCTACCGAGGTAAAGCAGTGCAGGAGAAGACTGGAGCACAAGGCAACAGCAGTCTGGTCTTAACTGTCATTGGTTTTCCCAATTCTCACTTTTCATTAACCAGAATTCAGTGGCACTTCATTGCCTCTTCTTCTGGGCTTAAAAAGAAATTCTAAGTAGCATGCCACAACCAGCTTACCTCCTGACCTGAAATGCCCTATGAATTTTCACCCTGGAACAGTAGCATTTAAAGTACTTCTGATTCAAGCTGAGGTTTTCTGAACTAAAGCTTTTGGGAGTGAGACACACTTGTCTCAACGGTAAGCAAAGCCTGGAGGGACCCAAAGATGAGGAGCTCTACTCTCTCACCTCAGTCTCCCTGCCTGTACTGAGGTGATGAGTTGCAGGGAGATGCAGCAAGGATAGTTTTGAGTATTTGGGATTTTGTTTCCAGTCAATCTTGTTTGTTTGTTTTGTTTTGTTTTTGGTTGTTGTTGTTATTTGTGCTGAACCTGAAACGATCTGTCTGGATATGCAACAGTTTCTAAGTAAACTATGAGCAGCTGCTGAATGAGGTACATCAGTGGTAGAACGGTGAAAGTGCCTCTTCTGCCAGACCATTTACCACTAAGAAAGGATCTGTGTCCCTTCTGTGTTACATATATCACCCTCAGGAATCTATTGCAGGTAATATGTTTTCTAAAAAGAAAGTTAATTGACAACCTACTATGGTTGAAACTGAGGCATACAGTATTAAATCCAAACCTGTGAAGTCACAAGCATCTCCTCAAAATATGTGAGCCTCCTACTTCTCCTTAGAGCTCTTCCTGCCTTGCAGAAATAGGCCCAATACTTAACACTGCAGAGCAGGATGCCAGAACTGTGCAAAAAGATTAAATTCTTCAAGACCATTAGCACTGTGCAGCATATGTTATTTTATGCTTTTTTCTGGGTCTAATGTAAATTTTCTGCAATATTTTTATTCTTTGATATTGCTTATTTAAAAATATGCAGTTTTCCATTTGAAAGCTAAGAATGTCTAAAGTATTAATAGGTGAAATATGGGAAAAGAGCATTCTGTTCCGGGCCAGTTTGTTTTGGCATCTGAGATGATGCAAGTCCTTAGCTAGTTGCTAAGCATTAATTCATGCTCTTCAGATAGTCTGATCCAGCATTTCCTCTCTGGCTTGTACTTGTCCCACTTGTTCTTGGTACATCAACCTTTTTTTCCCCTTCTTTTTCTACGAGAGTTCAGCAGTTTTTCAAGATGGAAGAAAAAATGCTTGTTTTTCATTCCCAGAAAAGAAAAAGCAAACACCTTTGCAGCTTTTTCTTATATTGTTTATGACTTCAGCAAGAGACTGGAAAAACGTTTAACACAAAACAAGGCACTGAGTATGGAAAACATTCTCAAGTGCCACCCGTATTTTTAGCTTCTGATTGTAACTGGGTTTGCAGCATATTTGAATAAACCTGGAATTAAGCATAGGCTTGAATTTTTACAGAAATTTTATCTCTGGATAGTTGATATGCCTTCTGGTGCTGGGAAGAAACAAGTTATCAGATGATTGAATTAACAGTCTCTTAGAAATCTGTTTCCTGCGTATATGCTGTTATTGGTCATAGAATAAATCAAGTTGTCTCTGCACTTCATTAGCTTTGCCCATGCATGCGTGCATAAATAGTATGGCAGTGCCCATTGAATAGACGCTCTCTCAGTGCTCCATTGTGTTTGCACATGCATGCATAACAGTGCTGCATTTTAATATATAAAGGCCCTTGTTATGTGGGCTGTAATGATGCTTCTGGAAGAAAGCTAGGTTCCTGAAGGGTTCTGTCTTGTGCTGCTGGAGACTATCTCACTGTTTATCTGCTTTGGGCAAAGGTGTTTGGTTTTCCAGCCCCAGTACGATACTCATATTTCACATGACTGGATTTCTGTATTAAAAACAACCTGCTCTCCTTCCTGGAGTTTCCTTCTTTAAAAAAAAAAATATTACTGAAGTCACTGGAAAGAGAGAAAAGTTGCAAAGTTCTTAAATGGCTATAAATTCTTCAAAGCATTTCACCTGTGCAAGTTTAATAATGCTCCCTTTGGGATATGAGATATAACTTAGTGTTTTGCACATTATAATTCATTTTAGTTCTACAGAAAGAATTGTTCAGGCTGGATAAAATGATGTAGAACTGTGCAGCAAACAGTGCTGAAGATGAAGACTGTAAAACAGCTGTCACCTCAAGCATAACAACCAGAATCACAACAGTATTACATCGCCTTGCAGTGTTGCTGCATTTCCAGACACTGTCTTTTCTGTGGAGGGAGCAAGATGTGGCTCCTATAGATTAAACAGTATATGATCAGATGGTTAAGAAGTTTGCCATAGTGTATAATGCACTGAAAGCATGATTGAATATCCTGTTGGAACTCTCAGTGTGGGTTTCTGTGTAGGAAATCAGACAGGTGGTACCTAATTACTCAGTAATTTAAAGCCACGTAATGTATATGCTTGCACATGTATGTATACAGTGTAGTGGAAAAGATAAGTGATGGAGATAACCAGCTGTGTAAGATGATGCTGAATAGAAGGCATACAGCTTGCCATGAACCGAATGTGGTTTGGCTGTGAGCTAAATGGTATTTTCCTCCCATTCTAGTATTGAAATGGCTGTGGAGAAGTGGTGATCTTGTTTGTGTGTTAGTGTGAGCTAGAGTCAGAGGAGAATTAGATCATTGCTGCCTCATTCAGGTAAGAATTTATTGAAATCCCATTTTAAATATTAATCATGGCAGAGGGAAGCATTTGGCAGAACTGTTCAACCTGAGGTCTCTTCCTTGACATCCTTGCAAACTGGCAGTGCCACTCTCCCATGGTATCCCTTGGTATCTCCCTACCCCATGGTGTGTGTCTGTTTTTCCTCCAGGAACTGGTAATGCTAACTCCACCATCGCAGTGTGTGTTGATACCTTTTAAGGTCCATGGGCATCTGCTTAGTTAAGCAAATGATTATGAAAGCAAATCCTCACCTCAGGCAATTGCAATGTGTCCTGTAGCCATTGGGGAAGCATGAATTTCTGCTCTGGCAGTTTTTGGGTACCATCTTCCCAGCCAGGCTATCAGAAGGCCCAACTCGGTAGCTCGATCAGTAGTGTTTGGGGATATAGTATAGTTAAATGCTTCTCCACCCTCAGCTGCTGCCCTCAATCTGCCTTCCAGGAGATTCCCGCTGGACATGGAAAATCTTAGAAACCAAAGTAATATGGCAGAAAGTGGTGACTGCACGCTTCCTCTGATCAGCCTCACTGTTTTTACCTGTCTGGGGAGGAAAGCAGGTAAAGGCAACTAAATCCTGGCTTTTGCTGGGGATGGCCAAGTACAACTCCAGGCAGTGACACGAGTAGATACATAAGACAATGCAATGGTTGACTGACCAGATGATTAATCAAAGAGTAGAAGCCGCCATGAGCATTCATCTGTTTTCTCAGTCAGAAACAATTCCTGAAATCATTTGGGTGCTAAGAAGTGCTTTGGAAATTAGAATTTATAAAGCTGTAGAGAGCAGAGGGGGAAAAAAAAAAAGATCCATGGTTTTGATTATTTCTCTACTTACAGCTCTACAGTTCTGTGTTATGCATTATTCATGCCCTCAGCGTATGCTACTGCTGACATTTGTCATTGCTGGTTTCATTCTCTGCAAATCTGCAAGCCTCTTTTGTAGACATTTCATGAGACTTTTTTCATTATGTGGAAGACTGAATGTGTAATTAACAGTGTGCTGGTGAAACCAGCACTTAGTTGGCCTATCGTAACAGGAATCTGTTCTCCTTTAATAGCATTTTGAGTTCATCACACATACCCTATCTCCTTGGGATATGAGTAATAACCTTGCCTTTCTTGAGTCAGATTCAAATAGATTTTTTTTCCTTACTGCTGTAAAAGGAATCTGAACGCCGTTGTACGTGGTAATTTAAGCTACCCCAGTTCAGATATTGCTGGCCTCCACTGGTACATAAACCTCGGCAACATCAGGCTTTCATTAACCATAAGCATGAGAATTAAGCTCTGAATGTGGTTATCCCACTACATCTCTGGAATATGTCTGTTGAGAGCTACGGCCTGATACCAGATGTTGGTTGTACCTGGAGTGATGGAGACAGCATGCTTTGGCAAGCAAGTCAAAGGCAACTGCTACCCTGCAAATAAGGCCCCTAGATTTATGTGTAAATAAGAGAGGATTTTGGCTCCAGAGCAACAAACGGTACTCGAGGGAGGATGCTTTCATTGCATTTATTTTAAGAAAAATCTACTATTGGACCAGGAACAATTTAGCTCTTATTATGTTCAGATCCATGTGGTTCTCTGAAACACTCCCTGACGGAATATTATTTGGAGGCTTAATATCCCCATATAAAGCTCTTCGTTTATTTAAAGTTTTTTAGGTTAAAATTTCACATGCTAAATAAATTTGTACAACAAGTGCTTTCTATATTTCAGAGTTCACCAGACTTTTCAAACAACAAAAAAAACATTGCCCTTTTCCCTTCCTGTGAGGTCTGTGTTCACCCTTCGAACGCAGTGCTCAGGTGAAAAGGTTCTGGTTTTAGCTCTTTAAGGGAGTTGTGGGATAGTAGAGAAATAATAGTTTGATACACTTCATTGTGCAGAAAAAAATACCACAGTGCCATGTGTGAAAATCTCTCTGGAGAGATTTGGTGTCAGGGCCTCAGTGGGAAGATCCAGACTAAGTCAGGAAAACAGCAGTGCTTCTCAAGGCTTTCCTCCCTTGTTCCTACAGGCTGTGCAGTGAAGGAAACAGGAGCAGGGAAATTTACATGTATGTTTCTTAAAGCATCCAGTATTTGTAGTTTTCTAGCCTACCATGGCTGAACCAGAAGGCAAGGCTGTACCTCAGAATATTTGTAGATCGTAAATTGTTCAAAACACTTTTTCTCCTTTCTTAGTTTGATGTTCGATTTTGTCCAAAAAGGGATTTTTCTCTAACAAGGAAAATGTTGCATTCAAAAGCATTTACGGCAGAAAAACCCTTTGTTTGTTAAATTAAAAACAGAAACCATTTTACTTGGGAAACCCCTATCTCCTCTTTTTTGAGGTCTCTATGGAATTTTTTTTTCAATCACCATCACAAATCATAATGCACACTAGGAACTTTTTCTATTGTTAAAAATATTGTAGCAAATTAAGCCTTCCCTAGTCAGTGATTTCATTTCCAGACCTCTACAGGCACGTTAATGTCAATAGAACTTAAAAGCTGTTTGCTGCAGTGAAACTAAACTGAACCCCACCATGCTTCCTGCAACTCAGTGGATGAATTTGACCTCTGAAATCTCCAAAGCAATTAAGCAAACCTCATTTTCATGATGGATCAGGTGAGAAATTGTTGCTGTTCTATCTAATCTCATTCAATTTTCTGGATGAAAAAGACTGTGCTGATCCTCCTACTCTGCAGCAGGATTTGTGGGGCATTGTGAAGGGCAGACCTGAAGGTCACACACTTACCATTTCAGCTGGGTGGGTTTTTTTTGTTGTTTTTTTTACCTCTGGAAACAAGAACTTCTCAGAAAAGGCATAATTGTTAATGCTACTTACATTTATCCCTTGAAAGAGCTGCCATTACGTAGTAAATTACAGTGTTTATGTATGGATTTGGGGCCTTGAACAAAAATAGAGAGTTTTCTTAATCCTGTTTGTCAGAGGCTAAGATTAAGCATAGATGATCCACTAAAAGAAAAATTGAACGAGTGTCTGGATTTGATCCTGGCCTGACAGAAGTGCTAAACTAAGGATGAAGCTATTCACTCTTAAAGCTGAGCCAGCAATTCTCCTGGAAACCATTACAGTTAATGATAAATTCTATAGGAATCCTTAATGTATGAAAATACAGCATGTACAACATCCAGAGAGATATAAACAAAGCCAAGCAGAATTCCTGGACATTTTTGGCACTATTGCACAGAGAAGTCTTTGTGGTGTGCAAACAAAATGTATTTAACCGCTGGCAAAAGCAGTTTGCAAGTACTGTACATTTCGGAGTAGGCGATGGCTTTACAGTGTGGCAGAGGAAGAAATAGAAAATTCCACCTACAATTCCCAGTGATTCACCAGGGCCTGGGTGGTACATCCTGGACTCCTGAAGCATCTTTTGCATGGTAGCTTGATGCCGTTGCTGGGAACATCCTCCTCCCAGACGTGGAGCTCTCGGTTGTAAGGTGCAGCCAGAAGAATGGATGCAGTTGCATTGGTTGTGACTTTCAGAGGTGAAATTAAGGATGAATCTTAGATTTCATAAGTTCAGAAGCAATCAGGCTCAAGATCACAGCTTGGGTTGGAAGGGCCGTTAAAGCCTACTTAGTTCCAACCTCCACATGCGGCAGAGCTGCCCCTCACCAGCTCAGACTGCCCAGGGCCCTATCCAACCTGGCCTTGAGCCTCCAGCGGTGGGGCACCACAGCCCTAGGTCAGATCTCTGAAGAAATCTGGAACTGCTGCTCTGTGTGTGCAGAATAATGTGGATGTTTTGAAAGGTAAAGAATTCCAAGAAAAATATGATGTACGCACTGGTTTGGTTCTTTTTGGCTAATGTGAACAGGAACTCTACCAGATGCCATCCCTGTAGCATAGCACATCGGAAAGCAGCCATGAGCTGGTGAATTCATTAAAAGGAGGAAAACGGGAGGCAGAAAAGAGGTGAGATTTTTTAGAAGTTCTTCAGTGTAGAAATTTAAAAAAATGAATAAATAAAAGCACTGTTTAGAAGAGTCTGAACTATGACAAGCTTCTCAGACAGATGCTCATAAACTAGTTCTAGTCCAGAGTGCTTTCTGCCATATCTGGCTGTAGTGGAAATGGATCTCCAAAATTATATAGTTTCTGTCTGAGGATTCAAATCCATTCTTACATTTGGAAAGGCTTCAATGGGTAGATGAGACTTCAGAGGTTACAAGTGTGTTTGTGTGTGTTCAGATCTTTGGATTTGGGTCAGCTGTAAAAGTGAAGAAGTAAGACTTGTGCTCAAAGCATTTGAGAAATGTAACAGGGAGAGGTAGATGAATAACTATTTATTAAGGGTTTGCAACTGAAATTTACACATCTGTGAGAGAGAATGTGCTGCTTGTTTATGGCTGGGACTTCTAAAGCCTTATGGTCAACAAATGCTGACGGTTTATCTTATTCTCCCTGGAAGTGATCACTGTGAGAAGTCACTGTGATCAGCAGAATGCAGCTTTGCTCCCAGCAGGAGAGGGAAGTATTTTTTCTACTTTGAAAAATTCAAAAGTTGACTTCAATACACGTTGTTGTACATCTATCACTGTGCAGGAATCATAGTTTGGCTACAGTGTGCTTTCTAAGAACAAACAAACAAACAAAAACACCAAAAAACAGATGCATTTTCTTGTATGCTCTAAAAATCTCTTCATTTCCAAAAAAAGACAGGAGTGAGCAAAAGTGGAACAGTGTGGACAGGCTGTTGGTACATAATGGTGCTGCCAAAATATTTCCCCTTTCTGCTTGGGGGAGGAGCAGGAGAGAGTTGAAGTCCTTACAAACATAACAGCCAGGCCTGGATCATTCCTGTTCCATACAGCACAGTGTTCTCCCCACCATTGCTCCTGCAGTTTGTTGTTTCTTTTTGCCGAGTGTGGAAACAGACTTCTACTTACTCCAAGGTATTGGAGAATTCACACAGTAAGGAAAGTGTAATGATAACATGCCTGCTTCGGTATGTACAGCTTTTGGGCAGAGAGTTCTTCCAGAAAATGGTGATGTTGTGTCTGATGCCCTAAATTTCCCTACTCCAAAAGTCCAATTAAAAGTTTACAAACAAAATCAAATTAATTAATATATTTCCTGCCTCTTGAAATGCTATTCTAATAACAGTTCTTGTCCCCCAGAGGAGGCCATTGCTGTCATTCTTTAGTGGACACTGATAGGATTAAAATGTCTCTATGTTCTGCTTTTCTATTTAACACTTTTCTTCTGCTGCTCTGCTTTTTCATTGTCTGTGGCTCCAATTTGCTCATCTGTATTCAATTTATTTGGTGGATTTGAGAACTGCAGTAGTTAATGCTGAAAGCCATGAAGGCTGCTAAACTATGAATCCTTTCAGTAAATCCATTTGAAAGGAGTGCAGTGCTTGAGAAAGGTCTTGAGCAGACAGGAGCAGAACCCAATGTTCCTGGTGAGCAGGAAGCCCTACCAAGGCACCATTCTCCTTATTTTAGGGAGATGATGCTCCCCTTGCATGTGACTGACTCAATGGGACATGGCCCCATAGCTTTAGGGACTCGGTTCTGCAGGTGAGCTGCCAGCCAGCTGCTATATGACCTGTGCCTCATTTTCCTCTGCGGGAAGGACCTTGCTGCTAGCCATAAGAGCACTGCTGCAGAAGGCATGCTGAAGGAAAAGGGAGTGCAGCTCAACAGCTATTCTAGACTCACAAATGAGTTTGTGTATGAGTGCTGACTCATTAGTATTGCTCTGCCCTCACCTTGGCCATTTATAGCTCTGAGAAAGTCTATCTCTGCCTGTGCTGTATAATTCATTCTATACTCTTATGTCATTGGGCTCATAAATACATTAATGTACTGTAGAATGGGTGTACCTGGCCAGTACTGGACTCCACGAATGGAGTTGCTGCCTTTTGGTTACCCTAGAAATATGCAATAAAATATCATTTAAGTAATAGGATGAAGTTAAAATCACTCTTCTAGCATGTTTCAGTGTAAAACTTGGTTAACCAGTAGCCAGAGCAGTACAAGGCAGAATTGCTTCTGAGTGTTACTATTAATTATGTATTATTATTTATTAATAATTGATATTGCTTTTTTTAGATAGGCATAGGAGCTTTGAGCTAGTTAAAATGCCTAAGAATGTCATCTGTACAATCAGAGGTCAAAATTAGCAAGAACTGCACTGAGAGATCAGCACAAATGTAGTCCTGCACCTTGTTATTTCTGACAAGAAGGATGGGAGGGAAGGGAAGGTACAAGCACAGCTACAATTTGCTCATGAACAATTCTGATGACCTCACTGTGCCTTACAGCAAACTTGCAAAGCTCTTTTGAACCAACAAGTCACTTCAGAAGTAGTGGGTGCAGTGGCACAGTGCATGTTGTTCCATGAGGGTGAATTCCGCAGTGTGCACAGCAACAGCTGGGCTGGGATATGTCAGCAAGAGGGACCATGAGCTGCAGGTGCTAAGAAAAGGCACTGACATGTAGGAAGAACCTGCATGCAAAGTGGTTTAGTTAATTCCAAATTATGATCTCAGCTTTTTCACTTACACTTCTGTCTGCATTAACCTCTTTATCCGTGATATTTCAGACTGGAGAGCCCTAGCCAAAATCCCACTTACAAGCACTGCCCACTTTTATTCTGTTGGGGTCTGGATGGAAGGAGCCCACATCTCATCTGCCATAAAAGTGGTGTCTTTAGAGTTTTCAGTGCATTTCTGCACTATTTCTAGCAGCCAACAGATTTGCTGAGGGGCTGAACTGGAGGATAACCAAGGTTTTTGTAATCTTGAAATTTTGCATCTAGAGATGTTTCTCTTGCTTTTTTTTTTTCTTCTTCTCTGGCAAATATTTCTTCTAAAATAGTACTCAGAGAGTCACAGGCAGACTTCAGACCCCCAACAGTTTCTCATGACCCTTTGCTTTCATTGGTGACATTTACCCATGTTTTAGTTAACTTTTTTTTATCATTTTGAGTTACCTGTTTCCTTCAGGAAACTTAATTTATTTGTGAAACTATCTTAAATGAATGGCAACCCTTAAGCCCCTTGTTCCTCTTCCTCTCTAAGGTTCAATGATTTTTAACAATACAGAATAGTAGGATAGGTCACTGCAGACTTCACTAATCATGTATATCAGATATTCAACATCCTTTCTTCCTGGGAGGAAGTGAATTGAGCATCCTTTGACTTTGGCTATATAAATGATAAAAGTATTACTTCAGTTTTTCGGGAGTCAACATAATAAAGTGTCAAAAAACAAATACACTTTACAAAAGAGATGTTACTGTTTGGGCTAAGGGAATGTATTACTTCACTAGTGTTAATATTGATCAGATGTATGCACTAATTTATAGTTGCACCAAGTGAATAAATTGGCAGTGCAACGAAGACAGTGTTTTCCAGGGGCTATAAGACAACTGTACCATGGAAAGTTTGATGCATATACCAGTACCAGGGAGTGGATTGGAAGTAGGAAATGTGTATTATTAAAAACAAACAAACAAAAACCTAATAAGACTTATTTCAGTCTAAGTTTTGTGCAGAACCTGATGAATGTAACCTACAGTAGAATCATAGAAGAGGCTGACCTCCTCTCACTAAAACCTCCCTTCAGGTCGCTGTGGAGAACAAGGTCTCCCCTGAGCCTCCTCTTCCCCAGCCTGAACAATCCCACTCTCCTCAGCTGCTCCATAAGACTCAAGCTCCAGATCCTTCACAGCTTTGTTGCCCTTCTCTGGGCACTCTCCAGGGCTTCATTGTCTATCTTGTAGTGATGGGCCCAACACTGAACACAGTGCTTAAGGTGCTGTGTACAATGGGGTGATCATTTCCTTGCTCCTGCTGGCAGCACTATTTCTGGTGTTAATATGGATGTTAATTAGATTAGATTAGAATTACAATTAGATGTTGATTCTGGTTATGTCCTTTCATGGAAGAACTATGAAATATTTTCATGAGTTATAACAGGGCTTTGTTGTTTCTGTAAAGATTCCCTCTCTCTATAAAAGCATAATGTAAAAAAGGTGGCCATACAGTCCTTCTGGTCTGTATTGCAATGATGTTAACATGTTTGTGACACTTTCCTTCTAGAGACTATTTTAGTATTTCTCTTAAAGAATAGCACTGTGTGTGTGTGTGTGTATGTATATGGTGGTTCACAGCAGCTGAGAATTGCTGCTATAGGTGATGGTATTTTTCTTGTTTTTGCCCATCATAGGTAACAATTTTAGAGACTTTCAGGACAGCAGGCAAAGAAAAGAACAAAAAGCACCCAAAAAACAAAACAAAACAAAAAAAATAGGATGTATCCTGCTATACTTTTAGCTTTCCAAATTTGGCCTCACCACTGATAAGAAGATTTTTTAACTTCTTTTTAATAAGTGCCCTGCAGACATTTTGCACTAATTGGGAACTCTAAATAGCTGAGCAAGAAAAGAACTTACACTGAGCAGAGACCTGCAATAGGGAGCCAAAACTATGAGTGGGCCTAGTACAGAGCTGAAGAATTTAGAAAGCTGAATTGATTATCTCTGAGGAATTTCCCTCCAGAAAGCTTCTGTTCAAACTACCAGAAGTTGAGGAGGCAATAATCTGTATGACAAACATACTGGAGAAAATCTGTGGCTCTACTGGCATTGCAATTTTTATGTTAGCTGCTCCAGAGCTTGATTTCTGAGGGTTGCTGTTTTTTTTCCTTTGTCATCTGATGTCCCAAAATTTGCAGCTTATTCTGGATCAGTTTCATTCATCCTGATGCCAGGCCGTGCACTGGCTGCCTGTATATCAGTTTTCAGTGCTGTTGATCCACCGATATTGCTAATAAAATCAAACTAACAGAAAGTTTATATGTAGTACAGCCCATTGAAAGAAGCCTTTCAGAGATATTCTTGATTCCTATAGTATTGGATTATGGTTGCCTCAGTTACTATGCTTTACTGTTTTCTTAAGATAGTTGTGCTTTTAAAAAGAGGTAAAAACTGCAGTAGCATATAAATATGTGGTGTCCATGGAGCCTGGACACATCCTCCAACATTTCTGCAGAATAATTGGACTGGTATTAGGAGTTTCCGAATGCTGGAATAGCTTCTTAGGGTGTAATATTTGTATTTGTAAGTCTTTGATAGATGCCTAGCTTACGTTTATGCTTTCTTGCTGTAGCTGGCCTTTTAAAATAAGTATTTCAAAGATGATGAGTTGCTTGGAGGGCCTCCTGTACTTAGTATGAACTGGTGGAGATCAGCTCAACTGATAGCACTAGGTAAATGATGAAGGTGTGTCTATGTGTGCTCCCCTAGTGCTGATCTTTTTTAATGCATCCAGGTTTTATGATCTTGACTCATATTTATTTTCTGATCTCCAGCAGTTAATTGCTCCCTTGTGGAAATTCTAGGACAAAATGTGTTCCCAGCACTGTCCTTGGAGAAAGGCAGAATACACGTTTCATAAAGCACATTTCTTTTTCTAAGGCTTTTTATTCCTGATGGTGTTGCTTGATTTATTTTCGTTGGTTGTCAATGGCAGAGATGAATGAGGAAGAGGTAATGATTCTTCTTAAAATTTGCTATAGAAAATCTGCCCGCTTAGTTCACCTGTGAACAGGCAATCAGAAGACTCAGTAAATGGACTGTGGGACCAGATGGCTGTCATGTGGGACAGTCCACCTTTGTCCCAAGGGGCTACTGTCACCTCCGAAATTGGCCTCTTGTGGTTGGAACCACCTCTCGGGAAAGGTCGCTAGATCATCCCAAGTTTCAGGCTGCGTATGATGGCGTTTTGAAGAGGGTGGCTGAAGTGGTAAACTTGTAATGGAGAGGACATTTGGGAAATTAGTGGATGGACAGGAGCATGGTGAATTGCTTTGGAATGCTCCTGAGCACGGCTTGTTGGTTAGCCTGGTGAGTATGATGTACTGATGCTGCTTTCACCTGGAAACCGTATCATATATTGCAAAAGTACTGAAACTGGAGTTGTGAAAGCTTGTTTCTTATTTTGCCTCCAAAGCAAATTTGTTGCTTGAGCTTCATCAAGATACTGTGTGACTGTGACTCTGGCTGAAAGCATGTACATTTCTTAAGTGGCTTCCAAACACCTTACTACTATTGCTACTATTTAGGAGAAGTTTGAGAGTCTATACCATCTGGCCCTACTACTGCTGTTCTGGACAAGGACTATTGCAATTTCAGTGTCACGGTGGGACATTGTGGGATGGGCAGAAAGACAGTGACAATGTTAATTCTCTAAAGTTTGAGTACTCTTAGCATGATATCAACAACACCCAAACATTAGTAGTGGTTATAAAATTGCACAGCCTTAAAAAAAAAAGAAAGATCCAGACACATGCCAGTTCTATTAGAGACCCCATCTGTGCTTCTACTGGTTCAAAATGGAGAAAATCCCTTGCATAGCAGGTTGATCAACTAATTATTATAAACTGTATCTCATAGTAACATCTTGTTTCAGTGGTGTACAGCTGCTTCTGTCTCTCTGTGTTTAATTCTCCTTTTTTGTATCTTTTCCCATGCTTCTTTCTCAGAGCTTTGCATCCAGTGGAGGAATTGATAAAGCCTTTAAAACATGTGATTTGAAGTCTGAATCTGAAAAAACGCACTCAGTAACAGCCCTTCAAATGAATTCAGTGGACTCTAGATCAGTATCTAATCATAAAAGGCAAGGAGCAATGATATACCCTCTGTTCTATTTCCCCACTAAGCTATAGATGTTATATCTTCTTTTGAAGACTTGCAGGGATTTAAAGCTGATTCTCAGACTGCCCTGTGGTGTGGCATGATCCGAGGGGCGCTGCAGCAGCAGAACTGCCTTACAGAGCCCACGTCCCTGTGGGGAAGGTCATGATTTGGCAAGGCATCGTGCTTGCTCTGTCTCTGCCTGCTCTTACTTCCCACTCTACTTTCCAGGATCCCCAACCAATTGGGCTAACACAGTGGCTTGTGGGATCCCACTCTAAATGAGATCGGGGAACCAGTTTAGATTATAACTCCTTATCCCTTCCTCTTCCACAAATGATTATGGCTTGTTTTTTTGTTTGCTTGTTTTTAAACCAGATCCTTCCCTTAATTGGTTTTACACTTTGGCCTCACAAAGAGGTGTGTTGGCAGAGCTGAAGATGAACCATCTGCAGTGAGGAGCAGGCATGTTAGGGGAATATCCAGGGAATTGTTTGAAGGGTGTTTTCTCCTGATTATGCAGTGCAGGAGCTCAGTGTAGTTAACCCAGGAGACTGAAGTCAGAGGCTCCTGCTCATGGTTTAGCTTTTACTCTGTGAATATTTCCCCTGAAATTCCTGCTTCCAGGAAGAAATCTCAGTCTAACTGTATCAGCTTTTGGTTTAAAGGAATGCCTATCTGTTGATGGAAGTAAATTTAGACTGATCTACACTTTTAACTAAAAGTCATGCAATACTTCAGTTGATTATGAATCAGGCAGTGTTATAACTGTGTTTATTTTAGTTGTTTGTCATTGCAAATCAGCTCAGACTGAAAGCAGAGAAAGATTTGCATGAATGACTGCAAACAAAAACTTGCTGATTTCTCCAGACTCTGGTTAATTGACCATCCACCAACTCTGGGAAAAAATTTAATAAAAAAAAAAAAAAAAACACACAAAAAAAGACAAAACAGATGTAAACTGTGACCAGAAAAATAATTTTTAAAAATATCCTTGAAACACCAACGAAGAACATACAGCACAAGGCAATAGCACTGCTGCCTTTTGGAGTCCTTAGTATTCATTCAGAATAGGCAGCAGAGCAAGGGCATACATGACCCTTGGACCTCACTTCTTGTTGGCAAAGAGCCACCCAATTGTTGCCTGTGATAAACATCACCTCCTCTTCCTTGGCACTGACAGCATTTCCCACAGGGATTGACAGCAGCACTGCAGGATTTCTGAGGGCCTCTCGGATGAAGGTTGTGACTGAAAATCAGAGCCCAAGTGGCAAGCCAAGGAAGGGCCTGTGCAACAAGTCATGTAGAAAAGATAGAAGAGCCTTTGTCTGAGGAGGAAGCTGTCTGCCAAGTTTCAAAGAGTATCTCTGAGGAAATGCCTGTGGAGTCTATGAATATACCCAAGGAATGTTTCTCCTGTCTTGTTATGTTTTGGAGAGTTATTTTACTGCAGTGTATAAACCAAATGCAAGGTCTAAAACAGTTTGGTGTTGGTCTCTTGTCTAGTCATGTAGGAGGGACGAAGAGAGGATGTACAAATGACCTTACTTGCACTTCTTGTTTGAAGGGTGCATTGTACAAGTTTGGACAATGGGTGAGATTAGTCTGCTTGGAAGAAGCTGCATGTTAATCTTTGGGAGATGCTTAGTGCTGGGGGAGAGACGAAACGTGTCAATGCCCGAGGGAGAAGTGCAAGAAGAAGTCAGTCAGTGGTGCAAATTTAGATATTTTGTTCTGCTTTTGCAGAGCTGGCACCATTCTTAAACATTTTCGAATGTACTGATCAAGTGTGGTGCAGTGTGGAGCCTCCTGCACAGACTGCTGCAAGATCAATGGGCAGGAGTGTAGCTGGGCTTGCTGACTCAGCCATAGTGATTCCAGTGTCTCCCCACATTCTGCTGGTTTACCTCCTCAGCACCGATGTCACCGATTTCAGTCAAAGGCAGTCATGAGCATGTCACCTCTTGCAGTCAGTGAAGGCAAACACAGGGGCGAGCGGCCCCCCATATGCACATATGTGGTAACAGCAGTCAGTGGATGCTGGCAGCTGCACAGCAGCAGCGCCTTTACGACGCACACAGCTGTTCCACATCCGAGGCAAGGATGTCCCTTGTGCTGCTACGGCAGATGTCAGACATGGCACATTAGGGGACAGGGTGCCACTGCAGCCCAGCCAGGAGGCTGTGAAAGAAAGGGCACAAAGCAAGGCCGCATCTGTTTTGGAACAAAGGACATCTGTCCCTGGCCTGAGCAGCTTTTGGCATGATTTCACAAGGACAAAGGCTCAGGTTGGCTGATACAAGGCTGGTACTCCATAAAGCAAGCTGTAGGGTCGTAGGCTGTCCAAATGTTTGCTGACAGTGAGGCAGTGATCTGGCAGAAGTGAGGTTTTATTCTATCTATGGGGAGGGTGTAGCACAGGATGAGAACCATCCTTTAATCATGCATCTGTCTGTGTTTTAGAATCTATGCATTACAAAAACTAAACTACTATCAGATTATGCACAACAGATGTTCTGTTCAAGTACATTTATGTGTGACATCCTCATATCAGGAAAATGTCTTGCTTTTTTAGAAACTGGGTTGATCTGTTGCTTTCTTTGGGTTGTTGAGTTTTTGTTGGGAGGACAACTTATTTATTGAAAGGCTGCAAACCACAAATGCACATCTGCCTTCTGCATGAATGTGAGTCTTACAAGGGGGAAAATATTTTAGAAAGGACATTTGTACTGTGCCTTCAGTACAGTATTCTGGAATGAGCTGAACATAACAAATTCTAATTAATAGCTTGCTTAGCATCTTTGTTCAAAAATATGCTGTACTTCCTTCCCTGCTCTGCTGGTGCCAGCGCTGGCTGTAATACCCTTTAGCTGGTGGGATCACAGCAATTTATCAGAGTGTGTGTGCATGTGTGCACACAAGTATAATGCAGAGGAGATTTAGGAGAACAATATCATGAGAAACCAGAACAGACTGGGTTATTCATTACTATGACGGTGCTAACAAGATGAATATGTTCAGCTGTTATGTACTGAAAAACAAAAGAAAATGGCCATTAGCATTTTAACACCTTTCAACTTTCCCGTGTCTTCCTTTTTATGTTCAGCCCCAGTTGCCGCATGCCTGCTTCTGTGAGCATGAGAGACAGCCAGCAAAATCCTCACTGAGAACTGCTACACAAGTGTACAAACACACAAGAACTCTGTAATGGAACCATAGAATTCTTTGAGTTGGAAGAGACCTTTAAAGGTCATCTAGTCCAACTCCTCTGCAATAAACAGACACACCTACAGCTACATCAGGTTGTGAATTGAAGTATTAAAAAGCTCCAAAATTTTTGGAAGGTTGTTACATATTACCTCTTAATCATTTGCTGGCGCCACTGTGTTCTGCTCCCATGCTTGATAGTGTGAAGATAGAACAATGAAGAATTACTTTAGCATAGTTTATAAAGCTCTATTGGGGGTGGTCTCTACTGTCCAAGAGCCTTTAACTTTACATTTTGTAATAATAGTTACTGAAACCACTGTCCTTATCCTGCTGTATGAGAAGCTGATTTTCCTCCTGCATCTTTAAAGAAGAATGAAGTGTATCTATAGGGAACAAAGAACAGAGATGCATATCCTCACTCTACTCAATGAATAGGAAATTTGAACAAAGAAAGAAAAAGAACTTCAAAATTGTAACTTTCTCCTAGGTGGTCTGAAACTTAGCAGCTTCTGGTGCATCTGCTGCAATTGCACTCTTAATGGAGAGTTGTAAGGCAAAAACACGAGATCCAGATGAACTTTGTACAGCACCATGTATGGAGTTAAAACAAAAAAGGTGGAGATTGTTACTGTGTGTACAAGAGTGTCCAGATAAAATTTCAATGTCTGGCAATTATATGAGAAATTAAGTAAGAGAATATTTAGAAATAGTCTAATTTTCGACTGCTAAGTGAGGATTTTCTTTTTCAGAACAATTTGCTACATACTGCTGTTTGAATGGCTTTTGCAAATATGCATTTGTAATAGCTTTTCTGAGATATGAGCAATCTGCAATGCTGGAGAACCTGTTAATTTCCTTTAGCCCACAAAATGACAAAAGTAAGTACAGAGACATAGGGAATATTCACCTCAGCTGGTTTTCTTCATCTAGTTTGAAAGGCTGAAATAAAACTATAGGCATCGTGTGCAGCCAGTGGAACATCTAAGGAGTGATTGAGAGTGCCTACATGAGGAAGGTTTCTTGACTCTGTTAACTAAAACAAGCATTCTGAACTTGGGCAGTGAGAATCCTCCACTTGAACTGAGCTGATATGCTGCATCCTGAGATAAACCCCGGAGTCCTTCTGCAATGATTTAACCACTTGGAGCCTAGTGGGTTCATCCCCAGAGCTGGATAACATCATCACAAGACTTCTTTCCCATATTTTTCAGGAATCTGGGAATTTCCAGAATTTGGGAATCTGGAGAGATTCCCAATCAACTGGAATCAACTGGAAGATGGCAAACATCCCTGTTTTCAGAAAGAGCAAGAAAGAGGAACCTGATAATTACAGGCCTGTCAGTCTCACGTTAGTGCCTGTTGAAATTATGGAGATTATTGTAGCATCTGTTAAAAAACAGCTGAGTGACAGTGCTGTCATTAGTCACAGCACAGGGGAAGGCCCTGTTTAACAAACTTAAGTTTCATTTTATAACAAGGTACCTAGTTGATGAAGTTGGTTGATGTAATCTTAGATTTTAGCAAAATGTCCAGCACACAGCTTCAAAAAACACAGTGCAGTGGGTGAGCAAGTGACTGATGAGTCAGGTTCAAAGGTTTGAGTGTTTCTAATGATTGGAGTTACATCAGGCTGGCAGGCAGTCACTGGTGAACAGGACTCCATTTTAGGGCCAGTTCTCTTTAATTCCTCATCAATTACTTGGGTACAAGAACTGAAGGTTTACTAAGTTTGCAGATGACAGTAGATTGGGAGGAGCTGTTGACTCCCTTGAGGACAGAGAAGGCCTTGCAGAGTGTTCTAGACAAATCAGAGAGCTGAGCAGTCACCAACTGCATGAAGCTGTACAACATCAGGTGCACTTTGCTATACTGAACCTCATTAGGCCCTTATTATTAAAGGCCCACCTTTCAAGTTTGTCGAGGTCCATCTGGATGGTGTCCCTAACAGCAAACTGATTCCACCTAAGGTTTATTCAAACATGCATTTCTAATCTACAGGTGTCCTGGCATCACTAAGAGGGTGCTGGAGTAGTAGAACTGAATAGCTTTGAAGAGAATGGTAGCTGATAGAAGTTCATGAGAGCATTGTCACTGAAGGAGATACAGAATCCATACCTTAGGCGGATTGGAGGTGTAACGTACTAAGCATGGCCCAGCAAAATATCTATTCCATTAATTAGGAAGTGCAGGGATAGGTCTCATACTTCTACCACAGACCTGTTCAAATTAATCTGCTGGAGTTTTTCATTCCCCACATTCCTCAAACACTGAAGAAGTTATATATAGCCTAAGTTTTTGGAAGGCAGCCACTTGTGAGAAGGACAGTAGCTGGCATGCATTGCTGCTATGACTGGCACTGAGTGAAAATCTAATGATACACAAAGTCAAATAAGTGTTGTGTTGAAAGGTAATGAATTCCTTAAGCAATCATTACTATAAGATGTTCACTAGGAGAGCAAAACGCCAATATGACATTTATTTTATTAACAAAATAAGAAAAGCCAGACAATTTTTTTTCCCTGATTTTCCACCCCCTCAAGCTATCTGAAACAGAACAAGAGGCATTGTTTATTTACTGGTTTAAAGCCAATTCTCTTAGTAAAAACTTTTCTATATCTGAAATGGGAAGGATCAGTAATTTGCAATGTCTATTATAGCCTTTTAAGATGTGTTTTAGGTTGTTGTTTCAAAATTAAATATTTAAGGTTTGCACAGTACTGAGATGAATTAAGAAAGTTCATCTTTTGCAAAGTGACGTTCTCACTGTTCTCAGTTAGCCTTAGCCCTCAGCCAAAATTTATACCCAAGTTATGTGCCACGCCCCAAATAAATGCTAACATCATCATAATAAGAAAAGAATGCTTTGGAATCACCACAATGAAAGCTTCCAGAATTATCTTGGTGACTGAGTCATAAGCAAAATCACAGTGACAAAGATGGATAAGTCGTAGGGATTAATGGAGACCTTGTGTCTCTGTAACTGTTAATTCTTCTACATCATAGCTTCATTTCTGCTGGGGAGGTGAACAGACAATCTAGATGAAGAGTGTGAACATGGTGAGTCCTGAACATGTGCAGAATTTGCCCCGGTTCTGGTCCTTGTTGCTCTACCACACCTCTGCACTTAGCCAAATCCAGGCTCTAGAGCCAAATACCTGCTTATCTTGAGCTTACACTGATACCTTAGCTATTCAACTGGCCCTAAAAAAGAGTTGGGATAGAATTGCAAAGAAGGGGAAGGAGGGTATTTCTATTAAAGTTACTGGTGGTAAATGAAACCCATCATTTCTTCACAGGATTTAGCATGTGAGTTTACTTAAATACACTCTGGTTTATTATTGTCACCAGGGAAAGCTCTCCCAAGGCTCCCTTTTTTTTTTTTTAGGTCTCTTGCTAACTTCTTTACAGTTCTTGACATTACAAAGAGCCATTGATTCTCTAGTAGAAAGTAAAAAAATTAACAATGGTAGCTCTTAACTAACAAAATGCAGTTTTAAGAATCTGAGTGCTCTGCCCCTCTGTCCCGAGTTCCCCATTGCTTCCTGTTGTACATCGATGCCAGTCAAAGGCATGCTATTGTTGGTTTGGTTTTGTTTTGAACAGATCTTTCTCTCTCCATTTTATTCCAGGACTTTTTTTGATGGATGTGACAGAAATCTGAAAGCTGTAGTTTTTATTTATTTACTTACTAACTTATTTTTTAAGCTCCTGGAATGATCATTTGCTTTACTCTGAGGAGTTATTAATTATGTGGTATGAATATGCGTGGTTTTAGAGACTGCAAACAGTCTGCTTGCACGATGGTCCTGTGGTAAAAGGCAGAGGAGCCTCATCATGGTTCCCGTTAACGCTGTTTTAGTTAAGAACCTGTCAGTCTCCACTGAAACTCCCATTATTCAGGATTTTTGAGCAATCTATAAGTATTTGCTCTGGTAAAAAGAGCTCAGCTGAAAAGCTCCTATTTTTAGCTGGAGGTTAAGTTTGGTTGTTTTTGTTGTTTTCTTTTTCCATCTCCTTTTAAAAAGATGCTCTCAAGGTTAATGGAACTATAATTTGACCTCCCTTTATAATACCATGTCTGTTTGCCCTCTGTTTGTATTATTTCTTGTATGTATGAGTATTCCCCTGACAAATGTCTCACAACATGAGTCGCTACAAAAGATGCAGACCAAATAACAAAGCTCATATTAGCAGCCTGTTCAAGACTGAATTAAATAGCAGTCAGGTTATGGTATATCATCTGTCACAAGGTTTTGAATCTTGGTTAGAAAAAAATGTCCTGTAATTAATCCTATCAATGCTTGCTTAGGGAGCTAATCATGCGACAGGGTGTACCTGTGCTGCCCTAAATGCTCAGTGAATGGGATAGTCTCTTGCCCTGACCCAATAAAGTGTTTTCACAGGGAGAGTAGCCTTTGTGACACATAGGTTTGATGGATTCATGTCTGATTAAATGGTATGTGGGTACTCAGGGTGAAAGAGTGGAATTTTTTTTCTTATTGTTCATCCTACAGCAAGCCTGTTAGTGGGAGCAATCAGAATTATCATCAATCACAGCGAACTGAACTGAGCTCAGCTGTCCTTATTATTAAAGGCCCAGACCAATTGCTTTAAAGGTTATATGTTATAAACTCTTCTAAGGAACTGTTGCACATTTCGATTATTTTTGTTGGTGTTCATCTACCTAGCTGGCATCATATACACAGATATAGACACAAAAGAGAAAATAGTTGTTTGGCCCTCACTCATCTGTGTTTTTAATTTGAGAGGGTAAGGAGTGGACTTTTAAACGCTGAGCTGTCTGTATTCATTCACATAATAAATCATATGTTTAAAATATACTTCCCAAATCTTGACCTTGGAAACTGAGAAAAGCAAGAATTCTGGTTGTAGTGCAATCTGAGTTTGGCCCATTAGGCCATAAAGAGAAGAATAAAAATGTTTACAATTTTGGTTCACATCACTGACAAGATATATGTTTAAAAGGTACAGAAGCCACATCTAATTTCATGCTTACTGCTCCAACAAAGTCTGTGGCATACAAACGTTGCTACTTTCTGTAAATATGCTAGGGAGTACTAAATTAGTGTCACATACAGAAGTACATAGGACAACAAATGGATGCACCAAAAAGTGAGAATGAAGCCAGCTGTTGTAAAAGAGTGGCTGCTCTCCGTTTTAAAAAGTTACAGTGATTGAGATGGGTTCCTGATGGCTGGGAAGAAGGAAACATTACACCTGCTTTCCCTGAATTCATGGGAAGGTTGTGGAAGCTTGTGAAACAGCATCTGGAGTATAATGTCTAGTTTTGACCTTCCCAATACAAGAAACATGCTGACACAGTGGAGCTGAGGTCAGAGGAGGGCCACCAAGATGTTTAGAGACTTGGAGCACAAGATGTTTAAGAGGATGGGAGAGCTGGGTCTGTCACCCCATGGCAAAGAAAAGGCAGAGGAGAGATCTTACTGCTGTCTACAACTGCTTAATGGGTTGCACCATGACAGGACAAGAGGCAACAAACACATCTGATTTCATATAATTTTTTTTCCCCATTGAAATGGTCAAACACTGGAATGTGTTCTTAGAAGAGCTATAAACTCTCCACCCTTGAAGATGTTCAGAACAGCGCTGAATAAGCTGCTGACCAACCTAATTTAACTAGGTCTGCTTTGAGGAGCAGGTTGGACTAGAGACCTTTGGGGTTCCCTTACAATTTGAATGCTGTATTTGAAGAAAATAAGATACTGTATTTATTTCAGGAATTGAATGGGACAACCCTAAGTCATGTGACTGGTGTTAAAACCATTGTACTTGAGAGTTCGTCAGTCCTCCAGTCCTTCACGTCTGTGTTTCCAAGTTTGCTCTGTCATAAGAGAGCAATTGGAATTGTTTCAGATTGCGCCTGTCTCTGGGGTGTGGGGGGCAATTACAGTGACACAGGAGAAAATTTTCATGAGATTGTCACATGTGGAAAAGATTTAGCAATAGCAACTTAGGTCATGGTGAAACTTGTCCTCAACAAGTCTTTTTTTAGGCTCATCCACTCCTGTCATTCTAAAGGATTTGGTTCATCATATAGCCTTTCTGCAGGAGTTCTGCATCACAGCAGCTCTACTGTTAACTCTACTGTAAAATTTTAGCAGTGTATAGAACTGGAACACACTAATTAGTGTAGCAAGCCCAGAAAATGCGTTATGTACAAACCAGTACACAATTAAAACCATTCTTGTAACAGCTTTTCAGCAAGGATTTTGTAATTTTGTAAAAGGACTTAGGCTGGGTTTATACTAGTAAACTCAACTTGCCTGTGAGTGTTCCCAACCACTGAGGCCAACTGCTGTGGAACAGTCTCTATCTATACTGCTGAACTGGGTTTGTCTGTGCTAGGTGGCTACAAGCAAGCTGCTGCTTGGGGGTGGTTCCTGGCATGCTCTCACTACCAAAACAGGTGCAGAAGTTGCCTGGGAAAGCAGTAGCTGGAGCAGGCTAATTTCATGCCAGGGAACTCTCTCACAGTTTATTAGCATAGGTAACAGTGTTGGAATTTCATAGGCACATCATGAGCGTGCTTGAATTTACTAGGTTTAGCATCTAAGGCAGAAGAACTAATAGATCTTTGGGATGAGAATGGAAGATTTAAACTTAGGCTGTGAACCTATTCCTGAGACATCAAATTCTGTCAGATAACCCAGATTCCCTCCCAGTACTAGCCTGCTGAAGACTTTGGGAGGGAACGGCTCAGCCTTTTGCATTGCCTTCTGTCTCTATACCAGAACTTTTCTAGTTAATGTTACTTTAATGCTTTTCTCACTAGCTGTAACTGATATGGTGAGCCTTAGGTCAAGAATTAGTAAGCAAATTTAAAACTCAATTAGATTTCTACTGTAACTGTTCTCATCCATGAATAAGTATGTGGACAGAGTCTCTTGCAAGAAAATAGAGCAGACACAAGAGTGAGAGTCCTCTTTAAGGCAGTGAATTCTCTGTGACTTCAGCTAATAACAGCAAAAGTGTGTTTTGTTGTCCCCATGTGATACCTTGAAAAATCTTCTGTGGTATAAACAAGATTTATGTTTCAAATATCTCCAAATGAACAGAACTAGAAACAACTCCCATTGCTACGGAAACCCAACTGGGCATGCACTGCAAACCCTAGAATGACAGAATATTGGAGAAGTTAAAGCTCAAGGGAGTTGTTTACTATATACGAGTAGAATGCTAGCTTATGCATACATAAATCTAATCCACAAAATATGTGCAATTTGAATGAACCTGGTCAAATAAGGACAATAACTGTTCTTGAGATGGGAGAATAGTAAGTGTTGAAGTGGGGCGATTACTTGAGTCGGTTCTGACATGTTTTTTGTCTTTTTTGAACATTATTTTTATTATAAGTATAGAAGAAAACCCTCCATTTTTGATGGCTTCAAAAACAGCCTAGGAAGAAAGTCAGTCCAATATTCCAAGGGCATTACTGGTGCTCTGGCTCTAGTGCCTGCATACATTTCTTTGTTTTGTTCATAATATAATTTTTCAGATGTGAAGGACAGAATGCAAATGGCAGTGAGAATCTCCTGGCTTTCTCCTTTTCCTGCCTGTGGAATGCACTCATGCAAGATAGTATGATACCAGAAGGTGACATGTTTTCACTGGATGGTCTCTTATTGTGGCAAACTGATGGTATCTGCTGCAATGACGTTGTGATTACTTCACAGTTGATGGCAATCCTTTCTGAGACTGCAGGAACAAAGTCACTGAAATAATTGCCAGGTAAAGCCATTCGCTTTTCAGTGTGAGGTCATTTCTACATCTGGCCTAGCAAAAGAAAATGTCTGTGGTCTTTCACAAATCTTTGAAAGCTTCTGTGCCTGTCCAAGAATGCTCCTAGGAAAGCATCCACCAAACTTTGCTCCATGGAACCTACCGTGTGCAGGAGGATACAGAAAATAATTTTGACTGGTTGTAAGAGTTGTATCAGGATTTAGATTGGATATGTTGCAGTAAGTGGCAAATGCTGGGGCTGCAAGGATGTAAGAGGCCTCACTATTCTGCATTACATTCTACTTCTGACTAAAGAAGGAAAATTTTGTGAACTTGAAGAAGTTCACTGGCTCAAACATTTGGAATCACATCTCTGAAGCTGTTTTTCTGCTGAAATCAGTGAATAGACTTTCACTTAAGTTCTACTCCCTTAAACCTGTATGTAGGGATAGGAACAATGTCAATGTGACACAGTAGACATCTCACAAACTTTACAATTTATTTTCTATCAGCTGCTTTTTGAGTCTAATATTCAATTGTGAAACAATTATACATGATATTAGCAATGATGGCCAATAAGCCATCTATCTTCTTTTTATAGAAGCCACATATTGCTGTTATTAGAGTCTTTCTTCACAAATATAAGGAGAGTTTTGTTCTAATTTGAGACATTTTTTATAGAAGTTTTAAGCTGGTCTTCAAAAACGATCCTTTTTTCTCCCTATTTTGAGGTTGTGGATTTTAATACTAATACCACAAATATTTCTGGTCACTCTCCTTGAAGCAAGGAGAATTAGAACTGGTAGATGCAGAAGAGGGCGGTGAGAAAGATCAGCATGTGACAGTGATCCTGCCTTACAGTAGGAAATTGAAGGGAATGATTTGTTTAACTTTACAAAACAAAAGCAGAAATGGGATGTGTTTGCTGTCTGGAAATGTATCAGGTGGGTAAATACCAGAGAGGAGAAAAGGAGCCATGGGGGCTCCAGAATACAAATGACTAGGAATAAATTTAAGCTTGAAATTGGAAAATAGTTTCTAGGCATTCTAACAGTAGCCCTGCAAATAGGATTCATGACTGCTTTTAAGATTAACTTGCTATGATTACAAATAGCAAAGGTTGGTGTGGAGAAATAAAGCTGTTGTCAGGATACCTGTTGCAGAATGCATTGTGAAGAGATACTCCTGCATATTTTAACAGATATTTCTACCTACTCTAGCACTGATATTTTTCAGCAGTTTTCAGCAAGGATTATTGCAGGAGGGCCCAACAGCAGCATTCTCAGGCAAGCAGTTCCTGAAATATCCTACAAAAGGGACATTTGGGATTGCCCCTTCCCTCACAGATCAAATCGTGCTGGTGAATTTCCAGCCACATGAGGACAAGAAAGATTATTTTGTGTTGTGGAGGAAAAACATAAGTGAAAGGCTAAGTTAATATGGACTGAAAGAAATGAAAAAAAAGCAGATCCTGTACACTGGAAACTTAGATTGTCCTAAAAAGTAGACAAATGGAGTCCAGTAAGTGATAATTTTTAAAATTTTTTTTTTTTAATTTTTTTTATGTTTCCTGAAAGTATAGCAAGAAAGAAAGAAATTTCCCTCTTATCATGGAGTCAAGTCTCATCAAAATGGGTGAGAAAATTTGCTGAATCACACCAAGAAGGTATGAATGTCACAGTTTGACTGAAAGACTGCCCTTAGAAGATGAGAAGACTAGTGCCTTTCTGTGGAGAATGGCTCTGGTCTGACTCATGGGTGATGACCAAGCCATGAGCAGCTGAGACACAGCAGACACGTATGGCAGATCCTGAACTTTTACCTGAGGGCTGAAGGCAGAAGAAATGCCCGAAAGCATTCATTGGCAAAATTGTTGAAGAGCAGCCTTATGTGATGAATAAATGTGAGTGTTTGAGAATTTTACTATCTTTTTCTTGCTTCGTTATTATTTTGCTGCTGCTTCTTTTCTTCTTGTGATCACTTCAAGGAGAGCTCTTTCCTATCAGAAGTTTACCAGAGATGCTCTGGTATCATCTGACATCAATTCCCATTTTGCACTCAAACCTGTAAAAATGAGCAATAGAGCCCAATCATGGATAAGTTAATAATCACAGGAGTGATTTGGACATGTCCAACAGAAAAGGGCTCCAGCCTTCAACAAGCACAACTGTTTCACATGTGTTCCCATGGTGATAATTCTGAGGTACAAACATGGTCCTGTCAGTCTTGAAACTGTTTTCATGGCTGTATGACTGTGGGTCTGCTAATCCATTTGGGCAACACAGAAAGTAGCAGAACAGTGGTCAGAACAGGTGATATGGTACATTCAGACATGAACTGTCCAGTAGAAGCAGTGCCCACACAGGTCAGCAGTGCCTCAAGAAAATGGTGTAGGCCTATTTGGGGTATGCCTCCAGTATCAGACTGCCCTAAACATGCAGTAACCTTCTGTCACCACTAATACCTACTGTCTAGATCAATGGTGTACACTGGAAAATAGGTCAGCTAAATTCCTCTCACATGTCTACATTATCCTTGTTGTGGAGCATACTGTACAGTGAGGTATTTGGCCCTGAATGTGATTTATTTTTTTGCTTGCTTGCTACCATGCGATATTACTCCCACATTTTTCCAGTATGTCAGAACTCTGTGATACTTCTCCTTGCTCCTGCTTAGACAACACTATTTTATGTGTAGTTCATCCAATCCACCTAACAAAGTATGTAACCTTTTTACTTTAATATGGACCATGTCAGTGATACAGAAACCCAGTCCTGTTATTTTACTCATGTTTTAAAGGAGATTTATTGGCTGTTGGCATAAATAGCTGTTCTTGCCCTTGACTTGTTGCCTTGTGTTCAAAATGGAGATAAGATAGGTAAAGATTCTTCTTTACTTCACAGCAGTTTTTCAAGGTTAATGTAATTAATATGTCCTAACTATTGTCTGGAAGGTGCTAAGAGGATGGCAGGGTCTTATCACTATTGCAAGTAAAATGTCTGCTGCCTAATAAATACCTACAACAGTGCAACTGGAGCCACCAGAGGAAATTTTTCCTCTGACTTACATTCAGCCAAATCAATTTGAGATCCTCTCGTCCCAACTTCAGTATAAGGGTTTAAGGAATATATGAAGCCATACTGAAAAATATTAATCAGCCAGCTGCTGGTGGTGACATCAGCTTGCCTCATACAAGGAACAAAGCATGCATTGCTAACTCTTTCTAAAAAAAGCAGATGACTTTTCATTTTTCCTTTTTAAAGAGCAGATTTCCTTATGGAAAAGGAAAAAAATACCGCCTCACAACACCAAGGCAACCAGTCTCATTCCAGCACTTTCAGGTTCTGTTTTTATTGCTCTGGGCTCCCTCTTACTTCCAATTATTTATGGAACAAACTGTGAGTCACATGGTGGAGCTGGAATGATTCAGGAGTTTGTTGAGCGAAGAGAAACAGGAAAAGAAGGGCTTAGCGGTCCAGGCAAATGACATCAGTGCTTTGGCATCCTATCCCAGGCCTTGGAAAATGCAGCCCTTGCTGCAAGAAGGGTTGCAGAGCAATGCTTGGAGGCAGAAGCAGTTTGGCATTTTGACAAGCCAGCAAAATAATGCTAGTCATGGTCTTGTAAGATGTACCAATAGAGTAGTTAAGGGAGAAGTATGGATATGTAAGTTGTAGCAAGGGAAGTAGCTGAAAATACCAAAGAAAAATCCAATCTAGATGGGCAATTCTGCACCTATAAAAAGTACAGAAACTGTTAGGAGCATCTAATCTTTTTTAATATTCTTTATTGGATTGCCAGCACAGGTTTGCGTGGCTGAATTCTTTTTTTTTTCTTTCTTAAAAGTAGAAATTATGCCTAGGTGACAATTCCTGTGAATTCTGCAAGCAAAAAGCTAGCAAAGAGTTATTTATGTTCCAGGATTATGAAAAGGAAATTGCCAGACACTCATGACAGCTATATATCTTTTGTCCCTTGATGCTTGAAACTGTGCTTTGGTGCCTCAGAAGAGATTATTTGTAAAACTTTGAGATGCTAAAGTAGCATGTTTGCAATGACGTATTTTCCTTTCAAAGAGGAGCTTTGGCTTAAGGACCACTCAGTGGCATAGCTGATAAGACCTGGTGAAAACCAGCATGTTGCTGTAGCTCAGCAGACAGTGCCTAGGACAGTGGTTGTCTCTGCAGTTCCTACAATACACAAGCAACACAAAAATCAGCAGTGGTGCCTGGTTCTTCTTGCAGTGCCTAGTTTTTCTTGTATGTTCTAATGTAAAGGTAACATTGGTATATACCTCAATGGAAAATCAAGTGAGTACTGATTTCAGGGTTTTTTTTTTTAATTTGATTTGTGAGGCACTGGCACAGCTATTCCCTTATTTGCTTACTTTTGTCCATTATATACCATTTTTAAGGAATGCATATATGTTTACTGTAGCAGTGAACTTTTACTGACATGGTATCTGAAGACACACCTTGTGACAAGCTGTGGAAAACCATTGTCTAAAACAACAAGCTCATAATACAGAATATATTTTACAAACCACATTGTTAGGATCTTTCTGGTGGAATCATAGAATGACCTGGGTTGAATAGGGCCACAGTGATCATCTAGTACAACCCCCCTGCTATGTGCAGGGTCACCAACCACCAGACCAGGCTGCCCAGAGCCACATCCAGCCTGGCCTTGAATGCCTTCAAGGATGGGGCATCCACAACCTCCTTGGGCAACCTGTTCCAGTGCTTCACCACCCTCTGGGTGAAAAACTTCTGAAAGTTGTAGCTTCTGCAGGTATTCAAAGCTGCTTCAGAGCCTCTCTGCCCCACACCCGGGAACTGCATTTCCTTTTTTTGCCTTTGGCTGTGGTTCAGTGCGAGGAGGAAAGGTAGTGCGAGGAGAGTAACAAATGTCTTTTTTTGGAGAAGTGACCGTCCCCACGAGACCTTTCCCTGCCAGTCTCTCCAGTGCTGCCACCACGGGCACGGCTGGCTCAGAGTTGCAAAAATAAACTAATGACTCAGTGGGAGGAAATCTGAGGAATGACGAGTGTTTAAAACAGCCTTAATTAAAGCCTTATATTTTGTCAGCGTAGGCACGTGTTCAGGTTTACAGCACTCCAAGAAAGCATAAGGCTATACAGGGAAATGCTGCGGCAGCGGTGGGTTGGCGTGTGGGAAGAGGAGCTGGATGTTCCCCTGACAGTTCAAAGAGTGCACAGGAGAATGGCGAGCACTCCCAGCAGCCAGTCGGAAGCCAGCAGGCCTTGTGGGGTTAGTCGTGTTGGGTCACAAGATAAGACATTCACCGATCACTCCAGCACATGCTGCAGATTGCTCGCTTTCATATGTGGGAAGCACAAATGAAATCAATTAATTCCCCTCTTTCCTGGCAAAGTAAACAAAATAGCTGTTTTGATTGGGTAGAATTTTTCAGCAGCATCCAAATTTTGTTGACCTACTTAAATTTCTTTTCAAATCACATTTGGTCAATTTTTGAAGTAGAAAAAATGTTATATGAAGAAGTAGTCAATTATTTTGGCTATCTGCAGTTTTCACTTTTTTTTTTTTTTTTTAACTTAAACTGTTGTATGATTTTGTACCAAATTTTTAGGTCACTTACCCCCTCCAAGAAACAGCATGAATATGCTGTAGCTGTAGTAATAGCATATTGTAAATATATATACACACACACACACACACACACTCTTTTAGCCCTAACTTGCCCAGATCTGGGTATAAGCAAGCATCAGCATCATTCCTCTGCTTTAGTTGCTCTATTCTGAAGAGGAATTCAGGTTTCTGTACGTATTTTCATGCGTAATAGAACACTATTCACTGTGATATTTCCCAAAATACTGTCTTCATTCTTCCCTTTAAAAATCTGAGACTTTGCCTGCAAGAAAGTGGATTTCTTTTCTCTGCAAGGAGTAGTAAATAAGGATATTTCTGAAGAACTGAAATCAGAATTAGAAGTCTGTCTGCAAAATCTCTTCAGAGGAAGTCCCTAAAACCAGAGCTATGCCAATTATCATGAAACTCATTGTGAAACTGCCTGGTTCTGACACAGGCAGAAGGTCCAAAGATATTAAAGACTATGGCTTGATATGGGATCTGGACATTTTCAGTGTTTTTACGTGTTACATCTTAGGGTTTGCTCTCACAGCACTTTAGAGGAAGAGACATGACTATGGGAAAAAAAGATTTAAAAAAAAGAAGCAAAGGATTATTTTGCATTTGAAATCTGCTGTCCCAAAAGAGCTAGATTTTGCCTTGAATGTGTACATTATTAGGGGAAATCTGCTCTGAGCTAAAAGAGTAAAATGTGTTATGAAAACTGAAGGCTATGTGGATGTTTCTTGTATACTACAGTGTGAGAGAGGAGGATGGAAGTTGAATGGTTCCTGTGTTTTCAGCTATGGCCCTGGCAGCTGAGAAAATAAATGGCTGATTTAGCAAAGCTGAGGTCTGTTGCAATAAGAGAATAATTGTAATTACCAGTGGAATACAAAGCTTCCACACAAGGCCATTTACAGATGTCCTGTAACACCATGACTATTTTTAATTAGCTAGTATGTGAGAGAGGAAAAAATATCCTATTTAGATATATTGTTCACTGCAAAAAATGGAAGCGGTAGCTGCATGACCCTTATGCCAGATGACTGAGCTTTGCCCCTTCTCTCAGACAGTAGTATATGACTGTAATGTATGTCATACAGTCTGGGTCTTTAGTTTGTAAATGTGTGACTGATTTTTTGCTAGCTGCTAGTAGCTTCAGTGTCATTCCAACAGCTCCTTCAGACACAGTCCATTCTTGCTTTGTATGGGTGATGTGTGACATTTGTAGTCATCAGGACTAGTGAGGTGATCATCCCGCTCTACTCTGCATTGTTGAGGCTGCATCTCATGTACTGTGCTCAGTATTGGGCTCCCCACAAAGAAGACATTGAGACCCTGGAGCATGTCCAGAGAAGCTGGGGAGGACCTGGAGCACAAGTCTTTATGATGAATCGCTGAGGAAACTGGGATTGTTTAGTTCAGTGAAGGAGTGGCTGACAGGGAGACATTATTACTCTCTACAACTACCCAAGGGGTAGCGAGGTGGGGATCGGCCTCTTCTCCCACATAACTGATGATAGGACAAGAGGCAATGGCCTCAAAATTGCGCCAGGGGAGATTCAGATTGGATGTTAGGAAAAATTCCTCTGAAAAAGTGGTGAGGTGCTGGAATGGGCTGCCCAGGGAGATGGCGGAGTCACCATCTCTGGAGGTATTCAAGAAACATGGAGGCGCTGAGGAATATGGTTCATGGTGATGGTTGGTGATAGGTGGTGATAGGTTGGCAATTGGACTGGAGGATCTTAGAGGTGCTTTCTGTCCTTAATGATGCTATGATTCCATGATTCTATGATTTGATTGAATCTGGAGGGTAGATGACCAGCTCAAGTGCCCTGGACCTGTGATTCTTTTCTCTCATGAAAATGTCTGGAAGAGAACCAGAAGCATTCTTCTGTGGGGAAAAAAATGTGTTTTTTTTTTCTTGGTTTCTTTAGTTCACACTTCTTCTGCAGTTTGTTCCCAGGTACATTCGAAGAACAATGTTACTGCCCTTGTGCCCATGCTGTCAGCACGCACAGTCTGGGCTGTGGATTAAAATAACAGTGATATGAGCACATCAAGGTCCCTATCCAAAATAGTGACCATTTAATGATCTAGATAGTCATATTGAAAGTCTTGATACAGATTTTTGTCTGCACCAGTATGAACTCACACATGCATCCATAATGACTAGTCACATAAATGTAAAGAAACAGTTGTTAAAGTGTTTGAGGTCTTGTTATGGGACAGCGATTTTAAGGAAATATGAAGATAAACACAGTAAATTGATACTCTAACTACTCAACTTTCACAGTATTTCATAGACATTAGCTTGTTCTCAAAACGCTTCTCTGAGTTAGAGAAATTTCACCCTCAGTTTACAAAAGAGGGATCTGAAAAGCAGTGAGTTAGAAATTTCAGTGAAGCTCCTGACTTGTTGCATGCTTTCCTTGGCTCAGTACAACTGGCTTTCTCTCCAGACACTGAAACATTCAGCGCTTCTTATAAAAACTACACTGCAGGTCTTCCAAGCCTGCAAAACCAGCCTCCCCAGCGCAGCCATGACTATTACAACAATATTGACCACTTATCAGGTGCTTGGCAATTATTTAAGTTTTTAAGTAATCTTTCTTCACAATATGGCCATGATGGACTGAACTTTGTCATTCTGAAGTTTGCCTCAGACCATTTTTTCAGCTGCAGAAATAACCTCTGTATGAGTAGAGGCATCCTGTAGTGCCTTCTTGCTCTGCAGCAGATTGCTCCCAACAATTCTCACCTCAGATCCGATGTTCCCTTGGATGTACTACTCTACACAGTGATATTTTCATTCTTTATTCGGAAGCGTTTAATTAGAGAAAATGTATTGGAACCACCTCATCTGCTCACCCAAGTGGCTGAATTATTTCTTATGCACTCCCTTTTTTTTTTTTTCCTTTTACCCACATAAAGTAATGCTTTCCATGGGGTTTTTGGAGACAACAGGGATATTTAACGATAAATCATATTTCCCTTCCAAATACTTGTAGCTCCAAAATAAATACTTTTTAAATTATTGCTAGTTGGCTCGCTATTCCAGAAGACCACTCTGCTTTTGTGTTTTAAAGCGGAGCATGCCTGGTAGATCATCAGATAGATAGCTCTGGTGTGTCTGAAGTACTGCCTGTACTATTTAGCAGGTTTATCACTTAGTGGTTTGTTACTTCTACCATGGAAAAGAAAAGGCGTGAACGCCTTAGAAAATAAGCAAAGGGTAAACTGCAAAGGTCCATAGTGAATGGGGGCCCAGGCTCAGATTTTACAGGTTATTGGGTGTCTTTCCACTGTTTGCAAGGCCTGTGCGATGGACAAGTAGAAGTCAGGCTGTGACTCAAATGAAGCCCTCTTGCGCATCACTGAGACTTTGTTTCACAGTCCTAAGTCACTCCTGGAAATGACATCTAAGCTTCTTAATGCCCTGGATGTATTTCCTGAATACCTGTAAAAACTGAATGCTTTCCTCTGTTTTTGTGCCCAGACCTTCCTCCCGTAACTGCATCCAATTAAGTTTGTGATGGAAGCTATGAAGCTGTATCAAAATTTTTATTAGGTTCACAAGTAGCTGCAAGAGGAGGCAACACTGATGACTCCTCCTTATTGCCCGAGGAAAGATGTGTTTACTACAGGTTGGGAAGGCAGCTGAACACCTCCTGGAGGCTATGTCACCCTGTTCTGCATCAGACTTGGCTCTTCTGACTCCTTACTTGCTCCTGTGGTTACCTACATGGGCTTCCTCCTTGTGTGTTTACTTTGATGCCAAGAGACAGTGATAATTGCAACATTGTGAAATACTTGGAAGATCAGCTCATCTGAAGGACATAAATCTAGGAGGGGAAGTGCTGGGAGGATTAATGATTTCACAGACCGAAGGCTTGCCACGTTGACATGATAGCAATAAAACTTCTTAACTCCAAGCACTGCAGTTTAAAGTGAAAGGAAACCCTGGCACTTTCTAACGAGTGATGCATTTCAGACCTCGATTTCCTTTTGCTCCATGGCCGGTGCAGAGAATGGAGACTGGCACCAACACTGTTCCACATGAGTCAAAACAAGAACTTGGCGGCTAACACTGTGAGATCATGGAAGAGTGCAGGAACAGCTCTGGGTTATTATTTCACTGAGCTGGCAGATGCCAGAAGATCACACGATACGATTATCTCAGCCGCCAGGTAAGAAGCAGACACTTTGACTACCTGCTGTGGACTGCGTAGTAGTAATACTCACTGCACACAGACTTTTCTAAGTTATTTTTTCCTTGTTTGTTCTTTTTGTTTGTTTGTTTTCATAGGAACTGTGGCATGAGTGCTACATCCTGATGGACTTTCTAGACTATACCTGACTATAAGTTACTGATGCTAATTTGAAACAGTAGGCAGAGAAAAATACTGAAGAACAGAAGTTATTTTTCTTTATGTGACAGCTGTTACCCAATGAAAAACAACATGACGGTGATGTTTTCTCTTCACCTGTGAGCCTCCTGTGAGGGTTGTGAATCTTTGAAACTTGTATAGCGCTAGCAAAAAAAATCACAGAGGAATTTGAAGAGATCAGATTTAAAAAACAACTGACCATGCACCACATGGGTTTTCCAGCAGCAGTTAGCTGCTGTGATTTAACTGACTTCTGGGTGATGAAGAGAAATTAAAATGAAGTACTTCTCAAAATCCTTTCTGCAGAGCTTCTTGAAGTCCTTGTAAGAAATTCAGCCTGGTTAGCCCAGCTGTCTGTGCTGCTGATTTTTATTAGAGTTGTCCCTTGTGACTCTCTTTCAATTACAGGATTGCTGTTGTCACTCTAGCATTGTATTTGCCAACACTATAAGATGCTCTGCAGACACTGTAGTTAATAATGAAATGGTAGCCAGCAAACTGTCCCTTAAAGGTTAGTGGTTTTGAACAAACAAGCAAATTATGATTTTCCTAATGAAAGTTAGCTGTGGGAACTCCTAGTTCTATGCTTTCACCACTGTATATAGGTGAGGAAGATGTGGGTGACACAATGAGACATTTATTTTAGATTTCATTTCTGGCTAGAAAAATTTTGGACGTTACTCTTTGATCGGTATTAGTTGAAGTATTAATCTACACCATTATTTTCCTCCCTTAACAAAATATTGGTCTATTTGTGTTGGAAAAGCAGTGTTCAGGCTCATTTGAACTGCTCAGGGGCAAAAAGTAGTTGTTTTTTGCAAAGAAAGTGTGTAACTTGAAGGTTGGAGTCTGGGGCCATAGGGAAAGTGTCTTCAGGAGTTAAAGGTGTTAAAAGGGGATAAAAAACGTAAGAGCTGTGAGTTGCAATACCTTGCTGTTCCCTCATACTGAGTGTTAACTGTACTGATTTCAGGGCAGGAAAGTGCCAGGAAGTTGTGCAAGAAGTGTCTTTCTGATGGAGGTTTATTAAAGAGTTTACATTGCTTGAGGGGCCAGAAAGGTTTATTTTAAATCACGGAGACAAAGTGTAGTTGAGCCCAGAGACAGGGAGAAGGCTTGTTGTAGACTTTCCAGGTTGTCTTGAAATGCAGTCATTTGGGGTTGGAGATAAGAAGATAGAAAATAGTGGCTGACTTTTTCAAAAGAATAAGCGTGCAGATCGAAAGAGAAATGATACACCTACTGTGGGAGAAGTAGCACCAAAGAGGGCTTCAGAAGGGCGGTGGGACGATACCAGTGCTCTTTTTAGAGACGTTTCCATTAGTTTGCAGTCACAGAAAGAGAGATGCAACTTCTAGGTGTGTGTTGTGGCTTGAAATGAATGCAGTTCTTTTTGTGTCATCTCTAGAGCTCTACTTTGAGGGCTTCCATGTCAGGTGAATATAAATTTGGGATGGGCTTGGGAAGAGACAGTCCTAGATATGCTAGTACCCTATTCCATAAAATTTAGTCATTCTGATGAAATGTGCTGCTTTTGTGTTCCGCCCTATACTTTTGTGCAGCAAGATAAATTTGATATAAGAGATATTTGGAAATCAGTCTTTAACAGAGACCTGAGTATTCTAGATAATGCTTTGAAGCAGGAACAAACTCTGGGGGCTGTCACTACAAGCAAGACATTAACCAAGGTTACCAGGCCAAAGCGAGCCCTGGCATGAATGCTGTTACAGCAGAATCAGGGAAGTTACACAAAGGCTGTGCTTTACCCTGGCTTATGCAAAGTCCTCTCTGTGCCATATTCAGTACACTTGAAAATATCTCAAGCAAAGGAAAGAGGGAGGAAATTACTTGCTTTCCTTTGCAGCTCAAGGAAATCACCTTTTCTTGCCCTAAAGAAACCTGCAGTGAAGGCTTGACTGCACTGAAATCAGTGTCAAAACGCACATTATTCTGTGAGCTGGGGTTTCACATCTGATGTTTTGGGGTTTTTTTCCTTGCAATTAACTTCTCTGACTTTCTCTGTCACATGTCAAATTTTGGTCATGACTCCACTTCTTTTGCCTCCAAACTGAAAATTACTGTTCATGGACAAAAGCACTTATTGCAAACACCTCCTCCCTATTTTGCATGGAATCTCATATTTTTCTTAACTCTTGCTATTTTCCTTTCCCCTAGGAAGAAGCTCAAGTCATAGATTCTCCCCTGTTACATATATGTATTTTCCAGATGTCAATCTCCAGCTGTGAATGGTAGTTTTAGGTGAGATTTGAAATTCCAAGATGTTCCATCCCTCCTAGATCTGGGATCTAATTTGGGTGGGACCTTGGGACAGGCCTGGAAGTCTTTGCAGAGTGGCTGTTGCCACCTGTGAAGAGTTTTCTGGAAGCTTTGGTCAAAACTGAAATAGAGCCATATTCAGATGTAATCTTTGGTTTCCAACTCTTCAGCTCTGTGGCCTTGGTAAGATGAGTTAGACTGCAATAGTTTTCCCTGGAAGCCTATTAATATAAACCTTATCTGAAACAAACCCATTATTCTGAAAAGGCTTGTCATTTTATATTCAATCAGTGCTGCTGGCTCTTCCTTTGCACCTAACTGTCTCATCTTGTTATGAATGTGTACGTACATCTGAGAGGTCACCTACAAAGAACTGACATAACTTGGTTTTGCATTTGAACTGCAAGGTTACACGCTTTGTTGCTCCCATAGGCTGTATTTCATTGCACTTGAGAGGATTTTTGCATTCCAGTACTTTCTTTTTTCTTACCATCCCCTTTTTCAGAGTGTGTCCCACAGCCACCTGGCAGGGGATATGAGTGCTGTCCTTTCCCATATAGCAGCCTCTTCTGTACTTGCAATGTGGAGAGGCTATCAGTATTTTTTCATCCCTGCTCCATTCTACCAGGAGTTCTGATGTTTCCCAGACTGGTCAGTTCCACCCTATTTCATTTTGCCTTTTAAAAGTGTGCCAGAAGGCCACAAGGGAAGGAGAGGAGCATCAAGGCCTGCTGGTCTGTCACCTGTACCCCTGCAGATGTGGCCCAGCCTGCCAACGAGGTACCATCAGGTCCCTTTGACACCAGCAGCTCTCACTTTGGCCAGTTTCCAGTCTCCATTATTGAAGGTATCTGTGGCCTTCATGGAGACTCAGCTGGTAGAGCGGAGGACTGTAGAGGTGCCACCTGTGGGAATCCTTAGGTCACTGGTTCAATTACAAGGATGGCCAGCATAGCAAGGGAGGTGATTGTATCTCCCCTTTCCTCTCACTCTGCTCTCATGAGGCTCCACCTGCAGTGCTGCATTCTGGCCTGAGGTCTCCAGCACAAGAAAGCTGCGGAACTGTTGGATCAGGTCCAGGGGAGGACCAGGCCAGAAAGATGATCAGCTGTTCTATGAAGGCAGGCTGAGGCAGCTGGGTTTGTGCAGCCTGCAGAAGAAAAAACTCTGGGGAGAACGCAGTGCAGCCTTCCAGTGCCTTAAGTAAAGGGAACTAAGAGGGAGATTAACATCCTGTATGGTCTGATAGTGATAGGACAAGGGGGAATGGTTTTGAACTAAAAAACAGGAGATTTAGAATTCATGGGGAATTCTTTACTCAGAGGGTGGTGAGGCAGTGGCACAGCTGCCCAGAGAAGCTATGGTGCCCCATCCCTGGAGGTGTTCAAGGCCAGGTTGGATGGGGACCTGGGCAGCCTGAGCTGGTGAGTGGCTGCTCTGCCCGTAGAAGGGGGTTGGGACTGAGTGAACTCTGAAGTCCCTTCCAATCCAAGCCATTCTATAATTCTCTTGTATCCTAAACTAAACTATCCTATTTGTAATAAATTGTAGGTGAATATTCAGTTACCAAAATTACCTGTTAAATGGCTTGTGTTAACCTTCCAAGAATTGTTTTCTAAGAGTCTCCTCTTTCCTGCATTGTAAACTCTGTTGCTCCTTTGCATTAATGAATTCACCAAGTCGCAGTTGATGGGATTTGCAGTTTTGCAGTTTGCAGAATTCCCCAAAGGCAATAGGCCGATATACAGCAGTACAAAGATACCTTTCTTATCTTTCTTCCTTGTTCACATTTCTAAATGCATACACCAGCAAGCCCAGTGAAGATTTTGTTCAGTACTTCCTATTTAAAAGTAGCCTAAGCTTATAGCTGAATTGGTTTTATAAGGCAGTACAGCGGTAGTGTCCTCTACCATTAGATTTAGATTTTCAGAACAACTGACCTGAAAATAAGCTCTTTTTGGATTAAGTGTCCAGAGCTGCAAGCTAAGTCTGCTGCTGCTGGAAGCCCCAGAGCACCAACCATCTTCAGTGGCAGCAAATTTGAGCTGAAATTGTAAAAGGCTGTTTTTAAAGACTCCAAACCTTTCGTATTGTTTTATTTTCTTGCTCGTTTAAATTGTATGGTATGTGATGGCTGGCTGTGAATTATTTGAGTTGTATGAGTCTGTCAAAAAGCATTAATTCATCTTTTGCAAGACAAGAAGGAAGTGACATAGTAGCTATCAAAAAATTCCCAAACCTGTCCTTGGAGAGCGTCCTTAAAAGAACCCTTTTCAACTGATAAAAATCTGGTTTGTGTATGTGCAAAGAGTTTCCTTTTGCTCTCTTCCTCATAGAGGCGTTCATTACCTCCATACATGCCCTGGTGGGTTCTGTGCTGCACTCCTGGTGCACCCAGATAATTCTGGCCTCCACTAATCTTGGCTGAACACATAGCAATCCTTGAAAATGTTAACCCTTCAGTTATTTTTATCGAGAAAAAAGAAGGGAAGGAGGGAAGGAAGAAAGAAAATGTTGGGCAAAGTTGAATCTCTCTTTGCACAGCAGTTTGCACAGCTGGATGGCTGTGTGCCTGGGAATGCCCTGCCTGATTCATAGGGAGCACCTTCTGATAAGGTGTTCGTCCAAGCGAGCTCTTAAAATGTTTTTGCTGTTACGGAGTGCTGACTGAAAATAGACTTCATTTTCTGCAAAGATGAATAAAACTGTGAAGGGAAATGGAGCTAGCATGCTGAAATGCTCTTTAATGTCCTAGATTTCTAATAGAGAAGATGAAAGTGTTAGCGTATATGTGTGTGTAGAGAGCCCATCATTTCCTCTCAGGGTTTTTTATAATTCCTAGTGGAGAAAAGAGAAGCTGGTATTGCTTTCTGTCTATTACTTTTTATATTCTTTTCCAAGAAAATGTTTTGGTTCTGAAATCGAGGAGAAAAAGAAAACTTCTGATGGCTTTCAAAACAACCAACCAAACACAAAAAAAAAGCTCGTTCTTCAGCTCCTTTTTGTAACACATCTGAAAATGAAAATGTAGGCAAATGAAAGAGGGAAGGGTTTCAGTGCCAACTCATTTTAAAACAGTTTTCTTTGGGTCTTCAAACTATCTGTAAGGCAGGTGAGTGCTGCTTCTGTGTGAGAAAAAATACCATCTTTATCCTCCTTTTGGATTTTGAAGGGGAAGGTCTTTGTAGCCCTTACCACACAGGAGGGAATTATTGCTCAGAGCTGAGCACAACTGAGAAAATAGTGTTGACCTGATATATAGAGGTAATGTCTAGACAGAGTGCATTTGAAGTGCTTAAGGGAAAACTCGCAATAGGAACCAGTTATGACAAACTGAGCTTTTGAAGTGACAAATAAAAGCAAACATGTATAAACTTAAGATCTGTTAAAAGTAAGTGGGAGAAGTGCTGCTGACTGAAACAAAATTAAAATACAGGTCCATTCTCAGCAAGGAAGCCACTAAATTAGAGTGTGGTTTGTTTCTGCTGCTCTCCTGTGCCAAGCAGGAGCCAGAGCAATTGCATGTGGGGCTGTGCCACAAAACCAGAAGGATGAAGCCACTTTTGGTTTTTTTCCACACACAAGGCTTTCTTCTTTTGCCTGCTCCAGTGTGCAGTTTGGTCTCAGAGAAAGGTTTGGTTTTACAGTTTCATCAAGATGATTTACAGGTTCATGAACTGCTGCACGTTGGCAAGAAGGAAGCGTCCCTTCAGGTTCCGAATCAAGACATTCAGGCTCCATCTCTGCTAGAGTCTTTGGCTCTGACAGAAAATAAGGAAAATACCAAAACATTGGAATTTCTTAAAGTAGAGGAAAATATTTCACACCAAACACGCATTAGAGGAGACTCATTAAAAGTTTCAAGAGAAACTTCTCTTTCTGGGGAGAATTGGAGGTGAATGTCCTTTACCCCAGTTAAGTGTTCTGCATTAACCATTCAGTGTCCCTCAGTCTTACATTCCAACTACAGAGAAGAACACTTGTCCCTGCTAAACTGCATTGTTACATATGCTTTCTTTACATCATCTTCCATCATATTTAATCAAATGTGGTGTAATTGTTTGAATGAAGAGTTTTGTCTGTACACAGCGTGTTTAAAGTTGGTATATCTGTAACTTTTAACTATTGATCTATTTCAACTTCCTTTTGTCTGAATAAATAACATAACGATGCTTTTATGAAATCACAATTAATTACTCTGAAAGTGAGTGCCACGTCATCCTCCATTCCAGCATTTGTGACTAACTAAATTAAGCAGGTCAAAATTGCTGATTAGACTCAGTACTTGGGGTGAAGAAAAGCAGAATGCTCTCCTGTTCCCAGGATCTAAAAATATTGCTTCTGGTTACGTTTGCTGGGGGCATATCACAGTAGAGGTTTGGGAGACACCAGGGGGTCTTTGGGACTCTAGGGCACCTTCAGTCTCACTAATCTCCTCTCCTGTTCTTTCATTTCCCTAACTACAAGATGCTGCCTCCATGTTTTAGCCCTCAGTTTTGCCTTGTGAATTATTTAGGCCCCAAAAGGAGATTGTTTTCTCCAGGTGGGATTTAGTAAGACTTGAGCCAAAATCCAGTGATGTCAGAAAGATGAGGAAGGAGCACGCTTTGGCATTTCTTTTGTTTCCTTATATTAAAATAAGCACACCAAATAAGTACCGTCTTCTTCTGTCTTTCCTCAGACTCTGATGTTTTCATTATTTCTTGGAATGTTTTAGCCTACAGTAAAACAAATAATAAATCCTCACAAACTTAATGAAAACAACAACACAGAGCATGCAGTAGATAGCGTTCTTTCCTAAGTTATTTTAGACCACACTGCTCTGCTACCACTTTGTATGAAAACTATTTAATTTTGTATATTATTGAAGACCTTGATTACAGATGCTTTGTCAGATATCAGCTTCAAGAGTCTCTGTGGATGTGTTCTACAGACTAAAAGATATTAGAGCCAAGCTGTGTGTTCCCTTTAATTCTAGATGTCTCCTCTAGGGCAACTGATTCAGCAATGGGAAAAGTCAACATGAGTCGGGAGCTGTTAGGGGATCCAGTGCAATGTTCAGTAACAGTGTTATACTTTGCTTGTCTAAAATGATTTATTCTCTTTTTTGAGGGAACGGATGCCAGGGAAAGATTTTACTTCATTTATTAGTCTAAATGACCAAAGAAGAGTGGCACAAAATAGGGTTTTGCCACTTACATGACTGCGTTGTTATTCACCATCAATCACCATAATAGCTATTGAAATTCAAAGAACAGCAATTGTTTAGGAGAATCTTTTCTTCAATAGTGTGCCAGCTTGGCTTTCAGAGAAATGACTTCACTATGTATCAGTGGACAAGGAAGGACCATAAACATGGCAAAAGAGAAGACAGTAATATTACAGAATTTAGCATTTCTGATGCATTAATTTTCTTTGGGTACAAGGAAATTCAAGGTTTAATCCTTGGAAGTACTTTAAAATGAAGGTAAATTATGATAATGCAATATGGAAATGTTTGTAATGTTTTACTGAGATTGACTCAGGGCACAACAAAACACAGCAGCAGCATAGTGTTATGTGTTGCAGAAGAGCAGATAAATTGTATGTCAACTGCAGTGTGCTTTATTACACAATATGCCATATAGCAAAAGGTATCTTGGGTTGTAGTTGTAGTCCTATACCAGAAATGAGGAGGAGGTGGGAAGGAATGACCAGAGAGACATTAACAAAGCTTCCCCAAAACTGTTACTTCTGGGCAAGTCTTGGTAATAATCTGTGTTAAATGATCTGATCCAACCAGAATTACAGGCTTAAAGACGGGATGCAAAACATAATTTGAAAGCAAGGTTAACAACATATATGTGATAGGACTAGATAGCAGTAGTGTTCGAGTGTGCTTCCTTTTGAACTTACTGGTAAATACTTATCATGTCTGACCTGGATCACTGATCATCAGTGCATCACTGTGTGCCTGTTCAGTATGCTGTAACAAGGCCATTATGTAAGTATTTACCCTTTGTGAATCGGTGTAGTGAAGATGAAATTGTCCTTAAATCCAATTGAGAGCTGCTGTTTCATCATAATTTGGGATGGTATGCAAGTCATTGCTAGCAAATACACTGCTTTTTTCTGCTTACTACCACTGCAAGAGAAACAGTCTCTTTTGATTTCCTTTGTCTTCCTTTTTGTGCAATGCATTTATTGCAGACAAGCAAAAATAAGCAAGGAGATGTTCCCTTTTAAATGCTATTCCTTATTTTTCTATCTGTCACTTACTGTTAGTAGCAACCCTAGAAAGATATGATGAAAGCATTCCAGGAAAAGGAAGAAATAAACTTTCTGATTGCTAGTAGCTCCTTCTTACATGTCCCAGAATCTCATGACATGTAAAAATTACTATTCCTAATCTTTGTTGCATACAATCTTTTCTGATCAGTGGCCTTCTTCCCCCACTATAAACACAACATGTTACTGGAATATCTCTCCCTATGTAGAGCAGTGTGTTAGAGACACACAACACACTCCGAAAAAGAAAACAGTTTGTACATGTAATGAATTTCTTATTTTGAATATAAAGAAAAATATTTGCTCTGAAGGAAAAAAAAATACATATATCCCTTATGTTTTGTTAAAAATAAAGACTTTGCCAACTTACTGTATTATGGACTGCTAAATATTACCTAGAATAGAAACTTGTTCTTTTTAAAAGTATGGAGATCAATTCTATATTTGTCAATGATGTCCACAATATTAAAGAAAGCTTCCTTTATTGTGTATGAAGCAAATAATTTTGCACATCCAAGCTTTTTTACTTTTGGTACGTGGGAGTTGTGTGTCATTGAAAGTCATCATTAAAACTAACAGACCTAAACCAAAACAAGGAAAGGGTCATGTCCTCAAAGGGAAATTCTGAGGGTGAAATCTTGTGTGTCGACTTCAGCAAAGCTAGAATTTTATCCTGAGGCTTTACCACCTCCATTATGGGCATGGTCATTACAGCTCGAGGAAGCATGTGCTTTTTATTCCCCCTTATTTTGTATGATGATATGTAATTACAGACCCAATGCTCCAGATTCAATTTTTTCCTATTTTACAAATGTGTTAGGACTTCAAAGCAAGAAAATGCATGGGCAGGGCTTTCCATCACAGAACTTCCAAAGACCAGAACAAATGAAAATGCCACTTTTTGAAAGTTCGGTTTCTTAAAAGGCATTATATGATTTTAATATTTTATTCTGCATGCTGTTGTTAGATTTCTGATCCTCCTACAAATTCCCAAAAGCATTTTTCCTGTCAGGGGAGAGGGAATTCTGGAATGCTTTTTAAAATACAGATGTGTATGAAAGAATATTTAGACATGCGTTACTCAAGGAGGAAAGGAAACACAAGTTTTGAAAACAGAAGTGTACCATTTCAAAGCATGAAATGAGGTAGGTTTTCAGCACAGATCTTCCTTTTCACCCTAGAAGTTGCCATAAAGACTGTCTGTCTAGATCAAAAGGCTAAAATGTGCCCAGGGTTTAGTTAAAAGCTTTTCTTCATGTGGAACCAGATCCTGAACATCTTTCTCAAGTTGGTCATCGTCATTGTAGTCATTATGAAGAATTAAACCAGGCCCATGGTTTTCAGTGTCTAATGAGTTAATGCAGCTGTATGACTTGCAAGTGGTTTCTGACTCCTTTCATTTCTGTAAGAAGGCAGTACGTTGTCTGGCCCTTTGATGGGAAATGCAATAATAAGCACTCTGGGCATTTCATGACTATTCTTATGTTGTTGACAGGACTTTAGAAGTCCTCATGGAGCACATTTCCCTGGCTCAGGTCCCACAGACCCCTTTGACCAATTTATATAGCATGTAAATTTGAGAACTTATGAAAGCGTTACGAAGCTTCCTACTTGTGCCTTATGCCATGAGGAATTATATTCACTCATTGTTTTCTTTTGATGACTTTTCATTCTTCTTAAAAAATACATAACCTGATTGCTTGTGTTTGTTTTGGTTTGGTTGCTTTTTTGTTTCTTGTACAGTCATTTATGCTGAGATTCAGAGGGTCACTCATTTCTCAATCCCTCTGGTATATATCAGGAGAAATTTCTTTCTTTGGGAGTTATCAGACTCAGGCCACGATAGACAGGATAAGAATCTCTGGATGACACAAATGGATTTAGTCTGGTTTTATGTTTGTACAGTGGGGAAGCAGGGATTTTCTTGGAAGAAACAGGCAAAAGTCCTATTTCAGAAGCTTAAGCAGCAGTTAATCTTTAATAATTGCTTTGCTATGGATACCTGCCAGGAGAAATGAGGGATTTCTTTCCTCTAAATCCTAAACTCGTTAATCTCTGAAATGACTAGTCAGAAAAAAAAGTTTACATGTCAAATAACAATATCTGGAATAAATTTTAATGTAACGTTCAGTATTATACATGGAGGAAAATGGATGTTGTTTGGTTTTTATTCTGTACATTGAATCTGGAAAGTTTTGTTTCCTAAATCTTTGCAGATCTACTATGACAAGGATTTTTTTTTTTTAACTTGTTCGCATAGAATTCTTTCATCTATTAAAAAGATTTAGATTAGAAAGGATCTCGGTAGGTCTTTAGTCCAACCTCCTTCCCAAAGCAGGATTAGGCATGAGATAAGACCAGGTTGCTCAGGGCTTTGACCAGCCACGTTCTTGAAATCTCCAAGGTCAGAAGTTGCACAGACTGCCTGGGCAAACTGAGCCCCCGTGTCTCTTCTCAGAGATGTCAGGTCCTTGAAGCTGTCTCTTCTCAAGGCTGAGCAATCCCTGGTCCCTCAGCTCTCCTCGCTGGCAGCCTGCCATTTGCCTGGACTTGCACTGCGTGATCATCCTTCTTGTCCCAAGGGCCAGCACCAAATGCCGTGTTACAGTCTTAATGCGGTGCCAAGAAAAAGGCAATAACCACTGCCCTGTATGCTGCCCGAGGTGCTGTTGGTGCAGCCCAAGCTGCTTCTGGCCTTCCTGGCTGCTGTGCTGCGGCTCCTGCCCAGCCTGCTGCTCAACACCACCCTGGCACTTCCTCAGCAGTGCTGCTGCTGGCCAGGCAGCCCTGAGCTGCCACTGAAGCCAAGTTCCTGAAGCCTTGTTCCTCGATAGCTTTCCTCTCCAACTCAGGGACAAGATCTTGAGCTTTCTGAGGATCTTAAGGAGTTAAAGAGCTCAGCCACCCTTTCTGAGCAAAAGAAACGTGTGGCCTAATAACTGTGATGGAGTCCTTCCAATGGTCTTTCCTGTCCTTGGGAAGTGAAAGGCAGTGACGATGCTTCTGTTAACAATCTCCATGGGAGACTGAGACGTAGACAGGAAGTTTATCCTGCAGGAACACTTCTATTTCTAAATGATCATTAGTTGTAACAGCCATCATTACCTTTCAGAAATACCATGGTGCCTTTAATGAGGCAAAAAACACTGCAAAAAATGTACTTCTAATTACTAACGTAGTGATGAAGTCCTAATTCTGTAACAGAAATCTATGCTTTATTTTGATAGAGAGGAGAGGCTGCCTCGTAAGGAATTAAGAAGAATGGAAGTCTGAATTCTGATCTCAGTTACGCCAAACTAATGCTCAGGGTAGCTTGGATCCAAGACTGTTTTAGGAGGGAATTTAAGATTTAGCTTGTTAAGTCTGTACAAAATGAATTACTTTAACAGAAGAAGAAAGAAAGCCTTGTAGTGACAGGACAATAAGAGTTTTATTCTTGGTTTCTTTTCCACAGACCTTCCTTGGTGACCTTGACATTTTTAAGTTGTATGACTTGGTCAAGCTTGGTTGCCTGTGGGTAGGCACTAGATACTCATGCAGAAATGCTTCTTGTAAGCAGTCTGATTTTCAGTTTGGTCATTACACCTCCCAGTTCTCACCAGGACAGAGAATGTTGTGCTCCACTCGGCCTCTTAATCTCCTTGATGTGCCGTGGTTGGATCGGATCTCTCCAAATAAACCACTGATGCTTATACATATCTATGCTTCATGCTTTCTTGTGGAGCAAACAACTAATTCAACATGTGGTTAGTTCTGCCTCAAGACCAGACAAACAGGATTTGGGCCTCCAGTCCTGTTCACTGTTCTCAGATTTTATCTTTCAAGTCTCTAAGTGAGTGGGAACAGCTGATAACGTAGGTGTTCCCAGTGCTCAATGGGAGATTCAAATGAGTGTCAGCAATGAGAGAGGAAAATAAGATATGACACTTGACATTCTTCTCAAATAAATCATTCTCAAATCTCCTACTTCTTTAATGTCCTCTGCTACTAGAGGAAATCTGTGCAAGATTTGAATAGGGAGACCCTTATAGAGATTATCTTTTCTGATATATTCAAGCAACCTGCAATAAATAATGCATTTTAATAGTTTTGTGTTGATGGTGGAAAGCAAGCACAGGACAGTGGCATCTTCATAAAAAATAGAACCTGCTTTGTATTGTGATTTTTATTTCCCTCAGTCCTGTGATGGGTTTCTGCCTGGCAGCGGCAAACATATGAAGGGTAAGCTGCGCATCTGCCATGCTGTTCAACTGGACAACTCTGTCATTGCTTCAGAAAGAAAAGGAGGGTTGTTTTTTTCTGGGAATATCAGGAGAACCCATTTGGATACCAGATATGGCTTTGGGAAACTACTTTTAGTGCTTCAAGATAAACAAGTTTGGAGCTTACACCAAGAGAAACTGCTAATCTAATCAAGTTGAATTAGTGAGATAGTGTTGAGAAGGATGTGAAGAATAACTAATGACTCAAGGGCCAATCTGTTTCACCATCTTAGGCGTTATGGCATCATCAGTCTTTGAAACTGAAATGAAGATGAGAAGAGATGGCTTTGGGAAAAAATGAGCTCTTCTGTGTTAAATTAGACTGCCATGATTTTATGTTGTATTATTGTAAATTTCTTTGTTGACCTTTATATTCCATCTGTTTTTGAGAAAGAGATAGTTCGTCCTAGTAACCATCAGAAAAGCTAAAAGATGAGTTAGTTGGTGACTTTCAACACACAACATGTAAAGCAGAAATGTAATCGGAGCTCCAATAGAGCTGCATTAGAGCTATTCAATAGTGCGTAGCAATGCAAACTTATATTTTAACAAGTCTTTGCAGAACCATTGATTGTAGCCATCTATTGTTCTCCTGAGCTGTGCCTCAGACAGGGAATGACAAGTTTCCTGGGATTTAGTTTGGATCTTTTGACAGGAAGCTGGGGAACAATTAGGAGGCAGTTGAAACTCTCTCCCCCACACACACTTTTTTAAAATGAAAGCTGGGGAGGAGAGGAAGTCAAAAGAGTTTCCCTTGTTTTACTCAGCTGCTATGTACAAAATACTTATGTTGCTGATAACTTTGGAGACAGATGTTTGGGTTTTTTTGGCACTCAGTGGGAATCAAGTCACTCAGAAGAGAGAAGTTGCTCAACTTCTAGCTCAAAAGAAGGTAGCGTTGTGAGCCCAGCCAAGGCAAGAACAAAAGCTTGTGGCCACCCCACCTGCCAGAAGGACATGCTTGTTTCAGTCCATCACATATTGCAAATCATGCCACTGACAGCTCCCCCCAAGCAGATGGCTATTATTTAGGCTGTTTTGCCTTTGTGTTTCTTGCTTCCTTTCAGGATAGGAGGATGTAGAGCCCTGGCATTGATTTTTCTGTGCAGCAATAAAGACAAGAAAGCTGCTGTGCTTTTGAAGCTATAGACTTGTCTGTTTTCTTATTCCCTGTAGATCTTATCAGAATCTTCATCTCTTTTTCATCTATGCAGATGCCTGTGTCTTCATTAGATCCTTCCCAGTCTTCTTTCTAGGAAGCTAAAAAGAAAAGAAAGCTTAAGTTGTGCCCCCACTGAAGCATTTAGCTGTAAATCTCTGATTGTCTGCCTACTCCAGCATGGGTTTAACTGGCACCTGTGTTTAACTGTGCTGACACATGCCTGTACATTGGTGCAGTCAGAGCTCCCTGAAGATTTGCACTGATGAGGCTGTGTTTGTGTAGTGACATCACTCCAAAATGCTCAGATGCAGAGAACCTTCCAGCTCTTAAGGGAATTAATATCTTTAACGCTAAGGAAGAAGGCATTTAGTCCTCACAGAGACCATTTCCCTTTCTGTTCCCATCCACTCTTGCAAGCTGAATGATCAGACCATTCTCGAAGAAACTAGAAAATCTTGATTTGCATTTGGTACCCTGTGAACAAACAGTATTCCTGTAATGTTAGCAGTGCTTTTATTTCCAGATTGTTTTGTTTGGGAGTTTCACTTTGCAGGCAGTGTTGTGTTGTTTGGATCACAATTGCTATGGGAAAGCAATTGAACGGCAAAGAAAACATAGTCTCATAAAACTATTACTTCCTTGAAGCAAAGCACGTGCTTGGAATCCACACTATCAAGTGGGTTTCCAAAAGTATGTAATTCAAGGAAAATTGCTCTTAGTAGTGGAATATACATCTCATTTGGAGAAGAAACATTCAGCTAATTGTATATACCTCTTATTCAATCTTAACTTTTTTGGTAGGCCTATGTGTAGTTGTTAGCATGAGATAATGTAAGAACCAGTGTAAGATGTTTGCTAAAGATTAAAAGAGAAAAATTGTGAGTGTGTAGCAGCTGCATGTAACCATTCTGGGCAGTTTTTGTCACCTGTGCTTGGGTAAGGGAAATGGGAAATTGGACAACTGAGAAACCTAAGTGATAGGAGAAAAATAAACCTTAGATTTTTCCAGGCAGCAACTGAAGAGAGCCAGCTCGAACAACAGACCAGTCAGTAGATGCAATTTGTACTGTATTTACATTAAGATAAGACTGTACTATCCTATCTCTTTACTTATATAATTGCATCACTTAATGTTACTGATTAAGCTGCTAGGGTCTGGGATGAGAGAGCCAAGATGGTGTTCCTGCAGCAGTGGATCCCTGTTTGTGTAGAGGCTCCCATCTACAGAAGCTGAGAAAACCTCTTTTACTCCTAGTCCCTGAACTGAAGTTAAGAAAAGCTTTCAGCCTTCATTCATAAATCCCCTAGCAGAATTCTTCAGAAAACCTTTTGCTTTTATCTCTAGACATCTTCAATTTCTTCTTTGGTTAATTATTTTCCTTAGTATCTGTATAACAATATGCATGTCCCATTACACAATTCTTTGCTTTCTCATTATATTACATGCTTAGATTTTTGAAGTCACATTCTTTTGAACTATTGCCATTAAAACCTCTGCTCCTTGAACTGTCTTATTTATCAGCTATTTTTAGGGGTCAGTGATTGTATGCACAACTGCAGACTTCTAATACAGTTAATTTCTATTTGTTTGTTTCTCTTCTCTTTGTATTAGTTTCACTGAAGCAGCAGAAGATACAGATGGTCCTGGATAAAGGACTGCATCAGGCTCATATAGTGATGACTAGGGCTAAAACTATGCTGGGGAGGCCTGAAGAAGATATGCATTAAAATTACAGTAATCTTGCAATGGAATATTGCATTAGCACAGGCTCTGCTTGCAGCAGTAATCAAGGTCTTGTACTTCTGTAAATACTCCAGTCTCACAGAGTGAGTTGGGTTGGTGCACCATGTTACAGTGCAGTGGGTTCTGTCCCATGGGACATGACAACACTGTGTGCTGAAACAGGAGGAGTCTGTAAATATTTTAGCTGGTCTAATTTGAGCCAGACCTTGTTTGTAACTTAAGCTGGTTTATAGTGGGATTAGCAAATGAGCTGTATGTTGAATTGAGGGTTTTGATTTTGGGTAGTGCTGTGTGGAGCCAGGAGTTGGACTCAGTGATCCCTGTGGGTCCCTTCCCAACTCAGCATATTCTGCAAGTATGGGAACAATTCCCACTGTCTCTGCATCTCCCTTTCATCCAAATCCAACAAACAAGACACCGTACCAAACAAGATACCATGGTGAAACAGTATGTATTTTTCTGCTTGGAGCAGTTGTAGGACCAAGCCCAAAGGCTTTTAGCATGGATAGAAGTTGTTTTTGCAGCGGTCATTTGTACTGAAACCGTTGCGTATCTTTTGTGTCATTCTTCATGTTCCTTTGTAGCTTCACTCTTAGTTGAGAGTCATCCCTTAGCTGAAGTTACTGAATTTATCTTTTAAGGAAGAAGTTATCACTGGCCTATGCAAAGATGAAAGTTTTGTAGGTGCTTTGTCAGCCTCTTTGTATTGAGAATAATGAGTGTTGTCCATTATATTTTGTCTTTTTTTATTAAGAGGTGCTATGCTAACTTATATGACCTTCACTGCGTGTAATGCATATATGAACCATACGTATGTTCAAGGTATTCTGGCCTTCATAATTTGATAAATAATAACAGGGCTCTAGGGAAAGTACTTGTCATATGGGGAAATATCTTTTCTCATAGGAAAGAGAGCCTCAATTCACACTTGAGCTGCACTAAATTACACTGGTGAGTATAGCACAATGGTCCTAACAGATTCACTACAAGCTCCTTCCTGAATAAGAGGAAAAAGAAACAAAAAAGAAGGGGGGCAGGGAAATTGTTTCTTTCTTGCTCTTGGGAAGAATTTGAAAAATAGAATGCTGAGCAATATAGGAAAACAAAGGAAAAATAGTTGTGTATTATTCAAGCTTCATTTGTATTTGGTACATTCACATAGACACATTAAGCATGAAAAGAACTCAGGAACATAGAGACATTCATTGTGAGGTTTTGCTTCATTTTTAAGGCAGAACAGGACCCAGTGTGTGGACTCCCCACTCTGCTGTTTTTCAGAAGGGATCCCCTCTGAAGCCATTCTGAATCATAATTAACCTTGTTTTCATTAATGGCCTTTACATTGTGGCTCTGACAACTAAAAATGGGGGAGAGTGTGGGCCACCCTGGTTATAGAGGGAGCATCATAAAAATTGAGGAATATGTTGTTGTTGCACACAAACTGAACTACCAAAGGTATGATGGGCTTGACTTTAATTCCTGTAATTACACTAAGGATACAGAATATAGCTGGACTGAAATAACTCAGGTAATTACTTAGCATATTGCTCCAGTTTCTGCAATGGCAGCCACTGTTTACATCCCTAATTATGCTGTGTAGACACATCCAATCACTCACGCTTGTTTTGACTCGAAGCGTTTGCAGCAGCAAACACTGATGAGCTATAACTTATGGATGCAGCTATGTGAATGAATGCAATTCAGTAATACCTGTTCATCAGGCTCAGGGTCCAATCCTGCATTTCTTTCATATTCAGCATTCTTGTTGCTGCAACTTCCGTATGTATTCCTTTCATTGAGAACTTCTCCTTGCCACGAGCAAGTGCTGAAGGGCTCTGTGTTCACGTAGCTAAGCCCTTAACATTTTGTGCCCTTATAATTGAGTTCAAGAGCAGGGTACTGCAGTTCAGCTGGATGGCTCATATGTTTTCAGTGAGAGTTGTCACAAGTTGGGATACAGACAGAGTTGCCAGCATCTAAAACAAAGCCAGTTGCTTCTCCTAGGGTGGTGCAGGGAGAGCAAAGGAAGAATTTGTTCCAGTTGCTAACAACAGTAGCAAAAAAATGCCCAGCTTGAAGTTATTATGCTCACCCTACTGTTTTTAGGCTGGATGATATTTCTTCACAATAAAGAGGAAAAGCACAGAAGAACATTAGAGCACCGTGATATTAAAGAAAAAGCCACAACCTCTTAGCATGTGCAGATTGTTCACTTTTGCATTTATAGGTCTAATGGAAATACGCAATGTGATTTTTTTCCCTGCAAAACAGTATGTTCTCTAAAGGCTGTATACAAGTCCACGTGCCAAGTGCTGCAAATATTTCAACCTCTGAGACAGTTTCTTTCTGCAGGCTTAGGCAAGCTGCTTTCTCTGCTCTAGGGCTCTGCCTCCCCTTCTGCAGACTCAGAATGATGATAGTGTCATTGCTGAGCACTTTAAGGCTTTCCATTTCGATGTGCAATACAAATGTGCAGTCTTAGGCCATACACGGGATCATTACAAGCCGTACCAAATCCCAGCGCTGTGGACTTTTATTGCCCACTTGGTTGACTGCGGTGGGCAAAGAGTCTGAAAATGCAGATAAATTTTGTCTTGCATATTTTTATGCCAGTGTTTGGTGGTTTTTTTCAGTAACCTGCAGGTATATTTAATTTATTTTGCTCTGCTGGAAGCATAGTGAAGACATACTTTCTATGTTGTCTCTAGGAAAAAGGCTCATAAAGGGTAAGCTGTTCCACTAGAACTATTCTCCTATTAGATGAAGCTAGTTTACCCTTTGGCAGGAATATACCTAGCTTTCAACTGCAGTTACAGCTTCTTGAGCATTTATAATACACTTTTTAATGGAAAGAATTTCAGGCTCTTCTATTAAATCAAATTCATTGTCAACTCAGAGGGAAAGGAAGGGGTCTTTCAAGCAGTGTTTTACCCAGAAAACATGTTATAGATTCTAAAAATAGGTTGTGCATACATTAAAGGCCATATTATGAGGAAGCCAAAGCTGGAAGGATATTGAGCATTTTTTAAAGTCCTGTTAGCTCCAGGAGGGCTCAGTACTTCACAGAATCAGCCTGGGGGAGAGAGGAGAACAAAGTGAGAATAGAGAATCCCAGCAGTGCTCTGGCTGTGTGCTCAAGCCTCGCGCAGTCCAGTGGCCCCACAGGAGCATGAAAGGATGCTTTGCTCAGGAGCTCATTTAATCTCACAGTGGTGTTCAGATGATCTTGTCATGTGAACTGAAGACTAGAACATCGGGAGCTGCTTTGTCATTGCATTGCTCTTTAAAATAGAAAACAAATGAAACCCAAACAATTGGCAGAAAGTTGCACGTCGTAGGAGAAAATAAAAAAGGTGGCCCACTCCCCATTGCTTGCAGGTACTACAGAGGCATGGGCTGCTATTCAGAGCTCACTGTCTTGTTTTCGCTGTATATGTAAGTGGATAAAGCTCTTCTTGCTTTCCAAATGATTTTTGGTACAGCTGAGCAAGAGGAATGGTATTTTATTTGTTCTCGTACTGCAGTGGCAACAGAGCAAAATGAGTTGAATGTCTTCACATCGGCTCTGTTCTCCCCTGCTCACAGATCTGAGGCTGGAAATGTGACTTCATCCTTTGCTGCAGAGGCCAGGCCATGTTTTCATAGAAGGAACAATTTTACAGATTCACCAGGCAAGATGTCTTTGGTGACTCCAGGTCTGGGAAGCGTTCCTGCTTTTTGAGTTGTTAAGCAACTTGCTGAAATGTTTGAGTCCTGAACACTTGATCCTGTTAGAAAGAGAAATTATTAATGGAGTCAGGAACCTGGGTGCAATTTTTGCTTATTTACAGGAATACAGCAAGTCAGCTTCCTTGAGCAAGGGAAGACTTGAACAACCAGAAAGCCTCTTCCTCCCCAGCAGATATTATCCCTCCTCCTGCTCCTCTCAGACTATTTCCAGCAGATGCACCAAAGGGATGGGTTTGGGTGGCAGTGTCAGATGAAGGAAACACCTTCCCTCTCTGCCTCTGGCTCCTTCCTGCTTCATGTCACCATGCTGCAGTGTTCACCCACATCTCCTGGCAAACCTGTGCACAGGGGCATCTTTGCACAGGGAAGAGAGTCGGGGCAGTCCCAGATGTGTGTATGGTCTGGGAGAAGAACTCATTGAAAGCAGCCCTGCAGAGGAGGAGTTGGGGACAAAAAAAAGTTGGACGTGAGTTAGCAGTGTGCACGTGCAGCCCAGAAGGCTGACTGCAGTTGGCTTTCAGAAGTCTTCATAGCATGTTTGTATGTGAGAGTAAGGCAAATATCCCTGACATTACTGCGTGGATAAAGAAGCCTGAAAAGACAGGGCTAGCAGATGTCACAGCACACCATGAGTTTAGAAGCACAGATTCATTCATCTTCAGTTGTGTTCCTAGCAATAGTTTGCAGCTTAAGAAGGAAGTTACCTGCTCTTAGGCTTCCAAACCCCATGATTTGGCACTCAAATTCAGGTAGTTTTGCTGCATCAGTTGAAGATTTGAGTGAATTTTTAGCCAGATCAATCTTCAAAGAATCTGGGTCACCTTGCCTGATGAGCAGCATGTGGTGTGTATTCTACATGCATTTTAAATGAATGATTACTGGTTTGTGAAACTGAATGCAAGACTGAAAAATTCCTAGGTAGAAATGAAGATAATAAGTGCTTAGGAGAATACTTGCATCCCAGTGGTATTATAGGGTTCCAGTAAAACAATCAGATCACAAAAAGACAAGGGGATAAAACATACTCTGCCAGCATCTTTATTCTCTCAGGTGCAATTGCCACTAATTACTTTTGTCTCCAAATTTAAATATGGAAAATAGCAACCCAACACGTCACGCAAAAAGGAATGAAATGTCTCTCCATAACAGCCTTTCTTTTAAAAAAGGCAAATACACGTTCCCCATTTTCTGCTGAAGAGCATCTGCTGCGCAGTGCCTCTCTCTGCCCATGCTGCATACATATGAAAAACTAGTCAAATGCAAATGAATGCCCTCTATGTACTTTTAAAAGTGCATGACAGATACAATTGGTATAGCCACAATAGAAGGTGCTGATAATAAAAGATACTTTCATCTGCAAGATGTCTGTGTCCCTTGTGACTGCCCATCCTCACTGCTCGTCCATTTTATTTTCCACAGTGCAAAAAATCTTGCAAGGGCTGCCTTCCTCCTCAGCACGCCGCTATTCCCATGCAAACACTGCTTTCCTGTGTGTGAGCATTTTGCAATAAAACTTTAACAGAGCCATGCAGTCACAGACTGTTATTACTAAGCCAACCTTCACAAAGGGCAGTTGTGCCCAGGCTTAGCAGCAGGCTGGCATTACACTGCTACATATAGCAGCTAGGTGAGAGGACATAGGTGAGAGGTATGTGTCCTGCCAGCTGGGATAAGAACCAAATACAGGGATATGTCTACTTTTCATATTCTTAGCGATCGGGATCTGGTGTCACTTGGTCAACTCCAAGTTCTTTAGAAGGAAAAATTTTGGTGCAAGCTCATTTTTCATGTGCAAGCATGACAGGCTTTTGCTTGATAATAGATTTGGAAGGGTGGCAGCAGTCAGACTGAAAGGGAAAAACAGAACCAGCCATTCCATGCTTGAGCCATTACCCAGCAGAAGTGGAGGACTCCTAGCCAAAGCCCTGCTGAACCCAGCTGCAGCCAGAGCTCTGTGAGGTGCTGGAGCCTCAGAGGTTCTGCAGGGCTGCATACGCTTGTGGGCAGGCTGATGACAGCAACATTCATTCCATTGCAAAGGCAAAAAATGCCAATAAGAGCAAGCAGAAGCCATGTGCATAGTTAGAAGCAACTCAAGGCTGACATCTTTTCAAAAAGGGACTCAGCCTTCATAGAATCATAGAGTCTCATAATGATCTTTGAGTCCAACTCCTGCCTCTGCACAGGACCACCCAAAAATCACACCATATGCCTGAGAGTGTTGTCCAGATGCATTTTGAACTCCAACAAGCCTTGCAGCTCTCTTCCTATTAGTTTCACTTCTTTCAGATCTGTGGTTATTTCAGGCTTCTACAGCAGCTCTCAGAAGAGAAGGCATTTTATTTTCTCATGTTGTTTTTGCACAAAAGGACTGGGGAGACCACTTAGTATTGGAACAAGAGGAGAGCTTAGAAAAGCCCATCTTGAACAAAATGAACTGTGTCAAGATCCTCCTGCAGGACAAAGGTTTGCAGTGGTTCCTTTCCTGCAAAGCTGCATTGCATATTCCAAGGGGCCTGCATCTGCTGAATGTGGGATGTCAAGCCCCATGGGGCTGTGAGAACCCTTTTGTGGTGAGCCAAGGTGAAGCGGGTGGGCCTGTGCACTGAACACAGGGAGAGCCTGTGCCCCAGGTTGCTCCCTTTATCAGGCTTTGTAGGACAGCTCAAGGCCCAGCCCAGCCACAGTGAGGGCAGTATGGGGACTCTCAGCTCCCCAGCATCTGCTTCAACATCTCAAGTCCTGGTTTTACAGCTTCAGGTTTCGTGAAAGAAATGGCTGCAGGTGCTGCAGAGTGAGGCTGCAGGAACCAGGTACGTGTGTGCTTCTGGAAGGGCTTTGTTGAGTGCATTCGTTCCATCTGGTTGTGCTTCAAATGGAAGTAAGACCAATTTTATGGCAAAGAAGTTAAGGAAATACACAATTATGTATTTGAATAGGAAGAGTGAGACATAACTGCACTTGTAGGTTTGGAATTGGTTTACCTTAAAGACCAAACACCATTCATTGGTCAACATCTTTAACAGTGTTTTCATCTCCGGCTTCCACCAATTCTTCCAAATGGCTAAACAGCCCCTGCACTGTTACATGTGCATTCCTGGTCTCATGAACCATGGGTGCCATGGTAGCCAGAATTAACTTAAATTTGATATTAGGTCGTGTGAGGACAATGAGCTCCAACCTCCCCAGAAATGCTGCAGGCAGGAATCATAGAATCATATAATGGCTTAGTTTGGAAGGGGCCTCAAAGCCGTCCCGTTTCCAACCCCCTTGCTGTGAGGAGAGTTGCCACCCACCAACTCAGGTTGCCCAGGGCCCCATCTAACCTGGGTTTGAACACCTCCAGGGATGGGACACCCACAGCTTCTCTGGGCAGCTGTCACTGCCTCACTGCCCTCTGAGTAAAGAATTTCTTATTAACATCTCACCTAAATCTCCCTTTTTACTTTAAAACTGTTCCCCCTTGTCCTGTCACTATCAGACCATGTAAAACGTCAGTCCTACTCCTGTTTATAAACTCCCTTTAGGTACTGAAAGTCTGCACTGTGGTCTCCCCAGAGCCTTCTCTTCCCCAGGCTCAACAAACCCAGCTCCCTCAAACTATCTTAAGAGAAGTGCTTCAGCCCTTTGATCATCTTTGTGGTCCTCCTTTGGAGCCGCTTCAGCAGCTCTGTGTCTTTCTTGTGCTGGGGGCTACAGCCCTGGACACAATACTCAGGATGGAGCTTCACAAGAGCAGAGCAGAGGGGGACAATCCCCTCCCTCTTTCTGCTGGCCCCCCCTCTTCTGATGCGGCCCAGGATACCATTGGCCTTCCGCACTGCAAGCTCACACTGCTGGCTCATGTTAAGTTTTTCATCAGCCAAAACCCCCAAGTCCCTCTTGGCAGGGCTGCTCTCAAGGAATTCTTTTTCCACTCTGTGGAATCTGGAGTTGCCACAACCCAGGTGTAACACCTTGCACTTGGCCTTATAGAAACTCACTGTGTTCACTTGAGCCCAACTTTCAAGCTTCTTCAGGTCCCTTTGAATGGCATCCCTTGCTGCTATCATACCAACTGCACTACTCAGGTTGATGTCATCCGCAAATTTGCAGAGGGGGCACTCCATCCCATCATCTGTGTCACTGATAAAGATGTTACTGATCAAGGTAGAGCCTTCCCTTCCCTGGGTCATGGCAGCCCGGGAATCCATGCCCTGAGCTCCTCTCCCACCGGATGCTCCTAGTGGAGCCCACAGAGGCACCATCCTGGGCAACACACCCCGCCTCACCACACGCTGTCATTGGCTTCGCCTTCATCCACATCCACATCTGCAGCCCCTGGGCATCTGGAGGCTGAGCAAGCCCCGAGCCCCTCTGCTTCCTCTCTTTGTCCCTCTTTTCCCCAGTGTCGCGGCACTCTGCCCCCAGCGGTGCCGTCTTCCCGCTCCCCTCCGGCACTGGGGCTGCCTTGGGGCGGTGCTGGGCGCTGACAGCGCGGCGCAGCCGGAGGCGGTGTACGCTGCCTATTCCTCCGCTTCCTTCCTCAGCGGCCGGGATGAAAGTTTTTTTTTTGTTTTTTTTTTTGTTTTTTTTTTTTTTTGTTTTTTTAAAGAAAAATAAAAACTTCTAGGGTCACTGGGAGGGGGAAAAATTTCCTCGTCATGTCTGTGGCGTCTGCGAAACCGTCCCGAGAAGGAAGAGGAGGATCCGCAGAGCTGCGGGCGGAGGGGCGGGCGGGGAGGAGGGCCGAGGGGGGCCGGGGTGCGGGGCGCAGCCCCCCCGGCTCGCCGCCCGCCCGCGGGGCTGAGCCCTCCCGCAGCGGGAAGGAGGGGGGGAGCAGAAGGGGCCGGGCCGCCCCTCTCCCCCGCCCCGGGGGGTGCGCCGGGTGGCACCCCCGTCCTCCTGCTCCTCCTCCTCCTCCTCTTCCTCCTCCTCCCCTTAACTCGGTGGCGGCGGCGGGCGGGGCGCTTCGCTTCGCCCTCCGCCGGCGGCGGGATGGCCTCGGCCGTGTTCGAAGGCACTTCGCTGGTGAACATGTACGTGCGGGGCTGCTGGGTGAACGGCATCCGGCGGCTCATCATCAGCCGGCGGGGCGACGAGGAGGAGTTCTACGAGATCCGCACCGAGTGGTCGGACCGCAACATCCTCTACCTGCACCGCAGCTATTCCGACCTGGGCCGCCTCTTCAAGCGCCTTCTCGACTCCTTCCCCGAGGACCGGCCCGAGCTCTCCCGCTCCCCTTTGCTCCAAGGTCCGGGCACGGCTTCGCCTCTCCCCCGCTGCCTTCCCCGGGCAGGGCGGGCGGGTGTCCCCAGGGCGGGCAGGGGGCGAGCGGCAGGACGGGACGGGGCGCGACGGGGAGGCGGCCTTTCGCGGTCGGAAACTCCTCCCGGGCCGCTGGTTCGCATTGCGCCGTTTTTATTATTATTATGGATTCTGCGGGCGTAAGGTCCCTGCCCCTCTGTGCCTCTGGGGAGGGCCCGTGGGGCTGCGGGAGAAGGGCTGCGGCGGACAGCCCCCGCGTGTCGGCGTGTTGTTTGCCACGGGGACTGGGGGGGGTGGGGGGAAAGAAAGGAAGAAAAAAGAGGCTGCGTCGCTTGGCAGTGGTCGGAGCGAGTGTGGAGCGAGCGCAATTCCTCGCATAACTTTCTGCGAAGCCAGTATTGCAGAGCAGTCCGCGCCGCGCTCCTTCTGCCTTTCGGTTTCCGAAGGAGGTGACGCAGCCCGGGGGTGCGAACCGCGCTCGGAAGGGTTGGGGCCGCTCTGGGGCCGCTTTTAATGCGTTTGACGTTTGGGGAATATTTTCTGTGACAACGCTGCGCTTTGCTCTGAATTATATCAAGCGTGTCGGGCGGCACGGAGCATCTATCTTGTGCGCTTTTCCAGCTTTCCATTCTCCCCAGCTGTCCGGGTAGTTCGGCTGAACGGGAGCGGAGAGAAGCCGGTATCCGATGTGCGGTTTACTCGCGGAGAAGCTGGAGAAGCCCTCCTCCGAGCCTCGCCATCCGGGGGCAGCGGCACCCCGCGCACCGGGGGTTAAATGGGGCAAAGCGGACCCCGCTCAGTGCCGGGTCCCGGCGCATCCCGAGGCGGCGGCATCGCCCCGGCGGCGCGGCGGTGCCGGCTGCCCTCTGCAGGCGGCCGGGGCTGGGGGCGGCGGAGCGGGGTTCAGTCCCCGCTGGTCCCCTGCAGAGGCGGCCCGCAGCCCTTTTTGCCTCTCTTAAGTGCCTCCAAACTTTGCTTTTGCAAATTATGCGAGAGGAAGCATCTTCGATTCTTCCCTAAGACTCGGAGCTGACAACCTTCACCCACCTTTCCCTAGGGAGCAGACCCTGGTAGAATCTGCAGTGAGCGAATCATCAGTCCAGGATTTGAAAAATGGGAAGCTAATAGAAGCAGATGGTAATCTATTCAGCCTGGAGAGGAGGTGGGGGTTCGCTCTGCAGCAGAGACAGAGTACAGTCAGGAATGGCTTCTCAGCAGTCGCTGCATGCTTCACAATTTCAGTAATACTCCTTGAAATGAAGCTGCTCCTCTGCTAAAGAAAATGACTTTGCTGAGTGTGCTTGTGCTCTAAAGTGACTGCCCACAGCCTGTGTAACTGCGTGATGCTGGGACACGGAATCACAGAACCGTAGAATCATTGAGGTTGGAAAAGGCCTCTAAGATCATCCAGTCCAACTGTCCACCTGCTACCATAATCACCCAGTAACCCATGTCCCAAAGTACTGCATCTGCTCTTTCCTTAAACACTTCCAGGGATGGTGACTCCACCACCTCCCTGAGCAGCCCGTTCCTGTGCCTCACCACTCTTTCTGAGAAGAATTCCTAATACTGAACCTGAATAAGAGTCCCGTTTGGCTAAGTGATGCTGATGCCAGTGATACTTGGCTGTGAGCGCACACTGCGTGATGCATAGGTGGCCCTTAGGAAACCCTCTGGGGTATGCGTGGGTTCTTCATGTTCTGTTTGAAGGCAGAGATCCAAAGCTCAGTATATTTAACCCAGCAAAAACACCTGGTGAAAGCACAGTCTTGTGTGTGAGCATTCAGTCATGTACATCTGTGTGTATATTTTCATATATTCATCTTATGCATACAAGCATCATGTATATGCATAAGAAATGTATGCTTATGTGTGTGTTTATCTTTCTGAAGGAATCTGAATATTAGCTGTGCCTTTTATCTGGAGGAAGTGGTAAAATGTTGCAAACTAAACTTGCATTGCGTTGAAGGAGTCCAATATTCCTACAGATTTGCTTAAGGAGCATTAAAAGAGCCAGGATTATCCTACGGCTGGGTCAGGCCACAGTATGCTGCGTGTGAGGGATAGGAGGAGTGCAAGGCTGAGCTTTTTCACCTTTCTAACTCCTTTACAAAAAAAGATGATTATTTTTTAAATGTAAGCAGCATCAGCAGGAGCCAGTTGTTACCATTGTGCACTCACTCCTCTTCCTTGGATGTGTGGGTGTTTGCAGAGGAGGGGATGGGAAGTATGACATTCTGCACCCGTTGTTGCCTTATCCATCCCTTGGTAGGAGGGAAGAGGAGGCCCTGGGGGTTGTGACACACCTTTAAGAACTGACAACACCATGTGGCAAAGTGCATTCCACGCACACATCTGGAGTGCGTTGTGATGCGGAGGGCCAACTTGAGGCAACCGACCGGGGAGCCAGTAAACAGGGCCTGGTAAGTGCCTACCTGCAGTGTGACTGAGTATGATTCACTGCTGGTATCTGATTTGTGTCTGAAATGTGCCCTTCCCTTCCTCCAGGCAAGTGCACAAAAGAAGATCACAGAAAAGCATGGGCTGGTTCACTCTTAATGCCACTAGTCTGTTTCTGTATGCAGAGTGAACTGCTTTTGTATTTATATTTTTTAATGAGAAAAACAGCCTTGTGGACCTGGAAGCTGAGTCAAAATCAGTGATTTTGCAGTAGTTACGACAGACCCAATAGATGCTGGAAGTGAAGTATTAATCTGGGAAAGAACTCTTTTTTTTTTTTTTTTCTAGCCTTCTGTTTTCTCTAAATATTACTTCTGGAGATTCTTGGAAAAGATTTATCTTAAGGCTTGATGGAGCTTCAGTGCAGTCATACATCTGGCCCCAACCTCAGTGCAGGCATAGAATACAGAATTACAGAATCACAGAATATCCCAAGTTGGAAAGGACCCATAAGGATCATCGAGTCCAACTCCTGACAGCGCCAGACCTTTTGGTTCTCTTCCCTTTCAGGTTTCCCTTGCCTGATTGTTGCCACCAGGGTTTACCTGTAGCTCCCCAGAGCTTTTCTCTTATCATCTGCCGTGCTGGCGTGCAACCTTTGTCCAACCATAAAAGCTGTCCAGCTGCAGAGGAGCCTTCCTATGGAAGCTTTGTGTGCAGCATGCTCATAGCACTGAGCAACTCTCCCCTCTCCTGCAGCAGCCCCTGGGCAGCCCTTCCTGGTGGCTGATGCCGAGCTCCATCTCTTTCCTGCATCACCAGGAAGATGTGCCAGGAAGTGCACAGAAATCCTGCAGGGCTGCCTAAAGGCCTTGTGCAGAGCAGAGTTCCTGAAGAGCCGCCTGGGAATGTTATGTTTTCCTGCATATTTTGCTACGAATGCTGTATTCATAGCTTACAGTTTTCTATATGCTGCATTACACTGTTGTTGTTTACAGGGCCATCTGGGAGCGTGATTTATGCAGAGAGGGAACTCCACAGGAGCAGCATAGTGCTTTCCACAGACAGCAGCTGTTTGGGTGCTGTGACAATGCAGATAAATACACTGCATCTATTGTGCTCTTCCCATTGTTGACATTGTCAGCAGTTCATTAGTGGGGCTCACTCGGAGCGTCTGTCTGGCCGACAAAGGATGCTGCTCTCGGTTATCAGACTCTAGCAGTGCTGTGAGACTGAAATTGAGTTTGGGGCTTCTGGGATTGGTTTTTTTATTAGCTGAATTTCATGGTTCATCGGTAATGCTGGAGATAAACGAAGCTTGCCGTGTTGTTATAAAGCTGGGCACAAGTTGCCTTTTTGTGGTGGACTGAGGCGATACGTGTATGGGGGGATTTTGGTGGGGAGGAATGGAAATGAGGTTGTTTTCTGATGACAGGTCTCACCTGATAAGAAACCAGCACTGAAAGTGTCTGTAGGAGCCTGCATTTTTCATTAGGCATTGACTGCTTGGCTCACTTTTATCTTGTGCTTCTTGGACATCTCGTTTCTTGTGGCTCATCAGGCATCAAGACAGGAGCTCAGTGGGGAAGGGCTATCCGCTGAGGTCTGTCTCTGGGAGGTGCCGTTTGCCCATCTCCCAACCCTGCATGAAAAGCCCGGCAGCTGGAGGTCTGGGCTGCTCAGCTTTAACTGAGAAGTGTAGCAGGGCCCTCAGATGGCCACGGCCACAGCTCCTGCTCTGGGTGATGTCACTGGGACAGTTTGAGCTGTACTTTGTGCCGTCCGTGTTTTTACATCTCTTCTGTGTGATCTGTCAAGGAAGCGGTTGCTTGTGCTAGAGCTAAGAGCATTCAAGATTGTGAAAGCTCTCTGTCTTTCTGTGTCTAACAGATTGATTTCAATATCTTCAAAGTCCAAACTCCAATCCACCCTCCTGCATCCCTCTTTTCAACTCCATCGTATCTTTTTCTCTGCTCCCCGAGTAATGCCACCAAGATGTACCACGTCAGCGATACTGCATGAATAGCACACCCTTTGTAACAGCTTCAGGGACTGCAGAGGCTTGTCATATGCATGAGGTGGAATGGATTTTCTTGTGTGGGAAGGGGCAAATGCATCTTCCCTAAGAGATGAGAGCAGTAGAATTAAGGAAGAGGCATCAGACAAGTGCTGCCTGACTAAAACCACAGACACAGCTCTGGGATCTTATTCCATGTGATGAGAATCAGATGCCCTAGAAGACAGTATAAATCACCCACAGAGAGGAGAAAAGTGGTATCCTGGTCTCTTGTAATTGGAGCTCCGGTATCCCTCATTGCCTCTAATTATCTGCCCTTCTCTGGATCTTATCACATCTTTGGACTGAATGGACTCCTGTGGAGTTATTTTGCAGAATTATTGAAGAAATGTTGTGTGAAGCAATCTTTCCCATCTTGTTTTTTTTTTCTGGTGGATTTTTTTTTTTTTTTTTTTTTTTTTTTGCCTCTGAATATTCCTTTGTCCTTCTAGCAGCATTTATATATCCAGAAGTACACTGAACATGGCTCTGAGTAACTTGCTCTGACCCTCCTTTGGATGGAGGATTGGACCAGCTGATGGCCTGAAGTCCCTTCCGTTGTACATCATTTTGTGATAGCAAATACCTCCTCGTGGCTGGGACCTTCTTGCTCTATCCTCATCCTGGAACGTGGCTCTATTTGCATATACACAAGAGTTTGAACATATCTGAGGGAAAGAAGAAGTAATGAGGGTAAAAGATATAAAAGATTGAGCACTGTTGTATTAATGAATACTGCAAGTGGGGAAAAGAAGCATATCTCTGGTTGAAGCCATACAATCTGGTCAGGAGAGAGTCCAGAGTAGCAGTCATCTGTGCAAGACAGCTTAGGTGTCTTCCTTAAAGATCTGTAATCCATAATTGCCAGTCACGGACTTGTGTGAAAGATAAGGGTGGGCTCAAGATAAGGATCTGTAGGCTGTAAATCTTCATTGCAGTGGAGATTCAGCAAAATGCACTGAGATTTCTGCATGTATTTCTCTGCTATTTCTTTTTTCACTTTGCTGTCTACTTTGCCATCTTCCTCACAGGGGTTGGGGAGAAGATTAGGTGAGGAGAGCTCAATGCAATATTTTAATCTTCAAGTGCATACTGTAATACATAGTATTAATAGCATCACCATTCCATCTTGCACATATCTTCAAAGTATGCTTTGACTTCTGTTCTTGCTCTGTCACCTATACTTGCTGAAGTTTTTAGTGGGCAATGTTGGTGGTAGGTTGACTTTTGGACTAGATGATCTTAGAGGTCTTTTCCAACCTTAATGATTCTATGGTTCTATGATTCTATAACTAATTTGGAGAAAGCAGGAGATCTCTTGTTATTCTTTGCTCTTCTCCTTACCAAAAGCCTCAAGGGGAGTCCTCCAGACTGGAGAAACAAGGTTTGTCCACAGTTTGAGGTCATGCACACATAGCAGTTTGTACATAGCAACACCTCTCCAGGAAAACAGATGATTTGGAGTCATCAGCAAGGAATGATTTATGAGAAATACTTGATTTAGGAATGGATTCACTGTTCTTTGGAAGGCCCTAAAGGACTCCTGAGACAAGTTGCTCATCGAGGGCATCAGCCATCAGGGCCACGTCACAGTCTCACAACAAGCTGTGTGGTGTGTTAGAAGTGGTTGTCAGCATGTCATTAGCTGCAGACTCAGGCTTGGTGGCTCATAGGGCAGCAATAGGACAGGCTGTCGAGGCTGGATGCTGACATCACTAACTGGCTCCCAGGTCATGCTCCTCATCTGCTGAGCTCGTTTCCTGTTTCTTCTCAGCTCTGGGCCTCTCTCCCACACCATGGCCGAGCGTGCCAGGGACGCAGCTGCTTGCCTGATTTGCAAGGCTCCTGCAGCTGCTCTGGCACCAGGGTCCCACAGCAGGAAAGATGCTGCAGCCCATGCTGCTGTTTGTGCTGTGTTTTTCCACAGATGTGTTGCTATGTGTGAAGTTACAATGTCTGCGTGGTTTCAAATTGTGGGCAAATCCTGTTCATCCAGTCTTAAGGACTCTGCTCGGGGCTCTTGGTCAGGAAAGAGGCAGGGGAGATGTCAAGGGGAGTTTTCCTCCCCTAAAATTAGGTCACTGGTTGCAGGGGCTGTGCACACAGCAGAACACTGCTGAAAACAAATATCCCAGGTATGGGCAGGTGCCACTCTTGGTCACACAATGTGCCTGCATTGCCCTCCCTTGACCCAGCATGTGGGCTCTGTTATGAAAAAAAAATCCTAGGGATTTCTCATATTTGGCAGACAGCTTTGTAATAAAATAAATAAAGAAAATGGAGCCAGCGAGGCTCCCGTTTACCTCAAGCCCTATAAACACAGGTGTTTATAGTATTTAAATCACTTGAAATGATAGTTAATTGTCTAAGCACAGCAGGGGTAACAAGACAGAGAGCAAAGTTTTCCTGGGAGGAGTTTACACATGTTTTCAATTAGCAGTCAGCCAGCAGTCAGGGCAGAGGGAAAGGCATGAGAACAGCATTTCACCATGACCTCACTGAGAGATTTCCCAGCTTTGAGCACAGCTCTGTGGCATACTGAACAAGTGGAAGAAAGCACAACTGGTTCTGGGCTACTGGTTGCTTCGTTAGTGTCTTCTCTTTTATTTTAGGGTGAGCTGTCTGAAGAAAGGCACTCAGAAAGATGAAAAAATAGACACGCACTTTTGGTCTGTGAGCAGAGACAGAAACAGAGGCTTCAGGATGCTCTGTGGCTGCCATACAGATCATAGAATCACAGAGTGTCCTGAGTTGGAAGAGATCCATAAGTATCAGCAAGTCCAGCTCCTGGCTCCGCAAAGGACCACCCAACATTCAAACCATATTTCTAAGAGCATTGCCCTAGTGCTCCTTGAACTGCAGCAGTTTACTTCCATGGGGACACTGTTCCAGGGCCTGACCCTCCCCCTGATGGAGCCCCATGCCGTTCCCACGGGTCCTGTCACTGTCAGCAGTGAGCAGAGATCAGCACTGCCCATCCACTCCCCTCATGAGGAGTTGTAGGCTGCCATGCTGCATACGTGGCCGATGTATGAACAGCAAGACCAACATGCTCGCTCAGGACATCGTGGCACATTTGTGTTGGGGCTTGTGACAGCAAGCAGTCAGCAGGGCTGGAAGGAAGTGAGGGGAGGGACCAGGCTGTACTCCTCCCAGTGCCTGTGCATGGGGCATCTGGCTGAGGGCATTGCAGATGTTGGGCTGTTAGCAGTCCTTTGGGCTGTGGGATCACAGCCCACGATGAGTTGAAAACCGCTGGCACATCTGCTAACTCTTAAAACAGCCTTTTAGACTGACGATAAATGAGAGCCTTACAATCTCTGTAGCTCTTGCAGAAGAAATTACAGGGCTCAGCATACATATAGGCAGTCAAGTGGTTTCTGTGTGTTTGGGCTGCCACACAGGAAGGCCGCTCCCCAGCAAGCTCAGCTCCCTGCAACCGACCGCAGTGGGTCAGCAGCTTTGCACCCCAGAGCTGCACATTCACAGCCGTTCAGCATGTATATAGGCATCTGTCCCTGCAGATGCATCACTTACTCTCCTTCCTACGCTGTCTGCCTTTTGGTTTTGATATCAGTAAAAGCTACAGTAGGAAACAGTGGTTACTGTGTTAGATGTTGGAATGTTCCATGCCAGTTTCCCGGTGGGTTTGTGTGCCGGGTGCCTCTCCAGCAGCCCACGCGAGAAGTATGTGGGGCTGGATTTCCTGGTGAAGGCAGAGAGCTGTGAAGCCTCCCCTGGGGTGAGCTGTGGAGGTGCTGTGGGCTGTTGGCCATCCTGGCTTCTCTCACTGAGGCTTAGCAAGGCTGTGCAGAGCTGCAGATGCCTCTCTTGATTACTAATGAGAGAAAATCCCAACTGCTTGGCTGCTTTTCCTCAGAGTACACTGCACACTGTTGTTGGTGAGGTGTATTTTTTTCTTTTCCATCAGATGTGGGACAGGCACATACTTGCAGATGAGGCAACGTGGAGCCGCCCAGGCCTGCACGCACCCAGCAGTTAGGAAGATGAAGTGTGCTGATCTGCAGGTCTGGGCTGAGGCATCAAGCACAACCCAGCTAACACACAACCTGTGGATCCATGCAGATGAGTTAATTCATGTTTACCCATGCGAAGCTACTTGACTGTGGTGTACACCAGCTGGATCAGGAAACGCTGCTGTGCTTCTAGGCCTGTCTCTACTGTCAGAGGATGGAGCACGCTGTGCCAAAGAGGTGTTAGAGAAACTCATGTAAAGGAAAAAATGCAAAATGAGGGATGTCGAGCAATAGAAAGTCTTATTATTTTGTGTGACAACTGTCAAGTAAGCCTGGCTGCTCCAGAGACAGTCTCGTTTTGTTCGGATCTGTAATTTGAGGAGAGCTGGCAGCTCCAAAGTCATGCTTTTGTCAGGAAAGTTTGCATGTGGTCACATCACACCAGTAACTCAGCTTGGGCTGATGCAGGCAGAAACATCCCATGAATGTTGGCCCCAGACTGGGTGGGTTTGGCAGCTCTTTCTGTACCTCTGTCTTTTAAACAGAGATGGTTGTGCACAAGGGAGACTGCACTTAGACAAGTTTAACGCTTAGCATTTTAGTGCATCGAGGTGGCTTCTCACAGACTGCTTTGCTACTTTTGGCTTGTTTTTTCTTTTTTTCATTGTTTGAATTTTTGTGTAGATGGTTTTGGTTTATCAAGTCTTTTTCTGCTCCAACTTTCAGTCATTTTATTTATGCATTTATTTGTTTTAACTAGTAAATCTTGTGGTCTTTAGTAGTCTCTTAGGTATTTCAGTCCACGTGTGTATGTTATGCACTGGAAAAACTGCACACATGTAGAGGCAAATCAGTGGTTGGATTAGAACAAGTGCAGTTGCAACACCAGAAATAATGGGGCTGTTAGAGAGATGGGGTTTGCTTCACCTCCTATTTCCTGTACGTGCATATGGCCTGTGGTAGATTTCCCTGCCCCTGCTAGGGGAGAGGGAAGCTATGGACTGCAGAGTGTGCATATGGAATGTGATATTACACTTGAAAATCACGCTATCGAGCAGTTCAAAATTAGAAGCATTGTAATGCATCATTCTGGCCAACTGAACACAAAATTTCCATGTCGGTCTTTTCTGCAGCTCTGTGATAATTCTGTGATTTAAAAAAAACCAAAAATCCAAACCGTTGTTTTGCACTTGAAGAATGTGGTACTGAGAAATCTGTGGACTTGCCATTGGGATTTACATGTCTGCTCTCAAAGCCTTCTGTTTAGTTTGTGTTTTGTCTTTTCATCTGATCTGTGGGTTGTGTTTTTTGGCTTTCTTTGGTTTTCTTCTGCTTTTTATTGACAGAAAAAGGATGAATCATGGTTCTGGGAAGCAGAAAACAGCATTTTGATTATTGTTGCTGGCAATATTGTGTAGCAAAACTGGGTGAGGGTGTAGGTGGTTCTACTTCTGCTTGTCTTGCAGCTCCTAAACGTGATCATAAACAGCTGAACTTGTGTCAGGCCTGAGACTGTGTAACTACACCCACCTTTGTTTGGGCACACATTTTATCATCAGTGTGGGTTAGAAGTCTTATTTCTGGAAGGCATAATATTTGAGTTCTTTCCACACCTTCTTGAGCTGGTGCTTCTGGCTGCTGAAGTGTGTATACACATGAAAATATGTACAAAGCCTATGCCCACAGTCTGTTTACTTTGTTTCTAGGGCTCATCACAATAAAAGAAGCCCATGATATAGAAGCCAGGCTTAATGAAGTGGAAAAGCTTCTGAAGACTATAATAAACATGCCATGGAAGGTGAGTAAGCCAAGCTCCACACTTAGCCCAGCTTGACTCTGCCTTGATGGTGACACACACTTGCATGCAGATTAGAAAGTGATGGCCTGTGCCAAAATGTAAAAGAAGCAACAATCCACTGAATATCTTGGAGAAGTGCTGAGTGTCAGAACCATGTAATGATGTCTCCAGGCAGTTTTTTGTAATAAGTCTTTCTGTTGTACTAGGAAGGGATGTAAAGGGAGGAGAGAAACAAAACAAAGTGTTGGTAATAAAAGCGGATGTCTCTTTCTCTTTTTAAGTATTCAAGATCTGAAGTAGTCCTCACGTTCTTTGAGAGATCTCCTTTGGACCAAGTTCTAAAGAATGACAATGTCCATAAAATTCAGCCAAGCTTTCAAAGTCCAGTTAAAATATCAGGTAAGAGTTGTTTGCTTCCAACAGTCATCTCGAGAATTAAAGAATGAAAATTACTTTATTTGTTGTTCTCTTTGTTCTTTCTCCAAGCAACTAGCAAAAGCTGTGAGAATATTAAATACTGTTAGGAGAGAAGGAAGGAGAAACATCGCACCTTGAACACAGTGTGTGCAATTTTGGTCTCTCTATCTCAGACAGGAAATAATTAAATCTTAAAACACACAAATAAAGGATAGGGATTAAAGTCATTGAACGGCTTCTCCAAGAAAAAGGTCAAAGAACTACACTTAAACTTTGGAAAGAGATAACAGTAGGGTTATGATGGAAGCCTACAAAACTGAATGGGAGGAGGTTTAGTTATCCTGTTGTTCTCACCAAACAATAACATCAATTATCCAGTAAAGCTGGCAGATAATAGGCTATAAACAAACAAAATAAAGATTAAATATTCTGCTGTTTTCATCCAGAGCTTGGCTAGGGAGTGAAGTCATTGTCATAGCATATCATGGAACTGAAAGTATAAATGACTTCAAAAAGGAATTAAGCAAGCAAATGAATGAAGAGTACATTGAGACCTGACACAGATGGAGACAATGGCAAGTTTCTAAACCACAGCCTGCTGGAATAGAATCATAGAATCATAGAATCATAGAATCACCAAGGTTGGAAAAGACCTAAAAGATCATCCAGTCCAACCGTTCACCTATTCCCAATAGCTCCCACTAAACCATGTCCCTCAACACAACATCCAGCCTTTCCTTGAACACCCCCAGGGTCGGTGACTCCACCACCTCCCTTGGCAGTCTGTTCCAGTGCCTGACCAAGGTAAACTGGAGAGCAGTATCATTCTATACTTGCCCGTCCTTTTAGCCCACCCCACTGAATCTATTGTCTGTTGTTAGAAGGTATATGGACATTTGGTGTGTATGGATTTGTATTTCTCTGTTGAAAAGTTTCCTTTGGGCTTAATGGGAACTGCAGATTTCTCCTTAGGAGCTTGCAGTCTGCAAGCTATCCAATGAGGTGGCAGTTTTAGTGTCACCAAAAGGGCTTATTTTGGTGAGTGAAATAAGAGTGAAATAGTGCATAGTTCTCCAAGGTGCATAAGATCTTCAGTATGGAATACATCAGCTTTCATAGGTACTAACAATACTTTGGTTAATGACTAGGTAGCGTGTCAACGTGCTAAAGATGTAGACAGTATGTCTTAAGGATTGATTCATAAACAGGGTAGATTTCTATTTTTGTTTCTGGTCCTGAGCTTTGGTACTAAGCAAATTAGTTATGGGTTAAATATTCTTTTAATTAAATGGTAAATTGCTTAGGAACCCACCAATAACTATTTTGAAGCATACGGCCTAACACGGTGCCTAGGCAAAAAATGTGGTCTTGCCAGCCAGTCTGGTGCTTTCTCATTGAGCCCCTGAGCAGAGGCTACAGCGCAGCACAGGATGGTGCTCATCGAGCAGCGCCTCAGGGCCATACTGCAAAGGGGATGGTGCAGGTCTGGCTCCTTGAGCCCGGGAGGTAGGAGCCAACAAGTGTGTTTAATGTTCCAGCTGTGAGTAGGGAGCTTTGGATGGTGTGTTGAGTTGACGTAGAAATCGAAGGTGAAATTTCTCATGTGTGTGTTTCCTGACGTTTGTCAGCCTCCAGAGGTGAATGTGGTTTACATGCTTTGCTTCTGAGCACCCAGAAGTGTTTTCAGTACTGAACCCTGAGAACATATTCACTGTTTTCTGTCCGAAATATATTGCTGCCCTGTGAGAGCAGGGGCTGCAAAGTGAGTCCTTGCACCTGCCTGTTATGAATTGAGGGATCCAGCAGTACATAGGTGACTCTGAAAGTAGTGTCTCCTACTTATTTCTGTGCAAATTACAACAAATATAAAGAGCACAGCAACACAATTCGAGAGAGCAAATTTTCAGCTACAGAACACTATTTTTCAACATAGTCACCCCCATTAACTCTGCATTTTCACCAGCAGTGTAGAAGAGCCTGCATGCTGCACTTGTAAACATCTGCATCAGCAGAAGTGACCCACTGTCATCGCTGCTGAAATGCATCACCATGAGCACTGTGCTCACAGCCTCTGGTTGGTCTCCACTGGTTGTCAGCGTGTGGTGGATACAACAGAGAGAAGAGGATCAAGAGAAATCTAAGTTCACAGTCAGGGTGTCTGACTGAGAGACAGGCTAGCAGTAAAGGGAAGCCTCCTGCCAGCCTGCATATAGAAGAGCTGTGGAAACCATGTCTGCAGAACAATAACATGTTTTGTTTTAAAGTGAACTAAATTGATTTTAGTAGCTGAATCATACCTAATTAATTGGAGGAAGAACAGAGGAAGACTTACGCAGCTATTCAGAAGCACCATGTGGTAGTTTGTTTCATCATCTAACTGGTTGCCACGAATAGATTTTTAGAACTTAGGTGAAAACCTGATGATGAAATGACATTTGCCTCATCTGAATATTGCACAATGGGGGAATGGTTTTGGAGTCTGTCGGTGCTGTCAGTAGGTGGCAGTAAATGTTAACAAAGCGGTTTGCACTGCAATAAAATGCTGTAATTTTTAGGTCGTGGCAAGGACAGTAGGAAAAATTGTGGCATTCTTGTTGGTCATTGTTCAGCTTTTTGCATGCCTTGCGGGCTCAGAAAAACAGACCAACAAATTCTATGCTCTCTGAAAGAACAAACTGCCCATTGCGTGGGCCTGTTCAGAGTGATGAGTGATGGGGAAGAGAGGAAGCCCCTCCTCTTTGATGGAAGCTGAATTTGAATTTATGGTGTACATTGTATTCTGCAGCACGATGCTTGCTTAATATGAGTCATTCTGCTGGTTTTCTTTGTCTTTACCACCCCCAAACATATTCTGCTGAAGCAGGTTGCAACACAATACAGACTTTCTTCAGAAGAATATGGAAGTGAATTCTAGCTTGGCTTTTATGCAGTAATATACTAATGTACACTTAAAAATTACCTCATTCCTCTCTCCATTCTCCTTTCCCACTCATTAGAGAAGTACATTCCTGTTGTGTTGGCACTAGCATCATCTGACATTGTATGATTAGAAAAAGTCCTTGCGATTTGCCTAGTTTGCCTTTCTATATAATACCGACATGGTTAAACTTCTTATTCACAACAGATACTGCTCTTTAGTTTTAAACACTTTCCCTGGTAGTCAGTGAGTGGAATTAGATGTAAGTTTAGCTGTTCTGGACTGGAGACTTGTTACACAATGACAAACAAGTAGAATTGAGGGCAGCGTAGAAGACAGTATTGTTTTACATAACTTAATGATGATTGCTCAGATAATTTGGAATGTATCTTTTTATTTCCTTTCTTCTGTTATGGGCTTTTTTTTTTTTTTTTCCTCTTTTTCTTTTTTTTTCCTCCCGCTTAACTTGTTTAAGCCTTGGAAATCTGTCCAGGAAAAACACAATTATGAGAAATGGTAAATTGCAACTGTATGCATGGGCTCCCATTCTGCTAAAAGTGACGCCTATTTTGCCACTGGCAATAGTGGGACTGAAACCTGGCCTTGCTTCAGATGCTCTGTATCAGGAATTGATGATGTGAATAGGATTGCATAAGCACTGGCAATCTGTAGGTGTAAGAAGCTGTGAAACAAACTCTCTTTCTGCTTTCCTCTACAGATGTTCAGTGTTACATCCCTTTTCACAATCATGTCAAGTATGTATGACGTGTAGCTATTTCCAGCTTTCTGTTTCTTGGACTCTCATCTTGTTTCTCTTTATTCTTCTGACAGAAATCATGCGATCAAATGGATTTTGTTTAGCGAACACTGAAACAATAGTCATTGACCACAGTATACCCAATGGAAAAGAGAAGCACCTGGATGTGGATTCAGCAGAACACTTGTAAGTGTGGTTTATCCACGGGTAATGCTGTCAGGGTTCAGATCAACAGTCACTTTTTGGCTGTTTTTTATTTCCATAGCAAGATGCTATTCTCTCAGTAGGAGCAAGACTGGTGCAGTTGTCATTCTAACTGGTTGAAGATTACTGGGTCTGATAGCTGAGGCTTCACAGTTCTTTCCATTAAAATGGATAAAATGGCTCTCTGGAAATTGACCTCACTTGGTCCTGTCTGTAAGAAAAAAGCTGTGGCTATCGTAGGGATCCTGCCAGGTGAAAACAGAGGAACTTTTTCTTTCTCTCATGATTGTGAAGAGAGATGACTTTAGCCCAAACGTGGAAACTGAAGGATCCCGACAGACAGACTATCCCAAATGTTTATTAGGGGAGCAAAACACCATTCTCTTTATCAAAGGAAGCTGGGCAGCTGCTCAGGTGTTGCTACACTCTTTGACTTGCTGAAACATGTATTTCATTAAGGAGGAAGGATGTTAGATTAGCCTTATTTGTAAATTCTGCCTGCTAATGCGTGTAGATATTTTGGACCAGACACCAGTAACCAGAAGGGCTTTCATTTAGGTCTTAAGTCAGTGCTGTATTGACAGATGGGTACTGATGGAAGTCAGCTCCTGTTGATTTCTGTCATGGAAAGTGATTGATGTTTCAGTGAGCTTCAAGTAATGAAGCATTTAAAAGTTTTCAATGAGAAACATTGACCTGTATTTTCATAAGAGCAATCAAAATGATGGAAACAAGCACTAAAGGCCTTATGGAGGCTTTATCTTTGAATTCATCTTGTCACGTTTGAAATGTGATCATTGCCAGTCTGCAGAAGGGTTTACAGGTTGACAAGATTGTGTCAGAGTCTGAAATGCATCTGGCTCCACTGCAATTTCTCAAAGTCTTTCTGTTATAAGAAGGAGTGTTTAACACTTGCTGTTTTGAGCCTAAAACTTACTAACAGCATTTCAATTCATACGCTTGTACTAATGAGGCCAAAATGATGCACTGGACATCATTCAATGAGGCCACTGTCTGGACATTAAAGTTGATAGCTCCTGGTAGATCATCTCTTAGTATGGAGAGTGATAAACGGTCTCCCTGATCTAGCAGGAGGTATCCCTGCCTACAGCAGGGGACTTGGAACTAGATGATCTTAAAAGTCCCTTCCAACCCAAAGCACTCTATGATTCTATGAAATTATTAGAGCAGATTACCAAAGAAGGCCTTATCCTGCCTCATTTTTATTATTTCAAAAGGTATTGATTTAAAAGAATGCTTTGGCCCAAGGAAAACTTGCTGGTCTGGGATGGAAAACTTCTGTCGTCTAGTTGTCATCCCAATGTTTGTCCTACACATCAGAAAATACTGAAGCAGGAATATGTTGATATGATAAAGACCGGGTGGTAGGTGTGGATTCCCAGTAACAGTGGTGGAAGAAGTTAATCCAAAATAACAGCTCAGCTTTGTGCATCTGTATTTTAACTCCCCTGAAGGAAGTTAAATTGAGTACAAAGAAGTTAATACATTTTAAATGTCTGTTGTACATGATGACCTAAACTTAGCTGTATTTTGTATCAGGGAGGTAGTGGCCTGGAAGTAATGGCGCTCATGTAGAAAAGCTATCTTGTAAAGACTGAATTATTTTTAAATACAAAAGTTTCCTATATTTTTAAGTGTAGACTAGTAACCTAGAAAGAAAGTTTATAAACCTTTCAGAACCCTATGCAGTTCCTTTTTGTTTTCTGTAGATTTGGATTTACAGAATTCATATTTTCTATTCTGAAATCAATTCCTTGTGGACTTGTCTATCCTCAAATGGGGAGTTTTTCGTTTCAGTAAAAATCCATATGGGTTTTGGTTGCTGATGTACTTGAATCAGACATTTTGCAAAGCAAGCATTTTTTTTGATAGAAGCACCCAATAGCATTCATTTGCCAAGGCCCTGCTACACTGTTGGATTTTGTTGGGTTAGCCACTGTTGGCTTGCTTGCTGGGTTAGCCACTGAGTGGCCCATCACCTGAAAAATCTGAAACTTCTTGCAAAAGAAACTATGGTGTTTTTGCAAGCTGGAGTTGCTTACTCTGTTATTGCTTTTTGCTTCCTTCATTTTCTCTAATTTTGGTTGGCAGAATACCACATTGTTGCAAAATGTGGTGAACCCAGTGTGCTCAGCCTCCATGTGGCAAAAGCAGCTGTTATATGCTTTCTGTACTCCGCAGTGCTTCTCAAAGCAAAGGTGGCAAATAAATGCATCCAAACTCTTTGTTTTGTTACATAGAAGTACCTTCCTCTGCCAGGGCTGTTTGCACTTCTGTCTTTCCAGCCAGCAGCAGGCAGCAGAGGCTTTGGAACTGGACATGCTGCCTTTTTGGCAAACTTGCTCCAGTAACAGGCATGTATTTTCAGGACAGTGGTGCTGCTGGTGCAAGCATCTTGTTGTCCACAGGAGGAACTTTCATGTGTGGCAATGCAAAAGCAGCATGGAGCTGGTAAAGTTAGGTGCAGAAGGTTTCCAGAAAAAAAATAATCCTACGCTGGACAAGAAAAGTAAATGCTGCTCCTATGCTTTTTATTCTTAAATGGAAGGAGCTCTGTTCAGGTACTGCTTGCACATAATGTGTCGAGAGTTCTGCAAACTTTATTTTAGGGAAAGACCTGTTGGTAGTTTTATGTGTTACATAGCTTCTAGCTGTAACTCTGATTTACTGGTTTGGTTTCTTCCAAGCACTGCAGAGCACTGCTTTGCAGACTCCTGTGTCTGCACTTTCTTTCCAGCAGCAAGGAATGCTTTCTGCCTTCCCACAGCATGTGAATGTCACTGCTTTGTATCTCACATGCTGCTTGTACTACCTTATCAGCGAGACTGAAGTACCACAAAATCTATGTGGCCTTCCAGGTGCAAGTCTGATTTTCTATAATTGGCAAGAGAAAGAAAGCTGAGTCCAAATAGCTTTCTTGCTTCCTTTTCTGGCATTGTCATTCTGTCTGCCCCACTGGTGTTTCATAACCTGTTGTTCCTGGGCCTCCAGTGGCCTGTAAGACAGCACAACATCAGCTGGGAGTTAGCTGCCAGAAACTAAATCAAATCCCTTCTGCACGTGTTCCCACGCATGCAGGCAAGCAAACAACTTGGAGGGAGCAGGGAAATGAAGGCAATAAACATTTGAAGCTCAGTTGACACTGAGTTTTTCCATGGTTGTAAGTAAAGATCATAGTAACAGGACTGCAGGAGAAAATCCCTGAGTTTCTGTTCAAAAAGTTGTGGTTCTCGTAGTTTAGGATTGAGAAGAACCAGGCAGGAGTGTGGAAAAAGGACAGAGCCATCTGTGTCCATACATTCTAGGATGTAGGCACTCTGCTATCCAAAAAGCTGTGATGCTTTCCAAGAAATTGAGTTTTGAGAAGAGGGAGGAGTGGGAGATGTTATCTGTTTCTTTATCCTACCAGTCTTTTTAGACCTTCTGAAGTACTTGATTCTTAGGGCTCTCTCAGTTGAAGTTAGAAGGACGTCTGCAATTGCATTATTTAACTGCGGGAGTCCAACTGCCATAGGGAGTGCAGCGAGACTCTGTAGGAAGGATGCTGTAGTCATTGTTTCCTATTTGTCTTGAACATTTGTCTTTATAAAAAGACAAATGCAGGGAGGAGACTCTCACCCTTTCACTTCATAGGTGCAAGTTCAATCTGCATACAAAGGCAATTTCCGTTCTGCATTTGTGTGGGAACCGAGGCATTTCATGACACTGCCAAAAGCTGTGAGAATAAAATGGAAGAATGTGAACCTCAGCTTCATGACTCACTTTTCCAGAGCTCACTTGCTGCTTCCTTCCTTAACACTAGTAGCTTTGAAAGTCAGAGAGAACAATATGAGTTGTGTGCACGCACCGTAGTTCTCATTGTCCTGTAGCTGATTCATAAACGTGGCTGTACGATGAGAAGGTGGATGGGATCAGTTCTGAGTAGTTGCTGTGCATTTTTTCTAGACTCAGAAAGCTCTAATTCCAGAGGTATCTAGAGCTGCCTAATAAAGGTTGTGTCCCAGGAAATTATTTGTTCGTTAGTAGGAGAAAAGCCCTAGGAGTTGAAAATGAATTTACTGTGTTTTTGATCCAGGTCAACTTCAACTGAACATAGTAACTAGATGTCATGAGATGTAAACTTCAGGTATGATAATGACAAGTGCTGTGAAGAGTCTGTGCCATGCTGCAGAGAAGTCATAAAAAGCCCCTTTCAGTGCAGACTGCTATCTAAAGAAATTGAGTATTTGCTCTCCTAACATGCTGTGTATTTGTGTTTCGGCACAGCTGTAAAAGGGAATAGTTCTCTTGTTTTACTGTAAGCCAACTCCTTTGCTCATTTGTCTCCATGGGTTACAAAGAAGGTTTTCTGTTTATTTAAGGACACAGAGGGCAATGTTTTGCACTCATATCTCAACCCTCTTTAGTGAGTGCTGAATTTTGGTTTACAGAAGTGATGGAAGATATAATTTCTGATCTTTCAGCATCAGGAGAATGATATGTAGGCTGATGTCACGAAACTGTAACTTCACTATTTGCAGTTGATTTTCACGGACTTGCTTGAGAACTTCTTGCATATGTTTTAATTTCAAGCTGCCAGGAGAGGGAGCGAGACACTGATGATTTCAGAAAAAAGGACTGGGACTCTAGATCTCTGCCTTGCAAACTGAGCTTCGCAAAGCTCAAGCTGAAAACCAGCATTAGGAGTACTGCTACTGCAGCACTGCTCTGCTGTAAAGCAAGTCCACGTGTTAAATTTACTCAGAAACTTAACTTGAGATACTGGTAGAGACATTCTTGCCTGCAGCTCTTTTTCCAAATGACCCCTGCAGAAATGTCTTTTCTCAAAAATTTCTGGGGATCAGTCTCCAGATATTCTAGCCTTTTCCTTTTCTCCCAGTACTTTTCTTCAAATTCCATCTACATTCAATGTTTAAAATTCATATCAATTACTTTTTTTTTTTTTTCCATCAATATTAGTGTCTTTTTGCATCAAAAGAGGGGTGGCCAGCAGGGCAGAGGAGGTGATTGTTCCCCTCTGCTCAGACCTTGTGAGGCTTCAGCTGTAGTATTGTGTCCAGGCTTGGGACCCCCAGCACAGGAAAGAAATGGAGCTGTTAGAGCAGGTCCAGGGGAGAGTCAAGAAGATGATCAGAGGGCTGAAGCACTTCTCCTGTGAAGACAGGCTGAAGGAACTGCACTTGTTCAGTCTGTAGAAGAGAAAGCTTGGGGGGGAACTTATTGTAGCCTTTCTGGTACTTAAAGGGAGCTTATTAATAGGAGGGAGGCTGACTTTTTACATATTCTGAGGATGGTAGGACAAAAGAAAATGGTTTTAAGGGAGAAGGGCTTTAAACTAAAAAAGTGGAGATTAAATGTTAACAGGAAATTCTTTACTCAGAGAATGGTGAGGCAGTGGCACAGCTGCCCAGAGAAGTTGTGGATGTCCCTATGATGTAATGCCTTTTTTTGTTTGTTTTGTTTTAATTTCTCCTCAGGTTTGAAAGTGTGAGTGACTTTACCTCAGAGCTAGAAGACAGTGATGACCCAACAGCCTATGTCACCAATTTGACATACTACCACCTGGTCCCATTTGAGACTGATATTCTGGACTGAGACTGTTCAATGCCACAGGCAGCCAGCATCCAGCCAACCTCTTCGTCCATAAGCTCTGCTGTCTCCAGCATTGCATCTCAGTGAGTAAGGATCTGCAGGCAAGACCAACAGCTAAGAAGCTGCAGCAAGTACATCACAAAGCTGGCTTTGTAGTCTGGCCTTCTGTTGTGTCTTGCAGAGACGTCTTGTAAGGAGGTAGCTGCTTCACTGTGAACAACAAATTCATTTTCCATGAAAACAAGGCAGCAGAGGCCTCCTGGGACTTGAGGAAATCTCTGCAATGTCTGTGGTAACTACAGCTCTGATGCAGCCGCTAGAACTCGTGCTGTGGTGTGCTATCACCTGTGCTTCTTGGCTTGCAGTGCAAGTTGAGGCTTCCTCTTTTAGGATACCACCAGAAACTTCCCCAGATGTCGTGCCCACTCTTTTTATGCTGTGTAAGTGAGGAGGCAAGCCAACCAGCTGAATTTTGTCAGTTCCCTCTGCAATTGCTTAATGGATGCCTTGCAGGTCACTTCTTGCTCAGCTGCCGGATGACTGGTGCCTTACACGAGACGTCAGAAACACCATTGAGTGCCTCTAGGATACAGAATACAAGCTGACTGCTTTACTTCTTTCAATCATGGGTTTTTATGTAATCATTGAAGAGATGACTACTCTTTCCCTCTTTCCACGAGTAGTAAAGCAGACAGCAGCTGGCATTGCAATGGGCTACACACGATGTTTAGGTACCTGAATGATGTCAAAGATCTGGAAAGCTGATGGGAAAGCTGAGCTGCCCTGCTAAGGGCGGTCAAGGCTACGACAGGCACTTGGATATGAATTTTGTCACGTGGACCAGAAAATGTGAATGGTGCTTACAGTTGTTTATATCAGAGAGATAGTTCCCTATGTATGTTTCTCCCCAGAGAATGGGGGGGAAGCCAATGAGATTGCGTGTTTAGACTGAAAAAGAACAATAAGCTACAGCGTGCCTACAATAGTAGGAAAAACACCCACTCCCAGGCCTGCCTGACTCAAAGGGTCTTTCTGGCTTTCTGAGATACACCTGCAGGGCCGGGTGCAGGCTTTGTTGTCACATGAATGCATTGGTGACAGTGGGAGCACGAGCAGGATTGGAACCTGCAGCCTCTTGACTACTGAGTAGTGGAAGGTTAAAATCTCTTTGGGGTCTCTCTCTTGCAGAGTGCTGCGATCTCCAGGCTCTTGCAGTGAGAGCTCAGCACTCACCGTCGTGGCCTGTCGTTGAGCTTTTTGTGATCTAATTGCAAATATGAAATTGAAGGGATTGAAACATGAAAGAGGACGTTTTGAACATGTTTCCTTGTAGTGGGGCTTACGTTGTCCTGAAGAAGTTGGTACAACTCCCTTTCTTTGCAGACTGCTCATTTCTATCTGTAGAATAACAGTCAAACAGCATTTGCTAATGTAAATAATAAATTATTTAGAATCCCAATTCTTTTACACAGTATGTTTTTAAAATATATTTTAAATGAAATAAAATATAACTCACCTTCAGTACACTTTCTGCAGCTTGAGATGTGGCTTCTTTCTTTTTCTTTTTCCATCTCTGAAGACTCTTTCACAATCATGCCAAATCCTCTTTGTTCCCTGTAGTTTTGAAAAAATGCTGAGTTTACACAACTTCTCCCATGCTGCATGTCTTGCCTAAACTGCCAATACATTACATGCTTATGTGAAAGCTCTTAGCCTCACTGTTGATCTTGTGTATAGGTGCATGTGGCTTAATACCACTAAGTTCAGTGGAGCAATTCTGCACTTTTACAACCTTAACTGAAAACTAGTCTGGCACATAACCTTTTTGAACATCGTGCAGATCTTTGTACATTAAACTCCTGAAATAGAAGGGGATGTGTCCATACTTGTGCAAGGCTTTTTGAACAGACTTTTGAGTTTGAAATGTGTTTCTTTTTTTGTTTGTTTGTCTTTAATTTTGTTAGTTATAATTCTTTTTCAATTCTTTAGTGATTTAAGTTAACCGTGGTGGATTAGTATCTAGTAAATAAGTGTGTTGGATTGAGAGTTCAAATATTTGATGTCAGTCCCTGGTCCTACTGTCAGCATACCATGTTGCTTTTGGTGAATCTACTTTGTCTCCTCATGTCTTTCCTACAATTATGTTTTCTAGAGCACCAAAGTGTCATTGTTTTTTGTCATGCTGTTTTCCCCTGGTCTGTTTGAATGTTCTTAAGAATTGTTAGTCCCATTATGATTACTTACCTCTTTCAAAGCACTTTAAGATCTATCATTTAAAAATGAAAGAGAAACACTGCTAATTCTTGAAAGGTAAAAATACATTCCTCATTAAAAACAGTTGCATGCATGTTGAAATCTTCGTGGAAGGAGGAGCGTAATGCAAAGGAGCACATCTACAAACAGAAGTTGCACCATTTCACTTGGATTTTTCAAAAGCCATTTTTATCAAGTATTTTCGAGTGGTGTTGCTTTGTAACTTATTTCTCTTCACTAAAATCTATTTATTTGATAAATCAAAAGAATGTAAATGACTGTGTATATTGCTTTGTGCACAGAATCAATTTAAAATTACCTTTGGTTAAATCACTGCAACTTTCTCCTGTGGACCAGGTCTACAACTGGGAGAGGTTCAGAGTATGAATTATTCATGTGGTAGGTTCATACATTCAAGATCTGTGGTGAAGCAGTCTTTGAGGAATAAAAAGAAGCTTGCTTTTTACAATTCAAGATGCAGATTATGTGTGCACAAGGTTTTTTAAATGATTATTAAGACAGTATTTAGAATCACAGAAGAGTTGATTCTACTGGAAGGGACCCACGAGGAACATTGAGTCCAACTGCTGGCTCTGCACAGCACCACCAAACTCTATGAGAGCACTGTCCAAACACTCCTTGAACTCCGGCACTTGGGGCCATGCCCACTGCCCTGCGCAGCCTGTTTCATGCCCACCGCCTTTGGTGAAGAACCATTTCCTAACCTCCAGCCTGACCCAGCCCTGAAGTCACCCTATGCTGTTCCCTCGGGTCCTGTCACTGTCACCAGCGAGCAGAGATCAGCACCTCTATTTGAGTGAAACAGTAGAAAGTCAGAAATTTGAATTTAAGTTTCCACTGGAGCCTTCTTGCTTGTGTATGTTATGGTATAGTCTTCAGAACTGTCTGCTTTTCTGCAGGATTCTATTTGGACCAACTGTTCTCCAGCTCATGTCTGAAAGTTCTTTGAATTACTCCATCAGGCCAGACTGAGTAATGTTCCTCTGCAGTGCTGGGGTAACATCACCACCACTGAACAGGCACACACTTCTCCTGTATCCTGACAGCTCTTCATACGGTGCTTGGACCAATCAGCTTCCCAGGTAATGTTCTCAATGTTACACAAAAGTGAGAGGAGACCTTGGCATGTAGGAACTGTCAGCTGAACAATCAAGCGTTCAGAAGCTAATAAAAGGTGGCAAAGTGGAGTCCTAAGTGCTCACTCTGTGGATCAAGCATTTTTCTTCTTTCGGAATGACTCTTCCAGGTCACAAAACATGCTTGCAAGTGTTTGTTGGGCATCAGGGGAGAGTTTACATGCATTTTTCCCTTTTACAGAACCCTTTTGGGGAATTTTCAAGTCGTGAAACAATCCCTCACAGAAAAGAATTTATCTCAAAGAAGTGAATACCTTGAAACAAACCCCCCAAAACATTTCTCGGCTTCTTCCTCTTCTTTCACCATTGTGGCTGCAAGAAACGTTCTTGTCTTGCAGTTGCTTCTCTGCTGGGAGGATAAAAAAAATGTCTTGAGAAACAGGAAATCATCCAGACTTGTCTGCTCAAAGCATTTGCCTTAATTTTTTTCCAGGGTTGTCGCTGCACTGCTGCCACTCCTTCATGGTTCCCATCAGTCAGAAGGAGCACAATGCCACCTGACATCCAAATAAGCTCCGTCTGCAGAACTCAAGGCTGGGTGGTCATACCAGAGCTCCTGGCTTACTCTTTGGCTGGAAGTGCTGGGAATACAAGCTGCTCCCCAGGCAGGAGCCTGCTTCAGGGCAGGGAGGACCTGGAGCACAGGAAGGTGTTCCCCATTCTTGATTCACAGTAGTTGTATGGGAAATGATAATTTCCATGGTCCAGTCCTCCTGAAAAGGAGTAAAATTATAGGGTTTGCATGGGTTGTGGTCATAGTAGCAGACAGTTAATGTATATTTGTTTGCCAGTTCATATGAGTATATGTAAACAAGCCTCTGGAGGTACTCAGAGTGCAAAAAGACAAAAGTCATCAGTGAGGTACAACTCCAGTGTTGTAATGCTTAGTAAGTAGAAAGAAACTTATCACCAAACTGGTTGCCTATCATAGAGTTATAGAATGACTTGGGTTGGAAGGGACTTTAAAGATCAGCTGGTTCCAACCCCCAGCCTTGGGCAGGACGGCTACCCACCAGCTCAGGCTGCCCAGGGCCCAGTCCAACCTGGCCTTGAGCCTCCAGGGATGGGGCACCACAGCTTCTCTGGGCAGCTGTGCCACTGCCTCACCACCCTCTGAGTAAAGAATTTCTTACTCGGGCAAAGACCTCATAGCTGAAGTGTAAGGATTTGTTTGCTGCTGGTTCCTGGATAACAATCAGCCTGCAGAAACACTCCTTGCAGTCCTCTGCTTAAGTGCTTAATGTGTAACTATTTATCCTTTTCATTACTTGGACATGTTGGGTATTCTTCCTTTTCTTTCCTGCATTTCTAGTTTCTCAAGCTGAAGGTAAGAGCACTGGAGATAGCACCTCCTGGGTACAGGGACAGACCAAAGCTGGACCAGGCCATGGGCTTTTGAGTGGGCTGGCTGGGCAGGGATGGTGGCCAGGCTGTAGGGAGCTGAGGCCCTGCCCCCTACAGCATACATGGGGGGGGGCTGAGGGCCCCCAGGGGTGATGTGGGGCTCTAGGCCATAGTGTATAATCAAGATGTTATAATCACAATATAATTGTATAATCAATAGATATCAAGATGCTATAATCACAATAGAATCAAGAGAATTAGGCAAAATAGACAATGATCACAAAAGAGAACAGGTGGAAGAGCTTACCCTTCGGCTGAACTCACCACAGAACACCAAGAGAGGTGATCTCCAGAAGAGATCCTTCCCCTCTGGTAGCCAGCTCTTCAATAGGTCTAGGAGGGATGGAGCCTGGCTCCCCCCCTTCCGGCAGCACAGAATTGCCTTCACCTGTGCTCCTCTGGCTGACTCATGGCTCACCTCAGGTGATCAATCAGAGGTTCAGGCTGTGACTCAGCAGTTCCCATACACCATAGGTGTGAGCAGCAACAGCGAGGCCTGTGGGTGGGCTGTGGGCCTGCGTGCTGCTTGTCAGGATTTCTGCAGGAAGCAACTTCAGGGGTGCAAAGCACTGCCGTTCATCTCAGTGTGTGTTGCATCAGAAACTTGATGATATCACTGTATGCAACATCTCGTCCATCGCTCTTTTTGTTATTATTTGTTATAGCTACCTTTAAAAAGCTCAGCCTTGATTCCAAGGCCACCCTTTATAGCAGGAATACTCTGTAAGTCAGCAACCAAACTCTGAAAAAATAGATGACTGTTTTCTCATTGCTTCCTACAATAATGCTCATTCCTGTCCCAGTCAGCAACCTCCGAATTCCCTTCCCCACACACACACAAATTGTTCAAACTATTTACCAGTCAGCTTTCATCAATGTAATTGCTTTCCTATGGAAATGTTCACACCCTGAAGTGCTGTTCCCAAGTTTTATAGCACACAGAACATTCTCATTTTCCCTGTTGTCAGGTAATTTCTTCTTGCTCTAAGCCCATTCTCATTATAGTTAATACTGTTAGCAATACATACACTGGGGGATTTAGACAAGGGAAACACACCAAGGTAGTACTGTATAGACAGATAGATTTAATAATGGGAATTTGCACTCACATAAAAGATCAGAACAACAGTGAAGATGTGGAGGTTGTTCAGATGCATTTTTTATTGAACTGTACTAATTCAGAATTCCTCGGGGTCTCCCAGGCACTGCTAACATAGCATCTATCCTTACAGTTACAGCTTATAACCCCACATGCACTGGTGAGAGAGAGCTCAAACTTCCATATCACACAGGGGGGCATCAAGAGGTGGCGAGGACAGGATTTTGCAGTGCTTAGTTTTGGCCTAGTGCTAGCAGGCAGATGCCTTGTATCATAGGACAAGTGTTGCTACAAAGGTCTTCTTGCCATTCTTTGCTTGAAAGGCTGCTGTTACAGGAACTTGCTTAGGTTGGGAGGTAGAAGAAAGCTCCTTCACGTCTGAAGATACTCTATATAGTAAAATTCACTTTCTGCTGCCTGGCGAGATTACCTGCATCTCTGAACTGAGGATCTGGCTCATTCCAGCTGTAAAGGGGCCCACTACTGCCAGCAGGACATGGATGAGACCCCAGCCCATGCTGCAGGAGTGCCCTCAGCACCACCTTCTGATATTCAGATTCTCTTCTAACCTTACAATACACATAGCGCTGTGGGGGCCTGCATGCAGCTTTGTAATTTCCATAGGGAGATCAGCTTCATTTAGCATTGTAGTTTAATTTGGAAACAATATGCAAGCAATCTTGACCTCTTGCTTGGCTGTATCACCTTGATACAAGGTGAAACTGGAAATATAAATAGTTACACACAGCAGAAAGCAACTTGGTTATGTAAAATGAAGAAAACACAACACACCACTACCACCCCCAGAAGAACAGTTGTAGCAGAAATGCTAAGTCCAGGCCTGAAAAAGTGATTGAGCACCTGGTGGGAAGGCAGGGCCAACCAGGGGAGCTCAGGTGCAAGCAATGCAGCTGACTGCAAGAGGTGGAGCCAGAATGCGCCTCTTACCAGACCTTATTTAAGGGTTGGCAGTGGAGGTGAGGGTATCTTGCTGGAGATCTCTGCTACCTGAGGATCTTTTGGGCCTTCTGAAGGTAAGCAGTTTTTGGTTTGTTTTTTTTTTTCTTCCTACTTGTTTATATGCCTAATGCTATTGTGTCTAAGTAGATTGGAAGACCTTGCTGTTCTGCTGTCTTGTTATGTTTTCTATTGTGTTGTGACAACCACTGTCTATTATTTTCCCTTGTAGCTATTATGGTTGTGTTGAACAGAATCCATGACTTCTGAATTAATAGATGCTCTTCTCACAGTAGAAGTTTCCACAAATGTATCAAACTTCTCTTTACCTTATGAAAGCTGGGTTCAGAGGTCCTCAGATGACCTTCAGATATATACCTATGGGTGTATGGAGAGGGGGTGCAAGGGAGTGTGTGGATAGCTTAAAAGGAGAGGATGGAGAAATAAGGGAAACACTGTGGTACAAACAGAGGAGATATCCAGGGAATTTAGTTTTTAATCTGCAGTAAGTTATCTCTAGAGTATGAGTGGATGGTGTTCTCCTGTAGTGGTATTACCTGGGTGTAGAATCATGCTTTTCCTTACCAGTTATGCTGCAAGGAATGGTGCTGTCCTGGTTGGCCTTGTTGGAATGAGACTTACTGTGTATGATCAGGAGCCCTTGTACAAGGTGAATGTGTTCTCCTTTGTAGGAATAGACATCCAGCAGCAACAAAACTTACTGTGTTTCACCTTTAAAAATGCTTGGTGAAACTCATGTAAAGGATTTATCTATTTCAGCTTCTATTTCATTTAGTGCCTAGGTATCTTTCACTGCATACTTCCATTCTTTATAGGATGAGGAATGCACACAGGTGCAGGTGCCATGGCCTAGAGGATACTAATAGCTCAGATTGACCTACTACCCCTATTTGGGTTGTCCCCACTCCACCCCTCACTAGACTCTATTTCAGTGCAGCCCAGCTGAAAGAGCCTCTGCTCCTGGGCTGCTCTCTGACCTGCTGGTGAAGACCCGTTACTGTCATCACCTTGTTCTACTCATAGCGAGTTCATCTGTTCTGCTTGTGGTAAGCCTCATCTTTACAAGCACTTGCTGACACTGGTGTGTATGCACCTTTCTGTTATAGAGGAGTACTTCACAGTGATAACTAAAAATGCTGTGCTTAGGAGTTGTTTCATCTAGGGAATATGGATGCTTTATAAACATTGATGTGACATTGATATCTATGAAGCTTTAGTAAGTTATTAGGCTTTAGAGTAAAACAATGAAGTATGTTCACGCCTAGCTTCTAGGAATGAGCAATGTACAGGTTTTGAGGCTGACACTGGGTTGCTGGAAGCTTTCCATGTTTATTTTTTGTTGGGGTGTGACTGTGGAGTCCATGTAACCATACACAGTATTGCCCATCTTCAAGTGCAAGCATGTGACTTCTTTCAGAGTGTGCAGCTTTGATCTCCCTTCTACTTCACCACTACTGAAATGCAGCTGGGAGAATGCTACTACCTTAGGCTTTGGTTGTGAGCTGACTGAGCAATCTCCCCTAGTCCAGGAGATTTAACCCATTTTGTATTGCAGTGCCCAGACCTGCAGTTCACTAGGCTGTAAGAAGGCTTACAGTTAAATCTCTGTGCTTAACAACCTGAGAAATGGTGAAGGAGTGCTAGATGTGGAGGATGGCTGACTAGATATTTGACTGATGAGGCAAGATCTGGCAAATGAGGAGTGTTGGCACATGATAGCAAACAAGAACTTCAGGTTAAGGATATAGTAACAGGTACTATTGCAGTAGGTAATTAATCCATCAAGCTTTGGTTTAAGGGGTTTAAAATGCTTAAATGAAAAACAAGCATTACTTTCTGTAGACCCACAGTGTTAGGTTTCTATGAGGCAAATAATAGGCAGGGAAACACACTGCTTAGTGAGACAAGGGAGTGTTGCAGAGTAGTTACATGGCTGTGATAAGCAGAGAAGATGGCATTATTACTTTAGACAGCTTTGAGATTGCAGCTCTAGATTCAAGGTTCTAGGATGATCAGAGGCTGTGGGGCACTGTGGTACCTCCTGGAAGAGTAGGATTTTCACTGGTACAGTGCTTCAGGTTAATGAGGGAAGCAGGAAGCAATTAGATCTTAATGTGCAGCTTACTAGGCATATCAATGGTAATTCAGTAATAGCTGCAAAGGGAGATATTTATCTTCTGTGCTTTGTATGCAGTTAGATTAGTTCACTCAGAAACCTCCTTTAATCAGCCTGAATAGGGGAAATATCCTGTTTATCTATGGTGATGTTACCATTCTGGCCTGTGGAGCAGACTGATATAATGCTAATCAATGGGACTCCAGGCTGTGAGGCTAGAAATAGCTGAGTGCTGTCATGGCTGGTGCAGGGACTGTGATTACAGATCAGGAACAGAGACACTTGTGAACATGGAATTTTGGGGTAAAAGGAAGTGCATGGAGTATGCATCAGGAAGAAGGGTTATCATGAATAAATAGAACCTGCGTTAAGCTATTTTCACCAAAGAAGCTATTCCTATCTCATCACCTTTCTACCTCTTTGCTACTGCACTTTAACGAGTGGTAAAATCTAATTGCTGCTTTGATTGGGATTCAAGATGCCTCTGCTCTGTGCACAGCTGATGGCTTTCAGGCAGCCAAGCTGTTCCCAAATGAGCCACCTGGAGATCAGTATTAGGACAGAGCTGAGCAGGGCCTGCTGCTGTGCCAGCTGGTGTGATGCTGTTTCCCTCACCATCCTGCAGAACCAGGGGAAGGGCTGGTTTCCTCTCCAGGTCTGCTGCAGTTCTACTCCTTTTGAGTAGGAAAGCTCTGGGAGAAAAGATGCTCTGTGTGATGTGCAGTCCTGATGTTTTTAGGGCTTGGGATAACAGCACCTGCTTGTATGTGGCAGCTGAGGCAATTACCAAACTGCTGGGCTGGGAGGTGGAGAAGATGTCTTTCCTTTGGGCAACAGATGGTAGTCAACTTCATGCAGTAGATATTGAGCATTTCCTGGGAGCCTTTTAGACCAAAAATCAAAGCCCTCATTCCATTCCAACTGCAGATCTGAGCAGTCTTCTGTGATCTACTGCAATTATTACCAATAACAGACTGTCCATGCTCTGTGGAACTCCTTGCTCAGAATGCAGACTTCATAATCTTTACTGTGTTCCTGAATACTCTACTAACTGTATCTAATAACCTAAAAATGAGAATGTAGCTTCTTCCTGGAGACCTAGCTTCCCGTGTATTCATACAGTTCATTATCTGAACTGTTCCATTGTATGTTCAAACTTTTCATGGATATCCCTGTTTTTCTCCCTCCTCTTCTGATGCTTTGTCACTAAGTGACAACTTATGCAACAAAACAGGAAGGAGTGAAGGGTAAAAGCCCTGTGAACTAAAATCTGTAGAACTACCTTGCCTTTCCTTAAAGAAGGATTGGGGAGGGAGAGCTATTTTGATTTCGAGGGTGAATCTGATGCTGAGAAAGCCTGGTGCTACAACTTCCTGCCCTCCAAGGTTCCTTGGTACCCCCTGAAGCTTAGACTTGCAGCCTGCTGAAACATGACTGTAGACCTTAGGCTGAATTTTATTTCAAAAATTTCTGTGCATGCACCTCAATATGCAAACACAAAATTTGTGTTAGTACTGTTTTTTGAAGGTAATATTGCAGGAGTGGTTTTCTAAAGCCTAGTGAGAGGTAAAGTACAGGTCTTCATCGCTTAGCATAGTAATATTGTTGCTAGAACATGCATTTTTAAAAGGCAAGCCTGCAAGCAAGTCTCAAACCAGTGATGCTAACATAAGAAATTTAATACAGTATACTCAATAGTAAAGATTTTTCTTGCTGCTTTTACATGGAGAGCTTCTTCTTGCAAGTAAGTATACTGGTATAAAGCTTACGAATAATACCTGATGCCCTATTTATATCCTACTGCCAGCGTGATATTTCTGTTTCGCACAGGGGAGAACCAAGGTCTTCTCTGTATCTTATCTTGTCCCAGCTCTGTAAATGAAGCCTCTGAACTTGCTCAGGCTAATGGCCTGCTTCCAGACCTCCCAGCCCTGGTCAGGGCAGCTGCTGCTGTTGGCAGTGGTTACAAGGAGGGAGGAAGCTGTGTGCCTTTCCTCAGGAGGATATTTTCATCCCTTCCTAGAATGAGAGAGACCAATGGGGAGCATTTAAGCAAGTAGGTGAAGGTCATGCATGGGAAATGTAGAGTACACAGCTGCCCTGCCTCCTTGTCTAACAGCAGAGCTATGAGGAAGTCCCTCCTCTCTGTCTTTCTATCCAAAAACACACCTCATGTTTAGTCCTTGTGAGTCTGGAGCTTCATTACTGTAACATATTATGAATCCAATTTGAGGACTAGTGAGGTGAACGAAGCAGTCTCCTTCCCCTAGCCTGTCCCCAGAATTAGGGAGAGGGAGGCTGGGAGTGAGGAAGGCTGGCAGGTCATGGCTGGGCTCAGTCCTTCAGTGATCAGGGCAAGTTGGGTGATGGTGGCTGGGGTACATCCAGGAGTCCAGCTAGTCAGATGAGTCCATGGGGGATGAGAAGGACCACGGCTGGGAAGTTGACTTCTGGATCTGGGCTGGTGAGGAGTAAGTTTGGGCTCAAGGTCACCTACGTAGCTTGGGCAGGGACCAAGGGAAGGGTCAATGCCTCTCCCAAGGGAAAGAGGAGTGGAGGCCCACAGCAAGCCTTCTCCCAGCTCTGTTTCCAGCAACCAGATCCAAGGTCACACAGCTGCATGCTGTCAATGCTGCCTTGAGCAACAGCTGTGAAATCCCAGGGAGGGGCAGAGGCTGTATGGTTAAACAAAGATCAAAGTCCACTAGAAATTACTGGGGTCATCTAACAGCCCATGTGGACAAGGCTACTGCAAAGGAACTAATTAGTTTTCTGCTTGCTGCAGAGGAGGAAGCTGGGGAAATTCCTAATGTCCTTTTCAGTAGGAGTTCAGCAAACAATCAGCCTGAATTTTGAAGTAATAGTGAAACAGGCAGAGCTACAAATAAACAAAATGAAAACTAATGGATATCCAGGCCTGGTGGTATTCATCCAGGTGTTCTGGAGGTGCTGTGGGATAGGGATGGAGTTGCTGAATTTGAGATGTATGATAACAGATGAAATTTAATGCTGGTAAATCTAAGTTCTGGTGAAGGCCTCACATAAAAATTGGGCTCTGATTTAATTACTGCCATTTAAGTGTGACACTGGGTTTATAATAACTATAACCATTTATTGCTCAGTACTAATGAAAAATACAGTGGCTAAAAGAAAAGCCAGTATGTAGCCTATAGGTTCATCCTCCTCTCCACAGCTCTATTTCCTCCATGTTAAGATGTGTTGCAGCAGTGGGAGGAGAAAGATTTTTGTCTCACTGAGCAGACTGAGTTTTCCATCCCTGGAAAAGGGCTGCGTGGATGATATGATACAGATGTACAAAATAATGAGTGATGTAGGAGGGCTGAATGAGTAGAGAGATTATTTCTTCTAGCAAGAGTACAGAGGGCCATGAAGTGGCACTAGCAGACTAGTTCACTATGAACAGAGGTGGTTGTTCATGTGGAGTGGGTGCTGCCTGCAGGAGGATGGTGCTGGTGCAAGAAGCTGACGTGGTTTGGAAGGGACCCTGGAAAAGTACTTGGAGAAGATTTGCCTTGAGTTTTACCCTCTAGACAAACTTCAGCAGGCTCAAGGAGTCCCTTGAAGCTGGGGAATTGCTGGTGGGAGGCATTAGGGTGGAATGGTCTCCCAAATGGTATTTACTCTTGCCATTTACAGGCGCTGCTGCAGGTTGGAAACTAAAGTAGGAAGACTAAGATCTGCTCAGATGACTCTTCCTCTTTCCTTATGGTTTTATACAGGTGCATGCCTTTATTTTTTTTCTTCTGAAGGCAATTCAAGTTATCATTCTTAAAAACATGATTAAAAATTGATGGGATTCTGTCCTGGATTGTCTTATGCTTCCAGGAAAATTCAGTGCTGAGTCACCTGATTCACCAAATGTTCAAGAAAGCTCCAACACTGTACAAGTGCGAGTCTTCTATGTAGTCTGAGCCTAACTCACGTGTTTTGAGTCCAGCTAGGAAGGTGAGCAGCCTGGCAGCCAACCCTCTAGCATCAGGAAACTGTGACTTTATCCATTTCTGCATAATCCTCAAGCCATTTGGAATGCTTCTGTGGAGATGCTGTCATACTCCTTGTGTAAAACCTTCTTAAAATGTTTGTTCTTCTGCATCCTTCTGCTTCTGTATTTTGAGGAAATTTGCTGAAAGTGGTTTCCATGGTTACAAGGACACGGTTGCTCTCAGAATGAGAAATCTGCAGAGAGCAAATTCACAAATCAACACATATGGAGCAAGGAAAATGTGCTTTGTATCCAAAATGGCCATTCCACTCTAGGTAAAAGCCACTGTGAAATGAGGAAAAAATTGACATTCTCAGCCCTCTTGTCTTGCTGTGAAATGTAGTGCTCTTTTATTGCTGTGTCTTTACAGATTGCTGGAAGCACTGTTATTTCTGTAGTGGTTTGAGTGTTAAAGGGTAGGGAACAGCCTATGTTGCAAAATATGCTATTAAACCAAGTTGTGTGGTTCCCTTATGAAAGGAAGAAAAGTGCTTTCTCTTTCACTTAGGATTATGCTTCCACTTTATCTGGAGGAAAGGACTAAACTCAACTGCAAAATCCAGAGTTTTGAGAGGGATGCAATGGTTTCTTCCTTGCCATTACAGTCCTTGGTAGCACTGGCAGGTACTTTGGGCTCTCTGGCCAGCTCAGGACCGTGCTTGATTTGTTGAGCCCATAAGGAGAGTTGGCAGTGTTTACAGGAGGTAGTACAGGGCATGTTTTAAACCCTTTTTTTATGATGCATGTTACCTGGTTGCTATAAGCCTGAAGCAGACCTTGGTCCTTTGGTAGTAACTAAAGAACTTATCACTTCTCCTAACAAAACTTTAGGGAGCCCGTACTATAAAAGCAGAGGGGAAGTTAGCCTTTTAGAAAAGGTCATTGCAGAGTGTCTGCATGCATTTGTAGCCTGGCCAGCATAACTAAGTTACCCAAATCACTCTTTACTAAAAAGAAAACAAACTGTGCTGCTCATTGTCAATCAGGTAATATTGATTAATGTTCTGCGAGTCCTGACTGTAGTGAAAAGGAGAAGAGCAGATTACAGGTAAACTTAATACTTTTCTCCTCATCTGTGATGTTCAACTGTAGCTTTGTCTTCAATGCAGGACTGAGCAGACACCAATATCTCCAAGGTGAGTGTAGCTGCATCTCACGGATGCTGGTAAAAACACTCAGACTGACTGATATTCCAGGCAAGGCTATCAGAGGATTTATGCAATGTATTTTATTTTCATTAATTTCTTAAAGTTTCCTTATCTGGCTACTGTTAAATGTGAGCTTTTTGGCTAAACATACTCTAAAACCTCCCAATTAATTTTAAGTGTAGATTTTTCAACTACTTATGAAGCCCAAATTGCAGATGCCTTTTTGTTTGCGATTTCTACAGCTCTGCAGTACTTAAGAAAATGAAATGAGTTTTTGATGGAAAGAGCAGCTAGCCATTTAGGGGAGCTTACCAAGCAGTAAAACACTGCAAATGGCAATAACCATTCAGTTCCTAAAGCAGCATGTTTTGTGACTTTCATATTCTAATGAAGTGATTAACGTGAATTCCTCGCTATTTATTGCAGGTGGCGGCTTAGCACCACAGGATATCCATATTCTGTAGTGTGCTCTTGTGAAGTTGCCGCTGCTGAGGACTTAAGCGACTGCTGGCTGTGATGGACGGGTTTCTGCTGGGCATGTGGCTGAGTGCAGCTTGTGTTGCTTGGCCACCGTGGCCTCCTGAAGTTGTGAGGGTCTTCCAGCAGAGCAGTAGTTGACTGACAGGGAGAGCTTTTGACAGATGTTTATTGGTGACCTGATAGGTCAGCTAGTGGTCCACAAATGCTTCTGCAAAGGAAAGCAGTGTTTGTGGTTGGTTCCTTTTCACCAGCCTACTCTGTTGTGAGAGGAGCCTCTGCCAGCTGTGTTAAGTGAGATGACTAATATCTGCCACATACTCATTAAACACTGTATTTTTGATACATCATCTCTCTGCCAACTTAGTACTAATTAGGATCCATAATGAGTGTTATTTGCCTCTTAATTAATATGAGCAGAGTAGAAACTTCAGTAAAACCTAAGCAACTAAGGAGCTCACATCAGCCTTTACAAAAGCAGCTTAGAGACAGGAAAGCAATTGCATTGGACTAAAATGATGTGCCAATAGCAATGTGCTGGCTACTTCTGAAAACTGGGGCATGGGCCTGGCTGGCATTAGTGTCTTTTGGTCATCTCAGGGAGAAGCTGCACAACATGGTGATGATGAATTCCTTCTGTTATTTGTTACTCCTGACAGTTGGCCTTCTGCACGATGTTACTACACTTTGAGTACGAGGATAGTTATAATTCATTTGGAAGTTGGCCGCTCATGCGTCAGAAGGTCAAGGTAATCTTGCAGAAGGTTTCTATGATGTCTGCAGCTGCGTGTTAAATCCATTGCATCAATTCCTCAAGGCTATCTTGCTGTGACCTGATATGCACTGAAATTATATGAAAAAAGCAAAACAAACAAAAAAAAACACAACAACACCCCTGCTTTACAGATAGTATCTGTCAAAATGCATACAAGACTGAGTGGAAGGGAAAATGAAAATATGGAAAATCAGCACTAGGGCACGTGCTGTTTTTTCAGAGCATAAAGCTGCATTCTCGCCTTCATCATCACTTCTGGAGCACCGCTCTCTTGGGTTAGTCTGTCTAAAGTTGATACATAGAGAAACATGATGGGAAACAGCTGGAGAAAAAGAATCTGTTCTCAGGACTTTCTCAGTTGCTGATCAAATCCTGCACTTTTTCCTCCTTCACTGAGGCCAAGTCTCTTTGGACAATGGACAAGCAAAGAGATGATCTGAGGGTCTGACAATTTGCTATCTTGAAGGAACACTGTGTTTTCCAGCTGACCTAGCCTGAAAGACCTGGCCTTTTATCCTCTAGCACAAGAAACATGCTAGTTTAAAACTACTGTGGATGTACTTATTCTTACAGCTCTTTTCTAGAACTTGCCTTTTTTTATATATACTGTGTATCTGTAAAAACTAAAAATTGACAAGTCAAAAGATCAAAGCCATTTTTAAAAATAAGGCCTTATTTCTAACTGAACCACTTCAAAAACCACAGCTCCAAAAGCTGCAGATTTGGGTGTATGGAGGCATTTCTGCAGCTTAAAAATAGGGAAATGTTTACAGGACGAGTTCAGCCTCTTTCCAACTGCAGCATGTAAATGTGCAGTCAAAAGCATAGGGGCTCTTGGATGGAGGCCAAGGTCTTGATTCAGTTCACAGTAAAGCAAATGGGAATATGCACATTCAATTGGGAGCTTTAGGTATGACCCTTGACCCACGATGCAAAATATATTAATGGAGCCATTTCCAGTTGCAGAGCTTGCCTCTGACTCTGTCTATGCAGCAGCTGCCTTCTAATGTTCACAAGCTAGCAGCAGTGCCCTTCTGGGGGAAGGGGAGCTTCTAAAGTAACTTCTAGTACTTGAAGAACTTGAGTTCTGTGTCCATGAAGTCCATAGGGAGAAAAGGGGGAGACCTTGGAGAACGGCCTGCTAAAGGCATGTGTCAGGCACAGACTTGAGGAACTGCTATGAGATTGTGAGGAAAATGTGCTCAGTTAAAGCCATTATGTTAACTCAGAGCTGCAGTGTATAGTACAGATTGCAGCTCAGCAGCTGCGTAACTGAAGATTTTACTTTTCTAGAGCTAAATTTGTCCAGACTTACCTATTGCAGCCCATTCTGGATCTTCCTTTCTGATGAACATCCTCCACCTTGGTTTGAGCTGGGAAGAATTCATGCATTCTGGAAAGAGGGGATTTCCACTGTGTGATTTAGATTTTCCCCTTAACTTGGAGCCAGTGAAAGGAAGACTGGGTCTGAGTGCTGCTCAGGAAAATCTAGCTTTTGTGGGAAGGTGCTGGAGCAAATCTGAGCATATCTCATGCTGACCTGAGCATAAGGAGAATCCCAAAGGTATTTCTTCCTGCTGGGTTCAATTAACATGCATGCCCAAAGAAGGGCAATGAGTCTGTGGAGGGCCTGCAGCCTTATGAGGAGTAGTTGAGGCAACTGGAACTGTTTGTTCCTGAGCTGCCTCCTCTCCAGAAGACTTCATTGCTCTCTACAATCACCTGGATGGAGGTTGTGGTGGGGTGGGTGTCAGCCTCTTCTCCCAGTGATAGGATGAGTGGTAACGTTCTGAAGTTATACTAGGGCAGGTTCAGGTTAGATGTTAGGAAAACATTCTCAGAGGGAGTGGTGAGCACAGATTGCCCAGGGAAGTGGTAGAGTCACCATTCCTGGAGGTGTTAAAGAAATATGTGGTTGTGGCACTGAGGGACATGGTTGGTGGGTATGGTGGGGATGGGTTAATGATTGGACTAGATGATCTTAGAGGTAGTTTCCAACCTTACTGATTCTATGCTTGGTGAGGGTCTAGCAGGCTTCAGAACAGCAAACATATCCATGTAAGTAGAGCTGGGAACAAATTAATCAGAAGTCAGACCAGTGGAGCTATTCCCATCTGCCTTTTGTGGGTATTATAGACAAAAGGTAGCAACTGAGTTGCTTGTAGAGCTATTCCAACCTGCGCTGGGGGGGAGGGGGGGGGGGAGCTTTTGCTGCTGTAATCCAGAAGTCCTTTTGGTAATAAGGATGGCTGATTCTTCAATTAGTTAGGCTTCCCATCAGATTTAGTGTTTCCATTTAGAAATAAGTGCCAGAAAGAAACCAATATGCTGTATTTCAAATGCAAAGGATGTATCTCTTCAAAGAAAGTGTAGCTACAGTTCTGATTTGATCTTCCAGCTTTAGCTGAGAGTATGTTCCCTAGAAAATAGGTCACAGCAAGAAAGGCAGTTTTAAGTTGAAAGGGAAAAAAAGATGAGCTGCAGTGACTCGAGAGACAAGGCTTTGGTGTTCAGTAGATGAATGATACTGACAAGCAGCTTGCTCTCAGTTGAGTGTAAATATTAATACCTTTCACATTGTCAGATGCTGCCTTTCGCTAAGAACTACTAAATAACAGTATTGCAACCTACATTTCTGAGCTCAGAGGGCTATGTGGCAGAGAAAGATGTAAATGGTCACACTTCATCTCTCTTGAATGAGGGATTCCAAATATCATTTATGATCTGTGTGAAAGTGACAGACATTGCTTTTCAGTGGCTTGCTAAACACATACAAAACAAATGCCACTATTACTGCCTTGCTGCAAGTGTCCATTTACTCTGTGGCTGTGTTTTCTATCCTGGCATGTCCCTCAGAGCTGTGTTTCTGTACTTGCTCTGTGAGACAGCCAGGATTCTTGCTTGAATCCTTTTTCTTCTGGCTGTAGCACCAGTAATGATATCACACCCGTATACCTCAAACCTCCTCATTCTGGCAGAAATGCATGCTTCAGTACACGGATGGATGTCTACCTTGCAGTAAGAGGCAATGGGCTGCTCCATTTGTATTGGCCAAGTGCTGTGAGGCTTCCATCTTCCTGTATCCCTTCAGCTTTTGTGGAAATGGATATTGTCTGACTTGTTCCTAAGTGGCTGTTCATTTTCCCCAACATTTTTGTGTGTACTTTGGGTACAGTGAACACTTGCTTTAGTTCAGTATCAGAGTCTGGCTAGCCTGTGGCTGCAGAGGAATGGTTTTGATGGCTTCAGTAGTTCCTGATAGCTCTGGTGTTTGCTTTTTCTGCTTATATCTTAAGTTCTCAAGCACACAATCATGTGTTTCTAAAATGGAATGGGGCTAAACAGATTTTTTTTTTTTTTAAAGGTGGGGTTCTTCCTGGGATTTACATGCTGAGCCCAAGCAGGATGCTTACTGAGTTTGCTCCTTGAGTTCAGTTTTCTCACTTTACTATGGCTTTCCTATTATTTTTTTTTCCTTGTAACAAAGAACTTTTATGATACTGAATTACTTCCTAGCTAATTATCACAGCTGTTTGAGTGTAATTTGAAACATGTGGTACAGACAATACTGTGATTGAGTTTCATTCTTGTTTGCAATAATTTGCATTCTTGTTCCCCTAATAATTGCAATGTAGCAATCTGGAGAGAGTCTACCATGTCATTCTTACCAGTGTAATGCTGTTCCTAGGGAAAACAATTATTTTAGGACTGACACTTTCCAGCGGGGTTGAAAGAATGACTCTTCAGAGCCAAGTGTAAACATGGGAGTCAAATGTATGTAGACAGTCATATCTGTGACTTTACCAACCATTCTCATGCTAAAAAAAACCTTTACAGTCTAAATTAGTAAGAAACTTGGATCTAAATACTGGGCTGGGAAGTTGCACCTTCACTCCACCTACATCTAAGAGGTCCAATTAGGCTTCTTCAAAGGCTACTGAAACTAGTAATGGAGGCTGGCTGCTGGGTATGGTGTAAACATATACAAGAAACCTAACTCAGAGCAGAACCATGCTTAAAAAAAAAAAAAAAACACCCTAAAACACATGGACAGCACTGTGTGGATTTACTTGTCCCTCCTTAATTGTTAACCTGCTGGCCAGTAGGGAAGGGCAAATGAGAGGAGCTAAAATGAGACAACTGAAATAACTTGGAAAACTCAGAATCAGGTACCAGGAAATGACAGTACAGAGGAGACATCCTAAAAGATTAAGAAGAAAAATAACAGAATTTATCTTGGGGAACTTTCGCTCTGAATAGTCTCTAATATTTTGAAGTTATGCTGTCCCTGGCCACGAAGGAGGATTTCCTTGTGTTAGGTTCAGTACAATAGGATGGTTCCTGCCACAAATAACTCGCGCTTAATGAGTTATTAACTTACTGAACAGACACAGGTTGCAAACAGAAATGCCAGGAGAGAGGATGATTTGGCTTTGTTTTTGAAAGTGTAATAATGGAATATCTAACCAACATTAGCAGCCGCTCCAATTCCTGTCTGCGTTAAGGTTTTTGGTAAGATAAAAGCTAATTCTGAACAAGGGCTTCTCTAGCTTGAATCAATCATTATGAGAGGATGGCATAGTTCTGGGAATCTACTGAGATTTCTTAGTGCCAAGTAAGAAGGTATTGTAGAAAACAAAACCTGGATAACTCAAGTTAACATCTGATTTGTTGGGAAGAGTGGATATTCTTGGTGGGGTAATTTTCATGGGCACCCTGAAGTACTTGCAACATCTTGTTTGAAGCTCTGCACTATTTTTACTTTATGTATAACTACTTGAGTATCTTCATACAATTACAAAACCTTACCTATATTAATCAACTTTCAAGTATTAGCTGTCCTTAGCACTAGCTATCCATGCTGAACTGTACACACTGAGGTACACTAGCATTCTTTTGTCTTTTTTGTGTCTTTTTTAAATCATGAGGAAAAAATATTGAAGATAAAAAGCTTTGGCTCTCACAGCTTGTAGACAAAATGCTTAGAGTCCTGGGATGATTGAGAGATTATTGGTATGTTAATAAGTACTTTTCCTGGACAAAAAGTTCCCGAAATAACTTTACTTTTTTCATTATTGTGGAATTAGTGCAGAACAGAGGTAACAGGGTGTAATGCTAGTGAAATTTCTAGGTAACAGCAGTCTACAGAGTTGCAATTGTCTGAATCTTCAAGTAAATTCATTTGAAATCTGTTAGAGGAACTTTATTTTCCTGTTTTCTGTGTTTATGAGCCTTGAATTTGTTTGATTAGAATGAGTGTGTTTGGAGGACCCTCAACAAGCATAGTGTCAAAGAATATCCTGAATTGGAAGGGACCTGTAAGGATCATCAAATCTGTCTTCTGGCTCCACACAGGACCAACTGAAAATAAGACCTTCTGTCTGAGAGGCATGAGAGTGCCGAGGTGAATGGAGAGGGGACCCCCACAGGCTGTTGGCTGCACAGAGCAGATCAGTTTATAGGGTCCAAAAGGAAAGCTCTCCAAGTGGGTCCCTTAATATACTGCCTGGTCCCTGAAGCTATCAGCCTAGGGTTGGAGATGAAAACTCTTGGCATCACGTTTCTTCCTACTTGTGAATATGTGCTACAGCACTGCTTCTAATGCTGCCAAGATAAAATAAAAGCTATCTCTTCATGCTGGACAGATCTGATGACATGGGTTTCTTAGGTTAACTGAAACCTGTCTTCATACAGGGAAACATGTAGTGTAAGGAGGGCCCAACTTGCTGGGGAAGGCTGGCTCTGGTTATAGTTCTCTGCGTTGTTTTATAACATTCATTTATGGTTTGTGTGTGCATGCACTGTGGTAGTTCCTTGCTGAGCAAGAAAGTGTGGTTTACTTTGAGAGATGGTCAGCCTGTGTGAATCCTTGGATTCACTCTAAGGAGTGCAACTATGGACATCGCTCTGATCTAGGCTTCAAGACTGGGATGTACTTTCTTTTTTTGAAATGAAAGCACCAAGGAAATCAATGCATTCCAGGAAAGCCAGGGCAACATCAATTTCAATATGCATAGTTTAAAATATGTGAGTGTACTTTGTGCACAATGCACTTAGTGTATTTACAGATGTCATTCCATAAGCTCAGGCAGAATGGAAGTACAATTGGAGATCCAAAAATGTGCATTCCTGAGGGAGAGACAGATGGCACTACATATGTGTGGTCTGCTGTGACTGCCTTCTTGGAGCATGATGGTATCTCACCTGTCAAGGCCTGTTTAGAGAGTGAGGCATCAGCCTAGATAGAAGACTTATCCAGGCAAACAGACTGCTATGATGTCCATTATGTGATGACCTGGTGGAGTACATCCTCTGGCTTTAATTTTCTGTGTGTCCAGAGCAACAGATTTAATAAAGTCAGCCTGGTAAATAAGAAGTCTATTTACACATTTATCTTTCCTCCTGTTCCCTTCTGCTAACCTTGAGACTTTCCTGGAATTGCTCTGTTCAGATTTGTGTGTCTAGATCTGGTTGTGTGTGGCCAGATCACTTTGAATTTCTGAACCACAGCTGTCTTTTCTTGCTAATCAGAATCATTTGTCTTCTGACCAATGTAGTCAATCAGTCAGTGATCTGCACCAGTTGTGGATTTGAAACAGCATTGTGAGGTTAAGTAGATAATGCCAGGGGAGGATTGCTGCTGCTAAATGCAGGGAGGCTTTCTATGGAAACTATTCTAAAATCCTACCACATAGCAATAGTAAGTGCCTCTTCCTCCTCTCTTCTTGAGGTAAGAAAGTAAAGATACAAGTGACTGACTTAAAAAATATAGAGCTTAGTAATATTCATCTGAAGTTCTCAGCTTAGGAAGTCTAACAAAGTAAAACTTGAGGATTTCTTGATGCCACCCAATAGAGATAGGTAATGCTACTGCAACCTGGGAGTGGTCTGGGGCACTGGGTTGCTATAGGCTCTTGGTTTGAATGACCTTCCAACAATGTGGAAGCTCATTACGAAAGGGAAAAACCATGAAACAGCAACAGGTTTTCACTGACTTTCACAGAAAGCATGATGCATGTTTTCATCTCTTGTTCAGCATCCTTAAAACCTTTTCTTTTAAAGGACTCAGTAAATGAACAAGAGTGTTGAATGATGAGGCTCCTGTTTGCCAGCAATTTGTGCTATTCCTGGCTTGCTGGTCACACTCTTGTGAATCCTTCAAATACTGAAGTTTGCTGTTTTGTGTTCTGAGCTACCTGGATCCTCTGGGTGAGAGCTGGGGGATGCACCTTGCAAATGTAGCTGGTCAAGGAGGACAGAAAAGCTGTGCATTTACTGATGATGGCTGTTCAAATGTTGCTCAGGATGGCAGCAGAAGGAACAAAGTGTTTCTCTTTGAAAAGTGATGTGTTAATATATCCTGCTATTGTACTTTGGGTCAGAGAAGGTTTATCTTTGCAAATAGCTCTGAATCTTCTTTTTCAGAATCTGGGTCTCTTTTGAATCTGACATTGCTTTTTATCTTCTAAGCAAAGTGTGTGTGTGTGTGTGTACATGTATGCATGCACGCTGCCCCTAGAAACAAGTGCTTCTCTTGCTGTCAATGCTGGTTTCTACTGGCCTTCTGCCACTGCATGGCATTTACCTGTTCTTGTATCTGTTACATGATAGGGCTGCAGCTCAGAAATGTGCTTGTGTAGGATGGTGCAGAAATATTCCAACTATTCTGGTTTTATTTCATTGGAAAGACTCAGAGGCCGAAAGCTTCTGTTAATTGTGTGGACAGTGCTGGACTTCAGATCCTTTGTAAGCCTCAATATGTTGGCTGTGCTACCATTGAATGTAAGGTGTTCAAAACCTAATGCAAGGACTGTTTCTGTCCACGTTTTGGTTAGAGCTGTGGATGCTTCTATATAGCACTTCATTCTTCGTATCTCATACTTCCTGACTGCCTGCTCATAGCAGGGAGCTGTACTGCCAGCTGTAAAGACAGTTCTGTCTTTCACCTCTAGATCCTACCATATGTCAAAGCCTTTTTTGCAGTAACAGAGCATGCTTTCCTAGTGTGAAAAATAACTGATGACAGCTCGCAATATCCCTGCAGACATCTCTTAAAACAGACTACTTGCTTGTTTCATTGGAAGACCAAGAAGAGAGTTTAGGCAACTGATTGACCAGATTATAGATGCGGCAGCCTTAACCCTGCTGTGTGCCCATCTTTTCCCCTGATCTATGATGTCCCTTCTGCTTCCAACTCTGTTATGGTAGGACCTCTGGCTCAGCAGCACCTGTGCTTAAGGCATCTGTCAGGGAGAGGCATTGTCTGGTCTTAGCTCTGTTTCTGAACTGGTGTGACTGGGGAGATCACTTAGCCCTTGTTGACCTCAGCTTCCCTTGTCATAAATGAAAATGGTGATAATTCTTACATGCCAAGTCATCTGTATGCAGGGAATACTGCAAACAAACCAAGTGTTACTGTTGAACAGGAAATTGTGCAGCCACATGGGTGAAGAAGTAACAGTAGGAGCTACCAGTATAATGCAGAGATCTCTAATTCCACTGGGTGGCAGCTGATCCTTTCTTTAGATAAGGAATAATTATTTTCTTTAATGTAAAGGTATCAACCTATGTAGTAAAAGTAAATGGATTTGGAACCAAGCCTACTGCAAGGTCATGAGGCTTTAACCATCTAAGATGGCCATTTTCCCCTTCCTAGCATTTCTTGAATTTTTCAGCTTGGATTCTCTTAGTTTAAGTCGGATAATAAACCAAGATCTGAACTGGAAAACCCATTACACAGGCTGCCTTTGGATTACTAATGACCTACGATATATTTAAAAGCAGACTTCTATTGAGCCCAGTTTTTTTCATTTGAAGTTTCCTGTCACACTTTGTATAAATGCCACAGAAACGAGATCATGTTTCCTGTCTATGCCAGCAAAGGTGGCAGAAACCCAGACCAATACCTCCTCTTGTACAGATCTGCAGGTCAGATTGCATACAAATACCAGGTTCCTTCAGCTGTGTCTGGTCGTGACAGAAAGCAACCACTGCATGAAAGGCCACTGGGTCTGGAATAGTTTTTTGGTAGTCATGTGGTGCTCCTAATGGTGTTCTTTTCTGGGTAGTACCCTCAGAGCAGAGACCAAAGCACCACACTATGCCCAGTCCTCCTGCTCAATGTTGCCCTCCAGCCCAGCTGACCCTGGTGTCAACTTTTAAATAGTCAGTTGTTTTGTTTCATTTGGGTGCTTTAGCATGCTAAACTGCTGAGGGGCTGGATCTTATTTTCTGTTCAAGAGGTAAAGCTTCTGTAAACCATGGTCACATGGGTTAGGCTGTAGATTACTGGCACTGCTCAAAGCTGGCTAGAAACTTCTTCAGTGTTTCAGGAGGAAATGCAGTGTCTCCAGTGGAAATCCGTAAGTTTCACCAGCCCTGCTTGGTGGCTTTCCTCTGGGGTACTTGAGCTCTGTGACCTTGCAAACAGTTCTGCCAGCCCAAACTTGCTTGCTGTTAGCATGGGGAAAACAGCCCTCCTTTCTCCCTGTGCTACCTCAAAGTACCTTGAGGTTTGCCATAGAACTGTTCACTTTTTACAGCATATGCAAGCAGACAATGTCACCTATCCTCCCTTCCACTCTTACTCCTTTTAGTTAGGTTGCTTTGCTGATATGAGTGCAGTTGGTGTAATAATTTTACACCAGGAAGGTGAACAAGAGCATAGCCCTAATAGTAGTGGCTTATGGGGTTGTGATCTTGAGGGTGCTTCTCTGCCCAGCAGGCTTTTGCTGCAGGAGAGAATTGGACTGCTCTATTATAGTGAGAGATTTCTCCACAGTGCTAGGTTAAGACTTGCCTGGATGTCAGTGTCTTTGCTGAAAGATATGGGAGGGTTTGGATGTGGAAGGGAATGCTGTGAATATAATTAGAGGATGAGAGTATGGAAGCTTCTTTGAGGGGATTTGAGTATGAATGAGCTCTGTAAAGAGCCATGGGTGATAGAAGTAGTTGCAAAGCTTGAAAATGAGGCCAGCCTCAGCTTTGATACCTCTCACGTGATCCTGATGAAGAGTTGCTAGATGAGTGTGAAGATGAATGTCTTCCCCTTTGTCTCAATTTATTTTAAAAGGCATTGGATGAGCATATGACTTCAGTACTGGAGTGAACAGAACTCTGGAAATACTGGATAGGTGATAATACTGTTATAGGTGATAACATATCTTCTAATATGTTGTAGATCTCCTGCCACTGAGCAGCATACTAGAAGCTTAAAAAAAGGTAATAGCATCACATCAGTTTCTTGAAACTGCCATGCTGAGCAGTACTTATACACTGGGAGGCAAAAGCCATCAATGAAACTAATGGGCTCTGCCCAGATGGTGTAGACAATCCCAAGAGAACCTTGGAAAATGTCAAAGCAAGGAAAACAGAAGTTAACATTAACTCCAAGAAGAAATCAAAAACAAAAACCTTCAAAGTATCTCAGTGCACAGCCATGACATTTTGTGCCCTCCCAAAATAGCACAGAACTTCAAAAGCATGCATTGATGAAATGGAAAGGATCTGTCCATTGATGATGAAACTGGGCAAATGCCCAGGGCTGACCATCAAGCTGAAGTGTGTCCCCCAGGGACACTGCAATGGCTGCAGTATGTCACTGTCTCTGACTGAAGCAGTTAAGTAAGGGGAGCTTGTCTTTTTTTTTATGCTGTCACCCCAAAGACTCTTTTCTCTGCTGTTCCTCTGCTATCGTAAAAATAATAATAATAATAATAATGATTAAAAATTAATGTTATTTAATTTTATTAACTTGATCCCATTTATATATTTGCTTCTGTTATTTATTAATAATTAAGCTAATTAATCTTAAGGTGCTGATTAGGAGGGAAGCCTATTTGGGAAAACTACTGTAACAGAAGCACCTGCTTTTAGCTGAAACTCTCCTTTGTTTCAGGATATCTTTTGGCATTGCCCTCTCCAAGCTTCTGATAACAGGGGTATGTTTGCTTGTGTATTGTAAGAGCAGGTAATGGTTTTGTCCTAGGGGATAGCTGCACAAAACATGTGAGGTTCTAATTAGGGGTTGGGATAGGCATGGAAAGCGTGCATGTGAAACTCATGGTTTGCTAATACACTGCCTAATGCTGGGGCTCTTTGAGGAGCCATGGGCTGAAAGGAGAACCTGTAGGTCAAATCCTTCATTGCTCCAACTTTGTTTTTCTGCACATTGACCTCTTGTTTAAAAATGGGTCGAGCAATGCTTATGCTACCCATTTGTTTCCCAGAAGACAGACACAACATTCACTTGTATTGCTCAATGTTTAGAAGCAAAGAACATGTAATTGGGGCAGGGTATTTGGGGCTGGCCTGCACAAATAGTTTCACTATTCAGCAATCACTTGCTGAAAATATCATCTGAAAACACAGGCAGTGTGCTAGCTGATAGCTGATGTCTCACACTGATAGTTTATTAACCCAATACCAAGTTTTAAATTGATCTCACAATTAACTTACCAGCTGAAAGATAAATTGCTGTAAGCCGTAACTGCTATAAATGAATTTCACTGTGTCCCTCAAGGAGTTTGTGAAGGATTAACTGAATCAGTTTAATAACAGATTGTAGTTAAACTGGGAACTATTTAGTGCAAACCAGTCCTTGGGGCTGGGAGGTTTTGTGGTGAATCAGAGGAAGGACTGCCAGCCAGTTCCTGGGGAGAAACCTCAGACTAGTGCTTCTACCTGGATCTCCTTTGCAAGGAGAGCTGTCTGTGCATCAGCAGCCATCAATTCCTCTGCTGTCACTGGGGAGGTAAAAACTTTCCTTTAACCAGATCAAAAATGCTACAACCACAAGAGACAAACTGCCAGGACAGTGTAATTACTTTCTGTCAGTTCCAATTTCCTGAGAACATGTCAGTGTATCACCTGTTTTTCAGCAAGCTGTGGATCAATTATTGTTCATCTGTTGCGCCTGGATTGCACCTTCTGGATCCAGCTATCCTATAAGTGTACACACTTTGGACTGCAATAGGTCCTTCTGACAAAAGTGTTTGACTATGTTTAATCTGGATCAGCCTTCTACTGAACACAGGTTCAGTATCAATGATTTTTTTTTTTAATCCCAGCCTAAGAAAATAGCAGCCTGGGTGTGTTGTTCTGCTCAGTTCCCTGCTGAGGTAACATAGGTTGTGCCACACATAATGGTGGTGGCTTCTCTGAAAAATAACTGCGTTTCAAATAAAGCTTTCTCTCTGTGGTAAGAAAGAAAACATAAGCAAATGTTTTAAGATGGTGATAATGAGAGCACAGGTTGCAAAATTTGCAGCATCTTGGGAGGCAATAGCTCAGATAATGTTCCCTTAGGTACCTGAGAGCATTGCATTTGCAATGTCATCTTGAATATTGATGGCAAAGGCAACAGCTATTCACTAAGTTGTAAGTGTAAGTAATGTGCTGTTTAATGGGCACAAAGTCATCTGTCTGCAAAGAACAACCCAGCCTGCCTGCTGATTTAAGCTCAGGAGCCTGGATGTTTTTCAGGACCCAGACACTATCTGCCCCAACTCAGTACTCTGGTGGCACAGTAAATGTGTCTTGCTGAGCTCCTGCACATCAGACTTGCCAAGGAGATGGTGCTGTGAAATGCTAGCAAAAAAAAAAAAACCAAACATGCTATGAACTCTTAGATCATTAAACACCTGTAAGATCACTAGACATCAATTGCACAGTGATCAGCACTATCTGGCACTTGTGGCAGCCCACTCAATGAGGTGCTCAGTGATAGATTAGGCATGAAGATGAATTTCTGCTGGGTCAAGGAAGGAGTGAGAAGCTGGGCAGCCTGCTGTGAGAGTTTGGGAGCTTTTCGACTACTTGTGTTTGGTGGCTTATTGGTATATATATATTTTTTAAATGTTGCTCACTGAGATAAATTGAACTTCCCTGCTGTTTTCATTACCCCAGCCTGTTAGCTTGGTCCTCTCTCTTGAATTACCAGGTTGGAGGGTGGGCATCAGTTAGAGGAGTTGGTACAGATAGTGAGAAGTGGTATGAGGTGCTTCCAGTTTGCCCTCAGGCAATTCACTGAGCTGTTGGTTATGCAGAGACTGTTCAAGAAAGGCAGCAGACTCCACTAACTCACCACAGCCCTCATTAAGAGTTCAAAAGCCTCTTATCTTTTCCTTGAACTATGAAATCTGGAAGAAACAAAGCAATCCCTGGCTGTACACTGGTGGAAATGCCCTATTCCAATGGTGATACTGTAAAGTTTGTAATCTTAAATTGTATTTACCAGTGTGCAGAACACAGAACTCTAATGACATCTTATATCAAAGAAACCTCTGTGTATGTGTCACCTGTGTGTTTTGTTATCAGCCCACAACTGTAGGAGGAGGGTGGGTAGTCGCAGTCTACTTGGACCAGACACAATAAGGAAATGTTAAACATCATAAAGTCATCAAGGTTGAAGAAGACTATTAGGATAACCCAGTCAAATCACTAACCCATTACCACCATGCTCACTAGCTGTGTCCTTCTGTGCCACATCTACACACTTCTTGATCACCTCCCCAAGTAGCCTGTGCCAGTGCCTCACTCCTTCTTTCAAAGAGATTTTTTTTCCTTGTATCCATCTAGAGCCTCCCCAAATAAAAACTGAGGGCAAAAGGACAAGGGTAATGGGGAAGGAGACTGGGTGCATTGGTGTAGAATCATAGAATGCTTGGAGTTGGAAGGTACCTCTGCAGGTCATTAGTTCAGTGAACCGGGACATGTGCAGCCAGCTTAGGTTGCCTGGGGCCTGATCCAGGGGCAGAGCATCAACCACATCACTGGGCAGTCTGTTTCAGTGCCTCACCACCCTCACTGTAAAAGACCTTTTCTTTATGCCCAACCTAAACTTACTCTCTTTAAGCTTGAAGCTGTTTCCCCTTGTTCTGTCACCACAGGCCCTGCTAAGGAGACTGTCCCCTTCCTTCCTGCAATGTTCCTTAAGATATTGAAAGGCTGCTATCAGGTCACCTGCAGGCACATGTGCTGTGTGAGTGATCCCCTTGATCCTTTTGACTAATCTTCTTGCTCCTCTACCATGACTCAGAGGTTAGGAATGAGGGTGTAACACAGCCAGCCACCACAGGCTCCCTTGGGGAGTTTTCAGATCACCAAAGCAGGCATCTGAGAGGAAAGACCTACCCCTCTTCTTAGTCCTTTATGCCAGTTTCTGACCCAAATAGCCTAAATGAGGACAGGAGCTGGGTGTCCTCAGTAAGTTCCACCAAATAAGAGAAGTAGCAAATGAGAAGAAACAGCACCACTGGCAATGGTGATCCAAAAGATAATTCAAATTACAGTGACTTTCATGTTTTGAGGATTTCTTCCTGTGCCATCTTTCATGGAGGAGGAAGTTATTTTGGGTAAAGGTGATAGTTCAGTTGGCAGGTGCTGTAAGTCATTTCATTTAAGAGTAATGATACTTCATGCAGAACCTCTCATTGCAGGATGCAGGTGAATGTGGTGCTATGTAAGTATTGTGAATGAAGTATAATGACTATCACGCTGATGGGGGAACAACAGCTAACTCAGCACCACACAAAGCTTCTCCACCACAGCTAGGAATCAAGTGTGTATACCTTGAACAACTAGTAATAAATTGTGTATTCTTTGGTTCCTAAACCAAGTTTTTTTTTTTCCTCAAGAAGAATTCTTTTAATAATGGTGATATTGACTAATATTGTTATGCTCTAGTGTAGTCTGCCTAGTTTTGGTAGTTTGCTTCAACTCATGAAAGTTATGGCTCGGATGCATTTTACTGACATCATTTTCATTATTAGTCTGCCTTGTCCCCTCTTCCATTCCTATCACACTGAGTTTTTGAGGTTTTTATAGGAAGAAATGTACTGTGTCCTAGAAAGAAAAGAAACAAGTGAAATCTAAACTCCCTGCTGCATATCACTTGAACTTCCCCACCCTGTGCTTAAGTATGATGCTCATTTTAAAGAAATAAATCTCTCCATCTTGTCCTGAAACTTTTTATTAATTTCAAGGACAGATAAGGCTAAAGCATTTTATTTTCCATCTTTGTGCAGCTATTTATAGCTGCACAAAAGAAGAAACAAACATTTATATCTCACCCCAATAACACTTAGCTCACCCTGGTAAAAATGCACAAGGGGTAGAGAGATACAGGAGGAAAAAGCAATCCTTTTCACTTCTGGGTGCCTGCATCTATGAGTGTGGAAGACCAAACGTGACAGCACCGAGTCCCATCAAAAGGGGAACTCCAGGATGTGGCTGCCCTGTTTCAGCAAATACCAATCTCCTTTGTTGCAAGACTTTCTGCATGCATCATCAGTCACTTAACATTCTGTGAACCCTGGAAACACAGAAACAGCAGCATCGATGCTAATTTGTTTATCTGCTTTAAGGAACTCATTTACAGTTCAACTTTAGTCACGTTGCTTCCTAAATTAACTTTCAAGTGCCTGACTAAGCCCAGGGTAACTGGAGAGCAGCCAGCCTGCCCATGGCCTTTACCATTTTTCCTCGTTATTCCCCATTCTAATGACTAAGCTTACCCACAACATTCGGACATGTGTAGTGCTCGTGACCTTCCTGGGCTTTCTAACATTATTCATAATTGTGATTCATTGACAGTCACCAAGGCCTATGCACGTGGTGCAGGGGGAGAGCCAAGCTGGTTGAGCTGTAGGTTTAATCCAGTAGATGGAGCAGCTGCATGACACGGCAGAGATGCCCTGTGGCTCTTTCTCAGGCAGTGTGATCTGGTGGTGTGGGACAGCTAGTAGTTATTAATTGAAGTGTGGTCATTATTTGCTAGCATCCACAGGCAAGAGTGAAATCTCTGCTCTGCTGAATGCTCTGAGGTTTGATTTCTTCTCGTGTGATCCCATTTAAAAAAAGCTCCAATCTTTATAGAGTTTATCATTAGGCTTTTAGAGCTGGCGAGTCAGAATGGGATCACTGTTACAGATGGTGTAAATCTGGGATATCATCTGATGCTGGTTTGATAGATGGAAACTGATCTGAGCTTCAGCCCACTTTAGGGCTTCAGAGCAGCAGGCAGTGCCTGCACATCTTCTCTAATTATCAGTGCCTATAGTTGAAGATGGCCTGGCACACCTTAAGGAGTTCAGGGTTTCCAGCTAATAGCTGTGATGCATGGAAATGCCCCTTACCTTACACGTAAACTGTTCCAATTTGTCATGTGGGAATGGAGTGGCAAGGTAAACTTTCCATTCACAAAGCTTTGTGTGCTATTACAGTGCTTTCCCTACTCCCTCCCAGATCAATTTTCTTTTCTCTGTTCTTTGTTAATATTCTTAAACTGTGCCCCTGTGCTGCTGACAGTGAAGTGCTACTAAATTGTGATGTGGTTTAGAGATGACAATTTCAAACAAACTGTGTATGATAGGCTTTCATCCTAATACTACTTAGACTTCAGGAGACAAGAAAGGTAGAGAATTGTCATATTTTGATGTGAACCTGTATCTATAAATGCAAAACCTAGGGCTGCCTTGAACAGAGGAGCTGTTGTTTGCAATGGCAGTCCTACCCCAGACAGGTGGAGCTCATCCTCACAAAAAAGCAACCATCACAACATCTTTGCATGCTCTCAAGCCCCACTTGAGGAATCCAAACAGCTCATGGAGGTTCTGGTGTTATGAAGACAGCACGGTGCCACTCTCCACAGGGTTGAACTTGTGTTGCCCACTGAGTTCTTGCCCACTTGTGCTATTTAGAACCATTCCATGACCATGTAGGGATGTTGCCATGATAATAACAGTGCGTAGAGACAACTTCATTGGCTTTTTAATATTGGCTAGAGCCCCGGGAAGTTCTTTCTGTCACTTTGGCTCATTTCACTAGCAGAACAGAGATAAGGCCTACTAGCAGAATCATTCTGTTGCTGTGTCTTTTCGAGGAGCACTTGCCAATGCAGTTCTGTCTCTGTCCAACACAGAGGCCAGTTCCCTCCTCGTGAGAACTGCGGGCAGGATTCCAGTTACAAGTGATGGGTAATAAATCTGCTAGCCTGGAAATTTCTTCAGGCAAGCTCCTGGGTCCATTTTTCTCTTCTGCTTTGTTGCCGTGAGTCAGGGAATGGTGTGGGCAGTATCCTCTGCCCAAGGTGGCACTGCAGGAATTTGGGCCAGTGGCATTAAATAGATTTCTACCTGGACTGCTGACACTCTTGCCAGATTGCATTAAGCTTTCCTGTGATTCAGGAGGTGCTGTCTCTTTGCTCCTGTGTTGAGCAGAGTTCTGCTTCCAAGGGGAATCTGGCCCACCATGATTAATACTTCAATTGAAGCCTATGTGCCATTGCTTTAATTTCTTTCTTCTTGTGGTATCTTCTGGTGTTGCAATATTAAATATCTAAACCCCTAAGGAGTTCATTAAGCAATAAGTGATACAGGATGTAGTCTGAGAGCTGGGAAAGAGAACTTACTGACAAGACCAGTGACCAGAGACCTGTATTTAGTGGAGACTCAGCTTCTGTTTTGCTTTCCTGAACACTAGACTAATTTATGTCTAAAACATGCACAATCCCTTCTCATTTTCTGCCTTTGGCTCTTGTATCTATACCTTCTCTTGGCTGGCAATAGTAGAGAGATCAGTCTCCTTTAAATTCTTATTTTCAAACCTCTTTTTGGCCTTCGTATATTATTAATGACTTGGAAAAATAAAACTGAAGGCTATATTCAAATCAGATGTTACTTCTTAGACATGTAGCTTCCCATTATTTTGTTAATATTAAATAAAAGAAATAGTATTTGCATAGTAGAAATAATAATTTCTTGGATTTCTAATTATCTGCCTTTCATACACTTCAGAAGGGGAATTTATCCGTGGTGAGTAAATCAGGTATTCCTCTGTGATCCTTTAGATGTTCAGCTTTAACACCATGACAGCACAGGTAGTACTAGAAATAAGTCTGCATTTTTTATTAACTATTGTCTAAAATGTAGACTCCAATTAAATCCAGTGGTACCTTGATTGGGATGAAGCAGAACTGGCTTCTTCCCAGCTGGAGGCTGCCCTGCCTCCTCACATCCCTATTTAGTGCTCTGCCCTGACTGAATGAGATGCCAATTAGTGCAGCTGCCCTTTGATGTTATGGAAACTTGTCTGGGGTGAACCAAATGGAGATTAAATTGCCATCAGAAGATGATAATCACTTTGAGCCAATTGACTCCTGCAAAGATGGTGATTGCAAGATTGTGTCCTTAACCAGACACACACCTCTCCTAATCTTTCTGTGTGGGTTTCCTCTTAATATAACTTTCCTATTTGACTTCTGTTAAGGTAAGAAACCTGAATTTTCTGGGGGCATTAAAAACAGCAATACCTAATCTCCCTATCTCCCTACTGAAGCTTGCCGCATTAAAATCAGCCTCTGCAAGACAAAGAGTGCTGATGCCCAAGAGAAATAGTGAAACCTTTCCTCAGCTGATGAGCCCTGACAAGCTCTGACACTTCATGCTGCTGTTTTCCTGGCCCTGTGACAGGGTAAGCGGACACCCAGTGTGTGTTCCTGGGGCATGAGCCTGCCTAGTTGGAGAGCAACTGCTTCAGAGAAGTTTGGGCAGGTAGAACAGATCTATTTCCTCCCAGGTTGTGTCCTGGCAGAGCAAACTAACTCACAAGAGGGACAGATTGGAAATTCCTTTGGAATGAGAAACATACTACAGCATTTCCACCAAGATGAATGCTAGATTTGCAGCGTATACACAAGTGAACTAATTTCCAGCTTGTTTTTCTTATCCCTGAAAATCTCATTATGCATCTGCACGCGAACTGATTCAATTCATGGTGAAAAGGCATTTCTGAGGGACTGATCTTTGTCAGCTGAGACATGCCAGCTTACCCTGCCATGCCTTGTCCTTCTACCCGGCAACCTGCAATTGATGCGGAGGACCCAAGCTCAAGGTCAGGGAGGGATGGAAGAGGAAGGAATTTGCAAATATTTCTAAGAGCATGAAGAATTGTGGGCATGGAGAGATGCTACCAAGATCTAATTTTAGCTTGAAGTGTTTGTTTCCACAAAAGTAAACAAGCAAACCTGGAATCAGAACATTAAATTAGCTTGTTTTTTGTGAGTTTTCTCTTCTTTAAAATGCTTTTTCTTGAGAAACCTTTGAGTATTTAACATTATCTGAAACCCAGAATTAATTCTGAGAACTCTAAAGCATCTGGGGAGTACCTATCACTCTAATTATAAGTTGTTTCCCTTTTTATTTAACAGGAGGGGGGAAAAAAGACAGAACCACTTCAACTTAGTAAAAAGGATTTCCACAGCAGAAGTTGCAGCTGGGGTTTTAAAACAAATGTTTTTGTCAAATCCTAGCTATGACCTCTTTCTTTAGTAATATCAGACCAAGAATTTGGATATGATGACCAGAAGAGCACATGGAAATGTCAATGAGTTAAACTTTGCAATGATTTCATTCTGGTGCTGTCCTACTGGCTTTAATGGAGTTGCTCCATCACAGCAAAGTTTGACTGCTCATAGTTCTCTTCCATTCTCAGCAGTGGAATTGTTACATAAACCTGGTGAAAGTTATGGATTGGAAAGAGATCTACCCTGGTAAGATTCATGCTTGTGTATGAGGAAGCCTCTTGTCCAATCTGGTGCAAAACCTTAGCAAGCTCTGGGGTTGTTTGAGATTTAGCAGCAAAGATCATCCATTCCTCTGCTCAGGACATGATCAGAAATTGTGCTGACCCAGACAGACGCACAAAGGAGAGCAGGGTTTGGCAGATACTAGTCTCTAGTTAAAACACTACTGGTCTTCTAAAAGTCTTGGAAATGGATGCATTCTAGCAGCCAGCCTGCATGGTGTAGCCAGTGTTTGTGGTGCTCCTTGCTTTAGGCTTTGTGTTTGGTAGGAGCTTTGACTTGGCCAGGGAGCTGAACTTTCTGCCGAGTTAGATCCTGTTGGATAAATGGACAGAAGCTGAGGTAGGCACCGGGCAGGCATCAGCTGTGTCCTCTCCAGGGTTCTGGTGACATCCAGGTAGCCTCCACTCAGATTTAAAAGGCCTCCCTCCCTTATGGGTGCAAAGCCCTCCATTAAATCTACTGCTCAAAACATTTGCAGATAAGCAGAACTCTTAAAGATAATCTCATCCTCTGTGAAACTTGGCTGACATTAATGCAGGTGCTATTTTGAAGGTTTGATATAAATGCAACCACAATCAAATAATTTGAAAGTAATCTTTTGGTTTAGGAGTGTATAATCAATGAACATACAGATGTTGCAATTAAGAAACATCCAGGAAAGTTAGGCTAAGTAAGATTATTGCAACAGGAAGATAATAAATGAAACATGTTTACCAATGTTGTAGGCTCACAGTATTCTCCACAAGGAGTGATCTCTAGGAAGAGATCCTTCCTCAGTGGCAGTCAGCACTTAAATGGGGTCTAGGAGAGGTGGAGCCAGGCTCCATCCCTTCTGGTAGCACAGCTGAGTTACCTTCACCTGTGTTCCTGTGGCTGACTCATTGCTTGCCTCAGGTGGTCAATCAGAGCATCAGGCTGTGATTCAGCAGTTCCATACAAGAGGAAAAATGCTAATGGCAATCAGCCAAGGTGAACATCCAGACACATGCCCCGCTTCTGAAAGAAACGCTTAAATTTACTGCTGAATCTTGAAGGCTATATTATCCTCATAGCATTACAGGGAAGTAATGGTCCTCAGGTGTGTGTACACTCTGTCATGTTAGAAATTGTTTTTGTTTTTTTTTTTTTTTTTAATGCAAATAGGTTTGTATATAGCCTAGCTGTAAGCTGCTGCTTAAAATTTTCCATTCCTTTGTGGGAAGCTGAAAATCAGATAAGCGAGCCTGGCTTTATATGAGGGCTCCTCCAAAAGTAATGCCTCCTATTTTATTATGCTGGCTCATGATGTCAGAGGCAGATGTTGGTGGTATGGCAATAGAAGTTGAGCCTTCCTACCAGTATTGCCTTACATGTTGTTGCTGTGTGACAAATGGAAGCAGAGGAGTAGTCTGATGTGGAAGTGTATATGAAGCAGAGGTGTGTCGCTGAATTCCTCCATGCAGAAAAATTGACATCCATTAGTATCTATCAATACTTGCTGAACAGTTCTGGAGACCAAACAGTGGATGTGAGTGCAGTGAGGTGGTAGGTGGTGCCTTTCAGCTCTGGCAACAGTGATATGAAAGACAAGCCATGCTCCACATGGCCATTCATGGCTGTTACATCATGACCTGAGGAGTGTCTCGATCAGGTAGCCCATCCATGTGAATTGGTGATTTATGACAAGGCAACTGTGTACGCAGCTGGATATCGGCTTCAGTGCGTTGGAAATGATAGCAATTTTGGAATATCACAAAGTTTTCACTGGGTGAACCCCACAAATGCACATGCAGGAACAGAAAAAGCACAGTATGCAAGTTTATCAGGACCTATCGAGCCAATCTGAGGCTGAAGGTGACAGTTTCTTGGATCACATATTACCTGTGATGAGATGTGGTGTCACTGTTAGGAACCAGAGGCAAAACGGCAGTCCATGGAGTGGTTACATGTGAATTCCTCATCGAAGACAATGCTCAAGACACAGCCTCAGCAGGTAAAGTGAAACACTGTCTTTTGGGTTAGGAAAATAGCAATCCTTCTGGTTTCTGGAACCCAGACAAACCATCGACTGACTGATGCGTTGTGACATTAAGCTGAAGGCTCCAACTTCCAGAGTTAGGCCAGAGGAGAAGATAATCCTTCTTTTGCAACACAACAACACCAGGCCCCATTCCAGTGTGAAGACTGTGGAACACATCGCCAAGGTTGGCTGGACTGTCCCACCACACTCACAGTCTGGATTTGGTGCCTTCTGATTTCCATCTGTTTAGGCTGTATGGGCAACATTTTCCTGGCAAGGATGCCATCATAGCAGCTGTGAAGCAATGGGTGACTTCTGCTGGTGCAGATTTTTACAGGTGCTGCATGCAGGCTCTTCACTGACAAAAACACAGAACTAATGGTAGTGACTGTGTTGAAAAATAGTATTTTATAGCAGAAAACTTTCTCTATCAAATACTGTAGTTATGTTCTTTGCATCTGTTGTAGTTTCCATGCAAATAAGCAGGAATCATTACTTTTGGAACAACTTGTGTAGCTCACAAAAGAAGCTCTTGACTTCCCTATGCTCTAATGAATTCTTAAGTACCTGGATCAATTTTGCTGTACTAATAACTTCTGAAATAGCTTAGTTTTATTTTGCTGCCGTAGAAGCACATTGCTCTGATGTAGAACTCAGATGCTTTAATTTCCTGGAGTGCCTTAAAGAGATATGGGCAATTTGGACAGTAAAGATGCGTGTATGACTAAGTGTGTCATCAGCATTCTAGCAGTGGTTGAATATTTGCTGCTCTATTAGGTCCTGTGAGAAATGAAATTATACAAATCTTAACTATGCTACCTTCTGTGTCAATGAATCAAAGTATCTAATAAGGTGTTGCGATGTCCAAAAACCAATCAATAGCATTTATCACTTACTTTGTGCTCTAGAATTCTTTTCCGAAGCTTTTGGTACATCAACTACTTCGCAATTTGCTTACACAAATGATGTGTACTGATGAATCCCAGCTGGTACTCCTGTCCATTTCTTCCTTTTTTCCTTTCTTTACTACAGTGACAATAGTGATTGAGTGACAATTTTGTCTCCTGGTCAAAATAAAAGCATCCCTTTTCTTTCTCTTAAGATTCTGTTTCCTTTTTGGTTGATTAGGCTGCCACTTGAATGTGGTCATAAAACATAACTAATGTGCACACTGTTTTTGAGAGATTGGCTGGTTGTGTCGGGGTTCTTTGCTTGTGAAGTTTTGGATTTTTTCGACTAAGAACTTTGGCCATCGTGAATGGGCATATCTATGGCTTGTAGCACAATCATGAGAGCTACTGGTTCAGAGAAAGGGAAAAAGCAAGAGCTGCATAGGGTAGCATTGTGCAGCGTCTTTCCCTGGAGCAGGGCAGCATCCAGAAGTCTCTCCCAGGATTAGCAAGCAATGGGAGAATGCAGAGTGGTTTCATCTGCCTGGCACAGCACAATGCTGAGAATGAGGATCACAAAGCCTAGGTGTCACTACTGCCTTGGTTAACAGGGAAGTCTCTCATGCAGGATCTGCTACTTTTGGACTCAGTCTAGCTTGAAGTCAAGGCTGCAGAGAAAGCCTTCAAGTTGCTGGATGTCCAGCAATGTGGCAATAAGCTTTGCTCCTTGTTTGTTAGGTTGGTCCCGAGACAAGAAGCCACACTACGGATGACTTACAAGGATTTTTGCAGGTAGTTATGGGTGTTAGAACACACTGTACTCACAATGGATGCTTTTTTTTTTTCTGGAAATTATTGTTGGCCTTTTTAAGTATTCTAAAAACTTAATGGGACAGGTTGTGGGCATTCACCCAGGTAAACTTTTGCTGAGATAGAGCATGAAAATACTTCTCTGGTGTTTAACTAAGTAAAAATCATCCTGGATCTCAGCATAATGGATGCTAGTGAAATTTTTGGTGTCTCTCTATAATACAAGAGAATGCAGTAAGCCTGCCTGCTTGTTAGTTTTTATCACTCTCCCCTGTCACAGGCTTGTATGTGTGGTGTTTACTTATTTATGCCAGGTGATCTATGTGAATGAGAGCTGGCAGGAGCTGCTCAATAATGGATGAAACACTGCAGTTCTGCTGGTGGCAAGTTCGACAGCACAGAGGGGTGCTGAGGGCTTGTTGCTCCTATAGCTGAGCTGTTTGCTCAAATGCTTTGCCTGGCGATAGCCAGAAACTTCCAGCAAGTCCTGAGGTGCCTCAGTGAAGAATGTTTTTCTGCAGAATACACTCTGACATCTTACATCACGGTCTATTTAATTTTCTAGATGGTTGCTCCTATGTGTAATGAAGAGCCTGACTAGCACTGGCCTTGGGGGAACAGCACTCCCATCTTTCTGCTGCCTTTTGCAGCACTTCCAGAACTGCATTTTTTTGGTAGGGCTTTTAGCATTAAGTTTAGGAAGGACCTCTAGGATCACCTAGTCCACCATCAAACCACCGCCACCATGCACACTAACTGTGTCCTTCAGTGCCACATCTATGCATTTGTTGAACACCTCCAGAATATGCTTTACTAAAAAAGCAAAATGTATGGAATTGGGGTAACCTGATAGGCTGACTGACACCTGAACACAACGATGGCAGTAGATAATTGAAAAGCTTCTGCCCTTATCCTACCTTAATCATATATCTTGGTTTCCAGAACACTTGGCTTTATTTTGATGATTCACAGGTTACACTGGCTAATATGAGAAGAGAGTCATTAACATAATAAATGCCTAAGAAAGGCATAGATCTAGCTGTAGGAAGCCTTCCTGTATTTAACCTCTGGGATTTATTGCAGTGGAAGTCTAAAAAATTAGCATTGACATCTGGTGCAGGTTACCTGCATGTATATCTGAAACACTAATCCTGCTGGTTTTGCAGCAAAATGGGGCCAGGCAGCCTCAGCTTGGGCAACACATTTTGTTATATGCTCTGGAGGATGCTGAGCTCTTCCCAGCTAATCATCTGTCTATTAAAGTCAGCTAATAGCAGAGGTCTGATTACAGTTCAGTGACTTGTTCACAAAGCGATTAATTATTCTCTCCACTAAGTGAGGAACTCGCTCCTATAGCACAGCTGATGAAATAGGTATTCATAACCTCATTTGTAGGAGGGGAAGGAGTTGGTTGAGCTAAGGTAGTCTGGTTCAAAACACCTGACCACTTGATCACACAGCTGTGGTTAGGGACTTGTTTGGCTTCCTTTTTTATCTGGGAAGGGTTTGACCTCAGTAGAACCTCACTATCTTTGCTTACCTGATAGCTGTGGGAGGCTGCTGGCTGGCTCATAAGCCTGTGTTTTGCTGCTCTGCTCTGAGAGGTGATCACTATTTCTAACTTGTAACACTGAGGCTTGATGCCTGTATGGCAAAGGGAAAGACTGGAGAGGAAGCAGAGGAATGAGATGCATGGTGAGACTACTGGGGTACAAGCCAGCAATGTTTGCTGTTGTCTCGCTCCAATTTATAGGAGGGAGATGAGGTTCTTTTAATATCTGTATACCCGGCGTGAGATTGAGAAATAACGGTTCATATGTTGTTCCATCCAGTTTATTACCAAACCTAACCAGGGAGACGGGGAAGGGAAGGAGGGCGATAGAAAAAGGTGGAAAAGAAACAGGAGTTGCGTAAAGCAGGGATAGTCACCAGCAGGATCCAGCAGCGGTCCCGTTGCACGGCGTTTGAAGGTCCCAGGCAGACGCAGCAGGGGAGAGGGCAAGAAGCAGTGTGGCCGGCCTTGGGCAGCAAGCAGGTAGACGAAGAAGTCAAGGAGCCAATTCTTGAAGCAGCAACAGCGGTCAGGCAGCAGGCTCAGGAGAGTTCGACAGCATGCAGGAATCACCTCAATCTTCAGGAATCCCTCTTCTTCATGAGGAATCTGTTGCCAGAAACCTATCCTCATGGTTTTCAGTTCCTTTTTTATCCTCCTTGTTCTCCTGCCTACCTGACAAGGATGGCCTTGAGCAAGAGTCATTGAGTACCCCCTGAGATGGCCATCATCCTGAGATAGGTCCACACAAAGGAGCACTTCACAGCTCTTTAGCTGCAGTTCATCTCGCTCTCGTTGCCCCGGCCTTGCCCATCTGCGTCCCCCCAGACAAAGGATCTCACAACCTTTGCCCAGGACTTGCCTGGACTTGTTCATCTGTGTCCTTCAGACAAAGGATTTCACAATCCTTGCTCGGGACTTGAACAAGTCCATCTGTGTCCCCAGCAAGCTTTGAGACACAGACGTTAACAGAATAATATCTTACAGCTGTTAACCAGCTCCTTTCCAGCAGCACTAATCCACCACCACTGGGGATATCACTAATTTTAGTATAGCAATGGCAGAGGAACAGCTGCCCTGCCTCAACTGAAGGAATCTGCTAATATTCAAGGACGGTGGGTGTTTGAAAGCACACCAGCAAGGTTATGCAGCACGTGTGCCTTTGGCCAGTGTAATTAGATTGTATCCCAATGAGTTTGTTGCTAATTCCATCCCAGTTTGCTCTACTGTTTGTGAGCTGCTGGAGATATCTCTGCTGGCTCCCTCACTTTTGCATACAAAGGCGTCTCTGAGCGTGTGTAACAGTGTCACTGTTTTCTTTTTTCTTTTTCCTTTTTTTTTTTTTTAATCTTTCACTCCCAAATGGCTGTGAACAGGCGGCTTTTTCCTCTGTGCAGCTTTGTACAGATAGTACAGTAGGGAAAGCAGCCAGGGAGCTGTGGGGGAGAGAATTAACACTTTGTTCCTCTTCTGGGGACTGGTGAGCAGATACAGGGCTTACTTGGCTCTGGGAGGACTGTGCCCCCCTGCTTCTGGGCTGGGATGCAGCTGTGCTTTGCTTAAAAACAGTAGAGGGATGGCATGGGTTGAGGTGGCCCAACAAAATATTGGTGTATGTGGGATTCTAGAAAGCCTTTGTGTAGAATGAGGCATGAAGGCTGACACCGAGGGACTAGGGAAGGTATCTGTCCCCTGCAGTCCCTTGGTGGCACCTTCCTGATGCAGTGGCTCAGAGAGGGAATTGGGCAGGGATGGCAGAGAGCCTGCGTGTGAACCACCGGGCTTCCCTGTCTGCAGAAGGGATTGCAAGAGGACATAAGCAAATAATGTTTGGCCTGGTGATCAAACTTGAAAAATCAGCTTCCTCAGGCCTCTCAAAGGCTCTCATTTGGGCTGCAGATATGTACCTTTCTGCTTGTTCTCTGTCAAGGTGGACTTTCTTTCCTGAATTTTCAGTATCTTGTATACAAGACAAAACTAATTAAAAGGTGCAGGGAATAAAGCCTGCCATCTGGTCACTCTCTCCTATGCTATTTGCACATCACCCTCTTTGCCTCCAGGCTGAGGCCCATCCTTCCACAAACAGCAGCTCCGGGCCAGGAGCTACTCTTGAGTTCCCTCTGATAGGAATTCCAGCAAATACTTTTAAGCAAATATTTAGCAAGTATGCAGAGCTACTGTTAAGAACAAGGAAGTCTCCTCTGAAGTTTCAGTAATACCTGGTCCTCAGTGAGGCGAGGGTGGGGTTTTGAGGTATAAGTGCATCACTTGTCTGGCACAAACTCTTTGCTATCAGTCAACGCGTATTTCAGCTGTATCCCACCCTGTGCAGCTTCCTTCCACCTTTAAAATAGCTGTGCTTGCCTTTAATTTACAATGGAATTTGTATGACGCATGCTAGGATGCCTTATACATGGTGCAGTCTTCACCTGCACTGACCCAGAGGCAAGGAAGAGTGCTTTGGTTTGTTTTATCCCTCCAATTTTTGTTTCTTCAATCTGGGTTTCTCTGTTACTGAAAACACTAACTTCTAACAGGAACTGGGAAATCCCATTTCTGAATGTAAAGCTAGTTTTATTTATATTTAAATATATTTTTGAGTTTATATTTTTGTACTTTTTGTGTTTGTGTTTATGCTTCGGCTTTTCCTTTGTCCTCAACTATTTGATCTTCCCGGTAGGCACCACACCACATGTACAGCAAGAGGTTATTTCCAACTCCCAGCTGCAGGCTTGCGGTGAGGCATTTACTGGGGACTTTCCTCTGTGGACTCCTTCCAGGCCTGCGCTAGTTTTTTCTCCCTAACCTCATCTGTTCCTCTTCAGTATTTGTTTTTTATCTTTGGTATAAGCAGTCATTGTTCACTAATAAAAAAAATAATGTGATCAGAAAAGCTGGATCTGTTCCATCTAGTCAGGTGCTTTGTCTATCCTGCTTGGAAGTGAGAATAGGGAAGACAAACTAACCCCTCTAACTCGATTTCTAGAAACAGATTTCTGGATACCTATGGCAGCTCTTTTGCTTTTGGGATGCTGACAGTCATTGCTGGAGGAGCAAAGTGTGTTATCAGCCCCTCTCAGAGCTGCTCAGAGCGGAGTGATGAGGCCAACTGCAGGCAGCTGCCCATCTGGGTGGCGATAAAAGGCACAAAAGGCTGCATCATCACTGTGCGCACCATGCCGCAGAAGGTCGTTACTGTTTGTCTGTGAATGATAAAAACAAAGAGCACTGGAAATGCTATTTCTGAAGTCATAGGAGAAACTGTGATGTCTTTTCTAAAATACCTGTCGGTAAATAGTGAGACTTTTCCAAAGCTGTAAATACAATTTAAAAGGTTTCAACCTCCTATCCTGAAAATGTTGAGGGAAAGGTGGGGTTGGTTTGCCAGATTGCTGTCAAGCTCTTCCTTCACTTTCTGGAAGAAGCTGGGGCTGCCTCAGGGAGGCTCACACAATCACTGTTAGTCACCCCGTGTGGTCATGGTCCTCCACAGGCTCTGTTTACTCTTGGTTTGAAAGGGGAAAGTCCACTTTCAGTAAATCTGAAAGCATGAATGCACACCTTAAACATTTGTACTTGTTTTTTTTTTTATTGTTCCTGGTTTTGGCTTTATCAATGACAGAAAAATCAGAGTGGATTCCTTTTAATATCACTTTATGTTGAAGTGAAAAGATCAATGCAAGATAGAACTTTATTTCAAAAATATCTTATTCTCCACTCCCTTGCCCTTACATATACACTCATTTCTACTCTTTAAAAGCCTAGGGCCACTTTTTAGTAGGTCTGACTATTTGCATGAGGGTGATATCTCAAACAGACTCAGAACATGAAAAAAAGCATGGGAGTTTGCAGTTATTCTCACTGAAATCATCTGTTTATTGTCCATGTGGCTTGTTGTCCTCATGGAAGCATGTGTGTTTCTTGTCCTTGTTTACCCAAGCTACGCAGCTTGTAGAGTGAACCAGACTTGGGCTACGAGAGTCCCTGCAGATCTGAACTAAGGCTTGACCTGTAACTTGAGTGCTGGATCCAAGGGGAAGGAGCTGAGAGGATTAGGATGCTTTTAAAGTAGAGCTTTTCGACTGTCTGTCTTCCGGTTGCAGTTGTTTTGAGCACATCCTGAGTCGAGGTTGATGTTACAGAAGCTTGGCTATTAATTTCCTGGCAAAATGACTCTGAACCCCCCTCATATTACAAGGTTTTGGAAGTGTTGCTTTATCATGTCTGATGGCTCTAAGCAGAGGCCTTGTTGCAGTCCGGATGAGCGTAGGTATCTTGGAGGCCCAGAGATGTGGTAAGCAGGTATCAGGTCTGTGTTACTCTGTGTTACTCAGCTCCAGGGTTTTCTAGTAGTGTTAAGGCCTTAACGGTTTAAAAAAAAAAAGAAGAAGAATGTGTAGAGCTCCTAAATGCTCCAATTTTAGCATTTCACTGATACTGGATGGAATAATGACCACTGAACACTACATCTACTAGGTTTTAATTGATTCTGTGGAAGTGCATATGTGGGTGTCAGGCTCTCCTGGCTCACAGTGCAGTGCTTCCCCACTTGTGGTCTGTGAAACCTTAGAGCTTGAATGTGCAAGTGAAGGGGAAAGAAAATCAGAGCAAGCAAATCTAGTTGGAGAATTATGGGGGTAAGGGGAAAGCAATAAATGAGCATTAAGATCAACCTAAGTTTTATATGGATGTTAGTGAAAAGTATGGGATCTTCAGCATTTCGGTGAGTTTTTTTTTTCCTTTCCAAAACCTTAAATAGTTCTTCCATTTCAAAGATGAAAAAAAAGAAAGGTTAGGAATTGCTGACCTAATGCTAGGTTTGATCTATGAACAAGGTCTTAGTAAACTTTCCAACCCGTGAGCAAAGGCTTTGAAATCTTCGCCTGCTTGTAATGGAGCTGAATGAGTTCAGTGGTAAATATGCAACAAGTGCAATGCGTGTTTCCGCTCTTTGTTCCCCTAGGAGTCATTTAAACAAAACAAATTCAGTGCACGCTAATAAAGTGGGTAGGTAGCTATTGCAGCTTAATAGCCTGGGCTCGACCATTTGGCTTGGCAGGGAGTTGAGGGAATGTTTCCAGCTAGGTTATGATATCTTCATCATGTGCTGTTATCAAGATTTGCATTTCCTGATGTCAAGCCACAGAGCTGGAGATAGGCTGCTCTTTCTGCACCAGGGCTATCCAGAGTTGTACGTAGCATATATGCTGCTCCACGCAGCCCTTTGTCATTGCTGCAGCCTTCTCCACTGGCTTTCAAGACATTCTCCAAACAAAGCGCATATTGGGAGTTCGCCCATTTGCTTTTTCTTTATTTCTTTTTTTTTTTTAAAAAAAAAAACTGTCAGTGATTGCTGGGACTAGCCATACCATTTTTCTCAATTCTACCTCTTAGCTTCATTTTAACAAGAAGCAGGACATAAATATTCTGGTCTGGGCTGTGCCCCAGGCCTGACACTGCTACCTGCTCCTGCACAGTGTGGTGACTCCTTAGCCACGGCTCTCCTTGCACGTGGGAGGTGAGAGCAACTGCAGAGCTAGAAACACAGCCAGGATTTACTTGGTGAATGATGTTCTATGTCTCACTTCCTCTACCCAGCTCCTCTGCAGTTCTTGTGCTGAATTGAGGCATGAGCCTCCAACAAATGGGACAGTGTGACCATTCATCTGCAAATGAACATCTGGTGTTGGTTTTTTTACTAGACTTCAAAAATAGTGAAAGAAACTAGAAAAAGATCTGCACACTGGGGAAATAATAGTAATGATTTCCAAACATTTTGTGTCCATAGCTCAGCATCTCTGAGGTTTGTCTTCTTCTGGTGGTTCGTAGAATAGAATCATAGAATCGTTTGAGCTGGAAGGGTGTCTTAAAGGCCATCTAGTCCATCTCCCCTGCAATGAACAGGGACACCTACAGTGAGATCAAGTTGCTCAGAGCCTCTCCAGCCTGATTTTTGGATGTCTCCAGGGACAGGGCATTCTCCATATCTTCGGGCAACCTGTGCCAATGCCTCACCACCCTTACTGTAAAAAACTTAATCCTTATATCCAATCTAAGACTCCACTCTCAGTTTGAAACCATTTCTCCTTGTCCCCCTCTCCTTGTAGATGAAAGTTTGTCCTTCGTCTACTAAGGTGGGAGCCTTCTCTGCAGCTCGGAGCATCCATGAGAGGTTACTTACGGCACCTCTACCTTCCTCTAACCTTGTAAGCATAATGAGCATATCAAAATTTGAGACGTGTTGAAATTTGCTTGAGGGGTCACTAATTACTGGGATTTGAAAATGAGCTAGGTAACGTGACAATACATCTTCTTTTCTTCAGGAAACTCTAACATTGCTGATTCACTTAGCATCCTCTTACAGCTGCTCTTCCAGCTTGGACTTGCACATTTTTTTCTTTCTAGTTTGGTGTGAATGCATTCTCCTTTGCTAGAAGATTGATTTCTAAGAAATCACGCCTGAAAGATTTTTAATTTACCTTCAACATTTAGAGGGAACTGATGTTCAGACATGCAATACGATGAAGTACAGTCTAGTTTAAATCAGAAAACTGTTAATCTTGCCAACTGGACCCCTAATTAGAAAGAAGCAAAGCATTTCTGGTGAGTGGCAGATCAACTGAGAAATTCAAATCAGAATTACTCAGAATCCTGAGTCAAATTCAGTCAATAACTGAGCAGAATTTAAAAGATCTTGAAACACAAGCATATAGAATATATTGTGATGCTTAATTGCTTACTTCTAATGGCTTTTTTAATTATTTAAGCTTTAGGAAATTGAATCAAACCATTATAAAAATGGAACTCTTAGTTATTTTGTCCCTGTTTTTGTAAAGAAATAAATGTTTACTTCTGTAGTCTTGGTTCTGCCAAACAAAAAATGTAATGATAATTGTGGCTTGCTCCCAAAGATACTTTATTATGTGCCCAGTGTTACCACTAGTAACATGTTAAACTTTGCATACATTGGTGGCTATTTTTTATGGTAAAATCTATACCTGAACTTCAAAGGTTATTTCAGCTCTCAAAGCAACAGTACCTAAAATGCTATACATTGAACCATGCACTTTAGAGGCTGATTTTATGTACCTTACCTTTTTAAGAGGCCCAGACCACAAATTAAAGGAGATCTTGCAATCCTCACTGCAAATGAAAGTCCAGCCTTTGCAACTGCTGCTCACATGACGTAGAGCCTGAACTTCCCACCTGGAAACTTAAATACCTGCAGCACACTTCACAACAAATTTTAAAGTTGTCTGTGTATTTGGCTGTACAGCTACCCTGAGCCTCTCTGCAGAACCTCTGTGTTTGCAGTTATGATTTTCAGTCACATGATGATCATCACAAAAGTCTAGCAAGGCCTCTTCCTCTGTACTAGTGGGGTGGTACAACTAGATGTTAGTGCTCAGGAATGTTATTTCCTACAGTAACAATGGGGACAAGTTCCTCTCTTTCCCCAGCAACTTTGGCCAGTCATGGTTGTGTTAGTGGAGAGGCTGCCTTACCATATGTCTCCAAAGTGGCTACTTCTCTCCTCTCTTGGTAGCCAGGTCCTGTCTCCAATAGTGCTACTGAAAATTAAAACAAGACCATTTTTCTGTTTGCACCAAAATGTGTTGAAGCCCTTGAGGACTGGTGGCGAGATGTAGGTGTGGGTGCTGCACCCTTGGGTGTGCTGAGACCTCATGTGGACAGAGACAAGTGAGGAGAAAGCAGTTAGGAGTGCCCAAGGTCTCCATAGGGAACATGACTCCAGAAGTCTGTCGCTCCTCCTGCAAATTGCTGTAGCTATTAGAACTCTGCCTTAATGAAGCTTGCTCTATGGTGATCTTTGTCCTGCAACACAGACATCAGTAGACTGCCTAATCTGTCCTCATAAAGGAAGCTTGTTTTGCAGGGGGCATGATGCAAAGAGTCTGCAAGCTTGAGATATCTGAATGTCTTCCAACTTGTATTCCCAAAAGTCTTGTTCTAGGAAATAGTGTTGAATATACACACAGTACAAAGGGGTGCAGGAGATGGAATCATGCAAAACATCACCAGTCTTGGAGTAGCACAATTGAATGGCCTGCTTTAGGTCTTTTAACTCAAGTTGCAGTGATTTCTTCTTTAGGAAATCACATTGCCTGGGAAAAGCAATAACCTGATGTGTGTTTGATCAGCCACAACTCTTGAGTCTAGAGGTTTATTTTCCAGCCTTCGTGTGGTCATGCATATGAATTTCAGGATGTATTTAGGCATAAGAGCCAGCTGATGTTAGTTCCCCCACTCACTACAGCAACTGGATAGTCTTCATTTGCCAGTCTAGCAGCAAGAAATATGAGCAAACTTTCCCACATTCTCGAGCCCCCAGACTTTTCCCTAAGTCTGAGTTCACAGCAGCCAATAGTCCCCAAGACTGTCATTGCTTCCTGTTTGTTTAGGTTTAGACATTCACAGACGTGCTTTGGGAATTGACTGTAGCAGAGCCAAGATGTGAAGTTTGCTGAAGGAAGTTCTGTGGTGGCAGAAGGAACTGGAAAAAATTTCTCCCTCTGCTTTCCCCAGCCTAGATGAGTTATTGACAAGTTCAGCAGAGCCATTGGCCTCCAGCTGACTCTGTCCTGCTTTTTTTAATATCCTTAAACCTTAGCATGAGGAACCAGACTCTCTGCACATTTGCTCTTGGGAATATGGTGACAAAAGTCAATGCACTCCCCTGGCGAGGTTGAAGAACCACCTTGAGAAACAAGCAAATTGGAAAAATAAACCACAGCAATAAAAACAAGCGAAGGAAGAAGAGCACAAATGTATTAGTCATCTCTTAATTGCTCTTGGAGCCCAATATGTTTAACATCCTGAAATAGAAAGCCCATCAGTTCAGTTCTGTACATTAGCAATTTAAAAAGAAAGTAAAGTAAGACCTCCTGAGAATGGAGTCACATATATTTTCATATTGTCAAACGAGTGCTTTTCCTGTTTGCAACCTCTCAACTTAATACTTCATGATATTCAGGACTTCTAGACAAATTCCATTTTGAACAAGAGAGAAGCGTTTTTCTGGGCTTCCAGGAAATGTATTTCATATTGCATGACCAGAGTGTGCCAACATCCTACTAATATGAACTCTTGTATGTGAATTACCCTGAGAGCTGTGCAAAAACTCTCAGACTTCAATGTTTTCTTGCTTGCAAATCTTCCTTTTGAAGCCTGTGCCTCAGAGGTGAGGGCATCTATAGATCCATTCAATTCAGCATAGCTTTTTTTTTGTCAATAAAATCTGTAATTTTTCCTAAACCATTTACCAGGCCAACTACCTCTCTCCCTCTTGCACAGTGAATATAATGAAAATCGCCTATGTGGGAATGTTTGGCTTGCACGAAATAGACCAAGTGATCTTCCCTGCAGCTCTCTGGGGGCCATCCTTTGATCCTGTTTCTTGGGTATATCAACTGTGCCAAAAGTTGCCATCACCTGTCTTCTGTCAAAGAACACTTTCCCCAATGTGTCAGTCCCTATTTCCTTCCTCCCCATGACTTCTCTCATTACTGCTTCATGCACTGGCATTTCTTCAGTTCCTGGGTGCTATTTCTTGGCGCTTCACATAGACGTGGTCAGCTCTGGTTTGGAGGCATCAGATCCTTTCTGCAGGACATGCTGAGGCTGTGAAGACAGCAACCATTTGAAATCTGCTTGTGTACAAATTAATGGTAGGCACAGGGCTGATGCTGTGTGTTGTTGTGTGACCCATAATTTTGCTTGGCATTGCTGACATAACTGATCCCACAGCAGTAATCAAGCAGGTTTACCTTCTCTAATGTGTTTCCCATGAGGTGTTGCTCAAGGTGATATTTTGATGGCGGAGAAAATTATGTATTGGAAAAAATATTGTGCTCATAGTTACACGGCAGAGATTAAATGGTACCATGTTGAAGAATGGTTGTTATGTGAAAATAACCGATATTTTAAACTGAAACTGTGTTTTTAACTATTTTCTTTGGAATTTAGAGGTAGGTGTTTTTTGTTTTTTGTTGTTGTTTTTTTTTTTTTTTTTTTTTTTTCTGAGCATTAAGACACTTTGGCAGTATAAATGACTGATTTTTAGAAGCACTTTCTAGCAGTGGATTCAAAGGTCATTCCAAAAGGGGACAAACAGATTACCAAGTCTTCTGATTTCTGGATCAGCACTCCACTCTTTCTAGTAGTTGCTCAAGAGTCTATAAATGCACTGAAATAATAACTGTTTTTAACAGAGAAAGAATACGCGTGCCTGGAGCAAAATCTAAAATCAGAACTGGAAGTCTAAAATCAGGTTTAAGAGTTCAGATGAATCTTCAGTTTTGGTCAAAATCCTTTCTCTCCACCATCAACACCACAGTGCTATCCATAGGTATTGGCATTCCTTATCATTTCTAGCCCAGAAGCCAGCAGGACATGAAGACATTCAACTTCCATAAGTTAATCACTGCTTGGAGAAAGCTTAGGTGAACAGTGCTTAATGCTATGCCAATTCCTGGAAGGAGAATGAGAATTTCATTCTACTGTGCTCCCAGTCTCCAAGCACTTAATCAGAGCTAAATTCGCAAGCAGCAGTCTCTCAAATGAGCTCAGCAGGGAGCAGTGGCATTTGCAGCATCTGCTGAGCTGACTTTCAGCCCTCCACTACCCGTGAGCTTCAGTAGTAGTGCTGGGGATAGCAGGAACATTGGTGTCAAAGGGAAGAAATTCAGACAGTCTGTGGAAAGAGATCTTCAGATGCCGTTATTTTTCATGCTTGTTCTGTAATCCTCTATTGCTGAGGGCTAATATTTAAAGCAAGGGTCACTGAAGGAGAATGAATGGGGTAAAGCAGTATTTGAGGAATATCTGGAAAAGAGGATCCCCACTGTCAACTCTGTACAGAGGGACCAAAGGAAATTGATTGTTTCTCTTTTGTTTCCTGGTGTAATATCCTGGGGCTGTGGACTCTCCCCTCATTACGTCAGGGTAACTGATCTAGAGTCAGCTGTGAGCAAAGGAAGCTGCTGGGAAAAAAAGTTTCCATTAGAAATGCAGGATAACCACAGCACGCTGAGCTTGACTTTTGGAGCACTTCTTGGCTTTAGCAGTACTGTGGAGCTGCAGTGATGGAGGGAGTTATCTCCTTGACAAGGCGATAACTGGCTGTGGTGTACCACATAGGGGTGGCCACGGGGCTCAAAGAAAGGGTTTTAACATCACTTTAAGCAGTGCTCCAGACGCGTGTATTTTACAGTCTGTGACTGAGGGAATTCTATCACCAGGCCCTTTTGGTGATGATCTGTGCCTGCTGGATGGCCACAACAACCAAATGACAAGATCTCATCACAAACCAGTTGGAGAGAATACTGACGTCATTCCTAGTGGGGGGAGTGCCGTGCTGAGACTTTGATTTCCTGGTGCAAGAAAAGAGGAGGAAAAGGTTTTCTTTTATGGAACAGCATTGAACCAACTTCAGTACTGGGGTGCATTCACAAAACTTCTCATACCTTTGTAACTGGGCAGTTTTCTAACCTGAGAAAAGAGATGAGTCTTCCTTGGTAGGGACTCCTTCAAGCTGTCTAGAATGACTGTGAATTGTTTTGGTATAGAGTTTGAATTGTCCTTGGTAATGTGTGGGGTTATTTTTATTAATTTTACCTTCCTGCAGCCCCTTGAAGATGCCCAGTAGGCTCAAAAAGCAAGCTTGGCAGCAGGGGTGGAGAGGGGGCACTTTTTTCTCCTTCTTTTATTCAGTTTTTAAGGCACATTTCTCAGTATTGAACAGGCAAAAACATTGTTGTTTATTGTAAACAACCCTAGATGTGGAATGTGGGAGATTTTTCTGCAAGCAGAAATGAAAACATTAGTTTGCTATGCATATGAGAAGCTTCCGATATATGTTGCTAAAAGACTTTTTAACTTTTTCTTTCCCTTTACAGCTTGTACCTGCAGGCTCTTTAACAAATCAACTTTTACTGATATTTGAACATTCATCTGTTTTTTATCTGAGGGTATCTAAGCTATTTTGCATGTCTACAGTGATGACACAGAAGTAGAAGGGTTCTTGTTGAGATGTGTGCTGATGGGTTAAGCGTTTGGTATGACTCTAGGGCAAACAAATTACCAGTGCAAACTTCTGAAGATCCATAACAGAATGTAAATACCTAGAAAGACTGAATACAGACTGTACACACAAGCTCTAGGGGTTATGTTTGTTTTGTTTTCTAAGCCAAAGTCGACTTCATTTGAGCACAATGAACTACATAAATTATTTCTCTCTCCAAACAACTGAACTTCAGAAAAAAATCCCCTCTCATCCCTAGCACATACACACTCAGACCAGATAGATGCCCCCAGAAATACGCATGGCCCTCTGGGCAGAAGTCCTTGCAGTGAGCCCCATTCCCTGCAGGATGAAGCAATCAACATTGAGATCTCCCCTGAGCAGCACCCGCAGAGGGAACTTGTTGCTATTTCATTCTGCAGCTGAAGAAACACAAAGTAGTGGCAGGGAGCCTTGGGGCAGCTGATTTAAGGGTTGGTTTTGTAAGCTGTTCCTTACTATCTGGCATTCATAAAATTTACCTTGAATAGCTGTTTTTTATTTTTGTTTTTTTCCTGCTAACCAATTAAACTCCTACCAGAAGAGCATCATGCTGGCCAAACATTTTCAGACCATTTCCTAAGCTGCACTAAGATGGTACCATCCATGTTGCAGTCCAATGGGTAGTGCTTTATTCCCAACTCCAGTTAAGATCTGCTCCGTTCCTTTCCAAGGGACTCTGCTAACGCAAACAGTAAATTCTCTCCCCAGAGAGAGCTTCCCACCATCCTCTGCTCTGTTCTGAACAAATGAGGTAGGATTAAAAGAGAATAATTGCTTCTGGGCAGTCAGTTCCTGGTCAACCACGTGGTGATTCCACACACTTTGGACAGAAATTTTAATTTGATGCAGAGTTGCTAATCTACATCAAACACACGAATGCCAATGACTGATAATTAATTGGGTATTTGTGTAAAAGTACTGCAGGAAGTATGTACTTGAAACATCAAAGGTTGAGTTTCAGAACTTCAGACAACACTCCTGTTAATGTTTTTGGGAATTGCCAGTAATCCAGGTGCCTTCCATTCATTCCCATTTACCCTGAAACCGTCTTCTACCCCCTCTTTGCTAACAGCAGAAGTTGGAAGGCATGTGGTGAATGAAGCAGGCATTGGTAGAAGGTGAAAACAGTCTATGGCAGCTGAATGTGGTCCTAGAGAAAGGGGTTCCTTCCCAGTCTGAGCTACAGAGCTCTGGTGAGGTGCTACAGGTGTTCTGCTGCTTTTGGTCATTCCCATTACTGTGTCCATCTGTGATCTGGTTTGATGCATTAAACCCTCAAAATTTGAACAGGAATTGGCAAAATGTGCTCTGAACGCATAACTTTGGCCTTCCAAGAAAGCTACATCTCCCTGTGTGTCTGCTGCCTCACTGTAAAATAAGGGCAACAGAGCATTTTCAGGGGGGTTATGTAAGTTTGTTAATACTCTCCAAAGACTTGGATGCTGTAGTGCATGTGTGGATGCGGCCATGAGGAAAAGACGAATTCTGCCCTCACCACAGGGGCTGGACAGTATGCCATGAGGAAGGCCAACAGTCTCATGCTGAGCTTTGACAAGAAGGAAACAACATATTAAATGACTGCTGATTAAGTGAGGACTTTTCATTCTTTGCATTAAAATAAGGAAGGAATGCCAGAGAAGAAGTCATATGTAGTATTTATTGTAGACTATTAACTTTCTGGATAAGGATTAAGGTGGGTGATTTGCCTTAGCTTTCTGTGAGGGATTGAAAGCTTTTGAATGCTACCCACAAGCATGTACATTGAACTAAGACGAAGGCACTATGCAAGCAACAGGAAGTCAGCTCTGTGGATTTTATGTCCGTGTGATTGACCAGCTGGTGGATGAAGAGATGGTGAGACACTGGAATATGTTGCCCAGAGAGGTGGTGGAAGCCCTTTCTCTGGAGGCGTTCAAAGCCAGGCTCTGAACAACCTGATGTAGCTGTAGATGTCCCTGTTCATTGTAGGGGAGTTGTATTAGATGAACTTTAAGGATCCCTTCCAACTCCAAGGATTCCATGATGCAGGGTATATATTCTACAAGTTGGTTCGTAAAGGGGTTTCTCTCTGCTTATAGCTAGCCTTTGTTCTGTCAATTAAAGGAAAAACTGAAAGAATGATGCAAACTCTGGTAAAACATTTCTCACTCCTTGCTGTTCCTCTTAGGCAGGTGATGCAATACCTGAGGCCGTTGGCACACTGAACTGATCTCACAGTTGACTAATGAGGAGCCAGAGAAGCCAAAGGTGAACATGAACCACATAATGGGCTTTGATGCTTCAGTGTGACTTCTTATGATCAAGTAGTATTACATCAGCAGAAAAGAAGACCAGAAGAGATTATATTCCTCTGAGACTCCCTAATTTTAGATTACAGAGTGAGTTAGTCAGATGAGAGATGTTTAAAATGAATAGGAACTTCTTTCTATGCCCACTTGAGAATTTCTGGCTTCAATAACAAAAACCACTAATAGAGCACAGTGGCAAAGAAAAGGCTGAAATTCTCATTTCAGTCAATTTCTGCCCTCATTTACCCTAGTATAGGCATACTCCTTCCTGGTGGCCTGGCTTTGCTGCAGCCAAGGACACTGGGTCACTCCTGGCAGACCTCTGCTGATGCTTGCACTGCAGAGCATCCTGCCCAATCGCAGATGGAAAAATCCATATTTTAATATATTTTTTTAACAGAATGCATTGCATCCAGTGGTTGAGGCACTGTAATTATAACAATTCATCACTGTCCTCAGTGTTACTGTTTTGTAAAATAAACAATGGTCTTACAATCCTTAAAAATGTGGAGGCCTTAATCAGCTTTTTCCTGGTTACAGTTATCATCCTCAGTAGGTGCTCAGTTAATGGTCCCTCCTTCTCTGTGAAGATTGAAATAATATTTGGAATATAATGGAGTTAATTTCAAGGTGTCTCGTTATATCTATTGGAACTCTTATTTTAGCCCATCTGATGTCATTAATGATACTTTTGAGGGAATGTGGGTTTCATTGACATTGTACTCTGAGACTTATTGATTAACAGTGACAAAATCTGGCCTGATTTGTCTATCTGGAGTTTCAAGTAAAAAGCTGCTGGTGCAGCATCACCACTTAATCGACTGAATAATTTTCCCCCATCAGATATCACAAAGATAAAAGAGATCAGGGCCTAATTATTTTCTAATGAAGATAGTTGATGTGCAAGCCACAGTTGTGTTAACTGAGGAAAGCAAGAGTGCTGTTTGCAGAGATTTGGATGAAGCTAAGCTTGCCTAAATGAAGAGTGGTCCATGCAGAGCAGACCCACAGTGTGCTACCAGCCTTTTGCAGGAGGTGTTCAGGAGCCAATTATTGCTTCTTTGTGAAGAAAGCCCCAGGGCTCTTATGAGACCAGGGCAAAGCCAATGCCTGCTTGCTGTGCTGCCAAGGGAAGGATCAGGTTTTGGACATTAGGAAAAACTTTTTCTCAGGAGTAAGTAATACATTGGAACAGACTGCCCAGAGAGTGGGCATCATGGTGGAGTCATCGTCCCTGGAGGTATTGAAGGAACATGTGGATATGGCAGTGAGGGACATGGTTAGTGGGCATGGTGTTCTTTGGTCAACAGTTGGACTAGATGATCGTAGTGGTCTTTTCCAGTCTTAATGGTTGTATAAACGTATCCACATGCAGCCTGGGGGTCAGCATGCCTATGGCTGCTGTCATTGAACAGGAAGTAAATATTAGCTTGTATTCAAAAGCTACATCTCATAAATCAATGTCTACTGGAGAGAAAATGGCAAGGGTCTTGAATTTCTTCAAGGATAACGTTGCTCAAATATTAGTAGAAACCAAGGCTGAGTACCTTAATAAATGGTCTGATCTCTGAAGCAAGCCTGTAACATTCCCACTATTTGTGTGTGAACTGCAAGGGCTCTTTCATTACACAGACTCTGACCTGAGATGGACAGTGCACCCACACACTCAAGCACCCTCTTTCCAGAAGCCCATATTCTAAGATCCCTGTTCAGCAGTGCATCCTCAGCCCCTCCCATGTCCCTGATGATTTCAGACTGGTTTAAGATCTAAGGAATAAAATTTAATCTCTCTTCATAAACTTGCCTAATTATCTGTGCCTTGGCTCTCAGTAGCCTCAGAAATTGTCGAATTTCTGAATTGTCTTTGCCAGCACCCTGGGGCACGGAGCTCCTTGCCCTACATGTTCACCCTCTCTCATAATTTTGAAGTCATCAGCAGTCCCCTTGATGGTGTGACGAATCAAGGAGAACAATTTCTACACCTTGAACCACTCATAATTTATTTTGCTTCTTCATCTCCTGTGTTTAGCTTCTCCTTAGAGTGACAAACCCAGGGGGTTTCATCACATTAACACGAACCTTTCTAAGCCTTTGATGGGCTCTATTACTCTCTTCTGAAAAACTTCTGCTTATTTAACAGCCGCTTGTCGGGTGAGCCGCACTGAGCGTGCTGTTCCAGGAGGCCGGCCCATTCATTCATCTTACAGCACTGTGACCTTTTTTTGCATTTATCTTCATCTCATTCCTTATAAATCCTTTTTGTTTCCTTCTCACTGGAGTTGGAGATCGAACATAAATCTTCAACGAGCTGCCTCGGTTTGAAAAATGTGTCTCTTTCCTCTATTTCATCTGCATGTTTAGGAGTAAAGAAAATCCTGTGGGAGGAGAAGAATGCAGTTTGTACGTCTGCCCTGCCCACCCACACGTCCTGCTGCCCCTTGCCCTGTGAGATCCATCATTTCCAAACAGCCTGGGGGGGCTCTCGCCAGCCCTTCAGTTGCTTGCTGACAGCTCTGTGCTACAGCCCAGACTCTTTTACAGTTGCCCTGCAATCTTGCTCTCACAGCAGAAAGTTCAGAGCTTTCTTTATCGCTCTGTGCAGTTTTAAGGGATTTAACTTAGAAATGTGCAGGCTTGATCTGACTGGGGCATACTCTGTGGGTAATTCAGAGCAGAAGCAGATCATTGGAACAGTTATGAATCTTTATTTGAAATAAAATCTGCTTCAGCATAAAGGTCTAAGATCATCTGGAAAACACTAAGCTTGTTTTGTCCTGCTACAGTATTTCTTCATGGACTTTTATTTCTGCATCTTGGCAATACTGCAGTAAATAAGGAAGTCACAGAGTTCAACTATGGACAAATGTAAGATATCAGCTGTAAATCTGTGGAAACATTTGACATCAGAGCGTTATTAATCTTTAGTCTCGTTAAGATCTAGTGGATAATTACAGTCCCAGGCTCTTGCATGTAGATTGATGTGTTTGGATAGTGGGACTTACAGTTATGACTTTGTGCCGGTAAAAATACAGATTACTATGGCAGCCTAGAATAGATTACCCAAAGGGGCTGTGGAATCTCTTCCTGGAGATCACCAGCAGCCACCTGGACAGAAGCCTGGGCAACCCTGCTTTGGGTGTTACTGCTGGAACAGGGGTTGGTTTGGATGGACTCTGAGGGCCCTGCCAGCCTCAGCCCTTCTGGGATTCTGTGTTAGCCATGGCCTGGATGCTGTTTTGTAGCGTCAGCAAGTTTAACATTTGTGGACTGCAGGATGGAGCAGGAACCTGAAAGCAATACGTCTTCTCAGTTTACTTTGCCCCACTTGCAGACTAAAGCCTGCATGAGAAAAGAGGCAGGCTCATGCTGCATTCAGGACCCAGTGTAGGTGAGATGTTACATGCACGACAGGCTCAGCAGCCTGCCCAAGGTCTGCAGAGCAAGGCTCGGTTCACAGCAGCCGTGTCTGACATGGACTTTAACAAAGCAGGCTAGGAAGCGGGGGTGGACCCCTCACCTAAACCAGATTAGGATGCTGAGCTCATCGTGGTCTGGAAACTGGCACAAAGTAGAGCATTGGACAGAGCCAGCAGAAACTCTTGTTTCATTGCTGGTTGCCAGGTAGCTTGAGCCTTGTGGAAGGTTTATTATCCAAGTAACAAAAGAGAAGGGTAAGTTTTCAGTGGCACAGAAAGATTACACTGTTGAGGTCCATCTGTGCACAGTTATTCTTCTTTAACTCTTATTGCTTTTTTCTGTCTTTTCCCCTCTACAAACAGAGAATGCCAGAAATGGGAGAGAAAAAGCAAAGCTCAGCCTGTAAGAGGGGCAGAAACTTGATTTCGGAGTGGTTTTAAGAGACTTCAAAACTTATCTAGCACAGGGAGCTCCAGTGCTGGAAGGCAGCGAGCAAGATAAAATTTTGTTATGCAAACTAGTAATAATAATAAAACCGCTAGTTGCTTTTATTTTTACACTCCTCTCACACACAAGGGTTTCCTGCAAAGAATGAGTTCTGTTGCTGCAGGGCTTGCCAACAGGGGAGAGCCTCACTTTCCAAAATAATTGTCCCCTGCTGCAGTGTCCTCATCGCCCATTGCCTGCCACAGGCCCTGCAGCGAGCTTCCTGCTCCAGCTGGCTTTCACACTGCCCCTTGGCTGCTCTCCTGCCCCTGAGGAGCTTTTCACAGGCTGGAAAGGCCAATTGGCCCCACGTGTACACTTGTGCTCTTGCACGGACCGTGCTTGCCTTTGCCTTGGTCTCAGCCTGCAGAGCCTGGAGGTCGGACTGCCTGATGCCACTGCCTGATGGCATCCAGCACCGCGTCAATGCACCTTGCTGAGGGCTTGTGTTCAGCACTGTGAGTTGTTCCATGGAGGAAAAATTGTTTTCAAAGGGTGAGAAAGAGAATGGCTCTGCTTTTTTTAAACCTGACAGGAATGCTTCCTATGCAGGCTGGTTTTCGCATTGTGTTTTCTTCCTCTCCTCTGGGACAAACGCTGTGTCTCTTTGTCGAAAGGAAGGATGTAATTGCTCACAGCCTGGGGGAGAGGGAGGCTGCTCTGGTGTTTTTGTTTTATTTGTTTGTCATTTTTGTAGCCTGGTTTCTTAAGATAAGCAGTTTGTTGAGCCATGTCATCTGTTTGTCTTCCTACACCATTCTTCTTGGTTTTATTGGCAAATTTCATTCTAAATTGACAGAGGTGCTTGAGATATCAGTGATGCTAGATGTCTGTAAGTTTTAAGGAAATGATGATAGATAAGCAAGAGAGTTTGCATTAACTTCCTTACTGTGGGACAAGCTAATAAAGTGGCCCTTTGCATCAGAAAATCCCGAGGAAAAAGGAAGTGCCTGTAATTGTCCTTATTTTAGTAGAGAACTATCTGACATGCCAAGGGGCATACAAAGTAAATAATGTATTGTCAAGGTGTGTCTAGCACTCAGATAATCATGCAAACGGGCACATGGAGCATACAGGGCATGCTTTGGAGGAAGGCTAATAGCACAGCTATTGCAGTGGATTTTCTTGTTTGAAAGGAGCTGCTGTGCTGATGATGTGGTGCTGTTCTGAGCCTCACGGCGAGTGCTCATCAAGAGCAACAGCATGAAGAGCAAGGGCACTAGTTGCAGAAAGGACAGTGGGTCAAAATCACTGTCGTCATCTCCTATAAATCTCACAGTTCTACCTTCAGGACTAAAACCAAAAACTGCCCAGTATGCAACTTCTGTGTGCAACAGCACAGACCTCAAATTGCTGGCACTGCATTCCCCCGCGCTTGAAAACCCACTGTCTGTATTTTTAACTGCACTTAGGTTGCATACTGTCAGGAGAAGTTAGAAACTCCATCTCTTTGGATTCAATGATATTGATGACCCTTTAAATATCAGAGAGCTCCTTGCGGCTCCTGGGCTTTTGCATACAGGCAAGGAAGCTCCTGTGCTGTATTGGCCATCTTGTGCTCTATTTTGTGACAGTTTGGGTTAGATAGCTGGAATTAAAAAAAAACTTTTTTTTTAAAACATTCTTAATCCACCAGATGCCCATGAATAACATTTATGATGAAATTCCTACCGGCTGAGAAGTGAGGGAGGCAGGGGAACATCTGCCGCTGTGCATGCAAATGGCAGCTCTTAAGTGTGTGTGACTGTGATACGGGAAAAAGAGAACAGGGACCTTGAAGGAGCACCTGGCTTAGGTGAGATGTCAGACTGTTGCAATTTATTAGAGAACAGATGTGCTTGCCTCAGGGTAGGTGTCCTGTGGTCTGAGAGGCCTTTTTTGGCATGGATTTCCATTCCCACCCTGAGTCCCTGATCCTACCTTAGCTGTGTCAGTTCATTGCCCCATAGCTCCCTTCAGACGAGCCACCTGACACAAGCAAGGGGAGTAGGGCCCAGCCTGATGGAATATACTGCAGAGGCAGCTCAATCTTTGTCAGAGGAGAAAGCAAGCCGTGCTGTTCCTAAATGATCACTGTAGTCTGTACAAACAGGAGCGCTTGTATCTTGAAAAGTAAATGCTGTCCAGCCTTCCCTTGCCAACCTGTGACTGAGGAATCTCATTCTAGGAGCAGGAAGTGCAGAAAGACAAGGTTGTATTTTAGACCTCAGGCAGAGAACATGAAGACTCACAGAATAAATAGCATGAACATACCAATCAAATTTGTTTTATACATAGCACCATTTTGGGATCTTAGTTCATTTTTAGCTGTCATTTTGGTGTTGTACAAGTGATCAAACTAGATTACCTTTGAGATTTCTGCTGTTTGGATGGAATAATTGGGATTTATTGGCTATCCTCAAGTTCAGGAGGCACTGGGACAATGCTCTCAGACCAGACATAGGGTTTGAACTTTGGGTGGTCCTGTGTGGACTCGATGATCCATGTGGTTCCCTTCCAGTTTGGGATATGCTATGATTCTGCCCTACAGTCTGAAGCACTGATTACTAGGTTTAAAAAAAAAATGAAGGTATGGCATGTTTGTTTTACAGGAATTTCACATATCTGCATATTTTGCAGCCACTCTACTTACTACAGAGTCTCTGTGACTGGTTTGTGAGTCCTAAAGGGGACTGGGAGAAGGCTTTGTTCAACAACTCCTGGCTTTGGCAGTTCTTGACTTTAAGAGGGAAACTGGAGATAAGGAGGATAGAAGGGTGAACAGATATTTGCCTGCTGAATGTTACACGCCTAGTACTGGCAGCCAGGAATCATGAATCTCCATCACAGGCTTAGCATCAGCATGGTGTGAGACCTTTGCCAGTCATTGCTTCTCCACTTCCATGACATTGCCCTGGGGAATGTATGACACAGAGTACTGTACACATCAGTCTTTGAAAGCAGATTTATGATCTTTGCATTAAAACTTGCCCAGATGACATGATAATAATAATCATAGTGCAATGAAGTTTCTTTGGTATTTATGTGCACGGCATGATAGAGGAATATATTATTAGCATGTGTTTTGCCTTATGGTGATTTATTCAAGCTTTTAACCTTGCTGTTGAAATTTCACACCTTTAATTGCTATCTGTGTCAGAAAATGGATGTCACCTACATATTCCCCAGCTCACTGCCATACACTAATTAGCTCAGAGGACAGCTCCAGTGAAACTAAAGCCCGGTAATAGGTGGGGATGGTAAAAAGTGAGTTCAGCCAGAAGTCAGGAGGTCTGATACAGCAGGCTCTGCATCATGGAACAAAATAGACAACACCTGTTTTAAATGACTAGCAGTCAGTTTCTGAAGACTTACGTTCCTAAGTGTTGCACAACATATTGGAGTCACATGCCAACCTGACAGAGCAGACAGCACTACTCAGGAGCACAAATACACATAGTTTTTCTGCTCTAGCTTAAAGAAAACTGTTTAATGCACCATTCTGAAAAATTGCTTGAGAAAAATAACAGTCTTGCACAACACAGAGGCTTAGGGCCATTCCCCATAGCATCTACCATCTCAACTTAACATGATTTGCCTTCAAATCCAGAGGGCTACATGGGGCTCTTCCCCCTTTCATTTCAAGAGTTTTCTCCATCTCCCCAATAAGAATGATGACAGCAATATTCAAAGCCTAATCTACTGAGCTCAAGTTATCAATTAACTTGTGCAGAATTGGCGAGCTTGCTTATCATTTAAGTCAACTTCCTAAATTTCAGGCAAACAATACAAGCTCACTTGAACATTTTCATGAAATACCACTGGAGCTGTGGGGACACTGTCTACTCACTTTGTTTCCACCTCATCTCTTTCAGTGTTATCCGCACTGTATTGCAGCTGGCTGGTGATACCAGTGATCTTTTTTGCCCTTGCTGACTGCTTAGGGTCAGTTGTCTTAAAGGCTCAAAATGGATATGCTGACTTTTTTTGCTTGTTGCAAAGGTACACAGTAAACCAGAAAGTTTAAGAACACCATGCAATTACAACACAGAACTGCACACAGCTACTTAGTAATGCATTTAAATGGAGACTCCAAAACACATGTACACCCATTCCTTAACGATTAAATAAAATGTCAACAGCTTGAATGAGCTGTGAGAGCCTGGGTTCTGCAGAAAGCCTTGATGTCTTTCTCTTGGTTTCAGCAAACAAATACAGCTTGGAGTGCACTTAGCTCCTGTGGAGAGAATCAGCACAAAACATACGCATCTTGAAGACCTATTTTGAGGACTCAACCAGGACTTAATTGGTACATTTTGTGATAGATCATTATCAGGCATGAATTCTACTTCAGGAGAGTACTCCAGACTAAGGGATTTTGTTTGTTAGTTATTTAAGATCTTCATTTTCATGTTCAAGGAGAACAAGCTGAATTCTCTTCACTGGTACACCAGTAGCTGCTCTGCACCTTCCAGTGAATTACACTGCTCAAATCCTTTAAAAATGGGGAGGTTTCCATGGCACCACTGAAAGACATCCTCTGAAGGGAATGTCATTGCCCTTGCACAAATGAAGGTAGAAATCACCCAGATAATTTTCATTTTTCCCGTGTTTCACAGGAATTAAAAATTAAAGGAGGCCTCTCTTGAATGCAGAGACCCCAGCCTACATCTGCAGAAGCAGCAGTTAGAGAAGTCTACTGAGTGTGTGGAAAAGAAATCACGAGAGCTGCTGCTCTTTCAGCAACAGTGTAGAATGATGGCTTCAGATGTAAGCTCTGAAGGGGGATTGTCCAGGTCTTACACCCATAATCCAGATGCCATGCTGCCTCTCCCTTGGAACAGCTGAGGGCAGCTCTGTTTCCAGACTATGAATGCAATAGTCTTCTCCAGGTTGGCACTGGCCCTCTCAGATAAGGTAACACAGGGAAGTGCTGCTCCTCTGTGTAGCTAAATTGGGGATTACAGTCAGCATCCCCCCATACCCAGTGCGGCTCCTCAGGAAGCCTGTGAATTCACACGTCTTCTTTTTTAAGGGGATGCCTGGAAGGTATTCGTGGTGAAGGCAGTGGCTGCTGTGACTAGTTTAATTAGTGCTTATGCACACTAATTCTACTAAATTTAGCACCTGGGTCTGCTAATCTAGCACCCAGCTGGAGGGCGTTGGATATCAAAGGAAAAAGGAAAGTAATTGCTCTGGCCCTGGGGATTAAGCAGTAAAATTATGATGGAGAATTGAGTCAATTGAAACATTTTACTCTCTCTGGGGAAGGAAAAGGAAAGAAAAAAAAGGGGGGGGGGGAGGAAAGAAAAAAAAAAAATTGTTACAATTGCCTGGGAAACAACTAATATATTGAATATCTGCTTAACATGTGCACCCAGCATAATATGTGGCATTACTGAATTGTTCTTGTATTGAATCACAAGCAGGATTTTACAGACTGATGCCATTAATTAACATCTATTAGTTATCTAAAAGTAAGAGTATCCCAGCTTTTCTGTATGTGAGCTCTCCAGCAGAGAGTAGAGGTCTTTCATGGGGACTGACAAATCACTGTCCCACATTCTGGTGAGAAGAAGGCAGACATATACTCTTGTGTTATTATCAGGAAGGGCATTCAGTTAAATAGTGAAATGTTGCTTCTCATACCCCCTCTACAGACTTTTAAAAACTTGTTCTTACTGGGCCCTAAGGAGTATACGTCTTCTGATAGCCTCAGAGGGATTACAGGCAGATCCTCCCCAGGGCATCAGCCGACTGTGAGTAGCACAGACCAAGCTGAAGATCCCCAGAGTGTGCTCTGGTGCCTTTCATCCTTATCCCTAAAAATCAGGTCAGTGAACCTGGGCTCTGCACTCAAGTACATCTCTGCTCACTGTGCTGCTTCCTCTCCTCCTGCAGCACATGTCCGTGTGTGAAACCCTGGCCCCTTTTCTCCCCGCATCTCCAAGGTAAGGAGAAACGCCCCATTGCCTGCTCAGCTCTAATGCTGCAGGCTGGAACCACTTGTCTTAAAATCAGAGTTGTTAAGATTGGAAAGACCTCTAAACTCATCGAGTCTAACTGCCAACCCTTCCCCACCATAGTTAGAGGGCCAGTGCCCCCTAAATACGTCCCTCAGTGCCACATCTACATGTTTCTTGAACACCTCCAGTGACAGTGACTCCACCTCCTCCCTAGGTAGTCTGTGCCTCACCTCTCATTCTGAGAAGAAAGTTTTCCTAAGGGCAGGAAGTGTGGTGGAAACCTGGCTCCGCTGAGTCTTGGTTTGTTGTTCTTCACTCAAGCCTCACTGTGCCAAGGCACGAGGAATGCACGGCATTGCCTTGTTCTGCCTTCTGGGCCTTTTCAAAGCCTCTGAGCCTTTGGATTTGGGGTTCATTTTGTGAGAAGTAGTCATTTTTCCAGTAAAAATGAATAGCAGAGACAAGCTCCTTCTTCTCCACTCTGTCCTAGACTTTGAGAAAGAGTACAGCATGTGTGTAAAGGCAGGAAAATAATCCAGATTAGCTGAGTACCATAGATTATTGTTAAAATTGCATTTCCCTTAATATTCAGGATTTTAAGGAATCCTGGATTCCTGAAGGGGTAAGTAATTATACACTGCTTCTTCTGTTTGAAAAAGAAATGCATGTATTTTAAGTTTAGCTATACTGAGGTGGCTGTTAGAAGGAGTTTCGTGTGGATAGACACACAACAGCTAACGTAAGGCAGGCAGCTTTGCATGCTATGCATTGCTTTCTGGAGGTGTCCAGCTCTTAACCCTGGCTGCAGAGGTATGATAGGCTCCAAACTTCACACATCTTACATGGCATTTAAACTAGATGCTGAAAAAGTGAGGGAGATTGGATAGTGCTCAGAATGTCCCTTGCTACCGGCAATTAGAATCAAACGCTAATTGCCTGCTTGGGTTTTTGAGGTACTTTATTAGGTATAATTTATGCCTATAGCTCTGGAAAACGTGGCTTTTCTCTCTTCATGCCCTGGTTTCACTCTCTTTTCAGCAGTGATTCCATTGTTCAGATACCTGTGACAGCAAATTTTGCTTCTGTAGCAAATTTTGGGTGCAAATTGCTTTGTGCAAAGTGCAACTAAGTGCCCAGAAAACAGTTTCACACTGCTTCTGTTCCTTCTTTGGGGGAAAAAAAATGCTCAAGTCAAACACTGGAAACACTGAGTTTTTGTATATTCCCACAAAGCAGAAGTCCTTCAAAGTGAACAAAGAAAGTGGTAACTTACTTTTGAGGAAGAAGAAAGTATAATGCAACATCCTGATATACTGAGCACAACACTTCATTTTGTCAAAAAAACAAACAAACCCCAAACCAACAACCCACAAACAACAACAAAAAAAACCCACCTTGCACTGCAAAGCCATTGTGCTCAACAAGAGGAAAATACATCCCTACGTGGAGATGTAGACCTGAAGCTAAGTTCAGTTTCTTTGTGTATAAGCAGACTGTCACCCCGGCGTTTCAAAGACTCACAACAAATACTCAAACCTCATTTGTTACAAATGAGATAATGGAAACCATGGTTCTATAAAGCACAAGGGAAGTTTTGAAAAAATGATGGACTGAGCTGTGGTGGGCAAAATTACAGCACTTTATATTACAAAGTACAAGTGGTTCTGTGCCTGCTGTAGTGGGTAACAACATGACTGCTCATGTAGCATTCACCGGATTATAGAAGGTGGTTACAGGATCTGTATAATTCCTGCTAAAGCTGAGACTTAACAATTACTGAGAATAATATTATGATGCAGCTTGTGAAATGGCAGCCTGCAGCAGGCTTTGCAGTCAGGCTGTCAGAGAAGGCTGTAAGCTGGAAACTTGGCACTCTAGGAAACTGTTGTAGAAGGTACTGATCCCGGGGATTCTCTTGACAATGTTGGGAAAATCTGAAAACAGAACTTAATTAAATGCTTAAAGGAGGCGTTACATTTTGGGAGATGAAATAAAAGTATCTTTATATTGCACTTTTATAAGTGCAATCTTGCTGCCCTCTGCCCAGTTAAGCAGTCTGCCAGCAATGAAACTGTTCACTCTGTGAGAGTTTTGTTGCACTGTACTTGATGGGAGAGGTTGAAGAAGGTTCAGAAGTTCAACAAACTTCCTAAAACATTCAGTAAAATTGATGACATAGTCCTTCTGGTCCAGAGGAGCCTAAATTTCCCTGTATTAGTGGATTAGATTTGAAAAGGATGTTGCAAACATTGTGGACTTCATCAAAACCTGGTCACAAACCCCACAAAGAAGGGGCTTGTTAATAAAAGAAGGTGAACCACTTGCTCACTCCAGTGCTCTTATGGAGCAAATCTGATTCTGGATGGAGCCAGAATTTTTTTCCCTCTAAGGAACTGGAAATTTCCAATGAAAATTCATATAGAACAGGAGAATCCAAATGACCAAACTGTGTCTAAATTCACTCCCTCCCAGGTATCATGTGTAATGTACCCTGCACAGTGAAACTCTGATCAGGGGCTCTTCAAAGCTGTTTTAAAACCTGAATGTCACAAAGCCTATTGCACTGGAAATGCAAGATTCGCTACAGATATATGGGTTGAATTTCAACCCCATTCAACTGATGACTCAGCTTTGCTTGTTGAAAGCCAGCTATCAATTTGCAGAAGGTCATTGAGGTCCATTCCAAAATATTTTTTGTTCAGCCAAACCAAATGCTGACTGTTTTGCAAAAAGGTGAAGCTGATACCAATGTTTTCCATGACAGTAGCAGCCAACCTGAAAAATGAGAGGATTATGGATGCCTAATATCTGTCACAGCACAGGAGTCTGCACCTCCTGCAATTAGAAGGGAAGGGCAGCAGAAAAGTCTGATTTAAAGTTCACGGAAGATTTAGGTAAATTCACTTAAAGAAAACAGCAGCCTGTGAACTCCATCCAACTTGGACTCTGTTCTTCTATTTCTGTTTTTAAAAGAAGTAATCCTGAGCTTTGTACCACACCTCCTTTTTCTATCTATAATGAAATCAGGTAAAGAAACTCAGTCTTAAACTTTAAAACCCGTTACCCACAATCTTTTTCCTTTTTTTACTGTCAGCTAATGCCCAACATGCACTGATCTGAGGTCTTTGATGAGTGAGCAACACAGTTTGCATCCGCATTAACTAATGGAATAAAGGTTTGTCTTCTGAGCTGAAAATAAGAGAAGAATGAGTTTAAGCTCTAAGAAAAAAAATCGAAATAACTGACTCCAGGAACATTCTCCCATTGCCTTTAAAAATAAGTCAGAGAAGTTAATAGAGAATTGCAGCAATGGTTTCAAACTAAAAGAGGAAATATTTAGATTGGATATAAGGATGAAATGTTTCATGATAAGGGTGGTGAGGTACTGGAACAGGTTGCCCAGAGAGATGGTTGGTGCATCGTCCCTGGAGACATCCAAGGTGTGGAGGGGGCTCTGAGCAACCTGATGGAGCTGTAGGTGTCCCTGTTCATTGCAGGGGAGTTGGACTAGGTGGTCTTTAAGGGTCCCTTCCAACACAAAAGATTCTACCATTTTCCCTTTCCCCTGTCATCCTATACCAAGTTTGTTTCTTCCCAGTATTGTTTGCTATTTGCTGTCTCTCTTGTTCCTTAAGCCAGACCTCCCCATGCCAGATGTTGTTTCCCTCTCCTGTAGCATTTCTCCTCTCCCCAGGTGTAACCTCCCATTCTCCACTGGCTGCTGCTGGCAGCTGTTCCCTCCAAGCAATATGTTGCTAACTAGATGCCTCCAGATGGAGAGCAACTTGCCTTTTCTAGCTGGCTGCTGTTTTCTCAGACTCCACAGACCCAGCATCAGCAGAAAAGGCTGGGGCAGGTCTGTGGCAGCCATTTGGTGCAGAACACTTGGTAGGCCTGATGGCTTCACCTCCCCATGGACACACAGGGTAGCATCCTGGTGAGCCACATTCAACCTGGTCCAGAGCAAAATGAAAATCAGCTGCTCCCTGATTTTAGGCTGCATATGCTCAGGCTGAAAAACAAACAAACAAACAAAAAACCCACAAAACAACAACAAAAAACGCCAACAAACAAACAACAAAATGTGTTGTTAAATAGGAACTTGGTATTTCCAGGATCAGGTCTAACAACACAGGACAACATTGCTAGAGTGCTGGAGAGGGAGTAGTGACCTTTGTGGGGTAGGGTACAGATTGGTGGATGTGCCTGGAAAGACAAAGTCTGCTGAGCTGACCGCACCGCAGAGCTGTATTTACACAAGCTGACCTGGATTCTAGGTAGCTACAAGCTATTTAACTCCTAGCAGTGCAAGCCTGTTCTCCCCCAATCTTCAAACATGTTGATAGAAAATAAAAAATAAAAAATAAAAAGCTATGATTTCCCCCCCACCTCTCTCTTTTCCCTTTGTTCTTGTGGCGGTTATTTTTTTTCATAACAATTTTCTTGAGCAAAATCAACACGCACTTTCTTTGACTTGAACTAATTAACACTCTTGTTTCCCTCTTAAACCATATGTGCACGGTCACGGTTGGATGGTATGCAGAGAATTGAGAATGTGCTCTTCTTGATATTTTTGAAAGGATTTATTGTGGAGAACTGAAACTAGGAGATGAACCATGGCCAATGGTGCGGGTACTCCCTGTGGATAGGCAATGGGAGAGTATCTTGGGCTGTATTAAGGCTGGCTGAATTTAGCAGGGTCTTTGCCAGTTATCCCACTGATTCCTGTCTGTGATTTAGGGAACAGCATCAGAGAATGCCGTATAAAGCAAAAAAGGATGGGCAGGATCAAGGAAATATGAAGACTGTGTTCCTTGGAGTTCACTCACTCACAGCAAAGCCATTTGGATGCCAGGTGAGTCGGAGCTTTCGTGTGCAGTAGAGGAGCAGGCATGGAATGAAACACTTTCCACTGAGCATTTCTTTTACTCAGGTATAATTTTTGAAAAAGCAAAAGGAAATATTTCATGTGCAAATGAGTTTCTTGATTATATGTTCTATCCTCACTAAATATGCCGGTTTAGTCCTGCAAGGTTGGAACCTAGTGATTAATACATTCGAGGCAATTAGGCTGTGAGCTGCCATCCTTACATTTGTTTGGTTATTTTCAGTAGCACATGCACACACTTGCACAGTTAGTCTGCATGCAAGGTGTAATTTATCTGTCTGAGGGCTGCATTCTGAGACACTGAGTTACCTCAGGGTGTCGTGATTCCTTTCCTCTCAATCCTCAAGGAATATCCTCGGTGCTGTCTGGCTTTTGCATTCCCATTAGAAATCAAGTTACACCGTAAAAGTGGCAGCAGCCATCTGCATGTAGCAGGTTGTGATTCCCATTATAGGTGAAATGTACCCATCTTTCTACCGAACTCTAAGGATTACTATTCCAGTCTCGTTATTTCTGCAAAGAATCTGTCAGCAGCCACAGAGGAGGATGCAGAAAATATATACAATGTATTTACACTTGGTGATGTTCAACATCAGATATTTGACTACAGTCTCATGACCAAGGGAATGTAGAATGAACGCTGTTTGAGACTTTGGTCCTTCGAAGCAGGAATCCAGCTCAAAGCCTGTGTTTAATTTAATTTAACTTAATTGTTCATTTCATTTAATTTATTTAATTCTAGTATTTGAAGATCTGTTTAAAATAAAAAAGCCACTGGACTGACTTAATTCCTACCTAATTTCCCTACATTCCATTAAGGCATTCAAACCATCTGTGTCTAAAAACGATACACACTGTGTAACTTGTCTTGTGTGAGCACTCATTATTCCTTGCATTGTTTTAATGTATACACACAGAGAAAAAGCCCTGCATTAAAACACCACAAAGAATGCAAAATCAAACACTTGAAAGTAAGGAATTACACCGGGTAAGGAAGCCTATGTAAATCTCATTTGGTCTGTGTGTGTGTCTGTACTCACACGTCTATGTTACACATGTATAAATAATGAGTGCAGTGTTTCTGTTTGTACTGGGACAAAAGCCTTTAATTACATGAGTACCTCCTGCTTTTTCCATAAAGGGTTTGCCTTGTTTGGTGAACAGGACAAGCCTGCTTTCAATGTGGGTCACTTTGCAGTGAGGAAGGCTGTTCCTCATACGACCCTGCCCCTTTTGTCGTAGTGGTGAATCATAAACGAGGTGGGAGGCTGCAAGAAGAGCTGAGCTGTGCCACTGCTTCTGCAGGGAATTGAATTCAACATTTAGAAAGACAGCTGGGCGACAGCTGACAGGTATAGAAATATCTGAGCTGGCTCCTTAACTCTACTCAAGGAGGATTCTCCTGACAAGCTCATGCAATTTAAATTGGCCATCAGAATGAACTTTGCCAATTTGCCCTGCTCTGAAGCAGGGATGAATGCAGGAGCAGTTCTGCAGGCAGACTGCAAAGGGAACTGATTTCTAGCAAGGAAATGATCCCAAGAAGCTGATGGACTTCAGCTCTTCTGGTGTCACCACTGTGTCTAGAAGAGAACAACCCGGTAACATAGAGCTACCTCAGGTTTATCTTTCTTACTCTCCAGATGCTAATACAGTACAGCAGGACCTTCATCTTCATTAACCAAATTTATGAGCTCATTTAAGAATTGGTAGTGTGGCAAGGTTTCTTTTTCTTAAATCCAGGTCAACTGTCTCTAATTATCTTACTTGGTTTTAATTCTTTATTAATCAAGTGCTGCTTCAGCAGCTTCAACGTTTTGCCCAGGAGTGATGTCAGGCTTCTGCCTCTTCCTCCAAGCCTCATCTGATGTTATTCCAGTTGCTTTTGTCTCCTTTTATGAGTGCATGCCTTGAGACTCCGGACTCTGATGTACAAAAGCACTGCATGTTCACGGTTGCCAAGAGGAGCTGTGCTTTGAAAATACAAAATGCTGCACTGTGCTCAAGAATGCTAAACTGCTAGGAGCTGCAAGTTAGGCACCCAAAACTTCATAGTTTTCACCTTAACCTATCTGCTTCTGGATTTCCCAATAAAGAGAATGGCAATAAATCTTTATTTTATGGAGATGCCGTGAAAATAAATGCATTAATATTTGTGAAACACTTGTGTACTTCGTAGGGGAGAACTATAAAAAAGCCCATGAGGACATTAATCGTTAGATGTTGAGAGCAGAGTTTGAAGATAGTGCATTAAATAAGTCATGTGGCTCCATACTGAACAAAGAGAAAACAAAATATTGAATCGCTGCTCATTAAGACCCAGATTCTCAAAGGTATTTTAAGAGCCTAAATCCCGCACAGAGTCAGGGCTTCTTAAGTGGCCATGTATTTTTTTTTTTCTTTTCATTTTTTTCTTTTTTCTGAAATTGGCAGGAGTTCTATGAGAAATATTGTATGTGAGGGTGTAATTATAGATTGCATCATAATGCACACATAATTAACGCATAACAAATTACTCAAGGAATCTCAGTCGCAGCATTTACCAACGCCAGTTTGCTTGGCTTTGCAACATTCATTATCTTTTCCAATAGCTACTGTACAGGTAATTTTTCTCTGGGTTTAGGATAACAAACATCCCTGGTGGACAGAGAATGGGAAGCTTTCCCTCGCTGCACACCATCCTGCACAGCAGTACAGACCTCTGCAGCGTGAATGGTACAAGTAATAGGTTGCCATTTTCTGCTTCTACCTGCAACAGGGAGGGATGGAACATTTTGCCAGTGGGTTTCACTAGTATTTGCTGACATTGGAAGAATGGTGAAAGTTGAGTGTCTTTAGTTTAATCCCAGGATTAGTGGGGAGTGCGCTGAAATGAGCACAGGCTTTGCTGCCTGTTCCCCACATAGTTCAGCCATTTTTACCATTTTTAATTAATTTGTCTCTCTTCCTTGTCCCACACCCAGCTCTCACAGTATACCTTGCTGTCGTGAACTGAAAAATTCCCCGTTGCACCTGGATAATGCCCTGTGCATCCTGATCTGATCCCATAGCTGGAATATGATTTTTCTGGTCCTTTCCAACCTGAATTATCCCATGATCCTATGAACTCTTCTTGGTTTTCTTCATTGTATAAATAGTCTGCATTCTAATAGGCTACTTTATTAATCAGTCTTTGTACCAAATAGCTTTGATTTATTGCATTGTCATAACTTTACCTCCACAATACAAGATTATTTTAGATAAAAAAGGCAACCAAGCATACATCCCATAAAACAGTAAAATATAGCCATGGTTGTTATTACACGAAATGAGGCCATAGCAATTCTGCATAAAACAGGAATTTGTTCCAGGTGCTCTTCATACTGCCATGGCTTCCCTTCCAAGAATATGGAAATGCTAACTCAACGGCTAAGGAAATTTGGTTTCTTTTCCTTCTCTGTAAACTGGGTCCTGACTCTAAATCCTGCAAGCTGTGGCAGGGTGCCAACAGACAGGATGCCCATTATGTGACCAGGGGCTTGCTCTGCCCAGGGTGATGCTCACTGGTTTCCAATGCTGCTCCAGCACTGAGACTCCTCCACATTATGGCAGGGATCAAAGTGTTCCTTTCAGTTCTGAACAGCAGAAGAGACCAAAGCCACCTTTCCTGTTCCTCCTCTCCAAACTTCTGAGAACACAGGTTAACAGCATGCAACTTCCTTAATATAATTCAATGACAGTGGAAAAAATATGCTGAAAGACACTGAGTCATTCTTGAGTACAACCTATGTTCTCAGTGGTATTTTTTTGTCTCCTAACAAACAGGCAACCCGAAGATACTTCATCTTCTGTCAGAGGTCAGTGAGGCACTGGTTAAGAAGCCCTGCACAGGAGTGAAAGGCTTGCTTCTGTAATCTTACCCTCAACATTTATTTGTGCATAACCTCCACCGTGCATTTGGAATATCCCTTTCAAACTGTTTCTGTTTCTCAATTCAAATCAAAATCAATTTTCACTAGAACACGTAATGACCTTTCTGTTATTTGAAAGATTCTTTCAGTGAAATATTACTTCAGTACTGCTACTTCTTCAAAAACACATTTCTTAGCTACTAAAAATGTATTTTCTTTTCTTTTGTTTCCTTTTTTTTTTTTTTTTTTTTGTCCTCAACCCTCCTGGACCCACAAACAGTCTCTTGAGGATCCCTATTTCAAGGATGGGAAAACTTCTGCTACATAAAAATATGTGATTCCCAGCAATATACACCTTGGAAATTTTCTGTTCCAAACAATATCTCAGAACGCAGGAGCAGCCCAGAAGAGGTGTTTTGCATGAATGTATATGGACAGCTTGAGAAATTGTCACCTCTCGTTATATGCTTTTCATTGCCCCGTAGGATTTTATTCAGTTTCTACATATCTGCTCTTTCACATCACTCCTACCCCTCTCTCTGAGGCTTTTTTCTTCATAGAATCACAGAACCACTTGAGTTGGAAGGGACCCTTAGAAGTCATCTAGTCCAACTCCCCTGCTACGAACAAGGGCACCTACAGCTGTATCAAGTTGCTCAGAGCCCCATCCAGCCTGACCTTATGTGTCTCAAGGGACGGGGCATCGGCCACCTCTCTGGGCAACCTGTTCCAATGCCTCAATAGCCTTATCATTAAAAAAACCCCAAAACTTCTTCCTTATTTCCAATCCAATCTGTCCTCTTTTTGAAACCATTTCCCCTTCTATCTCAACAGACCCTACTAAAGAGACTGACCCTTCTTTCTTATAGACCCCACTTCAGATACTGGAAGGCTGCTATGAGGTCTTCACGGAGCCTTCTCTTCTCCAGGCTGAACAGTCCCAGCTCTTTCAGCTTGTCCTTGCTGGGGAGGCATTCCATCCCTTGGATGATTTTTTCCCTCCCATCTCTTCCAAAGTTTTCTGTTCCTTGCTTTTAGTCAAATTTCTCAAATCTATAGTTTGATTCCCAAAGGTCATTTCTGTTTATTCTTGCCAGCTGTAGGCCTTGCCCTTTGTGGAAAATAAGAGCTGGTGGTAGCAGGGAACTGCTAGACCAGTCCTATTGCAGAAGGCATTCAGGAAGAGTAGTGAGCAACCAGTTGGGGTAAATCACAAGCTCACCATGGCAAAAACATGGAGAAATCAGGTGAGGTTCCTGTGGGTTAAGCACTGGATAGCAGGAGTCTGCAGGGACAAAGTGCAAAAAGCTGATGCAGAAAATAAAACTTAACTAGTGAGAGCATCACAAGTAACATGAAATCATTCAGTAAGTACGGCAGTGGGGAGAGGAAGTCAAAAGAAAGTGAATTAGTCATCAGAGACAAAGCTATTGACTGATGCTGGGAAGGCTCAGAGTGCCTAATGCCTTCTGCGCACCAGGCTTTGCTAAGAGAGGTCACTTGTGATTAGGTGATTGCCATTACACATAGCAGTGACAAAGGAAAAGGAAAGAAGAAAGTACAAAAGCATTCCAGCAAGTTGGAGGTGTTGGAGTCAACACGCTGGCCTGGCTGTGGGTAAGGGTGCTGAAAGGAGTGGCTCTGGAAAGGCTGGAAACATTACTGTCCATCCCTGGGAGCTTGGGAAGGGCAACTGAGGAATGTGCTGATGGAAAAGCACGAGTGGGGCCTTTCTGTGGAAGGGCTCTTTAAAAACACAGAGAGCAGGCAGCCATTTTCTTCCCAGTACAAATAGGAAAATCCACTGCAAACAGCCAGGAGGGTCAAGCTGACCAAATTGCCCTTGACAGCAGCAGAATGGACCTTGTTGTGGAAGAATGAGTGACCTTAGTTAGGTTCTGCGCCTCTATTCATAAATTAAGTTCGGTTTATGTGAAAATGTCAGCTAATGTTCATGGGACTCTGATGCCAGCAGTTATTGGTCATTACCTGGCAATCGAGTGGATTACAAATGCATTTCCAAAGGGGTCTGTTTCATTAGCAGCCTCCACAGGCAGCATTAACTGGGGAGTGACCAGAAGAGGATGAATTGGGAATTAAAAGCAATCTATAGAAATGCAACTGGAAGTGACAGGAGGCAGCACTATTACAGGGGGGTTCAGCAGGCTGAGGCCTACATGAGCCAGCAGGCTGAGCTACATGAGGGCAACAGGGAGCCATGAGGCAGCAGGGTTGTGATAGTGTGCAATAACAGTCATGGAGAAGGGCGGGGACTTCCTGGGATGCAGCTGTTGAGTAGGGAATGGTGGAATCAGATGGGATGGCAAAGTGTGTGAGGAGCGGGGTGGGGGGCTGCCCGATGCAGGAGGCCACAGGGACTGAGTCCTGCAAGCCATGCTGAGGGAAGCCATGCAGACAGGATCAGAGCCACTGGTAAAGCCTCATGGTGCCCTTCGTACGAAAGGAGCTGAGGGGAACGAGATCCGAGGAGTTAATGATGCACCGTAACTCATTTGCAGAGACCAGATCGGATAAATATGGTTGTCCACCACAGACCTGCTCTTCCATTCACATTCAGTGAAGATGTCATTTCTCTACTAATGCACTCATGTATTTTTTGCTCACTAACCACGTTCCTGTGTACGAGCACCTATTGATCTGCAGTCTCTGCTTCTCTTCTTCCATAGAAAGAAACAACTGCATAGCTCATCACGCACAGGCTGAAGCACTTACATGCCCAAGCGGGATCAGCCAAACACAAAAGTAACCTTCACCAATCCGAAATGCCTATGTTACAATTAACGGGAGGCACTCACACGATTAGTAGAAGCTCGCACCGATCCGAAGAGACGCAGACCCGCCCTCGCCCCGCTTCTACTCCCCGAAGCGCCCCGCAGCCCTAACCCCCCTCAGCCGCTCCTCCTCCTGCAGCGCAGCCAACCGCAGCCGCACTGCATTAGTAAAGGCGCACAGCGTAAATAATTGATCCGCGCAGCGCCGCGGGCCCGCCGCTCCCAGCCCTCTGCCTTCAGCGGGGCGGTGCGGGGCCGCCCCGGGCGGCGGGTCCCCGCGGGGAGCCGGGCCGGCGGCGCGGCGGGAGCAGGTGCGGCTGCCCGGCGCGGCGGGGGCGGAGCGGAGGGCCGGGCCGGCAGGTGGGGGCTGCCGGGAGGCGGAGGCGGAGGGCCGGGCGGCCGGGCTCGGCGCGGGGCGGCTGGGCGAGTGGCCGAGGCAAGGAGAGAGGCGGGCGGCGGCGGCGCTCCCGCAGCCCGGGCCGCGGAGAGGCCGGCGGGGCCGCCCGCTGCTGCTGCGGAGCCAGATGTGCGGGACGGGAGGCGGCCAGGGGCCCGCGGGGGGGTGCTGGGGGCTGCCGCCGCCGCTGCTGCCGCGGCCGGGGGGGGCCCTTTAGCTGGGAGCCGGGCAGCCGCATCGGGAGCTGCTGTTTTCTTCCCCTCCTTCCTTTGCTTTCTTCTCCTCCCTCCTCCTCCTCCTCACCAAAACCGGGAGAGGAGGCGTGTTCGCAGAGCCTTGCTGCACCGGTTTTGCTTGGTTCGCTGTTGCCGGGTTTGGTTCGCGGGGTGATTGGGCTGCGGGATTTTTTGTGTGCTTTCTTCGTTGTTGTTATTTTTTTTTCCTTTTTTTCTTTCCCTTTTCCCTTTCCCGTGGCCCATCGCATGCTCGGCTCCGGCTGGATCCTTCCCTTTATTTTCGGCGGTGCCGCTCGGAGGGGGGAAGGGAGCGCGGGGATGAGTGCTGCCTGACGCACGGGCACGGCGAGGGGGGCCCGCCGCCAGCCGCAGCCCTCTGCGCCCGCAGGGCGAGGGGCTCGCTGCCGCCTTCCCCTCTGCTCGCCCCGCTCCGCCGCAAGGTGTGCGTGCGCGGACGGCACAAGAAGGAGGAGGAGGAAAAGCCGCCCTCCGCCTCGCCGGCAGCCGCCGGGCGCCAGGGCTGCCGCCGTGCCCCCCCCTATGTGAGGCCCCCCGGGCGGCCGCATGGCGATAGAGCGGCGCCGCGAGGCGGGCGGCGGGGGCCGGCCGCTGCCCGAGGAGAACGGCTCCGTGCCGGGCGCCGCCGCTCCCCCCCCGGGGCCGCCCCCCGCCGGGGCCGCCGAGATCCAGGCGGTGCCGCCGCCCGCCGCCGCTTGTAGCCCTCTGCTGCTCGACTACGACGGCTCGGTGCTGCCCTTCCTCGGGGGGCTGGGCGGCGGGTACCAGCGCACCCTGGTGCTGCTCACCTGGGTGCCGGCCCTCTTCATCGGCTTCAGCAAGTTCTCGGACTCTTTCCTGCTGGATCAGCCGGACTTCTGGTGCCAGCAGGCCGACGGGCAGGGCAACTGGAGCGTGGCTGCCGGCCACGGCAACCGCAGCGGCAACGGCAGCATCTTCCCCCCGGCCGCTCTGCCCACCCCCGTTGCGGGAAACGCCAGCGAGTGCGATTGCCACGAGTGGCACTACCGCATCCGGGCCGGCCTCGTCCAGAACGTCGTCAGCAAGGTGAGCGGAGGGCTGTTGGGTCCCCGGATCCCCGCTCGCGTGGAACCGATACCCCCCTTTCCCCTTATCCTGTCCCCATTGCTGCGTGGGTTTGTCTTGGTCTCGTGTCTTGAGATGGCGTTCTCAGCACCGTTTGTGTGCGTGTCTGGCTGTCCCAGAACGTGGGTCAGTCCCATACAGGTGGCCATGGGAGGGCTGGGGCAGGGCACAGGCAAGGTGCCTCTCAGTTCTGTATGTGCCTTCAGAGCCAAGAGCCGGGCTGGTGCACAGGGAAACATGGTTCAGGGAAACAGACAAAGTTCTGCAAATGTCTCTCATTCTACAGTCACACCCTTGATACGGTTTTCAATAGAGTAGTAAGAGAGGAAATGTCTCGTGTGAGTTGTATACCTCTTCTGAGGTAGAAAGCTCTGTTTTCTGCTCCCTGTTGCAATGGCTAAAGTGGAAAAATTCTGATGAGGGAGGCTGAATCCTTCCTATATTCAAAAAGAAGCCTCATGTCTTCACCTTCTCAGGTTTTGCTCGTGCTCTGGCTGTGTGAAGGCTCTGCCATGGGCCTGGTGGTGTTAGCAGACAGCTCTTGAAAGCGCTGTGTTATCTGTAGCTCTTGGAAGCGCAGATTTAAGCTGTTACACCAGGAAAGTGGTTCCCCTTTGGCTCAAAACCCCCAAACTCAGCACAATTACTTCCTGCTAGAAGCGTGTTAGGGATTAGCTGTGCTTATCTGATTGGGAGAAAGCAATGCAGCAGTGACCGGGTGGCCGGTGTGCTCATGCTTTGCTCTGCCAGCAGGTGCTGGTATTAATCGTTGGAAATCGTCATTTCTCTTTGTGTCCCTCGAAAGCGTGTGCAACACTGGGGAAAACAAGCAAAGCCAACCCTCCAAAAACTGGAGTCCAGAATAGTTTTAAAACAAGCCTGCTGCACTCCTTCCATGAGGAAAGCACAGGCACATGGTGGATTTGGTTGGCTTGTGGCATTAGAGCGCTTAATGAAATTTGACATATAAGAGAAGCAGATTTCCTTCTGTTCGTAACCAGAGACGGAATGATTCGTATGCTTTTTGGGCTTCACACCGATGCTGGAGCGTAAAGAAATGATCTTGAAATATTTCCTTCTAGTGCAAACTGTAACAAAATTTTTTCTCAAAATGTTGGGGAACTTGTGAAGGTCATCATCACGTTGGCCTCAGATGGTTGAGGGAGAGTTAGTTTGCTATCTTGCACGCTTTCTTAATAATAATAATAATAATCAAGTGTTCTTTGGAAGAACTTGTGGCAAAGGGCAGATCAATTTTAATGGATAAATAAACAGCTGCGGTCCCTGCTGTCTTGTTTTCTACTCGAAAGAATAATAATCATCTTTTGAGACTCCGGGTTTTTTCAGTGTGGAGTTCTTGTTGTGTGTTTGCTTCCAAAAACTTGGCAGCTTTTTCTCTTCAATTTCTAATCCCTTATAATTGTAATTAGGTTGTTTTTATGGGGTCAGGATTCCTCCCTAGCTTGTGTTTTTGTTCTCTTTGGGGCTTTCTGGGTGGGTGTGCTGTCTGTTTTCATCACAGTAAAGAAAAAGGAAAAACCCAAGCAGAGCCTCAGTGTATGGCTGAATTGTCTTCCTTCTATAAACCACCAGGCACTTCTGAGGTGTGGGAGCATTCCTCATCACTGCTGACTCTCCTTGTGCGCGTCCCACCGGCCTTGGTGCAGAGGGACTTTGCTGGGGGATTGAGGAGGTGTTCCCATCCCAAGATATTCAGATCTCCCTTAACTCCTCTCAACTATACTTTAGTTTCTGTGAAAGATTATGCAATGTTCTCATCTTTCTAAGTAGAGTTTTATTAAATCTTAGTCTAATACGCAGTCATCTGTGTAATAGCCAAGGGTTATATGAAAATATCGTAAACAGAGCCAAAAGTATATCAATAAAAAATGCACTTTTGTTTGGCCACTAGGCCACTTTGTTCCTGTGGTAATGCATTGGAACAGGCTGCCCAAGGAGGTGGTGAAGTCACTGTCCCCGGAGGTGTTCAAGAACCATGTGGATATGGCACAGAGGGATATGGGTTAATGTGCATGTAGGTGATGGGTTGATGGTAGATGATTTTAATGGTCATTTTCAACCTTGATGATTCTATTACTCTAAGTTCTGCTGTCTCCACATCCTCTCCTCTCATGGTACCTCAATCCAGTGCTGTGTCTCTGCCCTTGTTCTCTCAGCTGACCCATCCCTACATCACACTTGGGGCTTGTGGAGTTGTGATCCAGCCTTACTTGTTGGCTGGCTGCTCCCTGCTCTGACCCAGGAGGCTGCTGGGGCTGGCGGTGGCCTCATACTCCTTGGAGGCCAGCACTGCCTCACCTAGCTCTGCCATCGCCCTGCCCTCCTCCAATGAGTCACTGGGAGCGCTGCTTTTTATAGTGCTGCCAATCATTAGAACTGGGAGAAGTAATAAAGGACGTGCTGCTCGTTATTTAATGCCGTTGAGATACATATAGCGAAGAGGTCAGGTGCATAATTTAACCACAGGAATTCCAGTGGCCATATTAAATCATGGATCTGAGCTCATGCCCTGCCTTGGTGCATAAATCTTGGTCTTGAGCTATTTCGTGTGTAAATATTCCTAGGAGAGTATCTCTCTAGGAGAATTCTCTTGTGAGGCTTCTTAATGCTAAATGCTTCTTGGAAGATTTTCAGCTGTTCTTTGTCGCATCGTCACCACTGTCACATCACTACAGAGTGCACCCCTATCACTTGTGAGACACATATCCTGAACTGTCCTTCGGGCCACAAGCTAGCAAGTGAATCATGTGAATGGACTGTGTCTCACTGCTGTCCGGAGGATGGATGCTGAGAAATATTTCCTTCTTTTTTTGAAAAGGAGAAAGCTGAGTCTCACTTTGGCTATTTGCAGAGTGGCCATTCCAATAAATTATTAACATTGACATAACAAGCAATGTAGTTACGTTAAATGTATATTGCTGTGCAGTGTATCGGGAAATTGGAGAGTGTACTTAGCAGGGACTTCTCCAGCCTTCTTGTCACTCTTTAATGGCTGCATCTTCTATCAATCTGCAAAACCAGCTGTACTCCTGGGGTGAAGTTTTCAAGGCAGTGCGTAGTTATGGGGTTGATGGCTGTTGCTTTTCCCTTTGTTACCAAGATGACCAGTCTGCTGTGTTCAGTATTGTTGTGTGGTGGTGGTTTGAATGCTAATCTGCATAATGGACACCAAGAGCTGGCAATGGGCAATGACTGAGGCTTGATTAAATTGCAGTGGATGGTAGTGCAGCATCCTTCCATGCGCGCTCGTGGCATTCCAGATCAGCAGTGCAGGGCCAAGTGGTTAGTTGGAGGCTGCTTTTTAATCATCTAGAACAATTATGTAATAGTATTTCATGTCTGGTCACATGGGAATTCTTGTTGTGGCTGCTTTTCTGTTCTGGATGCTTTGTTTTGCTGCAGTGCTGTTCCTCTTGGCTCTTTGCTTCCCACTTGGTTTGGGTTGAATCATCTTCCTTCAGAAGGAACGTGCCATGATTTTACCTACTTGCTGCTGGCTTGATCTTTTTCATTCCAGTTGGGCTGGGCCTCCAGCAGATTGTCTTCCCTAGAAAAGGGGAGCTTAAATCAGGGGAACCCCTGTGTGGTCCAGCTGTGAGAATGGGGCAGCGCTGTCTTGGTGGGGACTTGAGTTAGTTCAAGCAGTGGTGTGATGCTCTTTGCCTCTGCAAGGGCATGTCTGTGCCCTGCCAGGTTCTATTCCCTTCTCTTTCTTGCAGTTACAGCATTTTTCTGGTCTGGTCTTTTGTTGTTTTGTCTTTGCTAATCTGGCAGAAATTTTAATTTTTTAATTTTTTTTTTTTTTTTTTAAAAATCATCATTTTCTTTTTTCCTCTTGAGTTTTTTGCTGAGTTAATGAAGTGAAATGGCTCTGGGTGTTGCCTCATGCCCTGGGCTGCAGTGATGTCTTACAGGATTACTGCAGGTAACTGCAAGTAACCTGAGTGGTTACAACACAAATCTGCGTGTGATAACAGCGAGAAATTTGGCACTGCTCATGGGTTGGTATTTTTTGGAGTAGGAGACAGGTGTGCATTTCAAGTGCACTTTTAGAACACAGTTATTAATTCAAAGGGATCTCTGGCAAGGTCCTTCCCAAAAGGAGCAGTGACCAAGCTTTGGCACAGTGCCTATGGAGTCTCATCCTTGGACATACTCAGAAGCTGTGTGGACATGGTTTTGGGCTCCTGTAGCTTCTACTTAATCCCAAATCTATTAAACTCTCAAGTTACAGTACCCAATGCAGTAGCTGGGCCAGAGGCAATAAGATCAAAACTAGTGTATTCCCTTTGCCCATGTTTGTCTTGTATGGATTGACGGGGGAAAAGGGAAGCAGAGCGTGTAATGATGCTTTCCACTTATCAGGCTGCTAACGAATGCCATCCTAAGACAAGGCGTGAATCTCTGTGCATTCTGGCTGAGCAGAGTGCAGGATGTAGATGGCTGTTTGGGTCACAGCACCCACTTTCCCAGTGTTGGAGCTGTGCTGAGCTGGCTTTGCCTGCAAACAGTGCGTTATCATATGCTGATGTATGCGATAACTAACTGCCATCTCACTAGATGATAAATACGTGCCTAGTGAGCTCACACGTTGTTTTTATTTTCTTCTGGGGGGGTGCTATGTACACACCAAAATACTTTCAAGCAATTGGTGTAGAAAACAACAACTACATTAAAATCGATATTGTCACCAGGACTCATATAGACTTTTGGTGTGGGTTTGCTGTGCTAGAGGGAATGTGTACAGAGTTTATGTTTATTATCAGCTTGAAGATAGTGTCTTGGATACTGGAATCTGATTTCAACCTACTGTAAATCTTTGTTTCTACAAATGGCACAAACTATAACCATTTGGGAAGGTAACTCCACGTTACAAAATCTTCACACCGTTTTCAGCTTGAGAAATCAGACTGATTCTTGGACCTTTCCTATTCCTTATTTTCTGTGAATGTGTGAAACCACTGTGTTTTTTTTTGTTTGGTATTTGTGTTTGAAGAGGTTGGAGTTTTGTTGGTTTTCGTTTCCACTCCCTGGTAGATCCTGTATCTCAGTCATTCAGTCTACACACACCAGCCTTGCACCTGTTGTGGCTGGAGTTGTAAGCTTCAGTGTGTATTTACCAACTGGTCAAGCAGTTTCATTTCTAATGTGCTTTAGCAGTTTTCTCTCTGCTTACTCTGGCTGCAAGTGTGTGATTGTAAAAGATGCCCTCATCGTTTTCTTAAAGCAATTGTTAAGGAGGATGAACTGGAATTCAGGAAAAGCATTTAATCTGGAGCTGGTCATGCTGTTTGTCATGGTAACACTGAGATGAGAATTACAGGCCAGCTGGTTGTGAAGGTGTCCGTTTTCAATGAAGTAACATCTGGAATAGCATGAGATTTGTGGTTTTCCTTCACTTAAAAGCCATTGGCTTAAATTAAAGCTTTCCAGATAAATTCTAGAGAGCTGCTAAATTCAGAAGATGTTGAAAGAGATTTAAGCTTTCATGTTGCTTTGGTTCTGTTTTCCCCATTAGCCTTCTAGTTTCCATCCATGTCCCCCTCTGCAATACCTGGTGTCCCTGCCTGGAACAGCCATTCCCCTGCTCCTTCCTGCCCTTGTACTCCTGCAGTGTAGCTGCATGTCTCAGGGTTATCCATCAGCAACTATAGGTAAAAAAGGAAAGTTCTTTTTTAAATTTCTAATCTTATCCTTGGGAGGAAAGCTCAATATGTAGTATGGAGGTGTTTTTTTTTTTTTTTTTTTTTTTTTTTGGCTTTCTATTCTGTATTTAATTTACAGCTGAGAGAGAGCCCTGTATATGGGTTGTCCCAATGAAACACCAAGAACAAAACATCAGATAAATGAATATTTTCTGGTACTTGTTCTTGGGACACATATTTGGGCACACAAGGAGCAGGGTCAGGAAGATCAGGAGTGCTGCTTGTAAGGTAAGTTCACCTTACCCAGCAGCATGTAGTTTATAGCTACTCTTGTGCACTGTTTCAGAGCACCAGGTAGGTGGTTCAGTTCCCTGAACCAGGTGGTTCATCCCCAGCAGGATGGGTGTAGAGGAACTCATTTTGGCTCGAGTACTGTCTGTGTTCCTGTGCAGTACTGTGCTGCTGCCCAGTCTCCTGTTGGCCCATGGGCTGAAGTTTGTGAGGATGTCTGCAGCGTCACGATGTCCAACCTGCAAATATTGTTGAGGATTGGTCTTTCTTACCTGAGTTACAAAGAGAGGGCAGGGTCATGGCCATAATAACTTCATGTCACAATTAAGGCGTCCGATCTTTTTATCTGCAGCGACTGAGCAAGTGTTTCTCCTGACCAATGGCTTCCTTTTCTCATCTCCTTACCTTATCCCCGTTCAGGAGTTTTGTCCCATGCTTGGCATTTTTGAGATTTTTCTCCCAGTACTTAAGAAGGCCCGCGTGGTTTGTTTCAACTGTGTATTGTCCTGAAAAATACTGGCCTTGAAAGTGTTAACTTGGTTTTGATAATCAAATGATAGTGAATGTTAATATTTAACTAAAACATTGTGGATTCTTTATGTATGACTTCTATTTACAGTGCTTGGACCTGTTCAAGATAGCAACTTGACAACTTGTTCAGTTTTCTATTTATCTGGATCATGAAGTCAGTCCCACCAGAATGTGCCTTTCCAGAATAAGTGTGGTTAGCTAAAAACTGAGGTGTGGCCTTAGGACACGGTGAAAAAGATTTGTCTTAGTCAGTTCTAGTGAGAGGTGTTGTTGTCCTAGTCTTTCCATGTGCTTGGAGGGTGGCAAACATCTGTGGGTATTAAAACAAAGCATAGGTTTGAAGTCGGTCAGATCTGTGACAGTGGTTTCCCTGTGATGTCAGAACATATGTAGAAAAGGTGCAGCACAGATGTAGAAGGGAGATGAAAGTATCCTACATGTGAACGTAGTGTCCGTGGTGTCCATGAAAGCTGCAGGCAAGACTTTCTGCCTCCCAGTGCTTTGATCTTAGATGATATTATGGAGTTGGCAAAAGAGGAAGCAAATTACAACAGCTGGAAAACAAGTTAGTCAACTAATCTTAGTAGGGTTAAGTCTGGAGAAGATCAGAATGTTTCAGGATAAAGGGAACTGCTAGTGAAAATGAAAGAAGTGATAGAGAAGTGGGTGGTATGTGGATGTTACTAAAACTGATTTAATCATGTTGAGTATTCACAAGACTGTCATATGATTAACAAATCACCTTTTAATTGTTAGTGTATTAGTGATGATTATTTACCTAGCAAACTTCCTTCTTCCCTGTCCCAGTGGGGAAAAGAAACAGATCTGAGATGGGACCGAGGCTGGGAACAGAAGAGCTAATTGCTCCTGTTTAAAAGATGGAACTGTAGATTAGAAGAAACCTGTCTAGTTTTGTAGTGTTTCAGATTGCATCTCCTCACTGTTGGATTCTGCTGGCGTAGTGGTTATTGAATAGCTTGGAGGGTCATCTTCATCTGTTGCATAGACTAACGAGTAATTTGGTGCAGAGCAATGAAATTTTAAACAGAAGCCTTTTCTGTGTTAACTTAGTGACTGAGAGACAAAGTCAGTTTCTGTGGTCTTGTGTATTTGAAGTTTGTGGCTTGTTTTTTTTTTTTTTTTTTTTTTTTTTTTTTTTGATCACACCACTTCTGGAGCAATGTCACCACAGTGGGGAGAAGACTGCCTCAAGTGAGCCGTGATAAAAAGGCATCAAATACTTTCGTATTTGATTCGTGCACATAGATGTGAGTGGGGCAGCTCGGCTGGCAGGCATGGAGGTGGGGCGCAGAGCAATGCTGGAGGAGCACAGCAATCAGCATCGCATCACAGGGCCAACCTGTTTACCCTGAGGTATTATAGAGGGCATTGGCTGACAGTATCTTAACCTACCTGGTGTGTTAGGTTTCCCTCTTTGCGAAGGAGCTGAAGTTTGCAAAGCAGGTGGGAGAATTGTCTTATGTATCAGTGTTTGTGTGGTGATGTGTGGTGGTGTGGCACCCAGCCTGTGTGCTTTATTTGTAAGGCTGAAATACCAGACTTTAAAAAAAAAAATGCTTCAAAAATTAGGGTAGAAATTTCACAGCGGAGTCGTGTCTGTCCCAAAGATGAATTCCAACAACTTCAGACACTGTTAGGTAAGCTTATGAGATCAACGGTTGTGTACTGTTTTGAAGGTATGGAAACAGTTTTCATAGGTACGTGAAACTGCTTTCATGCAACACTGTGCAGTCTAATTATATCTTTCTGGGAAGCCTGCTGAGCACATGTCCTCTGGCTCATGCGTCTGCTTCTCTTTCTCTGTCCCCTAAACTCCTGACTTTGTGGCATAGTGAAAAGTATGTACACCCAAATGGTTGATACCATCCGAACAACTCCTTGCTACCTGAGTAAATGTTCTTCCAAACTTGGGCAGTTATTAACCTCCTCCCCAGTTCCCCCAAATATCAGTGGATGCTTGCTTAGTAGTAATTTTAGTAGAAGCATTTATTTTAACATTATTTATTTAACAAAAGCATCCACTTAGGGTGAAGTTGAAGGAAGTTAAATATATGGGGTGCTTGGAAGTCTAGTGTCATGCAGGAAGGAAGTGTCTTGAAAGCCTGGTGTTCTGGGTTCAGGCATTTCAGTATAGGAGGTGTACGTTTCTTTGTGTAGCTCTTGAAAGCAAACATACAACAAACGCTTTCAGTAGTGGTTTGCTGGCCTTCTTGTTGGTTTTTTTTTCCTTGACTCTCATTTTCCAGGTGAATCAGTTCCTTGTCAGTACCTGACAAGAACATAGGGCTCTTGCAGGGATTTCCTCTCATCAGTGGGAAGGACTTACTTTGGAGACTATTGCTTCTGAATGCGGCTGGTCAAAGAAAGAGGAATTTATTGTTGTCCCTTTTTCTGAAGCCTTTCAGGATTATTTGGTTTATATTTTAAACCTCAAATCACCATTTTGAAATGTGACATTATACTTACAGCTGGCTGTATTGGTGATCAAAAGTGCCAGGTGTTCCCAAGAACAATTTATTGATGCTTGAAGTACATTCGAAGATTGGGGAGTGTTTTTGCCCAGCTGTGTGCTCAACAGAGAGGCATTGCTGCCCTGAGCCTTGAAGATTAAAAAGATTAAATGCTCTTTTGTTGCTACTGCTGACAGGAAGGAGAGGCTGGAAGTGTGGCGGGGCTGCCCCTGTTGTATTTTTTGTCTTGATTTGTTGTTGTTCTGGTGGTTTTTTTGTTCAAGGATGTCTGTCAGTAAAACCAACTCTGTGCTGTGCGACAGTCTGGTGTGTCTCTGGGTGGCTTCTTGTGCAGCCTCTTCTGTGACAGAGCTGCAGGGTTACTTTCTGTAGAGCTGAGCATTGTGATGTTTTCTGGATCTTGTATGTTTTCTCAAACTTTAATGTTAAAACACAGCCAGGTTGTTACTTCTGGCGGGAGACTGAGAGAGGAAGGAGAGGAGAGTTGTCCTGTGGCGACCCATAGGGAGTTCTTGTCACTGTCCTCTACAGTGGCTGTGACTGTGAGCACTGCTCCAGCACTGAGTTACTGGGAGAAGGCATTAGTAGTACGGTAGAAGGACTGACTGTTCTACTTCTTTGGTTGGGTTTGGTTTTTTGACTGTTTTATTTCTTTTTTGGGGGGGGGGGCGTGAGGCGTGAGGGGGGTGGAGAGGGGGGAAGAGTATATTTGCAGTTTTTCTGGTTGTACTTTGGTCTACTGACTTGGAGTTTTTCCTCCAACAGTAAGGACCTGGGGATTGTTTTGCTTTTTGTTATATATAGGGTATGAAAAAAAAATCATTCTTTTTTTTAATAATTTTTATTTTCTATGTAGCTTGTTTTATTTGTTGTGGATTTTTTTTTTTTAAACTAATTTTGTGGTTCAGATTTTTGGGAAAAATACTGAGAGAATGCAAAGGCATTGTAAACTCTCACTATACAAGGTGCTTACGTAGAAATGGAGAGAAAAGATGGGTTCCAGAGCCATGTAGGGAAAACCACCAAGGTCTGGTAATAAAGTGATGAATCAGGAATAGGTGTCAGTGACATGTAATTGATTCTTGTTTCCAAACTGCCATGCAGCTTAGCAGCATGGGGCTTCTCGCCAGAGGGGTCTGGGGTGCCCCAGCTGGCTGTGGCGTACATAACATTTAGAGGCTGGGGATCCCAGGGTGGCACCTCTTCTCCAGGGACTAAGGAAACAGGCAAGGAACAGGTTTTACATTTGCATTTTACTTGCCTTAATTTCACAACAAATCTGGACTTGCTGTGTGAGTCCTGTTCAGACTTCGATCTCATGTATGGGATGGTTACATCTCAGGTGCATTAATTTTTGCCACGTGTCTTCTGAAGCATATTTCTAACAGTCCTCAGGCTTGAATTTTGGCTTTTGAAGCACATTGACTCTCTGCATGGGTGGTGACTCACAGAGATCAGTTAAACATCAGGATGCTAAAGGTGTGACTCCTTAAGCTTTGACAGAAAGTGCTGTCAGCATGTAAAAAACACTTGCAATGTATTGCACGTCTGCTCAGGTGAGATTCTGTACGTTGTTAGAGAAGTTACTTTTTTTTTTTTTTCTTTTTTTAGATGCCTTGCCATGTTTTGTATAGCTCTGGGTGTTGCCTCAGCGTATCACTTTATCACATCTTTTGCACTGGATGGAAGATAGAAAAACCCAGGGTTCACTGTGAATTTACCAGCGCCCTTCCTTCAGGCTGCGGACTGGTAACTCCCAAATGGGAGAGAGGCCATGGGTTTCTGCCAGAGCAGCTTCAGGATTTACTGGTCTCCCTGCTTGAAATGCATTAGTCAGCCTTTTGTAAGAGGTGATAGGAGGTTAGTGTCTAGTCTCTGGCCAAAACAGTATTCTGGTGCACGTTTACTTAGAGTGCCATCTGAACTGCCCTTCCCAGTGTGCAGAGACATGGGAGCTTGTGCTTGTTTGTGGAGCAAACCTGCTTGTCCTTTTTGTAGGACAAAGCCACTGGTGCTTGTAGTAGGTCGCACTGTATAGGCAGGCCTTGATGGCTGCATCTGTCTGTGCCCCGTTATGCTGCTCTCATGGACAGATGTCCATGATGTTTCAGATGATGTCCATGATGTCCAGTAACAGATGCTTCTGTTCTCAATTGACTCACGCTGGGCTGCAGAGGGAGCCTTCAGAAGGCAGCAAGTGGCCAACCATGAGATTAGCATGGAAGTAGATGTTTTTGCTTTCAGAGCGGCTGAGGAGTTGGGCAAGAGCCTTGAGAGCAAACAGACACATGGTTCCCAGATAGCTTATCAGAAAGTGTGCTCTGGGCATCACTGAAGGGCTTGCTGAGAGTTTAACCTTTCTTCTGTTTTTAAGCTCCTGCTCTGTGTGCTAAAGTGGACAACTTAGTGTGTGGCATGTTGTCCTGGCCTGGAATTTCACAACAGCCCTTTGTGAAGCTTGTTCTCCTCCAGCCATGAACCTTCACCTCCGCCTGGCCTGGCGTGCTGCGTTCCCTGTCTGGGCTCTGGTGGTGGCCAGCCATTGTGGCTGGCAGCGGTAGGCCCTGTGGGTAGATCGGCCTCGGGTTCTTTTTGTGGTGTTACTGCTCGTCTGACAGTAATAAGATAAAAATAAGCAACTTACTGAGATTGTCTTTAGGAAGTGCTTGTGTATAAACATGGCTATCTTTAATGCCTTTAATTTGTAATCTGTATTTAAGGGATTTCTCATTTCTAAGTGCTATACAGCCCTTCTGGATTGTGAAAATAAGCCCAGAGACTTCTGAAAGTTTGCCTGGAACTCAGAGGTACTTCCTAAATGTGGCTTTGTTTGTAGTTTGCCTGGACATTTTTGTTGCAAACTAAAAATTGATTCTTAATAATTGCAGATATGAAGTGGAAGAAATGTAATTCCTACTAAAATACTTTGAAGATGCCAAGAGCTTCAAAGAGCAGTTCTCACTGCCTTGCTGAGCTGCTTGCTGTAGATAGCCAATAGCTATTTGGTGGAGAAAAGAAATACCCATACCGCTTGCTTCTGGTTGCTTTGTGTGCCTTCAGTATGCAGCTTGCAGAATGGTGTAGAGAGTCAGACAAGCCAGTACAGTGACAAACTCAAAAATACATGTAATGAAAACAAAAGCCTGAGCCTAAGTGTTTGCAGAAAGCTGGCACGTTTCTTTTAGGCACAGAAGAGCTATGCTGCATTTTGGGGAGGATATCTTCTGTGCTGTTGAACCAAATGGATGAGTCAGAGCTGTATGTCATGAAGATGCCTAATGCTGCAGTGCACCTAATTGAGCTCTTTTGAGGGAAGGTTTGTTTTGAAGTTGCATCTGACTTTTGAGAACAAATTCATGTTCTCATTTTGCATGATTGGCCGTTAGATTTCAGTTAATATTTTTGGGACAGCCACTACAATTACATTATACACAAGCAGCTGTTTGTTCTGTTAAGTTTTAATTCTGGAGCATCTGATCCTCCAAAGTTGGCTGTACTTGTTTTTTATTAAATGTGTATGGCTACTGTTACCATCAATATTTGAACACTTTACAAACCACCAGCAAACATACCTTCCTACATTTATCCAAGGATACAATAAGGCTATCTACACTTTAAGCCCAAGAGACACTAAGTTGCCTGTCTGAGAGCAATGAGGATGTTGGGCTAAAGCCAGGAATGCAGCCTGGCTCTTCTTAGGCTTTTGTCCGAGCCTAAGAGGAAAAAGTCTTGAAGGTTAGGGAAGCCAAGGACCTTTATTTTTCCCATCTTTCTCATGGAAAGGTGGGTGTGCCCTGATAATGTGTGGGCCTCACAGAGTGGTCCATTTGGTCTTTTGGATGAAAAGGGTGTTTTTGGTATTAGGGATGGCTCTGGAATGAAAGTTTGGCTCCTGTCTGATTTACGAGCTGAGATGGAGGCTGCTGTACTAAAGCTCTCTGTCTCAATATGAAGAGCTGGTCTGATAGGACATATCATTAGTCTTTGTCACCTTCCGCATCTCAGGATGCTCTTCTGACAGCAGAAACATCTTCCCATTTTGCCTATGGGAGCCTGAAACCAGAAGCCACTAGGATCTTGTGGCAAAGGAGCTACTTTTCCTGCTGTATCTGAGTGATGCCATATCAGTCAGTAGCAGAACACCCTTCCAGGTTGTGTAGCAGTAGGTGTTTGGGGGCGTTATGGTGGTGTGCCCTAATTACATCAGTAGTGCTGGTTGCGTCCCATAGTGTCTAAACAAAAGTGGCCTAAGGAGGGAGAGATTTCTGTGCTGGGAGCTCCTGTTCTGTAAATAAGGACCTGATTAAACTTAATCAAACTAATCTTTATGTGAACTTCATGGGATTTGGGGCTTGATTTGAGGGGGAAAGCTTTCCCCTGCTGTTTCACAGAACTGCATAAATTTCTGTCACTCATGCTAGGAATGAAGCTTGAAAAGCAGTCTATTTTGGTGTTAGTATCTTCTAAAAGCATGTGAGAATTTCACAACTTATTTTGTTTTACCTGTCTTTCTTCCAGTGGGATCTTGTTTGTGATTCTGCCTGGAAAGTCCACATTGCAAAATTCTCCCTACTTGTAGGATTAATCTTCGGCCACTTGATAACAGGATGTATAGCTGACTGGTAAGTGCAATATCTTTTAATGCAGTATATCAATTAATGTCAGTATTAAATATTGCTTAGATTTTTATCTACTTCATAAAGAACCTTTGCTTCATGATGTTCACGTTCTGAAAAGAATGTGACGGACAGTTTAAAACCGTTTGTTAATTGCTTGAACTGAGTAATGTGCTCCAAGGTAAGTAACAAGAAAATAAGCTATTTGATAGTTGACTTAGTTATTTCCTGCTGGCACAATTTATTACAGCTGTAGAGCTGGTGTGTAACTATGCATTTGTTAATCATATAAGTGAAGCCTTTGGTTTAGGGTTTTCTTTTTTCTTCTTCTGAACTAGGAGATAAGGTAAAAAGAAGTTGAGAGCAGCAGTGATTTGACTTAATACAAGAGAGTTGTGTAATGTCAACCCTGTGCTTATACAGTGACTTTTGAGAGTGGTAAAAGACTGTTGCAAACCTTTCAATGTTCCATTTTTAAAGTTGTTGTTAAGCAAACATTCTGAATTAGCGTTAAGGAGTCTCAGATTTATGTGCTGTTGATATTGGGGTATTAAACACACAAAATGCAGTTCCTTAAATAACAGTACTGAAAACACTGAGGTTCCCTAATTGTTCAGAAAGTTCAGTTTTTATGCAAAAAGCGGGTCTTGTAGTGCAGGAGAAGGGGAAGAAAATTAAAGCCCTGATTCAAGTGATTTAAATAGAAACTTGCAGAATCTGAAACAATAGCTGTGATGCCGTCCCAGTCATTTCAGTGGCTTCCAGCACAGTTGCCAATGTCAGTGCTTTAGATGGCCCCAACTTAACTATTCCACTGTTTGCTAAACCAGGAAGGGAAGGAGTTGCTTAGTAGGGAAATTCTAAAAAGCCCCAGCGATGGCTCATCAGTCAACGAGTAGAGAAAAGGCTCCCTGCAGCGGTGCTGCAATGCATCTCAAACTTTTATAGCAAAACTACACCTTTTTCTTGAACAGTCATTAAATGTTTTTAGGCAAGTGAGGAATTATGACTTCTCAGTGAAGCAGGGAACAGGCATGGTGAAATACAATTGAATTTGATTAAAATGCTGCAGTGAAACAGGGCTGTAACAACATGTAGAAAGTATAGTAGGGAAACAAATGAGGGTTCTCTTTTGTTTTTCCAAAATAGGAGTTTGTATGGAGGAAGCAGACTTGCTGCCAAGCTAGGGATATGCTGCTGTAATTGACAAGTCAGTCACAAATAAGTGAGCAACTAAAGCACTGGCTGCAAGGGAGAGGTGCAGTAAGCAGATTTAATAGCTCTCTGAGAGAGGAGTGCCCAGTTCTGCCATCCATTTCTTTCCTTAGTGTGTAGTTTGCTCTACCACGTTCTTTTTCTGTGTTTTCCCTACAGTGACATTATGAGAGTTTAAGGACAAACAGTTTGACAGATGTAATGCTATGGAGAAAAGGGTAATTTGGTAACTGGGGGAAGAGTGCACCCTTTGTCCTTTTGCAAGCATTGCATTGCTCTGGCTGCCACCAGAGCTGATCCCTGTCGTCCTCCTCTCCCCCCATCTCCATTGCCATCTAATGTAACTGGTGCACCAAGGTAGTCCTGCACTGAGATAGTCCTTTTTCATTTGGTAGGGCAGTGGTGCTACTGAAAGAGCAGCTAAACAGTATTTGCTTTGTTATTCAATCACTGTTTGAATTTCTTCTGAGATTGGGGGTTGTGTGGAAAGACATACAAAGGGGATTGTACTTGTGAGAATTTTTTAAGTCAATCCAAACAAGAGCAGGCAAGATATGCCAGGTTGATATACAGAAGTGCTATAATCTTTCAACATCCTCATTTCACCTGTATATCACTATCTAGTTTAGGTAATCAGAGGAGGCTTTGGGTGTTGGGTTTAGATTGGTTGATTTATTGCTGTTTGGTTGTGGAGTGTGTATTTTGTTTTGGATTTTTTGGTGTTTTTTTTTGTTTTGTTTGTTTTAAGCCCATAAGAGCTTTTCCTTTTTGAAAGGTTTTTGAAGCTGCACGTGGCAAAAGCATAGTATGCATTATGACAATTTGCTAAGTGGACTGAGTGGTCTGTGATCAACATACAGTAGGTGGTGTGCAAGCTTCAGTAGCTGCGTGTGATAAATCCATAGGAGGAAGATCTGCAAACTTGTTAGGCCGTGTAAAAACGAGCAGTGTCCAAAGGCTGAGTAAGCTGCCTGTTTGGGCAGGGTGCTGCTGGCACTCTCGACTCAGAACAGGAGCTGTAGAGGTTTCTGCGGAAGGGTCCCTCTGGAGCAGGCACCCTTGGTGGCTGTGTGGCATCGAGACAGAAAGCCTGTGCCTCTTCCTGCCCTGCCCTGGTACTCCTTGGAGCCTTTGTGTCAACTCAAATCCCAAAACTTAGAGAGCCTGCAAAGAATGGCACAGGAAGAATAATCAGATTGGCTGAAGGACCAGTCTTCTCAAGGGTGGCAAGGCTCGTGCGTAAGAGCATGGGAAGGACAGGTCCTGTCCTCAAAACATTTGTCTTTTGCCCTGCACCTCTGGTGATACTGGAAGTATCTGACGCATCTGCATATCACTCTGCGTAGCTTGCAGGTTGATCAGAAGCCTGTGGTTGCTTGTATTCCTAGTTATTTACCTGTGTAGGCAGAATTTAACATCTGATATAGATAATAATATGCGATGCAGGCTGAGACTGTTGTGGCATGGAAATCTCTCTCTGAAGTAGTGTGGATGGCAGCAGATAGCATCCCAGGGCTGTTTTACAAGGGAGGTTGTGTATGGTTTAATCTCTCACAAGCATTTCTATGCAGTGTTAGTCAAATAACTCTGTCTACACATAAAAGGCTTTATATACTTTTAAGACAGCATCCTGTCAAAACGCTGCTGGATCACCAGCGATGTGGCTGATAGCTGCCCTGCAGTTCTGATTTTTATTTTTACTTTTTGAGGAATGTAATGAATTGTGGGATGAGGAGAAATGCTAGCTTTGTCTCTGGGAAGCAGTACTAAGGGGCACGGGGCTTTCAGAAGCCCAGGAGGATTTCCCGATTCTTTGTTAGCAGCAAACATTCATTTGCATAATTTGTATAATGGTAGGAGAAATTCCAAGCCCTAATGATGGGTAACCTCAAATAAAGAGGATAGGGGAGGAGAGGAAGGGAACTGGTGTCTGTGAAGCATGGAGCCTTTTTTAATCAGCATCAGGAAATAGCAGGTCAGGCTTGTGATGAGAATTAAACTCCTAATTCCGAGGGCTTGCCTAATGCCTTTCATCTATAAAACGCTTCCACAAATACTAATTAGTATGAATTGCAGCTTGACTGTTACGAAAACCAGGCTGTGAAATTCTGTGCACATCACTAATAACACAGAGTTCGTGGTTTTCGTATTCAAGGCTTGGTATGAGGTACTTTCCCTCCCTGCCCAAGTGCTGTGTGCCCCATAAACACAAAATGTAAAGCACAGGCATCAGCAACTGCCACCGTGTCTACCATGCTCCCAGCACATTGCATATCACTGAGGGGGAAAAAAGCTCACCCTGAGGCTCATCTCTCACTAGCTACGTTTGCACCCTGATGAAGAACCGTCTGCTCTGACCTTGTAGTGTCCAGCCTGCTCCCTGGTACTTGCTGCTTTCATAGGGTAGAATATGTTGAGTTGGAAGGGACCCATACAGATCCTCGAGTCCCAACTCCTGGCTCCACACAGGATGACCAATGTTTTATAAACATGGAATGTTTGTTGCCAACGAGTTAAGTCGTGGCGAAGTACCTTGCAGTTGATGCTGCAGTTGGGAATAAAAAAATTAAAACCCAAAAACCTGTCTAATATCATCATCTCTGGTGTACTTTGAAAAAGTGTAAGTGATAATACAATTACTGGTTTGCTTTTCTAGTTTCCAAAGGCATCAAATACAGTACCTCCTTTCCATCCCTTTGTCCTCTATTTCATTGATCTTGTTCCATTTTCAAGGAAAATCCAATGTTTTAGTTGTGACTGCATGTATGAAATACGCTTTACAGCTGCTGGTAACAATCAAATAATTGACTCGAAACACTTCAGTATGTGAAACTGGATTAGGTAGTGATGTTTATATGCTCTTTATTGCGCTGACATTCAGCCAGATAGCTGGCTTGCAGCTGACAGTCTGCTTTGAATGGGTCTGCGAAAGCTGCCTACGAAAAGCAAGTTCATATATTCTTTGTGGAAATGGCATATGGAGCTGACTGAAAGAAATCCTCAGTTCCACTGGAAAACTTGTGGGAGTTGACAAGTTGAAAAATTTTGGAAATCTCCACATAACGATCCAATTTTTGCTTAAAAATAGCAGCGTGCTTTGGTGCTTCATATTACCAGCCTTGCACAGGAGGGGGGAGGGGTGGAAGGGGAGTTATGAACAGTGAGCATGTGAGACATATGAAAGGAATATGAGGCTTTGCATAGGAGCTGACTTCTGCAGCAGGTGCCCTGTGTTTGGTAGCAGCATAGTTCCTCATTGGCACCTGCAGCTGAAAATCATCTCTGCCAGGAAGGGCTGCAAATGCTTACACCTCAGTTGCCAGTGTCTGCTTTGGAGTGGTGTCTTCCTCCTTTTCTCCCTCCTCAGCTGGTTTTGTGGGTCTTTTCAGCCACTGTGGGGATGTGACGTGAATGAAAGAGTGGAGCTCACCGTTTTTCTGCAGGCATTACTATCAGCTGCCTGAGGATAAGGGAAGCAGCACAAGCCCTTTTCTTACATCCAGTCCCTGTTGCTTAGGCTTGTCCTTAATAATGAAGCTATGAAAAGTGATCTTTTGAGCGTGCTTCTCTTGCAGAGGAGGCTAGAGAGCATGTCTGTTGGGAAGAAGAGACCTTTGCAATAAGCTCTGTGGCTGTAGGGAAATAATAAATGCTATCATGTAACATATATAATATAAAACCATCTCATCTGCTATTGAAAGCTCTGAGAAGCTGTTTTTGATCTCCAAGACATTTGTTTATGGTTCTGTTGTAGCTCCTAGTAGCTTCCTTGTTCACTGTTGGTGATGTGCAATTGGTCAACTGTGTTTTAGTCAAGAGGTAACAAATCACATGGTGACCCTGCTTAATCCCACCTGAAGTTCATCTGTCAATGCAAAGCTGACTGAAGAATCAAGTGGTTTTTAGTAAGCAGGAGGGTGGGGAAGATGGAACAAGCATTATAAACAAGTGGGAATATTTAAAAGGCATTGCATGATTTGTGCTCTTTGTAATGCTGGAGTATTACTGGTTTTTAACACTATTTCTCTCTACTTCCTTTCTTATTTTTAGGGTTGGTCGACGGCCCATACTGCTCTTCTCTGTCATATTCATTTTGATATTTGGACTGTCTGTGGCACTCTCAGTGAATGTGACAATGTTCAGCACACTCAGGTTTTTTGAGGGGTTTTGCCTGGCTGGAATAGTCCTCTCCCTGTACGCACTGCGTGAGTATACCTTTACAGCCCATCCAAATGTATGTTTACGGAGTATGTAGCTGTTGTGGGGCATCCTGCTTTCCTACAAGCAAACAATTCTGAATCATAGCCTTCAAAAAAAGCTTCAGCCTGCGTTTTAATAACAAAGTAGGGTTTTGGAACTATCTCTTTAGATTGGTACAAAGCAATGCTAAGTTCTACATTTTTCCTGTCTGGAACTATTCCAAAAATTGCCCTGCTACTTGCAGCTAAGAGGTTTTTTGTCCCTGCCTTGGATTGTGAAATACAGCAGAAATATGTGAGATGAGGAGCCTGATGTCTTCTTATCAAGGCTTCTTGATTCTTTGTAGATCTTGTTCTTGTGTTTTTGAGTATTATTTCAAGGGGGATAAAATCTGAGAGAATCTTGAAGGAAAGCCTATGAGAAATATCTGTGTACTCATAATGTCTAGGGGAGATGCCTGGTAAACTTGTTGTCAGAACATATGGAAGCCCTCTCCAGAGGCTGTGCCTTCAGAGGGTGCACGTGTGGTGCTGCCAGCTCTGAATGTGTCACTGGGATGCACTCCAGGGAGCTCTGTGTGCTTGTGCTTCCTTTGCTGTTTGTGATAAATGGGTAGTACGCCACCTGAGGAAAAATACATCATTTCCCCCCTTTTATTATGGCTCTGGAAAAGTATTGCCTAAATATATCCTGGGACTTGCTGTACAAATCTTCATAAAATTTTATTCACTTCCTACCATAGATGTTAAATCCTTATGGGTTATAGATACTGCAGCATCCTCACTCTGTGTGGAGTATTAAGCTCTACAGTATTTGTTTTTGCGTTTTGAGACTGTGCCATGGGGAAAAGAACCTGACTAGAATACACAACCGTTTATTCTTTTGCACCTCTTCGTAGTAGACAGTACAGTACCCAAGAGAGTTTCACTTTTTTTACTTTGCTTCTCTTGCCTTCAGTGATTTAATCCCACTTTGACAGTGAGGTTGGACCAGATGGTCCCTTCCAGCCCCTACAATTCTGTGATTCTGTAATTCCTAGCAAGAATTCTTCCTCAATAAATAAAACTATTATTGAAGACATGAAATCTTCTTTTGTATACCCCCCCCAGCACTGTATATAATAACAGTGAAACTTCATTAACCCTTTTACTTGGTGACCCTAGAGAACTTGCTAGAATGGAAGAAACCAATGTAGACAAAGTTGTTGCTGAAGCATAACTAGCATCAAACCTAATCTCTACTGTCCTGCTGTGGTTGACTCCAAATGCTCTTCATGATCTTGGCTGTGAAGAAAGATCAAGGACAGTAGGATATTCAGCTGAAATTAGAAGTAGTTTGGATTTTTCACTGTTCATTGAAGTATGTATGTTTTTTCTTGGTTGCTTTGTAGTTGGGCTTTTTATAATTTGTTACGAGAGTCATTGCAACTGAAAATTTTTGTTGGGATATATATATATAAAAATTCCATTATGAACCTGAGAGAGTCTGTGTTGTTGGAGTAGTTTGCCAGACAAGGTCCCATTCAAAAACAATGGAAGGGCAGGGTTAGTCCATGCTCTGTTTGATTCAGATCAAGGGCTTGAATTTGATTTCAGGCCCACCCTCCACCATAACTGAAGAGTTTGCTTGTAACTGCTTACGTAAGTTTGCCCATTGCAAGTGGGCGTGTGTCTGCATAGGGATTGCAACCTTCTGTGGAGTCCTCTTCTATTTCATAGCCTCTTTTCTCTGTTACTGGTTTTGGTTTCTTCCACCGAAGCTTTGGGCCCCAGAATTCTCACTTGGTTGCCCTGAGCAGAACAATAGAAAGTAGAAAGTTTATTCAGCCACAGAGTCACCAGCTGAAGTTTCTGATGCTGCTGTGCAGAAGAAAACTCTACAGGGTTGTACAGCCTGCAGTGGTAATTAGTCTGCCACAGAGATCCTCTTTACACTGTGTCGAGCTCGCTGGCTATGCTTGGATTTATGGCCCACCTCAGGACAATTATAAGTAACCATCCTGATGCTCTAGGAGTGGGAATAGCACCAAAGTGCTGCCTTAGAACATGTTGCTGCTGAACTTGAGTTGCCTTCACCATTCACACCATGCTCTGCTCAACAGCCTGATGTGGTTTTCCTGTGGGTCCCTGCCAGTGTGCTGAGCAAGCCCTGGGACAAGGCCTTGCCTTCTGTGCCACTGCAGGCTGGCTTCAGCAGTGCTGTGAGTTGGCTGCTTGTAGGCTGTGCACATGGGAAAGGAGGCTGCAGCAAGATCCTGTTTGGCCTGTTTTCTTAGGTGACAAATGTGACAGAGTGTGTGGAAATGGCCTCGTGTTCACCAGCAGAGGTTTAGATTGGGTATTGGGAAGAATTTCTTCCTGGAAAGTGTGTTTAGATATTGGAATAGGTGATGGAGTCTGCATCCTTGGAGGATTTAAGAGATATGTGGATGTGGTGCTTATGAATATGGTTTAGTGGTAAACCTGGTAGTGTTGTGTGATGGTTGGACTTGATGACTTTAAACATATTTTCCAACCTGAATAATTCTGTGATTCTGCACAGCATCTTGCTGCTCAGGACTTAACAAATCTGTTTCTTTAGCTAAGACGAAAAGTTGTCATGCAGTTGTTTTAGGGTTTTTTTATTTATTTATTAAACTTTTGCTGGGAAAGATTTCAGATGAGACTTCTGGTGAACCTTCAGGAAGAGATGGTCTGTGCACAGGTACTGGCACTTGCTGTGAATGGGGCAAGCAGAGGAGGAATGAACCTCGGATTTTTCTTCTCAGTGCTGCATTCGTCACCTTGTTTGGGAGAATAAGAGGGAGATGGTTCTTCTCACCTGAATAAACTACAATTCTATGAAACAGGCAGATTTTGAGAGGCTTTTATTTCATGATGCTTCCCACCTCTTCTGCCCAGTGTGCTGTCACTACAGCCTGATGCACAGAACTTGGGTTGCTGGTTCAGTGGCTGTGTTGGCTGAGTAGGAGAGTGCAGAGACAGCAGGGTGGGCATCTCTCATCAGCTGGGTGTGGGGTGTCGAAGCCTGCTGCCTGGCTGAAGGTGGGGAGCTTTGGATTGACCCATTGGGATGGAAAGAGCTGTGTCTGGTCCTAGGAGGAATTGGCCTTGAAAGGGGGGCAAAGGGGAACAACCCTGAGCAGTGGCGGGTGTGTCTGAATGCTGTCTCAGTTGGTGCCTGCAGGCTTTACAGCTGGTGAAGGTGTGCCTCTCCCCACAGATAGCTCTACTCTCTGGCTTCCAGCCCTGTGGGACAAAGTATGCTCAGCAGATGTGGAAACCACAGGAGTCGGCAGCAAACATGACTCTGGAGAGCATGAAGGGTGTGCTGCTGGGTCCCTCTAGCCTGGCGGGGATATTGCTATGGCCTCATACTGCACTTCCCTAGGGCTGTGGGTTTCACAACCCGCATGTGCTGATGCAGGAGCTGGCAGGGCTGCAAGCAGGAGGTTTGCACCCATGCCACTGCCAAGGCTGTGCTGGCATCAGTAGTTGTGTGGGGAAGCTGTCCCCGTTCCTCCAAGGGCAGGGCAAAGATCCTGCTGCCAGCAAGATGTGCCTGGCAGTCTCTTCTCACCTGCCTTTAGGTGTTTTCTGGGCCTGGGGGTGCAGAAGCTGTCATTACCCAGAGCAGAAGCTGGGATGATGGTGTTAATTACATTTAAGAAGGAGGTGGGGGCGGAAAGTATTTTTCTGCAGCTCCCGTAGCAGCACTGGTGATCACACCTGAGATCAGGCAGCAGGAGCTGCGGTGTGGGTTTGCAAGCTGTTTGGTTGTTTCATGGGTGGCTGAACTGCAGATTAGGCTGTGAAATTAGAAAGCCTAGGCTTGAATGGAACAGTAAATAGGCTCTGAAAATAGCTGTGCTGAAAGGGAGACATCTCTGCAGGTTGAAGTGAGGAAGCAGGAATGCACCTCTAATGTGTAGTAGTGGGATGAGTAGGCACATTGTTTTCTCCTTTTCATTGGTAGGTGGAAAAAGGTAGAAACACAGTGAAAAATAATAGCCTGTTTGGAAAGGCTGGAGAATGCTGGCAAAGGTTTCCAGACTGGTTAAGACACCCAGCTGTGATGCATCTTTCTCATTTGTAGTTAGGTCAGCCTAACCTGTTACTTGTGAAAATTACAAGGCACTGACCTGAGAGAGGCTCAGTGTGATTTCTTAAGCTGCCTTTTTGGGTTTTTTAATGCGTATCTTGGAAAGCTGGAGCAGCATTTTGGAAAGCTTGCTAATGTTGAAGAATAAGCTAAGGAGCATGTGGACTCAGGATGTTGGGCTGTGAAGCACCTCCAGACACGCAGCCCCCAACTCCACTGGAGCTGGAGTGGTGTAAGCAATAATTGCTCAATTTTTATTCTCCATTTTCCCCCCCTGACTCTTCAGCAGTGAACATGGTCTTGGTTAGGCAAGGCAGGTGAGGTGCTGCAGGCCACAGGCTCCGAGCCTATTCTGTTCCATCTGAACCAGCAAAATTAAAAACACTGTAGTGTGCCTTCTTCAAATCAGGGGAAGTGGAAAACATCCGGCTGTGTTCCAGTGCATTGACATGTGCTTCAGTTCTGCAGTAACACGCAGTTCTCTTGGCTGACACTTGGTGACAAGAGCAAGGTTGTTAAGCCACCTACCTTCTGTTTACATAACCAGCCTTCTGCTCACGTAATCAGCCCTCTCCTGTTCTGAGTCATCCAACTCGGGTCTGGGAGGGGTGATCATGGAGGGCTCTACCACACAGAAATCCCTCTAAAGAGGCCATTGATTGCTAAATGATTTGGACCTATTTGGTAGAATTAAGCTGTGACTCCTAATAAGAGTCTACTGGCCTTCTTCTCCTCGGTGATTCTTTCCCTTTTTTGCTGTTCAGAGTGGTGTTAACTTTTCTAGAGATGTGGAACCTGCCCATGGAGTACTGTCTGGCTCATTTGTTTTAACCTCTGTGAATGCCCTTGGGGCACTGTGAACACTTTTTCCCAAATTTTGGGAATGCTGTATTGTTTGGGGCAGCCAATTTGAAATAAATGTGTATCTATTCTTAAAATATGCCTAAGGGGAACAGTATTCTCTCTAGAGCTCCTCGGGAGGTTACTATGAGAAATCGTACCTTCTGCTGTGTTTCTTCTTCTGCAGTTTCTTGTAACTGATCATAACTATAATGACATTTCTAGGGATTTTTATTATTTCTTTAAGTTGAGTAACGGTGAGCAGACTTAGAGCTGTGCTGGATGGATGAGCAGACCCTTAGTGCTGCTGTATGTCTGACATCATCACAGCTTTGTGATTAATCGTGGAATTGCTAAGGCTGGGAAAGACCTCTAAGATCATAAAGTCCAACCATCAGCCTATCACCAGTCTGTACTTCCATGATCTGAGAAGTGTGTTTCTTCTCTGAGAAATGCAAGTGGATCAGAGACAAGGATGTGAAAATTCTGTCAGTCATGATTTTTTATTTATTTATTCTTTTTTCTTTCAGGAGACTGAATCTGCTACAGAAAGCTTCCTTTGTTGAAGGCATGCATGTGCCTATTCTGCTAAGTCTGATGGCTCACTGAGTTTTAGCTGTCCCCTTCCTCTGGCTGAGATCTGTCCCCCTGCACCCCACAGAACCTTTAAGCTTGTAGTGCAAGTGCTGGAACTGAGATGGGCAGGAGAGCTCAGGAGCTGCCTGGAAGGCAGTTGGTACACAGGCTTGAGCTTTTCCCAGATGTTTCTTCCAGTGAGGCATGGATGAATGCACATCTTGCTGTTACCTTCTGCTGCAGAAGGAGGAAATCATAGGTTCATAAATCACCTAATGAGCAGTGTTTCACTTCCCTTTCCTACTTTTTCTTACAGACTTGTCAGAAAAATCCAAGTGGCAACAGGATGTGCATAGAGGAAAAAAGTGTGTATGTGGAAGGTGGATGTAGCAGTTATCTGTACGACCTAAAGTCCAGCAACAAATGTCAGCACACAAATTCACATAAATATTTATGTGCTTTTCAAGAGGAACCGTAATTTAACAAGACTAGCCAAATTTCCATCCCCAGTCACATGGATATGACTCTTATTTTCTCACCTACAAATACCATGACCCCGTGGAATTTTTTTGTACTAGTTCAAATTAATTAAATTTCACTCAAAGCTGAAATTTGCAGGCAGTGCTCACTGCAGTATTTCCAAAAATGCATGTTATTTTGTCAGCGTAATAAAAAATTCACTTCAGTTTTAATTCCTGCCTTTATGAATTGTGAGACAAGAAATCAGTTCACTGGATTCTACTGAGTAACGCACACATCTCTGCAAGCACACCTTCAGTTCTACAGCCTGAGCTTAACGCTCTGTCTAAGCACCCAGTGTGTTCAGGACTGAATCTTTGAGCTGCTGATCATACAGAGTTTAGACTTAGTTTGGCAATCTAAAACAGGCAGTCCACTGGAGAAAAGGGGCGTTTGAAGATGACAGCTTGGTTTTGGAAGTATGGCTATTTCCTGATGAAGGGTTTCTGTGCTGAAGTGTGAATGGGAGTGTGGCTCACTGTTAGCTTCATCTGTTCGGGATGTGCATTCCTGCACCTCTGTGATTCAGGTTGGATTACGAAAAAAAAAATCTTATAAAGTGGTAATGCATTGGAACAGGCCAGGGAGGTGGTAGAGTCACTGTCCCTGGAGGTGGTCAAGAAGCATGCAGATGTGTGGGACTGAAGGACATGGATTAGTGTGCCTGGTGGTGATGGGTTGATGGCTGGGCTTGATGATCTTAGTGGTCTCTTCCAACCTTAATGAGTCTGTGGTTTCCCTGGCTCCTGGATGCCCAGTATCTCAGTCCAGCTTGTGTTCACAGGAATTCAGATCAGATAAACCATTCTTGTGGTTTCTCTTTTTTACCTTTCAGTCCTGTCTGTGGCAGAGATTGCCTTCTGTAGAGGCATACTCTCAGTTTGTGTGGTAAAGTTCAGTCATCTCCAGTATAGTCAGACACTGCAGTGCAGATACATCTCCACCAGTGGCTTACCTCACATCATTGACATAACAGTGGGCATGTATTTCATTCATTCTTCTGTGTGCCCTCTGAGGAGGGAGATTGCTGGCAGAGATGGCCTCAAAGCACTGCTGCTTAGCTGTGGATGAGGGGGCATTTGGTGTTGTGAAGGAGGGCAGACTCTGCCAGAGTGCTGCAGTTAACGTGGAGGTTGGTGGCCCTGCATGTGGCAGGGGGGTTGGAGATTCATGATCCTTGAGGTCCCTTCCAACCCTGGCCATTCTGTGATCTGTTGGAAATAAGTACCCAGTGCTGAGGCTTTGGTAAGTTGCTTTTCATGCCAGCTGTTATCCAATCATTCAGACTAATGGTGTGGAGAAATTAGGAGGGTGTTTTCTCTGTGAAGCATTCATTTCAACACATATTTAGGCTTGTGGACCAGGAATCATTGTTTAAAATAAACAGATTAATGAATCTGTCAAGTTTTCTGTGTGGTGGGGAGTACAGTGCTGCTCTCAGCTCCTCTGCAAGGCCCTCTTCCAGCCATAGTGATGTTTTCGCCTAGATCTTGGTGCTGTGCTGGCAGTATAGCTGCATCCTGGGTATGTAGAAGGTGGTTTGCGACTTCATAAGGGAGGTTAGAAGCAAAAGAATCACCAAAAACACACAGGAAGCAGAATCAATAATGTTAGACATGAAAAGCAATTTAAGAAGAAATGGTTTTTGGGCTTTGTGGGTTTTTTTAATTGTAGCAAACAAATGGATTTAAGAGCGACTTAAAAACTGTATGATGGTAGAAGTAGCTTATGTTGCAATTAAAACCAGCATTTCTAATAAAATCCCATTTTGGTTTCCTTTCTAGCTCTGGCTTGAAAAGGGGGTTTAATCTCAAACTTTTGATAGACTCGTTTTTCAAGACAAAAACAGATCTATTTCTAGGAGGTTTGAAGAAAATTAATTAAAGAGCCTCTGGTTTATAAAGCCATTAAAAATAACTCTGCTTTGAAAGTTAAAGAAATAAAGCTGTCATTGTTAGTCACTGATTGGAAAAATGGCTTCTCATGTGTCTGTGGAGTAGAGAAAACCAATTACTGCACTTGAACGTTTTGGAATTTGGACAGGAGAAACTTTGATTATACAACCCTCGTCTCTACCCATGTCAGTCTTTTAGTGTTATGGACCATCCTGTCCTGTTCTTGCTTACTTCATTCTTAGCGGCTGTGATACATCTAGGAGAGAATATGTGAAGTTCAGTCTGCACCTTGTAAGCTTTTAATCTGATGGATTCAACTTTTTAAGGAGACAAACTTCACTCTTCTTGATCAAGTGTTACATCTCAATAAACTAAAAATAAAAAATAAGTATCTGTACAGCTGACATTTGTCCTGACATTTTAGTCTCCTTCCTTGGCTGAGGATAGGTGCTTCAAACAGCTCTGGAGACAGTAATGCATGGCAAGGCAGAGAACAAGAATAGCCTGTGCATGACCCAAAGAGGAAGAGTAAGGAAAATAGAGTACATAGTGCATGCAACAGCTGTGTCTTCTCTCTTTTTCCCAGTAAGAGGGAATGTGACAGATAACTTTTCTGAAAGAAGATATCCGCTCCTATCCAGCAGCAATGAAAGATTTTGTATCCTAGCTATTTCAGAAACAAAAATGCAGCCAAGAGAAGCAGGCTGTGTGTCATGCTAGTCTGTGCAGATCCAGGCAGTGTTGCCCTTCTGGTGCTTTGAGTGACTGGCAGCACTTGCATGGGACGTATTAATGCCTTTTCCTGCTCGGACATCTTGGCATGAGATGTTGTGATGAGAAAGCATCTATTTATGTGGTTTCCATCCTTATTTCAACCCAGGTGTGCGTCCCTGCCTGGTGCCACTCGGCTGCAACCACCCAGCTGGCACCATGGTTCTGGATGCAGAAGTGGAAATCTCTGAGAGAGATCCTACTGGCCCACACAGTATAGTTGGTGGGCTTTTTATAGAGAAGATACAGATCTCCTCCATGCTCTGATCCCTGGAAGTATCTAAACTATCAAAATTACACTGCTGAAATAGACTGAAGCTTTTTCCCTGCTGTTGGAAGGAGATACAAATTTAGCTTGCTGTGGTGCCTTGCTCTAGGTGCAGTTTCATTCTTGAATGCTTGTTGCAGCAATGTGAAGTCTGGAAACTCTCCTGTTAAAAACAGATTAGTCTGTTACAAGTCACTGTGAAGCTTTATTCTGTGTGGGTCATTCTTGAACACGGAATTTAGGACATCTTTCTTACAGGCTTTTCAGAGATTATACTGTGTTTAATTGCAGCTTGGCAGCTACAGCAGGTTTAATGTGTTAGCTAAACGTGCGTTCTTGGACAGGTTGACATTTCCTCCCAGGATAGCTGACTGTTTGCAATAGTAGCAGATGGAAGTCCTTTCGTGTCTTCTGGGCATTAACGTGCATTGGAGATGAGTGGATGAACTGGCAGCAGAGAGAAAGACTCTTAAAAATGATTTATAGTGATCTGTATGGCTTTGTTTAACTTTATTTACTTCAGCTCTTGGTGTGAGGAAACTGGGTTTGTATTTGTTTAAAACTTCTAAAACTCAGTTGGAGAACCAAATATGATCAGGTCTTGCCTATGAGACTTCCAATTTTCTGGCTGGCTTTTCTTAGCAACATCTAAATTAGTGAATAAATAGAAGCCTCCAGTCTGCTGATGACAACAAATAATGTGTGATTCAGAGTAAAACAACTTGATTGTGGACTTGGCAACCCCAAGCCTTCGGGAGCAGAAATGCAGACCATCAATCTGATATTGCAATTCTGGAAAGCCTCATGAAAGGTCGTTTTGTTGCTGTTCTTTCAGTAAATTAAGTGTTTTAAAGAGAAGACCAGGTTTTATTTTTGGCTTTAGAGGGGAATAAAAAGTTAAGACTGAGGGGCAGAAATGATATTGCTTGCATCTAGTATAAAGATGCTGAAAGGTTCACTTTGTGCTGAACACAGCTCATATGACCTTGGTCTTCCCCAAAGTCTTTGGGATTTTTATAGGTTTTGGTGTAGTTTTTTTCCCCCCCATGTTTCTTAATAAATTTTTGATTGCTTCTTAGGTTGTTGTCTGGCAATATCTGACTACAGTGTGCATCTCTACTTTAAAGTAAAACTGAGTAATACAAAGGGAAGTTTCTGGAGTTGTGCGTTTAGGCTTCAAATATCGCCCATATTTTTTTGCTATAAATAGTAGTACCAAAAAGGAAGGCTTTGTTTCTCAGCACTGGAAGGGAGTAGTACTTTTTCTTTGGAAAAGACCAGTGAGAAAGGTATGCTGCAACGCACAACATATTAAGAGAAATTCGCTAAGATTTATAGAAAAATATAATTGTCCTGGTGATTCTGAATCAAGAATATTGGTCTGCAAAACATTATGCATAATTCTAACTTCAAATAGTAGAATTTTGACTTACATTTAAGGTGTTACTGTAACAAGGTTAAATGCCAAACCAGAATATCTCCATTTTTTTCTGCTGCAATGCAGTTATGCTTGTACAGGGCATAGCTGGTGTGAAGCAGTACTGCTGCTATAAAATGTCAGACAATTTTAAGTCAGTCATTTGGTGTAAAATGTATTACATGGAATGTTACTGTTTCTTCCTGGTGATCCTTAAGGAAAGCGTAAGAACTGTGCTGTGTGATCCTAGCAAATGCTGTTGCTCAGTGATCACAGGTACAGCTTTCCCATTGCTGTGGTCGCCTTGCAGAAGAGCTGCATTTTCACTCCTCAGCTGCATGCTGGCTCCTGAGGATGAACTCACATGGAGGAGCTCCTCCTGTTTAGCCAGTTTTGTGCTTGAAATCAGATGTGCAAGATGAAAGGGATTAAGGAAATTCAGAGGCATGTCTTGAGCTATTACCCTTTGTGTTTTAAGAGATCTGCCTTGTGCTTGCAGTGAGATTGCATCAGCAGTGGAGTTGGTGCAGCTGAGGGATCACAGCCTTTCCTTCTCACACATCTATTGTCTGTGTGCACTGAGAATGAGCTGAAAGCAGATGAGGTTCTCATGTACTGGAGAATACACTTCAGATGGAGTGAAACCAAAAGGAAGGAAATCACAACATTGTGTTATGAGAAGGAATGGCAACAGCCTTTGGACCTCAGTAAAGGAAGTTAAATGAGGGGTGGTATGCGCATATAGCCTCTAGCTAAGCTTGCAGTTCTCATGTGGGAAGGGGGTGAAACTCTCTCAGCTCACTGTTTTTGATAAGAGTCCTTTTTTTGCTTTCCCTCCTCCATTTGGAGTTCTGAAATTTTAGCAGCAGACCCAGCAAACATGGGTGTATGAGTAAATGGAGGAAAACAGGTAAAAGGTGCCTGATAAAGCACTAAATGGAAGTCATGGCAGATGACTTACAGGAGGAGAAGGTTGCCTAAAAACATATGCACATTTCTACTTTTGAAAGCTGTATTGCCTTGAGATTAACATTCTGCAGAAGATGCTTCATTTCCGTAGCATCTCTCTATGCTGTGGAAATCGTAAATGTCTTGTTCTGGGTCAAATTTAATTTCTGCGGTCTCTGAAAGTAATGCGATGCTCATAAATGTGATATTTATTCCATTCCTCATGCCCAGACTCCTGGGTCGTATATTTTTACTGCAGCCTTCTTCCTTGCTAATCTACTCTGTTGTATCGTGGGAATTCATAGGCAACAAGGACAGACTTAGGTGAAAATGGATGTCAAAATCAAATTTGTCATGGGATAGAGACTCCCCATCCCACACACACAGCATATAATCTACTGTAGGCATAATCTCCTCTTTTCTGTTCCTCTTTGTGAAGTTCTTAGCAATGAACTGAGACTGAGACAGAAGATGCTGACTGAGCGCAGTGCAGAATGGCCCAAGATGTTCTCAGAGATACCTTGTGTGTTGCATGGGTGTGAGGCAGGAGAGACAGTTGTTTCCCAAACTCTGCAGACATCAGTGTCAGCGTGTGTTTGTACCTGATAACCAAGCAAGTATTCCTTCTTCCATTCATTTAAATGAGGATTACGGCAACAGTCCAAAGCCTTTGGGCGTGAAGTCAGAGCCTTTTTTAGGAAGCTCCTGGAAAGCCTTTAAATAGTGCAGCGAGGGCAAGAGCTGAGAGGCTGCCCCGCTCCTCCTGTCCTGGGCTCTGTTGGAACTCCATTCTGAGTGAATATATTCCCAAGTACCGCTCTTAATGATTTTTATTTTGTTTCTTTCGTATTTTTTTATGTGTAGCGTGGAATCATTTAACCTTTCTATGTACATTATCCTCTAAAGATAATGTCTTTAGATGCATAATGAAAGGTTGGCCGATACAAATTGTGAATTTAGTTACATCTGATGGTAAAACGGTCTCAGATCAGGTGCTGGATCTACAGGCAGACAAAACTGGCTCCTTACTGCTGGTGTGCTTGCCTCTATTGGCAGTGCTCACGCTCTGTGTAACGCGGGAGGAGAGTGCTTTTTTGTATGTGTGTGATCCTGTGCCATTCTCCCTACCTGCACTGCCCTGAACTTTGCTGCCACTCTTTCCTCTCTCTTCTAGGCTCTCCTTCCCCATTTTTTCTAAGTATTTTAGGGAATGTTGAGCCACTGTGACTCCCCGTGGGACAGGGAGAAGGAGCAAGTCACGCGTTTATGTGTCTCGATGGATTTGCTGATGGCATTGCATCCTCTTTTGATCCAATGGAAATGCTCTTCACCTGAGCAAAGTTATATAATGCCATGCCTGTCTGCCTCACTACTGATTGTGATTTCCTGGTGGTGGCACTTAATGGCTTATGTATATTTTAAGCTTCAGCTGGATTCTCTAGACACAGCAGCGTGATCTGTTCCTCCACTCATCGCCACCACACTGTAGGGCACTGTGGGTGCTGGTAGCAGAGCAGCTGGCATTCTCATTACTTCCTGGGTTTGGTTTCTTTGCTGGCACAGCTTCTTAATGAAACACCTGATGAGTCAGTGTGAACTGATCTCACTTGGATGTAAGGCTGTCATCTCCTTGAAGGCCAGGGACGAGTTCTCAGTGTCGATGATGCTGTACACCATAAAGAACATGTAAATGTATAATTCTGCACTTGTAGGGAGAGCAGATTGCGAGCGGAAGTGGCGGAACCAGAAGGAAGAGTGTCCACTACTCTCTCAGGCAGCCCTTTTATGTAAGAGGGACATTTTAGATGTGCATATTGAAAGTGATTTCATCTTTCTGCCCCATTGAACAAGCAATTGGTTTTCAACAGCAGTTTGCAGATGAATCTGAGTCGTCAAAGCAGGCTGATTAACTGGAGGACAGCCAACTTAGCAATTGTTTGTCATCTGTTTAAAGCTAGCTGTGTACTTCAATATACATTTCAGAGGCTTAAAACTTCTCCCCTCAAGAGACGGTACAGTAAATTAATCTGTTGAGAAACTGCTGAGGTTTCAGCGTGTGTACCAACTTTTGGATTTAACTAAGTACTGGAGTTGCTGGAGATGCTCATCTCAGCGACATGCAGCAAAGCCTGGAAGACTTTATTTGTGCCTCCTTGCATCTCGTGTTTATGAACGGATGGTTTGGAATTCAGTTGGATCAAATGCGCTGAAGTGAAACCTAATTCCAGTCAGTTAATAGCAACTATTTCTCATTCAAACAAATGCGTTCTGCTTTTCCTCTCAGAACCAGACGATCTGAGAGCACAAATGCCTGTTTGTATTCTGAATATCTGAATTCGGGATTTATTGGAGACTAACCTGACTTGTAAAAGGCAGTGGTGCTAAGGAGTGTCTGCTCTAATCCAACAAATCTTATCTGTAATCTCCCAGTATTTGTCATCTTGATTAGTTTAAAGAAAAAATACAGGTATTTAAGAGTTCTTAATCTTCACAATCTCTCTGTTGGTTTGTTGGTGAGTGAAGCAAATAGACAGGGAGTGCAAGGAGAGAAGGTGAAGGGAGGGAGGAAGCTGCTACTGCTGTGCACAGGGTGCCTATTACTTATGTTTTCTAATTCACTTCATCATTTCAAAGGAGAGTTAATGAAAATGAATGGCTGTGATGCTACCTGGAGGGGTGGAAACTGAAGTAAAACTACAAATGAAAGTACAGGTCTGTTGGAGCACTTACCAATCTATGTCAGTGACAAGTGGTATCTCTCAGATGTCAGTGCTGGGACCGATGCTCTTTATTATCTTCATCAGTGGGATCAAGTGCACTCTCAGCAAGTTTGCAGATGACATCAAGCTACACGGTGTGGTTCACATATCCAAGGGACAGAATGCCATCCAGAGAGACCTAGACAGGCTCAAGCAATGAGCCCAGCAGAACCTGACAAGATCCAACAAATAAAATTCAGGGTCTCCACCTAGGTTGTGGCAACCCCTGCTATCAGTACAAGCTGGGGGATGAAAGAATAGAGCACACCCTTGCCAAAATGTACTGGTGGATGGCAAGTGTGCCCTCGCAGCCCAGAAAGCCAACTGTATCCTGGGCTGCATCAAGGGAAGCATGGCCAGCAGGTTGAGGGAGGTGCTCCTGCCCCTCTCCTCTGAGCTCTGAGACCTCATCTGGAGTGCTGTGTTCAGGTGTGGAATCCTCAGTACAGGGGAGATGTGGACCTCTTGGAGCCTGTCCAGAGGAGGGCCACCAAAATGATTCAAGGGATGGAACACCTCTGCTTCAGCATGAGTGGTGTAAAGCAGGAGGACTCAGTACTTGCTCCCTGTGCCAGTACCCGTTTTCTTCCTGAGATCCCCTTGGGTTTTCTAGGAGTGTTCTCTGAGCTAAGCAACTTCTGCTGCTTTTTTTCAGGTAGGAGAGTCACAGCTGTGTGCTGGGCAACAGAGAAAATTGGTTAAAATGAAGCCTGTGCTCCTCGATTCCCTGCAGTGCTGTTAGTAACTGTGTGCATGATGAGTACTGGTTAGTATTGATGGCTGGTAGAAAGAACAGTATTGTTTTTCGGTTTGGTGCTATTTTAGTTGTTTGTCAGTTTTCAGCAGGACATCCAACAGGCAGTGGGGCGCAGTCAGAGCAAAGTATGCACTTCCCACTGTGATCACAGAAATGCACAGCTCTTCATTTCAGACGTTGGAGCACGCACATTTCTAGGATTGCTGAGGTCTACCGTTTAGTTTGGAATGCTGCTATAGCAGCGATGCTTTGAGTCATCAGAAACACTGCCTGTTTGTTGTAAAGCTGTGTGCATTTTACTTTAGAAACAAACTAATTACCGATTTTGTTTTCAAAAAGTAACTTATTTTAAGGGATGGCTGTACAAAAACAAAACAATTTCCTGCTGTCCTGCAGTTTGTGTTGTTGATATGAAAAACTGTGAGTTGGATTGCACATACTTGAGTATTCTTCCTTCCTGGAACGGAGGAGCGCAGTTTAGTGCCAGCATTAGACCACACTTCTCACCAGGAGCCAGATCTGTGTGCAGGGCTCTGACACGCACACATTCACAAGAAATATGTTCTGAGTTGCATGCTTTTTTCCTTACACCGCTGACCTGTAGCCACTCTGTTCTAGAGGTCATAAGTTGCCTCTTGTTTTCTTCTACTTTTGAGAGGATTGGTTTATCCATTCTCGCTGGCTACTCCATATGCAGCACCAAACTGACTGTTGTCTGTAATTATGATTTCAGCTGTTCTCAGTTTATCGCTATTTATTTACCTTGGAAACAGGCCAGCGTTTTCCATGGGATTATTTCTCTTTGCTGAAGTAGCTGCAGTCAGGATGGCTAAGGCAAAGCAAAGCAACTATTAGTTTTTAGGCACTGAAGGCCAATTCGGGACTTGGAAGCCTTTAATTTATAGCCCAGAATCATTTGCTGCTCAGTGTATGGGAACTAGAAAGTGCTGTTGCTTGCATATATCCACCTAATGTTTTGCCTCCCTTGAAAACGTGAGAAATGCTGCAAAGATGACTGGTGTGTTATAAAAGCAGAACCTGCTGTAGGAAGTGATGTTGTTACTTTTTGGTTAACTTCCAGCAGAAGGGAGCAAAAGGAGCTTTTTCCCAGTGGAAGGGTAAAACTGTGATAGGAGGAAGAGCCTCAGCAGGCTGAGAAACTTCAAAGAAACTTGTGGAAGGGGGACAGCATTTTGTCAGGAGAGCACGAGCACATCTAACGAAGCAGATCCCAGTGAATGGTGTTTGTGTCTTAGCTCACTGCAGCAGCTGTTTTGATTGGGCTTTCCATTTGTGTTGAAATGTCCTGAAGTCTCATTGGTGCAGGTAATGAGTGTTGTTTCTCCTGAGGTAATGGCTTTGCTTATTTGAGCCAAAGGAAGACAGGAAGCCAAGTTAATTTAGTGTGGGCTTCATCTATGAGGTTTCTAGTGCCTTTTTTTTTAATAGTGAAAACTGGCAGAATAGAAAAAGGAGTCTTTGTGACCTCAAAACAAAACAAGACTGCTAATTATGTTTAGGAGGGTTGCTTAGATTGTCATAAATATTTCTGCTTGCATTTAAACCCCCAGACCTTCTTTTTTAAGAAGATAAGAGTTCAGGGTGGATGTCACTGCAATTTATGGACTTCACTCCCTGTTTTTACTTTGGTGCTGACTTCTGTGTGGTTTTATTTGGGCAGGCAAATTGCTGGGTGAAACTACCTGACCTAGCAATTGATGGAGCTGGGCAAATGGAGGGTTTGTAATTGCCTTGTCTGAGGAATGAGACCTGGAGTGTTATCTGACTTTGGCTTCCTTTGCCCTCTAGCTGCTGCCCTTCAAGTGCTGGGTGCCTGGAGGCCACCACAGGAGCAGCAGCCCAGTATTTGAGGGACAGTGGGACCCCAGGGGGGTTCCCTTGCTCTCTTCTCCTTTTCGTAAACACAAAATGAGTGGAATGGTGCAAAGTTCGAGTCACCTTGTATTTCACTATAATGAGGAGAGGGGGAGGCGAAGGAGGCAGCTGGATTCAGATTTCCTGTTGCTCTCCCTCTTCTGGTTCAGTTTCTCTACTTTCCTACTCCCTTGCTACATGCCCCTGTGATCCCCTCTCAGTCTGTGCTGCACAAGGAAGCCTTTGTTGCAGATGGAGTTGTGGTATTTGTGTGTTGTGAGAAACACTGCAACAGTAATCTATATTGGAGGCTCCAGGCACTTCGGAGCACTTCAGACCTGAGCTGTATGGTCCACACTCCCGTGAGTAAAGCACAGAGCTGTAGAGAGGCTTCAGGCAAATGAAAGGGATGCTGTGGTGCCAGCCAGTGCAAAGCATGCCAGTGGTTGCTGCAATATAGGTGCTTCTTCAGAGCAGCTGCTGTGTGTCCACACAGCAGCAGAGCAAATCTCAAGATAACTGTAGAAGGGAAGAAACTTTCGACAGATCAGTCACACAGAGGTTGCAGGGAGCATCATCCGCTTGGAGAAGGAATACTTCCTGGGGGAGTTCCACCCGCAAGGTGCTTTCCTTCACTCACAACTCCCAGTCTGCACTGTGTCCAGCAGCCCTCCCATGTCTGCGTTAGAGTGGCCTCGTTTATACCAAAAGTCATTAAGAAAAGCTGTCCTGGTAAGGCCACGGGCACTGCATGGAGCCCTCTTTAGAGTGAGCCTGTTGATGCTATGCTGCAAGTGTATCTTGTTCAAAGGCTGTACTAATTATAAATCAGTCTTGGGAGATGAGGGTAAAAATATCTTTAGTTGGCTTGTCTCTGTAAACAACCTGTGATGCTATTTGGAAACATGGCACAGTTTCTGTGTTGCAGGGAATACACATGCTGTGCGTGAATGACTTTAGCACAGCCAAGGTGCAGAGCTTTCTCCCGGTCCTGCCTATGAACAATGCAAGAAAGGGATTATTGGAATTTCAGAGAGGACAGGGTCAGTGCTGATGAGATGCTCCGTGGTGCGATAGAGGGAGACATCTGTGTTTTCCTCAGAGCTGGAGGAAGAAGAGGTGTTTATACCAAGTGTCTCCCACCTTTTTTTCTTTTAAAGAAACAACAACAAGGAAGCACCCTTGGAGTACCCCTCTGTTCTTGCTGTGTGGATTTTGGTAAAATCTCTCCTGTGCTTGTAGACCTGTGTTCTGAACTATACTTCTTACAAAAAGGGCCAAATACAGGCAGAGGAGCAGTCGATACACCTGCTTAAGTGCCATCAGTTCAGTACTTCGGGACTGCATTGATAGTCTTGAGGGGAGGATGCCCGAAGTGCACAAAAGGATTTATCATCAACTGGACTAAATTATTCATTGGGATACTAAAAGAAGAGCATGCAAAAATGTAAACTGTGCACAACACGCTGCAGGCTGTACCAAGCTAAAAGACAGGTAATCTTAGGGAAAAGATAGAGGATTTCAATTAGTGTAGCACAGCCAGAAGATGTATCAGCACAAGGGCAATGCCAGGTATTCATCATGGTTGTACTCGTTTTTTGGCAGCTGAAATACAATAGGGCATAGTGTGTATTAACAATAGGGTACAGCAGGGCCAGTTGATAAAGAATGCTGTAAATCTTGTGAACAAGCGATGTGAACTGGAAGCCTTTTGCTCCTGTTACCTTGTAATTTCCCAAGGCTTTCTCATGGGTTTTTCTCCTCCCTGTTTGTCTTGTGAACACTTATAACTCAAGTTTTTGAGATGTCATCCTCTTGTGTTCCCTTCCTGTATCAGCTCTGTTTTCAGTTATTGAGTACTTTTATGCTTGAATCTGTCTCCATCAGAATTTCAAAAGCTGGTGTCTCCCTTCTTTAGTTCAGACTCTATTTAACTGTCTCACTGAGTATTAGCAGTCTGACTGTTGAGTGTTTTACAGGAGGTGGGAGTCTTCTTTTGCTAGGGCACGATCACTTGCATGTATCCTCTCTGCATTTCTGAGTGAAGATGAGTGCTGTAGGTTAGGTGAGCGATGAAGAGGTTTCTTTCTTCTTTTGTTTGGTTATTCTTAATACTGTTGTGGAAATCCTGGATTGTAGAACCAGGTTGTGCAGAATTTTCAAAGCTGGTAATCTATTTTCTGTTTGTCACTAGTAGTGCTTCAGGCAAAATCCTTCTCCTCGTGAACAAGGTCTAGCCATAATCTGGATGACAAGCTCAGGTGTTACAACAGTGGGATATGATTACAAAAAGCGCCAGGACGTGATTAGAAGTAGTTTGCATTCAGGATGGTAGTTGATGTACTTGAAGTTGGTCAGCTTGGAAAAGGACTTGAGCATTTTGGGGATGAAGGTGCTTTCCTGTGCTTATTTCCAAGTCTCCCCCTTTTCTTTATCTGTCTCTTGTATATTAATTAAGAATAGACTTTGTGTGGGTGCAGATTTGTAGAGCCAGAAGTGAGATGTACTAGAATGACATGGGAAGTTCTGCCATTCTGCATGTGTATATATAGCTCCTAGACAGCCACAACAAAGGAGATACTGCTAATTATTTTCCAGATTTGATGGAGACATGAATTAAAAAAAAAAAAAAAAAGGTACATTAATATTTTTGGAAGATGAGTTGAGCAAAAAGTCTAAATTTGGAAGCTGCTTGATCTGTTTTTAAATAAAGAAAATGTGAGCATCAGCTAAAAGGAAGATGAGGGAGAACATTTCACTGAAGAATCAAAATCAATTTCGGCCTTGAGTTAAAACTTAAAAAGTTTGGCCAGGCATCTCTGTTAGATACACTCAGGAGGGTTGAGGAGGCATAGAAAAGTGTCTTCTTGAGCAGCTGGTCTGTGCACTTGATGCTGGCACTCCATGTAGTGCAGAGCCATCTGAAGCAGTAACAGGAAAAGAAGGCTATACAGAGAACTTCCAGATGTGCTGATTCAGAAACTTTTATCTGGAACGTTTGGGTTCTGGTGGTATCTTAGGTTTCCTTCATTTTTGGTGAATCCATTTATATTCAGTTGTGCTTCTTGGCAGTATCTTTCTTTTCACTTTGCAAGAGTGTCTGTGTTTCAAACTATACTAGGAGAGGAGGGAGAACAGAAATATATAGTTAGATGTGCAAATAAAATTGAAATGGTCTCCTGCAAAGAGAAGATTATCACACAGGATCTGCAGTGGAAATCACAGGTCTTTCTCATTATTACAGATGGCCTGGGAGATACTACAGAGATCTCATGTGAGATGAGGAAAGTAAGCACATTTGTCTTACTGATATGATTAGGGGGAAGGTCATCCCTGCCACCTTCACCTGGGAAAAATTTAGTCCTGTGTGCCTGAAGAACTGAGTAGTTCATGTCATTTTCTGTTGCTGCAGCTGTGGAATGCTCAGTTTTTGGCTGGATGATTTCTGTTTGTTATTTACACATCTTTCTGGTCCCTTTGCATCTTCATATGTTCTTGTGTCCTGGGACAAATCTAGCCTGGCTCATTGCTTGCATTCATTTGAATTGTAAGACTCCATTTAGCTCTTCACCCTCTGCTGAGTTCAGGCACTTCCTTGTCTGATATGTTTTAGCTTTCTTGCTCTTACTTAGTGTCACAGCTAATTTGACAAGGCTCTAATTTTGTGTCCCTTTTAGCTTTGCACAGTGGGCCATTACTATTCATGTGGCCCAAAGTAACGATGAAAAAAAAGTGTCTGAAACATTCTTCAACATTAGCAGCTGCTTCCAGCGGAGTCAGAGCCCTTGGTGCATTAAGTGTAAGGCTGTATCAAAATAGTTCTGAAGAGCTGTGCTTTCTGTGAAGGTTGAAATTGTTTACATCCTCTTTTTGCTGTAAGACGACAATGTTCTTGATTGTAGCATTGCTCAGATTTTTTGAAAGCTGAGATCTATTGATAGATGTGACCTGTCAATATGATATGACCAAATTGTCATAGTTCTGCCCCATTTCTTCCAGGTGTTCGGGGTTGTTCCACTCTCCCTTTGTTAAAACTGGAAAGTGCTCCTGAAGGAGGAGTGTGTCCTCTTGGTCATTAAGCCTTTCCTTAAACTGTGTTCTCATTTTAAACACTTATTTAGGAAGAAGAAAAGCTTTCTTCCTTTAGTGGAAGTTAGAAGCTAGCAGGTTCTCTGTGGGAACAATTAGCATTTCTTTTCTTGTCACTTTAAAATTTGTAGTTGTTACTATGCTACAGTTTGCATGCTAGCCTGAGAGCAAGGTTCAAATTGAAGTAGTTACTGAACTTCCTTGCTCCCAGCAGCTTGTATGCTTTTGCAAGTGTGCGAGTCATCCAAACTAAATGAATGCAGATTGGCTGATTACTTCAGATAGAGCTGAGGTGCACAAAAACTGTGATTACATCATGCTTGGGGTGAGTCTCCATGCATGCTGGAAGTATATGCTGGAATGGATAGGTTGAGTATGATCCAACTGAGAGGTGTCAGCAAAGTGATCTTCATGTCTGTGACATAGCAACTGGGAAGAGGAAAAAAAGCTTAAAAACGAAAAATAGAACAAAAAAGACACAGAAGCCACTGCGCAGGGGTTTTGCAGGGTTTTGGTTTGTAGCTAGGATATATGTGTCTCCATGTTTATTACTGTGTTGTTGGCACTGGGAAAAAACTGGCATCTTACATAGAATTACACAAGCTACTTTGTCCTGAGCCTGTGCTCTTTAAGTTAATTTCCAATATGTCTTTTATTAGTAATCGTCAAGTATTTGTGAGCAGAGGGGTGACATATTGTAACATGTGAAGTAAAAGCAGCTGAAATGAAATCAGATGATTGACGGTAAGGGGGGGCATAAGGAAGACAGATTGATTAGCTGCCAACGTGACAAAGAGCATTAGTTCACTGTTGGTTTTTTCTTTAATTTTTGTTTTTAATTTTGATTTTTTTAATTTGGTTGGGCTCTGAAAAATATTTATGTAAGGCAGTGCTGTCATTTCTTCAAAATAAATGTTAATAGCCATTTATATAAGTCGAACTGGTACTGGCAGGATTGATGCAGAAATACAGGTATTAGGCTGAATTTGCTGTATGCCATACATTCTCCTTACTTTTCTGGAATTTGTAGCACAAAACTGTTGTTGTTAAAAGCAAAGCTGCTTTACAGCGTTAGTTTAACATGTTTACTTTAAGCTTCTGAAATGCTGAATTGAAATTGTTTCCCAGTTTTATAGGTACTGCCAAGCCTTTAGCAGGGATGGGAATAACTTGGTTAGCTTTCATTTTGCCCTGCACAACACTAAAGTGATTGTGACTGTACTGAATGAATTGGTCAGAAATGGGGGGAGGGGGAGAGAATCTCAGCATGGTGCTAATAGTGTCAAGCAATATGGTTGTATGGCTTCAGCAGTTTATACAGAGTACGTATATAAAGTGGTGTGTTTTGTTGGTTTTTTTTTTTCTTCCAGGCACTAAGTAATGCATAATTGAAACTTTAATTCATTATTATTATTGTTATCAACAAATTAATATATTTTTCTCAAAAGTCAGGGTCAAGCTTTCTTGGCACAGGCAAACATTTAACAATTAGTTTTATTTAATCCAAACAATCTTTGCTGTTGGCAAACAAATTGCCTGTGTCATTTCATGCTCTGTGCTGCCAACACGTTCTCTGTTTTCCATAGTGCTTGTTATATCAAAGAACCGAAGAATGGCTTGGATTGGAAGGGACCTCAAGCATCAAGTTCCAACCCTGTGTCACGTCAGGGTTGCCAGCTGCTAGATCAGATTGTCCAGGGCCACATCCAACCTGGCCATAGGCATCTCCAGGGACGGGGCATCCACATTCTCTCTGGGCAGCCTCTGCCAGTACCTCACCACTCTCTCAGTGAAAAACTTGCCCCTGACACCTAATTTAAATCTCTCATGTAGTTTAAAACCATTTCCCCCTGTCCTATCATTATCTACCCATGTAAAAAGTTGATTTCCCTCGTGTTTATAAACTCTCTTTAAATATTGGAAGGCTGAAATGAGGTCTCCCTGTAGCCTTTTCTTCTCCAGACTGAACAAGCCTGGTTCCTTCGGTGAATCTTCATAGGAGAAGAGCTCCAGACCTCTGATCATCTTCATGGTCCTCCTCTGGACCCTCTTCAAAAAGGCTCCACATCTTTCCTGTTTTGAGAGGCCCAGACTTGTACATAGTGCTCCAGCTGGGGCCTCATGAAGGCAGAGTAGAGGGGGACAACCATGTCCCTCTCTCTGCTGGCCACCCATCTTCTGATGGAATCAGGATATCATTGGCCTTCCGTATTATGGTAATTGTTAGCACTGAGCGGGCATCACAGGCAAAGGTCTGTCCTTGCTGCACCAAGGCTAAGTTATGGATATTTTAGTGATTCATTAATTTTGAGAGTGAGAATCCGAACTGAACTTTTTATTCAAATTGCTGACGGTGTAAATCAGCATGATGTGCAGGGAGGGAATCAGACCATTTAAAACACTCTTGAGTATCTCTTTGGCATGCCAAGAAGGCCAGAACAAAGCTGTTTGAAACTGTGATAGCTGCTGTGAAAGCAATTAGTACTTTCTTTAGGAGTATTCTTTCCCTGGCTTTGTAGTTCAACAGTAGTTCATAGTTTGTCCCCTATGGCTGTCGGGAAGCTACTAGTCTCCTGAGGAAGCAATCCCAAGCACTGTCAGGTGGTTCTGGTATGGGCCACAGCTGGAAAGAACACTCCACATTTTCTATCCTTGCCTTCAATGTCCTGCATCCCTGGGCCTAGATACTTGTCATTCCGTTAACTGATTTTTTTTCTAAGCCTGCTTACAAATATGAACTAATTTAGCTCATGTGGTTATTGTGTATCCTCCTCCCCTTTCCTGTTCATGCTCCCTTTTCCTTCCCCCATCCCTTTTGAGCCCATTGACCAGTTTCAGCCTAACCTCTGCACCATGGTTGGCTTCCTTCCTGAGGAGCCGTCTGAGTTTGATCTCATTTGTTTGCAAGGCCCTCATTTTGAGGCAAGGACTACAAGCTTGATACGCAGCTCCTCACTATTACTGTGTTCCTCTCTTTGAAAGCAGGTGTTACTAGACTTAAAGTTTGGAAAGCTGCAGAGGAGGAGTGCCTAGAACTGAGCTTGGCAGGGCTGCAGGCCAGGCATGTGGCGGCTGCTGTGTATTGTCCCAGCTGCATTAAAATGCTCAGCATTCAGTACCTGCAGAGGGTGCTGAGCATCACCTGGAAGGCAGGAAGAAGCTCTTACAAAAGTTTTTGAGTAGGTAGTGAAATAGGTAAAAGCTCATAGGGTGTTTAAGCTCTGCTGGCCATTGCCAAGTTTCCACATGTTTATAATGTCAAGTGCTTCTGTAAACAAGACCTCAGCCCACACCCTCCTCCTGTGTAGGTGGCCGCAGAGGTTTTGCTTAAAACCCTGTGCGTGCCTGTGGAGAAGTGGTAATGACTGACGTAATGACTCTGCCAACTAAACTTTAACTTTCAAGAATCAGAGTATCTGGCTGGCAGGCCTAGGAGATGCTTACGTGTCCTGAAGCTTCCTGGACAAATGGGTGCACTGTGAATATTTCCAGCTCTTGGAGCAGCTGAGTAAAAGGAAAAGTAGCGCAGATCTAAAATAAAAGGAAGTGCCCTCTCCTTTTAGGTTAAACAAATAGATAGCTAGCTCTGAAGCTGGTTGTTCTGACTTTGTTGACAGAAGGCTTTACTGAAACCTATGCTAGGCAGGGCTTGTGGGGTTTGAATCTCTCAAGATCTGACTGATATTTGGTTAACAATGCAAGTGCAGGTAACCTTCTGCCCAGGGAGTTGTTTGGTGCCAGGTGATAAAATGCATCTTAGCATGGCACAATTGCTCAGGTAGGGTAGCAGGACAGTTGTGACAGTGTCTCCACTCTGGCCATTGCTTCTTGGGACCCACGTTGTTCCCAAGCATCTTTGCTGAGAGGGAGTGAGGGTCTCAGGTAGGTGCTTTATACTTAATGAGTAACTTGCCTCACGCAGAGCAGAGCCCTCTGTTCCCCACTCTTGAAAAGAGGAGCTGAAATAGAGAAATGGGAGTGTCCCACCAGGCCATGGAATTCCGTCCTGTCTTGGGGCCCCCTCAAGTACTGTGCTGGTGTCAGAGGGATGTTTAGATGAGCCCTCGTCTACACCATATCTCTGAGGTGCCACACCAGTGCAACAAGCTGTATGTCTTTAGATCATCACTGGCTTCTCACCTGCCTCTCACAAAGCCTATGTTAGGCTGCCTTGGGTGTGGTAGGCATTGGTCTGCATGTAAGCAAAACTGCAGCTTCTTTCTGCCTTTCTCCAAAGGGACAGGAATCTTCTTGTGAAGAAAAGTTTTTTGTTATTTTTAATTCTGTTTGATAAAGCAGTTTTTGAGGTGAAGGTTGCTGTTGGTAGAGCAGTATCCCCAGCAGAGACTTCTTTTTCTCATACTGATTATATAGCCATGTCTGTAGACCAAAGTCTCTGTATTTTGTAGGATTTCTTGAACTTGCTTCAGCGCTTTGAAGTTATCTGGAATAGAGACAATCAAAACAGATGATGAACTTTGTGTGCACAAAGACGTTATATCAATTAACGCTGGAGAAATCCAGACCAAGGAGCCCTAGGGGTCTTTGGGCCATTGCTTTTCTGGTTTGTCAATGCAAACCAAGATGTATTTGCAGTTACAGCAAGAGGTTTTAGTTACATTTAATGCATAAACTAGCAGACCAAGGAAATCCTTAGGCGTGCGTTGATGTTCTTAAGATATCTAGTGACACTTCTGGGATATGGCTCCTTCTGGAAGGGAAGCTGGATGGTATTTAGAAATCTCTTGAGTTTCACATTTTCACTGATGCACATCCAGTGTATTCATTTGTCTGAAAATGTCATTCATTCAAAGGTCACAATCAAACCCCCTTGAATGTAAACATTAGTTCCCTTCTCTTATTTAAAAAAGGCTGGAAAGAAGCTGCTAGGATGTGTTTCCTTGCTTAGAGTGCTTTGGATGTCCCTTAAGCCCTTGAATGGGAAGAATGCCTTGTGATCATTCAAACCCAGTTGAATTTACATGCCTGGCAATAAGGCTGTTCTGGGAAATGGAATGAACCTACAAAGAGATATATTTAAAAAACAGAACTATAGTGAACACACACAGAAGTGAATTTAAATTTAATTAAGCGGATTTAAGTCCACTTGTCTAATCTACCAGACCGAAGTGTCATTTGCTCTGTAAATTCATTCCCTATTGGCTTGGGTGCTTTTTTTCCCCTCTAGTTGTTTGCTGTCAATTTTTGCTTGTGAGATTTAAGAGCCGTTTTAAAAAAAAAAATTAAAACCAAGGTTAAGAACTTCACAGAGAGCTTTGTGTACATCAAAAAACTACTGTCACAACAATATCAAAAATCCAACGCCAAAGCAATATGTAAAGAGCGCTCTTCTGTACATCTTAACTGAGGAAGAGCTTTTCAAATCAAAGCCACTTCTGCTGCCTCCGTTTTTTATTTCCCCTAAGAAAAGTGTTTTTGAAAGGAACATCTGATATTGTTATTGCAAAATATTGTAGTCATAGAAAAATTGAGAAGTAATAGCAATCTGACCGCATCCTACCACCTGATAATTGCACAGTTCTGTCTCAACAGAAATGCCATCACTAAGATATTGTTACAGTGTGCTAGAATACTGAGGTTATGGTCTTATGATGCAGCAAATATGGTTTTGAATTTTTGTTAGTTGTTTTGGTTTGCACCTGTAAGGTTTATGGCAAGGACACTCTGGTCTTCAACCACAGTCAGTGTAAAAGAATCATAACTCAGTGTTTTTAGAAATTTCTGCTTTATAAGCATGGAAATACATGCACAGTGCATGTTGGGATACAGGGACATCTGTGTGTTCAGGCTCAGGTTACAATGCTTGTTCTTTAACCACTCAATGCATACTTGCAGTGACAGCCCCATTCACTCAGATGGGGTCTGCAGCAGGCTCGTATGCTGCTTAACGTAATCCACAAAATTGCAGTGATTTTGCCAGCAGTTGCAAAAGCTAGATCTAGCTGCTGAGTCCGAATTCCAATTTCACATCATATCTTAAAATAGAATATTTGGTGTGGGAAACACCAAGAGTTGGCCATAGATTTTTATATTCTTGCCTTCAGGCTGAAACTCTAGCTTAAAATAAGAGCTAAATTATTTAAGATGCTTTTCCAAGGGGAAGTGATCACTGGTAGTAATTCAAATATGATGACTTGTAATTAAGTATAGTTTTCACATTCATTTGGCTCTGTTCCTGGAAAACTGAGTGGGTGCACACTATATCTCTCTGTACACGTTCTTACTGAGGCAGTTGTAGGACTCAGCTCACACTTGCTCAGATCCTGATTAATAGCTGTTTTGTTTTGTTTTTTTTTTCTTGTGGTTTTTGTGCCAAGCTGCATTTGGATGGAAAATGGAGTTGAAAAGCACAAACAGCATTTAAAGACTAATTATTAGTAAAATAAAAGCTTGTTCACAAGCTTTTTTGCTTAAGTGAGATGGAAATTTATCAAAGTGTGTTCTTTACTGCTGTTCTTTACAGCTACCCAATCTCTTTAAACAAAGGGAGCATTGTGGCTTTTTGTTTCTGGTCATTATGTCCTTCAAGATTTTAGATATTACAGTAGATAAAATAGTGTATACCTGAGGGAAGAGGCAAGTAAGCCTTTGGTGTCCTGAAACCTCCCCTCAGGTCACTTTCAGCATCAGGTTCAAAGCCTGTAGTAAGGTCACTTTCAGCAAACTGAAATAAACTTAAATTAATGCTTTGCACATTTGTGGTGAAGTGGAGTTGTCAGAAAATAGGAAGACTTTCTGCAAACTCCTGTTTCAGAGCATTAGTCAGGGACTACTGTGACTTCAGCATCTGTCTTCCTTTAAAGCTTTCACAGCAAATCATTTATTGCTTGAATATACTTTTCAATTAATTTGGTTTAAACATTTTTTAGAATTAGTGCTGATTACAGTAAGCATACTTTGATTTCAGTAATAGAATTAAAAGGATTTGATTAAGAAATTCAGATCTAATTTAAATCTAGCTACAGAAGTGTGATTTGGGGTGGAAAGGTTCCTCATTCCCTCAACCATCTCCCATCCCAGCAGGTCTTGCTTTTGCTGATAGCCTGGTTTTAAAATTGGGTAAACATCATACCAAGATGAAAACCAACACAGTCAAACAGGTCTTCTGGGAAGGAAGGCTAGTCCTATATATTGCAGTGCATTGGAGGTTAAAAACTAAGTAGCTGGGTGTGTATGTCAAAAACAAGGCAAGGTTTCTGTGGACTATCTGATACTTCAGCAATGCACTTGTCAGCAGATTAGACCTAAGGTGTTTCAGAAACTGCTCATGATGTGTGAGATGGAGCATCTCTCAACTCAACTTTGGAATGCCTGGGCTCCTCCAGTATGGTGAGAGGGGGAAGAGCAACAATAAAAAGTTCTTATAGCACATTTGACTTCCTGAATTTACCTTTGTTTCCTACCTCATTCCTGTGGTGTATGACAGCCCTTATATCAGAGAAGACTCTGTGCTTAGGTGTTGCTTTGCAGATAGGCTGGCATAATTCTTAAGTCAGGAGTATGGGAATGAGAAAGATCACCTTATATCTGTTCAGGTAGGTGTGTTCCCAGGGGAGGAAGGAGAAACAATGATTCTGGAAGAACAGATACTAAGTTCATAGTTTTGTGTTGTCGTTTTTTAATTTCTATGAATAAAAAAAAACAAGTAGCATCAGACATAGATGTTATTCCTGTTTCTTCTTTTTAACAGTTCCTTAATTTAAAAAAAAAAAAAAAGTATTTTGCCTATGTTTGAGTGAAATCACACAATCACAGAATGGTTTGGGTTGGAAGGACCCTTAAGATCATCGAGATCCAACCACCTGCTATAGGCAGAGACACCTCCCTCCAGATCAGGTTGCTCAAAGCCTCATCCAGTCTGGCCTTGAAACTCGTCTGGGAGCATCCATACCCTCACTGGGCTACTTGTTCCAGTGTCTCACCACCCTCACAATAAAGAATTTCTTCCTCACACCTAGTCTAAATCTACCCTCTTTCAGTTTAAGGCTATTTTTCCTCATCTTGTTTCTACATGCCCTTAGAAAAAGTCCCTCCCCAGCTTTCCTGTCAGCCCCTTCTGGTACTGGAAGGCCTGTATAATGAACATGCAGGTGTTATAATTAACAAATATCCAGGAAAGTTAGGCTAAATAAGATTATTGCAACAGGATAACAAATGGAAAATGCTTACTGATGCTGTAGGCTCACAGTATTCTCCACAAGGAGTGATCTCTAGGAAGAGATCCTTCCTCAGTGGCAGTCAGCTCTTAAATGGGATCTAGGAGAAGTGGAGCCAGGCTCCATCCCTTCTGGTAGCACACCTGAGTTACCTTCACCTGTGCTCCCATGGCTGACTCATTGCTTGCCCCAGGTGGTCAGTCAGAGCATCAGGCTGTGATTCAGCAGTTCCCATACAAAGGCCACTATAAGCTTCCTCAGAGCCTTTTCTTTTCCAGACTGAAGAGTCCCCGCTCTCTCAGCCTGTCCTCACAGGGGAAGCTGCTTCAACCCTCTGATCATCTTCATGATCCTCTTCTGGGCCCACTCCAACAGCTCCATATCCATCTTGTTTGTTGGGGGCCCCAGAATTGGATGCAGTCAAGGCATACCATCTCACCATCAGCTTACTTCAGTGTGCTTGATGATTTCAGCAGGTGTTAGCCAACACTGGAAAGCAGCTGTATTATCTGAGTTGATGTCTGCTTTGTGGATGGAGTGGAGACCCTGATGTTCTCAGGTTCTGGAAATGACTTAGCCATTGCTATAAAAAATGATGTGAAGGGTAGTAAGCAAGTTTATATGGAGCTCCTCTCCGTTTAGATGTGACAGTTCATGGCAAAAAGTTAAGTTCTACCACAGTACAGCAGCCAAGGCATGGGCTGAACATGAGCCAGCAGTGTGCCCCAGCCAATGACATCCTGGCTTGAATCAGAAATAGTGTAGCTAGCAGGATGAGGGAGGTGATCATCCCTCTGTATTCAGCTCTGGTGAGGCTGCACCTCTAGTCTGTGTTCAGTTGGGAGCCCCTCACTACAAGAAAGGCATTGAGCGTGTCCAGAGAAGGGCAGCAAAAGCCGATCGGGGGTTTGGAGCACAAGTCCTCTGGGAGCAACAAAAGCAGCTGAAGGATTCTTTAGTTTGCAGAAGAGGAGGCTTAGGGTAAGGGAAGATATTGCTCTCTGCAACTCCTTGAAAGGAGGTTGTAGCAAAATGAAGGTTGCTCACTTTTCCTAGGTTACTAGCAATGGTGGTGGCCTTAAGTTGTGCCAGGAGAAATTCGGATTAGATATTAGGAAACATTTCTTTTTAAATGGAGTGGTGAGGTACAAACAGCTCTGAGGGATATAGTTAATGGGCACGGTGGAGATGTTGATGGTTGGACTAGGTGATCTTAGTGGTCTTTTCCAACCTTTATGAATCTACAATTTCACTGTTAGGTAAGGAGGGCTTTGGGGCTTGTTGTTACCCTTGTAAAGGGAAGAATAATCCCTATGGTTTGCAAGAATGGTGATGAACAAGCAAAAAGCATGAGAGTCTGAGATGGATGGCTTTGGCTGTGGGAAGGAGGTAGGTGCCAGGCTGCTTGGAATGCAGCTACTCTGGGAGGGAAGACTGATCTCTGAAGGAGGGTGTTTCCCTTTGCTTGCTCTGCAGCTCTCCTCAGTGCAGAGACCTGGCACACTGCCTGCTTGTGTAAGCAAGCAGCACTGCTGCAAACAAGTAGGCAAAACATGTATTACATGTAGTGTCTCCAAAGAAGCCCATTAGGAAGAGAAATACCTTAGTTCTCAAACAGCACCAACTTGTGTTCCTTGATTTCCCCATGCAGAAGATATCCTCAGTCTGGCTCCTGAGGAAAAAGATATTATTTTTCAAGCTCTATCTCTTTTGTCTTTTCCCTCTATTTATGAGACTTAAGAGGATCTTCCTCTTTCTGACAGCTAACACAATTCAAAGGAGACCCTGTGGCCCCTCTCAAAGAGAGACGGTGGCTGCTGAAGCATTTCAGGCGCACACATTGCCAAGATGGGACTCAGGGGACGTGGCACGTAGCTGCTAGCAGAAGAAAATGGGAAGGAAGGGAGTTCAGGCTGTGCTTCTTTTGAGGATCGTTTATTAAGCCTCACATCTGTGTCTTTGGATAAGGAGCAGATTTGGCCCACAGTACCAAGTCCGTAACACCATAAATTGCTGTCTGGTTGTCTTCTAATACAAGATATGGAAATCTGCTTTATTGCCAGCATTGCAGATGTACAAAGAAATTATCTATTGCCTTTCCTTCTTTCATTCCAAAGATGTTAAGCATGTATGTGTCCTACCGTGTTACATTAACTAGCATAGAGCCTCTGTTTGTAGCTCTTATGGCATTTATTAGCAAGCTTTTCACAGGGAATGTGCTTCAGTCAGAGAAAACTTATTTTTTTAGCCATAGTTCTGCATATTCTGGTCCTGTATAGGCTGCATTTGGCCATAGGCCTTCATAAGCTTCAGTTTATGCCTTGCTACAGGGATCAGTTTTAATTCAAGCAATGATGTGTGGGGAAAAGACTCTTCTGTTGTCTTATGGATGTTTTATAGATGATTCACACAAAAATCTCTCAGAATGCTTCTGCACATCGTTAGTTATCTTAAAGCTTTGTCAAAACCGTGGTCATCCATCCCACTTCATCTGTGTTTCCTTGGAAATTCAGTGCTTTGTTTGTTTCCTTGCCAAGAAGTGCATTGAGGATCATTTGGTGTGTAAGCAATAAAGAGTGTTCCCCTGGTGGCAGATGTTGTCCCTAAGGCTGCACAGCTGTGAACATGCTGGGGAACAAGAGGCTGCCAGCTTCTGGCCTTATTTCACTGCCTGATCTACCTAATAGTTTCACTTGTAATTTTATTTGTATGTCTTATTTATTTTTGAAAACCAACCTGTTTTTCTGTATTCCATACAAAAAGAAAATTGAATGAGGGGAAGTTTACTTATGTGGAAGAAATGAATTCCATTTTCCAGAACAGGGGATAAACTAGTCCTGGTTTGCCAGCAGCAAATAGCACTGGTGAAAGCAAGATGTTGACCACACTTCAGACAATTCTGAAGTTAGCCGTTTCAGCCTTGTTTATATTCAACATGATATTTTAGTTCTGTAAGGTTCAGAAGGAAATAAGGTCTCAAATATTCCCCGTTGCTATCAATTTTTAACCATCCAAACTTCAGAAAACTTGCTTCAGTTGTTGTAGAGTCCAGACTATGAATCTTTTAATGATATTTTCAACTACCAGGTTGTTGGAGAATGACAGCAGTGCATGTTAACTCTGTTAGGATGTCAGTTGGTTCTTGAAGAAAACACATCTTCCCTTTGTTCTGAAGCATTACAAATCATTTCCAAAATCCATGGGGCAGTTGTAGTTGCCCTCTTTGAGACAAAAGCCAGGAGATGAAGTACTTTTTCACCCAATGCACCAGTGTTCTGCTAAGATCAGAAACCCAGATCACATCCTGATAGAAGAGCATTGCAGATCCCATTCTATGGCAAATTCCCCATCTCATGTCAGAGCAAGGATTAGTTTTGCTGCTTTCTTGAGCTGGAGTGAAGTATTGTTGTGGATTTCTGCAAGGCTGTTCTACCCTGTGCCAGGAACCAGCAGCTGTTGAGTGAATGTGTAGCAACTCCTGCATGTTTTGAGAGGCAGTTATGTTTTGTGTTAGGATCCTTTGGTGTTCAGAGCTATGCAGAGTGAGTGAGATAAACATCAACCAACTGCACATACTGCAGCCCATAGCCACTGGGTGTCTTAACACCAGGGAAGTAAGAGCCTGAAACAGACAAGCTTTTTCTCTACACTGCTTTGGCACAAGGTATAATCAAAAGAAACATATCCGTTGACTTGTCTGTACCTTATACTCTTCTTTGATTATCATGTCTGTTGTACGTGACAGTGCTTTTTGCAGTACAGATGTCTATTTGGCTATTTCAGAACGCAGTGTGTTTTAAGTGGAAGTAGCATGGTCAGTCACAAAGTGGAAACACAGCTGAGGGAAGCATCAGATGTAGAAAAACCTGTTACATGGACTACAGGAGTACTGTAAATGGAAGAATTTCTGCTTGAAATACATTCTCTAGCTGAAAATGTTGGTTTATTGCTGCTGTGATTGTATTCTTTCACCTAGTACCATCGAAAATGTCCAGAATGATTTCCACATGATTATTCTGATGTTGGCCGTTTGTGTTCCATTATCTACTGTCCTATTTCTGTCTTAAATAATAAGCTCAAATTTCTTCATAATGACAGTTTCCTAATCTTTTCTGAAATAAATTGTCTTCTATGAATGTTTCTTGGAGATCTATGAATAATTGACTACCAAGAAAAGGGAAAATCCTTTTAATGGGCAATTGAATCTGATATGATGTATGAAAATTAATAAGTAGATCTAGAGCTTTAAATTTGCTATAAACAGTTCAGCGTAGGTGTGCAATGTTCAGGCATGAAGATGCTCTCAGTAGTACTAATTCCAGGCATTTTCCTTTGTTTCCTGTATGTTTCTGAATAACATTAATCTATTTTTCCTAATGGTTTAGTCTGGAGTTGATGCGTTGCGGTTCTGTTTGAATACGCTGACACACTGAAGTTGTTACATTATTCATGTGTAGGTGAGGGAGAGGATCCAAAATCAAATCCATTTAATTTTACTTTCTTTTTTTCTTCCTTTCTATTTTTCTATCTTTTTTTTTTTTTTTTTTAACTCCTCAGCATCAGTTTCCTCTTTGTTATGCTAGTGCAGGCATTTGCTATGATGGAAAAATCTTTGTATCTTTTAGGAAGGGCGTGCAATCATTGTTGAGATGAAAACTATTTTACAGCTGTTGCTTTTATGGTTGGTTTTGTATGTAGCTACTGATGAGCCAATAATAAATCAGCGCAAGCCTTTCATGCCCACGCTTTTCCTTCTTAGCACAGAACTTGGATATTTTTTGCTGCGTGCTGTCCTTTGTGGGGTGGACTGCCTAAGGAGTTTTCCAGTTCTGAAGGAGGATTTTGAAATGAAGTTACTACCATGCTTCAGATCTTAATCTCCACCACTGTTTGCAGATGATTCTCCAGCAGCCAGCTGGGTCAATATTAAAACCATGCTGCGCTGCCGAAAACCCTGCAGCCACGTCTGTATCAGCATTTCCAATTTCTCATATCTGGAGCTCAGAAATTGGCTGTAAATCAAGTTCCCTGTGGGGGAGAAAGAGCAGGAGCGGCAGTGTTCACCGAGCTTCTCACCCATCTGGCTGTGTTGCGCCCATAGGGCTGAGCCAGCCATGGCTATGGGGGACACCTGCAGGAAAAGTAGCCCCAAGCACAGGAGGGAAGAGGTAGTTTTGTGTTGGTGCTCATTGCCAAGCTGCGCTGCTTTTGATGAGCTGTGTACGGCTGGGAACCAATTACATCGTTTTCTTGGTATCTATGCTGCAGGCCATTTTCTTTTTCTTAATAAACAATTTGCCTTGTTTAATTTCTGTGCTGCCTATGTTTGTATTCTCCTTTTAGGAACTTGCATATTGCTTTTTGTCATCCATAGTTGTAGTAATAAATATATTAATGTGGTTAGGCTTGTACCTGGGTGATTGTTTTACTTTTTTTCCTGCATGGTTCCCAATCCCTCCCTTGATTCTCATCCTCCCAAATTAAAAATTAGCACCACAGTACAGTTGCTTTTGCCTTGATCCTTGTGGCCATGCAGAAGGCTTGCTGGAAACAGCAGCATCGTGGTGACAGTGGCATTCTGATAATAGCTAGCTCATCAGTTCTCAGGCTTGTACACCCTCAACTTTCCCATCTCTATTTGTTTCCATTTCAAAGGTGGCCTCCCTCTTAGGAGGGTTTATTTTAATCAAATGCACATGGGTGCCTGGCTGTGTTATTTATAGGTCTGCAGTGCCAGATGTGAAGTGCTCTGAGCCACAGCTTCTGAATAGGTTAGAGGAAATTCCAACTCAAGGTGAGAGTTATTTCCACTGTTTAACTCTATGCAGGAAAAGAGATGTGTTTGCATTTGGGAGTGAGGCTAACTCATGATAGGCAGTGTAAGTTTTGCAGGTTGTTTGTGTATTTACAGGCAGTGTACTGTCATGCAGTGAGTACTGGAATATAGAATCACAGAATCATTTGAGTTGGAAAGGATCCTTCCAACTAGTTGGACATCTAGCCCAACTCCCCTGCAGTGAACAGCAACACCCACAGCTACATCAGGTCACTCAGAGCCTCAACCAACCTGACTTTGAGTGTCTCCAGGGACAGGGCATCCACCACATCTCTAGGCAACTGTTCTAGTGCCTCACCATGCTCACTATAAGAGACTTTTTCCTTGTATCCAACCTCTTTTATTTTACTACATATCATCTCCAGAGTTATGTATGCTATTGTTTGCCTCTAGCTCAGCTTCTCCAGATGTAAAATTTTTGTTGAATTTCTTTCTCGGTGGTAGGCATGGCTATATGTGTTGGAAGATGTAAGGTAGACTTTGCATCCTCTTCTGGTGCTGTCTCTTGCTGGCATTAGGACATGGTGGCCGTTGTTGTCACTCTTTCTGGTGAAAACTGTTGGTCATACTTTCCTTCCTCAGTTATGGTCTTATTCACTACCTGCTGTAAGGCAGGAAAGCAAAATTAAATAACCGGCTCATGGCGTCCTTCGTTTCTTGCTGCTCTAGGCTCAGGAGTGCTTGCCTTCTCCCGCACAGCTGTTCTGCAACCATATATAAGGTTCAGCTTTGGAGAACCTGGGCTGTCCTCCAGCTCTGCTCTCCAAGGAGCACAGACAGGCTGGCCACGCAGACGCTGTGCACTGGGGCTAGGGTGAGCCCTCCAGGGTGCAGTAATGCGAGCAGACAACCAGGGCTATACCAGGGCAGCTGCAGAGCAGAACAAATGCTGTGGCTGTGCATTCAGCTCTGCTCGGTGTGGGAAGAGCTCCTTGCTCTCAGAGTGGTGGACCCTCAACCACCCAGCCCTTGTGTATCTAATGTAGCCAGATGTTTAATTTAGCAGATCCACTTCCTAAGTTTATTTATACAATAAAAACAAAAAATGTGTTGCGGGCAGCTGGGTACTTGACATCTGCTCACATTAAAGGAGAAGAAATTTCGAGATGAGAAGCCTGCGGTGCTGGTTCTTCACTTAGAAATATTACCTCTATACCCAGACTGATGAATGCCTTTTTCTGCATTAAAATGAGATCTGTGTTTCTTTCACAGGCAAATTCTGAACTGTTCAGGCACAGGGTTGTACACAGATGCAGATATCCCCAGCAAAATAAAAGCTCATTATGACAAATACAATTTTGTAAGGAAATTAATGGTGTACTTTAGTCGCTCGTGAATGTGTAGAGGAGTCATGATGGCAGTGGTTTTTTTTTTGTGAATGCAGCGTGTACCCTGAGTGGAGATTTTTCCACTGAAATGTGATTGTAGGGGTTTTTGTTGTTTAAGGCCAGTGCAGTACTGTGTAACCCTTTGAAAGCCAGTTCCCTTTCAGTCTCTGTCAGGCTGTGCACTGCAGAGCAGATGTCTGGCACCTCACTCGCCTGAGACTCAGGGTGTTCCATCATCCAACACTTAAAAGCACCAGGCATTTCCTCTCCTTTGGACGAAGGTGGTTTTGTTTAGAAAAGAGCTTGCTTTCATCTATTTTTGCTCTTGGTAGAAGTGGAATTCCTTCTTCCATATGGAACATCTGGTGAAACTGTAAATGTAAGGAAGTGACTGAAGAAGCAGTTCAAGTGAAGTATTACATACTGCATGATTTTGTAGAGTGTGTGTTTTATTGTGGCTTAACTATATAGGAAAATCCCTTAAAATAAAGAAACAGTGGCAATAATAGAAACTCCTGTTCTTAGAAACCTGAGCTTAAAATTGCTTTGTGAAAAATAGATGGCTGGCAAAGAAGCTAGCATTGCTACACAAGATGTCTGCAAGTGTCATGCATGCAGCTAGGGTAGTCTGAAGAGGCTTCTGCTTGCTTTACCCTTCCCTGCAGTCTCATGTGGGAGCTGCCTCAGATTATGGAAGCATGGGCAGAGATCAGAGAGCTGCAGCCACCTCTGTCTGTGCTCTCCATGTAGAACTTGTGAGCCTTGTGTCTTTAGACGTGTCCGCTTTTTCTCATTTTGAGCATCAAGCTCAAAGGTAGTGAGGCAAGGTAGTTGTGGTAGTCTTCACCACATGTAATGTAAGCCATTTAATTTTACCACCATGTGTTCTGATCCTCAGATCTCATGGTTAGAAAGTTCCTTTAATCCCTCCTCCAGACCTCAAGATGGCAAAAAGTCCTTCTTCTGAGGCTGCACTTGGAATAATGAAAACTGAAAAGGAAAATAGTAGAACTGTTTTTCTTCCTGTAGTCCATAAATAACATAGTATGCCTATAGAAGCTTTGTGTTTTGCAGCTTTGAGTTGTGTTTTGGTTTATTGTTTAGGACCTGAATACATTCTGAACAGTTCTGCTCTTTATTTTTATGACGCTTGTGTTACTCCTCCTTGTTTACTTGCTTATTTTTGCCTTTGGCTCAGAATTCAAGATATGTCCCAATTATAAAGCCCTTTGAGCTTTATCCTTCATTGTACAAGCTTTCGACTTCAGCTCAACAAATACAGCTGTTCCATGGCGGCACTCTCCACATGTCTGTCATAGCTGAAGGGTTTACAGCACTTCCAACTGTCTTTAGTTTTTTCCTTTAAATTTTGATTGGAAACATCACTCAGCAAGACAGAGCAGCAGCTCACATTTTCTCTGCTTCTGTAAACACATATAAATGGAAATGAACATTAATTTTAATTTTTCAAACAGTGTCTACACTTCTTTTAAGTAAGAACAGATCTTATGGATTTAGCTGTTCTTTGCAGGCATACAAACTAGATTGTCTTGTGGATATAGCTCGTTAGTGAGTATCTTCACAGAGAAGGTGGTGAGGCACTAGCAAGGGTCAACCAGAGAAGCTGTGGCTGCTCCATCCCTGGAGGTGTTCAAGGCTGTATAATCAATAGATATCAAGATGTTATAATCACAATAGAATCAAGAGAGTTAGGCAAAATAGACAACGATCACAAAAAGAGAATAGGTGGAAGAGCTTACCCTTTGGCTGAGCTCACCACCAAACACCAAGAGAGGTGATCTCCAGAAGAGATCCTTCCCCTCTGGTAGCCAGCTCTTAAATAGGTCCAGGAGGGCTGGAGCCTGGCTGCACCCCTTCCGGCAGCACAGCTGAATTGCCTTCACCTGTGCTCCTCTGGCTGACTCATGGCTCGCCTCAGGTGATCAATCAGAGGTTCAGGCCGTGACTCAGCAGTTCCCATACAAAGGCCAAGTTGGATGAAGACAGGGGCTGCCTGATCTAGTGCCAAATTTGGTAGTTAGCAGCCCTGTTCATGGTGGGAGGATTGGAACTAGATGAACTTTGAGGTCCCTTCCAACCCAAGCCTTTCTATGATCTTGGTAAAATCAGGATGTTAAGTAATGGAGTGGTTTTCCTAGTTGGACTGTGCAGCTTAAAAGTTGCATTGGAATCTTTTTGCTAATGGGTCCAAGGCCACCTTTGGGGAGGTGCTGGTGTCCCAGCACTGCCTGGAGCCACTGAGGTGCCCTTATGGACAGGGAGTGGCAGGGCCATCCAAGAAGCAAGCTTTTTTCTCCCATCACTCAATGCTTGTCTCAGGGTTGGGTATACCTGTCTAGTTTACCATGTTCCTTTAAGTGGTCAGTATGGTTGCAGAGCAAAGGTTTGCAGTGTTCAGTCTGAGCAGAAAACTGAGCTCAGCTCTCATACTTTTCCAGTTCTGCCTTTTCCTTCCTATCTCTTTACTGGGAAGATAAGGAAAATTTGGAAACTGTGACTTAACTATTCCTCTGATGTTAAGCAACAGAGTGATTTGTTCGTAGTTTAATGTGGGAAGATACATAGAAAACTACAGAACAGGCAACCAGTCCATGAGAAAGGGCTCATGTTAGCTTGGCAACGTGGGTAAACTGGCTCTAGCTTCTGCAGGTAGCTAGAAGAAGCTTCTTTGTGAGGGTGATCTTCTGCAGAGGATGTCAGAGTTGTGTTGTTGACTGTGAGCAGTCCATGTATTGTTGTACAAATGATAATATGATTGTAACTGACATGTTGCTTGCTATTTACATTTGTCTTCAAGGCAAACAAGTCAAACAGCAAAACTTAGTAGAGATACAATCTCCCCCAAATCCTGTGACCTCACTGCTGTACAGCTGCACTCAGGCAGGTGAGATCTGTGCCAGGTCTCCTGGCATTGCCTGCCCATAGCTCTGACTTTGCGTCATCACAGGCAGTGAAACACATCTCAGTCTTACCCACTGTGAAATGCGTAAGTCATATGGAGAATTGCTTGGGAGTTGATAAGGAGAGGTTAAATATTAACCTCCAAAGGGCAGAGGAGTGCATGTATGTATCTTGACAATTCTGTTTGAAGTTGTGATGTGTACGAAGTTTGCTAACACTGTCATCAGACCAAATGAAATCCACTTCTATGAAGTGCAGCTGGATTCTTTCCAAGAAGCTTAGTTTCTTTTAAATATTATGTTATTAATTAGTTCAGCAATTCATTCTTGTTTTGTTTGGAACAAATCAGCAACTTTTGCCATTTTGAAGCTCCACCATGAGTGACAGTTGAATGAAAGGTTTTTCACTGCTGAGAGCCAGCGTCCTCTGCAGGCTCCTCTTCTGCAAAGGAACATCTCTGTTAATCTCTGTGAGAGGGAGTTATGAAGAGCTGTCAGCTTTCTCATTTCCAGTTATTACAAATGAATAGGGAGCAGCCATGTTTTACCATCTGTTCAGCAGAAATATTCCACTTTTAACACAGTTTTATCAGGTATTTTCCCCTACTAGAACTAGTCTGTTTGGATTTAACATACAGTGTTGAACTAACTCTAACAGTGTTGAACTAACTTTTTTGGAGCTCCTACCCTTAGAAAACTTCAAATCCAAGCTGATGTTTTTGGATGGATTGTTTTGGTATTGTGTGGGCATACATAGCAGAGCAATTTATGTGGACATTGTAATGCCAGTAGCTCTTGTACTGTTCTACATCTTCAAGTCAGTCACTCTAAGGAGTTCCACTTCCTCGGTTGCCTTGTGAGCACTCTTATTCTGTCTTCCTGTCTTTACCTTCCCCTGGTCTGTGTCACTTTTCATGCTGAATCTCAGAGCAGCATTAAAGCAAAAGTTTCCTGCTAGTCTGTACAGCAGGTGGGTATCCTAATGAACTCACCTGAAGTGTAACAGCTTATCAGTTCCGAATCCCTGAGTTCCTCTTTCACATTGTTTACAAGACTTCTATTTAGAGTGTCCAGTGTAAATCTTGAAAAACAAGGGCACCCTGGGGGCCCAGTGTGTCACAGCCTCTCATAGATGCACTTATGAAATACTTTTGGCTGAGTTGCCAGCCTGCTTGACAGTTATGTGTATGTATCTCTATATACATATAGAGAGTATATGCATGTGATTACAACAGTGTATGGAAGTTCAAGAACCATTCACCCAAATATTTGCTTAGACCTTGTTGTAAAAACATTTGGGTGATGTGTTATTAAGTTCATACAAGCTAAAGGTACAAAGTGTTTGCTGCCCTAATGCCTTGGGGAGAAACATTTAGTAAACCCCAAACAAGGTATTAGGCTGTTTGTGCTTGCCTTTCTGGGAACTGTCTGAAGGTTGTGAGCTGAGATTTAGAAATAGCTGCTGTTGGAAAATTATTTGTCTGTTGGTTAATTAAGAGATGGCCATGCACATTGGCAGCTATTGATTCTCTTCTTTTATAATGTAAGTGACTCCTGTATTGCTTAAATTCTTCAACAAATACAGGCTTCCCCTCATTGGAAGCATAAAAAAGTAGAGATGCTCTGATGCTTCTTGCGCTGTGGTTTTTGTTTCTGCTGCGTTTTTTCATCCCCATCAAAAAGATGGCAACTGTGATTTAGAACCTGCCAGGAGAAGAGGGGCCAGCTGGCATGAGCAACAGAGGTGTTAGATTTGCAAAATAGTCATATGGTCAGCTGCATGCTTCTTTCAGAGTAAGCCAACTTTCTGGAACAGGGAAGAATGCAACAATTCTGGGCTATCTTACTCTGGGACAAAAATGAAAACAAATACTGATGTGGTTTTGGAAAGGCTGAGGTGAGGATGATGATTGGGCTGGCTCCTTTCTCTTATGGGGAGAAGTCAGGAAATGCTGAGCCTTCTGTTTTGGCTGGATTTTGGACAAGAGGTGTTGCCATCTTGGCCTGTGCTGTGTGCCTGCACATTGTGGTGATCATGCTGGCAGAAATTGGTATTGAGGCTAGAGGGTGCTTTGCCTAGCAGCAGCTGTTACAGCACAGTGGTGCCTGTACACAAAATGAGCACGTGGTGTGGTTTTGGTGAGAGAAACCCATTCAAATTAGATATTTATCTCCTAGCTCGGCCTGATAGCACCAGGTGCATTCCCTGACCAGGCATGGAGAGTGCCACTATGTGTGTGGAGAGATGTGACTGGGCTGCCCCTCATGGTCACAGAATCATAGAATGGCCTGGGTTGAAAAGGACCACAGCGATCATCCATTTTCAACCCTCCTGCTGTGTGCAGGGTCACCAACCACCAGACCAGGCTGCCCAGAGCCACATCCATCCTGGCCTTGAAAGCCTCCGAGGATGGGGCATCCACAACCTCCTTGGGCAACCTGTTCTTGTGCTTCACTACCCTCTGTGTGGAAAATTTCTTCCTAATACCTAACCTAAACCTCCCCTGTCTTAGTTCAAAACCATTCCCTCTGCCACCTCAGGTTACATGTTTGCATGTGGCTGGTTGAATAGTTAAACACATTCATTGGGTGTAAAAATTGGGTGGGATAGTGTGTGTTTAAAAGAAATTGACCCTGAGATGCACAGAAAAGTACTTTTGAAGGAGCATCAATGTCCTTTCCCATACATTTTAGGATAACTTTTGTCCTGTGCTGTGTAGGAGGAAAATAACCCCATTTCTCTTATTTGAAGTTTAGTCTGTTACAGCTCTCTTTGCTTGACAACAGATTGAATTTCTCCAGAGAGGAAATTAGATTTTTCCTTTTCTTTCTCTCCATCTCTGTCATTTGTTTACACGAATTGGCTGATTGTGGTGTGTGCGATAACCTTTCCTTCCACATGCTGCTTTATTTGCTGTTCCTTAATAAACTGTATTTACACAGTGTGCTTCCTTAGCTGCTTCTGGTGACAACCAAAATGATCGAGAAAAAGCACCGTGTTTAAACGGAGCCAGGAATGCAAGCAGGCTTAACCTGTGCTGAATTAGAAGCACGCTGATTGAGGCAAGGAGCGGATTGAGCTCCTGAGTAGGGCGTGCGGCACTTACAAGTTTGAGTCTATAACCACCTGGAAATTTCGATATATATGCAGGTATTTCTGGATTTTATTCATGTATTTATTTGTCCCCTGGTAGCCAGCTGCAAACTTCAAGGCTTGCTGGGGAGTTATTAATAGCTTCTGCTGTAATAATATCTGGTAGTCTAGCCATGGGCTGGCATGGGGGCTGTGTTCCTCTAGGGAAATCCAGCAGAATGATCTGCTTCCAGCTGAGGGCAAATCCCACAGAGGAGTCTTGAAGGAAGAGGCCCCTGGGGTTTGAGAAAGCTTGGTGGAAATTGGGAAATACAGGGCAGTAGAATGGTGTCACCTCTCAGCAGTCCCCAGGATCACTGGGTGTGGAGCGTGCCGCACACAGGGCGTAAAATGCTACTGACACTAATGATTTCAGGTGCCCTGCATTTCACACCTAACACTACATTGCCTGAGCTTTCCTCTGCTCAGCTGGTAATGAGGGCTTTGTTGCAGAACTGACTGTTCTCCCTTTTAGGGTAAGGATTGAATTTTGAGAGCCCTTGGGGTGAGGTAACTGAGACTTTTGGGTAGATAGTAATACGGTGAAAACTGCCAAAAGCTGTTTTTCTTCCCCTTCCCCTTTTCCTTTCCTTTTCCTTTTTTCCCAGCAAATTTTAAAATATAATATGAAACTGAAAATGAATCCATAGTCAGACCATCTCCTCAAGGATTTTTTTTTCAGTGGGAATGCTGTTGCCCAGGCTCCAGGTGTTTTTCCTGGCCATTTTCTCCAAGGAATTATCCTATATAATTACAGCCTTGGCAGCTCATAGACTGAAACTGGGAGGGGAGAGAAAACTGCAAAGGCACAGAAAGCATTTAGCTTGTGGTTTGTAATGTACCTAGCGTATGGACTGCATTGAGAGAATTGCTTTGTGCTTTGGGACCAGAGACAGGTGAATGAATGCTGAAGAGTTCTTCAGGCAGTGTGACTTAACCTCTTTTCCCTCCTGATGTATTATTTGCAAATGGTTTACTACTTTTTCTTCTTTTTTTTTTTTTCTTTTTAAAATGAAAGTCTTTGCTATTCATCTTTGTGCAAATGTCAGCCTTTGAGAACAAATAAGGGTCTTTCTGAATTCTGAAGCAAGAGGTCTATGACCACTGCGCAAGGCTAAGACCAAGCGGGAAAGGCTGGCTACGGCCCTTAGTCCCTTCCCAGCCCACTCAGCAGGTTTGGGGCCATGCCTTGTGGCTGCATGAGCTGGTGTCACCACAGCATTGATGTAATCCTTCCTCCATGGTTGCCTGTCTGTGTGTCCACCTCCTCTACAGAGCCTCCCATGAGCTCCCTCCTCTCACTTGAGCCATGACCTGAGCTCCCAGCCCCCGGCCTTGTGAACCTCGCCGGCCATGCAGGGCTGTGTGGTGCAGTGCTGTCCTTTTTGTAAATCTGAGCTTTTTTGGTGAGCTGTTCAGATGGCAATTAATTTTGGTATGGACAGTTTAGAGCCCTGTTGCCTTTAGCCAGCTGTATCTAGGTTTCCAAAAATGATTTTAAAAAAGACGTGGAAGCTTTTGGGACTAACGGCTCTCAGCACATGCATGGAAGACAAATGCAATCCTGACTTATGCCGTACTTCATCTGCTTATGGTGTCACACCAGAAACATTTTCTGCTCTGCTCCAGAAGCATTTCCAGCCACACTGGTTTTCAGATTAAAAGACATAAACAGGTGTTTGTCCCTTCAGGTTCTAGAGGGGAAAAGCCTCGTGACAGGTGAGGGAGGTGATTTTCCCTCTCTACTCCACACTAATGAGGCCCCCCCGAGTTCTAGGGCCCCCAGCACAGTAAAGATGTGGAGCTGTTGGAACAGGTGCGAGGTTGGCCACAAGGATGGTCAGAGGACTGGAGCGCCTCTCCAGTGAAGACAGGCTGAGGGAGGAGGGAGCTGGGCTTGTTCAGCCTGGAGAAGAATGGGCTCCAGGGAGACCTCATTGTCTTCCAGATTCCTTAAGGAGTCTTAAAAACAGAAGGGATTTAGACTTTTTACATGGTAGTGATAGGACAAGGGGGAACAGTTTTAAGCTAAAAGAGGGGAGATTTAGGTTCAGCATTAGGAGGAAATTCTTTACTCAGAAGGTGATGAGGCAGTGGCACAGCTACCCAGAGAAGCTGTGGGTGCCCCATCCCTGGAGGCGCTTATGGCCAGGTTGGATGGGGACCGGGGCAGCCCTGCCTGAAGCAGGGGATTCAGAACAGATCAATCTTTAATATCCCTTACAACCCAAGCCAATCTATGATTCTGTGATCTAGAAGGATTAAAACATTCTAGGAGTGCATGTTGCTCTGTTAGGGACTAAACAGGGCCTTTGCTGCAGTGATGGAGGGTGGAGCAAGAAGGTCAGTGTGTGAATCAGCAGTGGAGTTCTGAGTGCTCTGAAATCTGTCCTTATAGTTAGTGCACCAAAAATTGTTCACTTGAGTGTCCTTTTCTTGAGCTTGTTCTTGTTGTGATTGGGGGCAGCCAGCATTGGTGGTTTGTTTCTTATTCCCTTGGCTAATATTTGAAAAATTCCCATGAGTTTTCTAAATAGTACAGTGAGAGACCTTTACAGAACAACAAAGTGATTTGATTTTTTTCCCCCAGTATCTCTAGTGGGTTTATTTTGCACAATCACGCTCATTCTCTCATGAATTTCTTTCATGCACAATTTTGCATCCCTGTGCTCACAGCCACCAGATTTGCTATGTGTATGTGGTCTTTGTAGCACAGAGGACATGAGACAGTGGCTGCTGAGCCCTCATCACATCCTGAGGCTGTTCTTGGCAGACAGCAACAACCCAGTTTGGGTCTTTCGCACTCATGAGGGCACTGATGTTGTTTAGAATTTTTTGCTTCATTGGTTTCTCTCATCTCTCATAACTCTCAGACAGACTTAATGAATTTAATTTCTCTGATCTTTTTCCCCTCTTGGTCATGATAATTTATGACCATGATCACGTTCTTCACATCTTTTGGATACCTTTAGGTTTGTCCTTTCTCCTTTTACTTGGGTGAAGTCACAGTAGGGCTGCGACTGACATGTTGGATATGTGCCAGTCCCATGCTCTGCCTATTTCTGGTGCCAGCTCATTTGCTCCTCTCACACACTGTCACAGTGGTTTTGTTCATCACCAGTCTTAACACTTGTCTTGCAGGTTACTGCGTGAGGCTGACTGCAGCAATGTGTCTGGGCCTTGTTCTGTTCCCTCGGTGCCTGGGGACATCTCTGTACGTCCTATGTGGTTAGCCATGGGATTACATTGAGTGCAGCACACAACCACCAGAAATGGTTGATGCCCTTGTCAGAGGACATGGTTCACATTGTCTCTCTGTGTGGCAGGTTTGCAGACTGTAAGGCTAGTGTTCATTGATTTGCTCATTTCACTAGTGAAATGGCACACAGATAGACTTCCAGAGCAGAGTTCTGCCTTTCATTTCTGTGTCTCCCATAAGAGTCTGGGCTGTGCACTGAAGCTCGTGATGTGTGTGTGTCTCATGTTAGTGGTGCATGCAGGGCCCACAGCTGCATTGCATGTGTGGGGAGGCACTTGTCTTTGGGAGCAGAACTATGGGGCAAATAAGCAAAATCTTTTCAGTGCCTCTCTCCTTGCCCACACAGTGTTTTCCAAGAGCAACTGGATGAATCCAGGAGTTTATAATACTGGTGGTAATTTCTGTGTCAAGGGTTTGCTTGACTCTACACTCAGCAAGACATTTGAGGTGAAAGCCTTTTTGCTGAAAGGGAGAGCTGGAGTTTTCTCACTGGATTTGCCAGAGAGCTGATTTCTGCCTTGCAATGATTTCACATGGGTTGGTAATGTCTCTTGTGGACTGGGTGAGCACAGTGCAGCACTGGTGAGAGCATCAGGAAGCCCTGCTAGTTCTGCGTAGAGGTGCTGCAGTGGCTTTACTGACAGGGCTGGAAAAAGCCCGACTGCTAAATGCTTGCTAAAAACAGCAGCACTGAATATTTTATTGTATCAAATCGAAGACAGAGGTTGTGGAAAGTCAGTAGACTGTCCTGATATATAGAACATTTCAACAGAGATGCAATATTTCATTTAAGCAGAGGACTTGCTGATGATGCTTTAAGGTCATGCTCACCCAACTACTGCAAGGACTTTTTTCCCCCTTTCCAGCTCTTCCAGAGGAAAAGGCAAAAAAAGGCCTGTGATTATCCAGAAAAAAAAAAACATAAATGCCAGGCTACCTCTGAAGTGTACCCTGAAGTGATTTCCATCCTATGCAATGACTGGCTGCTGCATGTGGAGTTACACATATTATGCTCCAGTGATTCCAAAGAGCATAAGTTTTTTATTTTGGTGCCTCTTCCTGACGTCATGAAAATGTTGTTCTTGTCTCAGTGAATTTTTGTTATCTTACACTAACCTGAGCAATGCGATTGAAATGCTAAAGTTTCACCTATTTAATGCAGACTTCCTGTTTCTATAGCAACAAAAGTCATCCTTGCACTTAGTGGAGGCATGCTGGAGCATGAGTGACTGCAACTTCAGGGCATGGGAAAACAAACAGAAACACTTTGACTTGACGATCAGGACAATAAAATGGAAGTGAACTCTTTGCACAATTAAAAAAAAGTCACCAAGGCTTGGAATACTTCATTAGTAAGGTTGAAGCCATATTAATGTCATAAGAAGTCCTGTGTTTTAATCTCATTTCCCTAATTAAAATGTAAAAGGCCTTTATAGCAAGTGAGAGTCTTTGAGGGTTCTTTCTCCCCTTCTTTTCCAAAGCTGTTGTGTTTCTGGTTAATCTAACGAAAGTTTGGGCTGCTTCACAACAGATACATTTCCCTTTTGTGTTGACAAAAAAGCATCAGTGTTCTTTGCTACTGGCCAAAGGAAAAGGAAACAAACAGCATGTGGTGCTTAATCCTATATTTGATCTGCAGGCAGCCAGTTCCTTGTCAGTGAGTTTAGATCTGTGATATAGCGATAAGTGCTGAACAAGCTACAGATCAGAGAGTGAATAAATGGGCAGCTTCCTATTGTCTTACGGCTTTCCAATTACAATTTTAACAACCATTACATCATAATTTAAAATAACTATAGGAAACATCCTAAGGTAAAACACCAGCGCTGACAGCAACACATCATGAGTGTTTATGAGCTTGTGTTTCTGTATCAGCATACTGATAAGTACTCCACAACAGTTGTGGCAGGTTTATTGTGCTTGGATATTAATCTGTAGAAGTGAATGTAGGCAAGTGAGGAATATGAAATAGGGGGTTCTGTTGTATTCCTACTAGTGGAAACATTATTTATGTTTGGATATATTTGAAAAAGACAGTCCGAATTTTATCTTCAGGGTCTTCAAAAAGAAAAAGAAAAAGCCGCCCTTCTGACAAACTCATTTTCTCAAGAACAAAGGTAGCCACAAGTCAGGTTTTAAGGAAGCTTTTAACCTACTGGCATCACTTGTCACAGGGCAGCTGAAACAACTGATGCTAGCAGTGATGATGGTAATTCGCCGTACAACAAAAGGAAGGGAGGCAGGATAAGGCAGATATAAGCCTGTCTTGTTTGAAAGTTGATCAAGACTAGTCATTATGAAAACAAAAACCAAACCCAGAAACAATCCACTCAGCATCTGGCTTGAAACCAGCTTAGTTGCAGCATGTTTAGCTGTGAGAAGCTAGCATCCTGTAGGAGCTGGGATCCTGCTGAGGGCTGTGCTCTTCTGCCTCCAGGAGACTGATTGGGAAAGTGTCTGGTATCTTTGAGAATTGGGAAAAGGCTCTACGTGACATCTGTGGATCATCTTTCATCTTCTAGTCTCCTTAAATGTTTCTGAGGGGAAGGAGGCATAGGCTGACGATCAGAGATGCAGCAGGTCTGCAGGAGATGCAGTATGTGCATAGAAGTTGCACATGTTGGCACCACAGCCTGCTGCTAATGAGCTTCCCTATTGCTGCGAGGGTATTAGAAGCCCACGTACGTGAGGAAACAGGATTTATGGGATGGTACATAACTCTGACCGACGGTCTTGACGCTAAGTCTGTGGAATTTCATGAAGCTGGGCAACCTGCTGTGGGGAGGTGCTCCTTTGGAGGGCTCTAAATGCATTGCATGTGCTCTGTGTTTCAGGGATAGAGCTCTGCCCTCCTTCACACCGGTTCATGATCACCATGGTGGCGAGCTTCATTGAGATGGCAGGACAGTTCCTGATGCCTGGGCTGGCTGCTCTCTGCAGGGACTGGCAGGTCCTCCAAGCCGTCATCATCTGTCCCTTCCTGCTGATGCTGCTCTACTGGGTGTAAGTATTTCTTCCCCTTTGGGTCAAAGGCAGCACAAGTTCCTAATGCTGGAGGTGCCTGGAAGTAAGAGTGCTTCCCCATACGTATAAATTATTACCTTGTTCTTCTACTCATTTTGTGTGAAGTTTTGACTGTGAAGTAAGAAGGAATAATGGTATAGCTTACTGTAATAGCCGTAAGTTTTACATGTTGATGTGTCAGGACTCAGTAGGTGAGTATTCTGCTGGGCAGAAAGTTGTACTTTGTATTTTCTCTGGCAGTCGCTTCTACTTTATAGATGCAAAAGGACGCGTCCCAGCTTAACTGCTTCAAATTGTAGCTGTGCAGCTCAGTTTTCTCCTTAAACCTGCACTGTGGTTCTGGGCAGTCACTGTTCATTCCTTTGGCCTCAGTTAGCCCATCTAGGTTAAAAATAACACACCTCCTCTTGTGAGCATTACGGCTGGGCCCAGTGTGTGCCGAGGTGGCCAGCTCTTGAGCCTCCCTGCTAGGTTTTGCCCTAGCAAATTACTGTGTGCTAGGCTGACAGCCAGGTGGCTGGCCTGCACTGGGCAGCGTTCCCACAGGTCGCTTCTCTGTCCTGGCTCCTTCTGCTCTTCACTGCCAGCCCTATGGGCTGTGCTTTGGCAAAGGGCTCCAGGCCTGGTGCTGCCTGTCCTGGGGAAGTGGGGAGCTCTATCCCCACCAGAACTTCATCAACCTCCCAAAAACGTGTCTTTTTGCTTCTGTCTTAAGAGTGACACACAGTGGTGGCATAACATAGCAGAGACTTGCAAGAGCAGGGTTGTATAAAACTATAACAGTGAGAACAGACTAGATAAGTAATTTTAAAGTAATGCTGGCTGCATTTAAATATTTAGTTGCTGTGGACTGGAAAAGGAGAAAGTTGATGGTTGTAACACCTAGCAAGTTGCAATGTGTAAGAACTTGTTATGATGCATAACAATTAAGTTCTGTATTTTTTCTGTTCTTGGGTAAAGATAGAGTTCTCATCCATTCATCACTGTAACTGCTTAAGTAGAAATCTCTTTGCCCATCTCTGAGCTCACATAGGTGAACAATGCTTGTTGATATCTGTGTCCAAGCAGAATGAAGATATCTAACAGACATGATAGACAGGGTGAGTCCCCAGTAGTCATCTGGACGTAGCATGCTCCCCACATGGCTAAGGCAGAATCTCCTGCATTTCTTCTGAGAATTCAAAGGGACCTCTTCACAAGGGATCATAGTAACAGCAAATGCTACAACTTGTTTCCAAATCTGCAAGAGCTTTGTGGTGTTTTGGCTGGGCAGGACAGGCAGAGAACACAAATTAATCCCGCTTAGATGATACGTGATACAGCACACACGAGTAATAGGCAAAGCAGCAGAATTTACTTTGCCTGGGGTTTTTGCATTTGCTGAAATGGGCTCTGGTTAGGACAGCTGTTCAGTTACACTGTGGTATGTATAAACTCATCTAAATACACTCACACGTATGTATACTTTACCTACAATTAAGTTCTTGCTAAGGGTGAGATCCATATTGCAGTAACCTTAAAAAATATTACCTAACAGTACAATTGACTGCTCCACTGCTTAGAAGAGCTGGGGCAGCATTTGCAGCAAGGGTCAGTGCTTCGTGAAGGAAGTATGAGGTTTACTGTATATTTGAAGTTAAAAGAAGCTGATAAATTCATTCTTAGAGAGATCTTTTGGAAAATAAATGAAAATGAGGCCAAAGCAAGAGGAAAAAAAAAAAAGTCTGTTCTGAAAGTATCTGTATTGATGGAAGTGCAGGGCTTTGGTGGTGGTGGTGGCTGGTGGGGGTTTTTGGCTGGTTTTTTTTTTTAGATCTTTATTTTGTGTTGCTTTTGTTTGTTTGATTGTTTGTTTTAAATGAAAATGAAATGAACTTACCTGAAAAACATAGGGAAGAATTAAGCTGGAGAATTCAGGCGAATGTCAGCACTTGAGGGAAACAAGCAGATGAAAACAAACTCCTTTATATTATAACTGTATGTGCATTTCTGTGTATGCTTGTAAGGCAACTCAGTTAACATAATCTTGTCTTTACTGGGAGAAACTTTTATAGCAGCAACTGAACTTTATCTGGAGTGCACACCATACTCACCCATGTAAAAGAATGCCTTAAAATCTGCATGTTAGGAAGAAGATTTTTAACGTGTTTAAAAATTTAAAAATTCTGTTCCATTATAATCCTGGAAAGCAATTTTTCACTTTTTAATCTCCATCTTTACAAGAGAATTCAAATCACTTCTGCCATATGTTTTCCTTCTGTGGCCTGAATTATCCTGTGTAACTGCACAGCTCATCAGCTCATCGCCTGGCAGCGAATGTCCCCTGCATAAAGTGCTTCCTCCTTCTCCGTGTTCTTTCACAATGGTATTAATAGGCAGAACTCCTGTAATATGTTATAAAATTCTAATATGACCTATCTCAAGGTGATAGGATGGTTCCTGTATTATTTGTGGATCAGTGTAAAAGTGGAATGTCACCAATTCCTGTGCCCTGAGCCTTTTTTCTTTTACGTTTTTTAACAGATGATTTTTCCACTTTTTGAAAATAGTTATGTTAGCTACTATACTGAATGAGCAGCGACCCGCTATACTTTTCCTCTGGCAGAAAGTGGGGAGCAACCCTAATGTGTTTTCCATCTCTGAAGTATTTTCCCAGAGTCTCTACGGTGGCTGATGGCTACGCAGCAGTTTGAGGCATCCAAGGAACTTATCCTGCAGCTCACTCGCAAGAACAGGATGAACACGGAAAGCGACATCAAAGGAGTGGTGCCTGGTGAGTACAGCATGAATCCGGCCATTCAGGCAAAATCATTTTCTGAAGTTATTATCCAGAATTAAACAGTCTATTTACTGCCTGTAAAAATCATTCCACTTACTCGTTAATTTTGTTGTTCTTGAAAAACTGCTCTAAAGTCCAGAACCATCTTTAAAATTACAGTCTGATGAACAGTTCTAGTAATTACATCTCATCTGGCAGTGCCATATGCTTTTAGGAGCATCTTTTGGATGGTTTTACCATGGCTGCAGTGTGTCAGCTCAGTGTGCCTCTGGTAACTGTTGTAAGGAAGCTTCTAGCTGGGGTCCTGCCCGTCACACAGAGACGGGTGAGACGGCAGCACCCAAGCCACAATTTCCAAAACGTCAGCCACATGGCAGAACTAAATCACATCCTATTTCTGTATCAAATCTTGAGCCTGTTCTATCTGAGCAGTGCTGTCCTGGGGGCTTCTGATCCTACAGTCTTGGTAGCGTGCATAAATACCCATTTACAGTGTCTCTTGCAGACATCCTGTTTGCCAAAAAACTGTGGAAGTGTTTTTGGTTGATTTTTCACTATTTCATACTCTATGTACTCTTACCTCAGGAGCTGCAGGGGTACCTCACCTGCACGCCTGCCTACTGTTAGGAGTGATGCTTTCCCTAACCTGGCTGTAGAACGAGGCTTTATTTTTTCTGGAAACATTAAGATGAGAAGAGTGCCAAGTGGGTTAAATGAGTTTAACTAAAGATTTTGGAAGGGCCTTCTCTCTTTGTAGGTGTAAGGGGGCACTGATAATGTCAGTGAGGACATGAGAAAAGTAGAAATCCTGAGTCAAGAATTTGATCAAACTGCAGTCGTTACGTGTCTGGGTGGGTCTGTAAGCAGAAGAGAGTACATTTCTGTTTTTGTGTGTTGTAATCACAAAGACATCATTGCTGTAGCAGGGAATGGTAAAAAAGCCTGTACTTGTCTGTGTGAGAGGATGCCATTCAGCCTGATGCTGATAAGTCCTATTTCTTCTTAAATCTATTGCTGAGCTTTCTTGTCTGCATGGAAAGGGTTTTTGTTTGTGATTTCTTTTATTCTCTGAAATGGCTGGGAAACATTTTGCTTCAGTTCAGGTCTGTTGTGTTGCTGTTTAGTGTTAGTGATAGTAGTCTTGTGTGACTGAGTGACTCAATGTGCTGTCCCATACAGTCTCTTCCAGCTAGAAACCCCAGTGTAATTCTACTCACTTGTAACAGTCAAATTAGTATACCTTGTGTAACAGATTGTTACTGGAGTTGTATGTACACTTCTTGGCAGCTTATAGCAGTTCTATAACAGAAAGAATTAGCATTCAAATGGATGAAGTATTTCTGAGATGGAAGAAAATGCAATTCTGAATTGTGGTCCAAGGAGTGAAGAGGTGTATTTTCCCTTCTGAAGAACTGTACTCTCTCATTGTTGCAAGAAAGTTTTTAGTTGTCCCTTTGGTTATGCTACACATAGTGGAGACCAACCTTCTGTATTCTCTTTGTGCTGTAGAGAGGTGGCCCATGTGTTAGCAGAAAAAAAAATTAAAAACTTGTTTGGTCTGTTTGAGCAGTTTTCCAGTGTTCTTCTAGAAGATGCCTCTAAGGAGAAGAATGAATTGTCTGAATAGCGGTCACATTGGGGTTGTGATAACAGCCTTTCTGACTGGAGGCCAGCATGGACAGCTGATGGGTAGTGCTTAGCCCACAAAGCAGCAGGCAAACATTAAAGCTGGACAAGAGACATGGATTGGGGTTGAGAGCACTGTAAATTAACATTACACTCATTTTCTCAGTGACCTGAGCAGTGTCTCTCAGGGAACGGTGCTCTTTGACATTTTATCAATGACATAGATGGTGATTAAGTGCACCCTTACCAAGTTTGTTGTTGACACCAAGCTGAGCAGTGCAGTTGATGCAGCAGAAGCAAGGGGTGCTATCGAGTGGAGCCTTGATAAACTTGAAAGGTGGGCCCATGTAAACCTGGTAAGATTCAACATAGCCAAGTGTAAAATGTTACAGTTGGGTCAGGGTAATCCCAGATATGTATACAGATTGGGAGAAGAACTCCTTGGGGGTAGCCTTGCTGAGGAGGATTTAGCAGTTCTGATAGATTAAAAACATTACATGAGCTAGCAGTGTGCTTGCAGCCTGGAAAGCCAGCAGTATCCTGGGCTGCATCAGAAGGGAGTTGACCAGCAGGGAGAGGGAGGGGATTATCCCCCTTTCCTCTACCCTCGTGAGGCTCCAGCTACAGTACTGCACCCAGCTCTGGGGGCCCCAGCACAGGAAAGATGTCAGGCATTTGGAATGGGTCCAGCAGAGGGTCATGAAGATGACTCAAGGGCTGAAGCACCTCTCCTCTGAAGACAGGCTGAAGGATCCAGGCTTGTTCAGTCTGGAGAAGAAAAAGCCGATATGAGGGAGACCTCATTATGGCCTTCCAATATTTAATGAGAGACTATAAACAGAAGGGAAATCAACTTTATTCATGGGTAGATAATGACAGGACAAAGAGAAATGGCTTTAAACTAAAAGAAGATTTAAATTAGATCTCTGGGAGGAAATTTTTTGCTGAGAGAGTGGTGAGATGCTGGGACAGATTGCCCAGAGAGGCTGTGGATGCCCCATCCCTGGAGGTGTTCAAGGCCAGGTTGAATGGGGCACTGAGCAGCCTGATCTAGTACTTGATCTAACAGTTGACAGCCCTGCCTGTAGGGTTTGGAACTTAATGATTCTTGAGGTCTTTTCTGATCCAAGCTATTTTGTGATTCTGTGACTGCCCTAAGGATGTGAAAGCAGTGTATGTTCTGAACTGCAAAACAAATGGATGGTTGCCTCCTTAGCAAGGGCTTTGTTCTGGGACAACTGGTACACCTTTTGATTTTGGCTATGAACAGTTTGCCATCTTGAGATTTGGTGGTTAATGCAGTTGTGTTTTCTTCTTTAACACAAGAAAAGTAGAGAATTTCTGTGAAAGCCCACCCTGGTATCATTTTGCCTATCTTCTTTGGTGAATGATGGTCTGGATGTTCCCTAACAGAAAAAAAAAACAAAACTGCTTGACTGGACAGAATATCGAAAATGGTTTCTGTTGCTCAACTCTAGATGAAAACAAACCAGAAGGGTGTTGTGGATGTAGTGTGTGTAGACATTGCTTTCTAAGGTAGAGCCATTCAGTGGAAGAAGGCACAAAAACGTTTTTGCAGCTTGGAGAAATAATACTGATGGAATTACAAAAGTGTATGATGGTGACAAGTATTGTGTGTGCATATGAATGCTGATTGCAGTTAGGAAAGCTGTGCTTTTCAGGGGATTTTTCTTTGAATTAAAAAAAAAAAAAAAGTTCACCTTATGTTTGAGTCAGTCTGCTTTCCTAATATGAGAAAATAACTACAAAACCTTTGATTGTAGCCTCAGGCCACCACAGCTACAACTACAGTACTGTGTACAGACTGGGATAGATGAAGAGCTAGGTGTATTAGACAGAGGAAGAAAGCAAGTTTCCTAGCTCAGTAATACAGGGTGGCTTCATGTGATGCTGCTCCATATACAAACCTGCTGGACGTGTTCCTTTACAAGATCTTGCTTCTTGGTTGTTTATTAGTGCCAAGCTTAAATACCCCGTGCAACCCCAGGGGTTAGTCAGGTACATTGTGGGAAATTCAGTTCAAACCATTGGAATAAAGGCAGCCTTTAAGTCTCACGGACAAAAGAGATTTCTGTGTTAAAGGAAACCAGCCAGCAGGCAGTGATTTCTGTTGCCCTCTTGAATATCCGATCAGTTTTCAGAAGGGGCTCGTTTTTTTCCTGACAGTCCTCCCTTGTCCGCCAGTGGCAGCTGATGGAGTTTGTGCAGCTCCTTCAAGGCGTGCCATACAGGAAAAGTAGTGAGCAACAAGAGTAAGAGTGATGAATGTAAGTCTTCTTTTGCTGGCTGGATATACAGAAGTGGAGGAGGAGCTCATGCATGTATTGGCTGCATGTATCCCTGTGAAGACAGTAACGACCTGACAGCTACAGGATTTGAAGTGGGAATGGGGTAGAAGGGAGCACTGTACTGAGGATGTGCCTTGTGGTGCCACGGAGAAAAGCCAAATATGCTGTAAAATAAAATAAAAAGTAAAAACAAAGAAACAACTGGGTGGTGATCAGCTTCTCTTAAAGCTTGACTGAATTTCAGTGGGAGCTGGGCATGGAGGGCTCGCAGCAAACCCTGGTGCTCTCAATGCCTGTGTGAACAGAGCATGGATGTGGGCCGAGGAGAGGAAACCAATCAGAGGAGGAAAGCACTAAGAGGGACTGCTAATAGAGAGGTGAGGGAGTAGTACAGTGAAAAGAGCTGTGGGGGCAAAGTATGAAGATAGTTGAAGGTGACCTCCACGGGAAAAGGCAACGGGAGACAGAGGGCATTAATGGCTGTAGAGGAAGGAAGAAGGAGAGCTAGGGCACAAAGACCAAGGCTGTGACCATTTGCTTCCTTCTCCCTCCAGAACAAGTTGTCAAGCCCTAGGACGCAGTCTCAACATTCTTCTCCTGTGAAACCCACTTCTAAAATGTGTGCCTTACCCCTCTGCTGCCCAGCTTGCTTGAGCATCCCTCCATAGCTCCAGCCACAGGTAGCTGTAACGCCTGTGTAGGCATCTGAAACATGATGGCCCAAATACAGCTCCACACAGTGACATTTGTCCAGCTCCACACAATGACATCTTCTGTTGTTGTTTTGGTTTGATTTTTTTTGGTGGTTGTTTTTTTGGTAAGGTGAGCGGAATGTAAACACTGGCAAGTCAGGCTCTCAGAAATGCAAAAAGTCAGGTTGTCTGGGCAACCCTTGTTTGGCCTCCTGGCACGAAGATAAGATGCTACAGCCTTTAATAACATGACTGCAACCTATTTTTTCACAGGACATAGGATGGATGAATCAGTGCATAGGATGGACGATGCTGTGGGAATGAAGCTGTTGTCTGTTCCTCATTTGTTGCAGAATTTGGAAGGTGTGTAGTGAATGAGCCAGAGGGTTGCAGGAGGAAAGAGGGCAGTCTTGGGGGAACGAAGCTGAATAGCTCCTGAAGAGCTGTACTCGTGTCTGTGTCCACCAGGGATGTTCGTGCACAATGATAGAATATTCCCTGCAATTAAGCTCTTCTAGTTGTCACCAATGATTGTTTCTTCGGTGTGTGTCTCTATGGCATGTATTTCTGGGGCTTGGTTTGCAGAAAGGTAGATTGTTTATTTCAGTACCTACAATGAATATTGCATGCAGAGAATTCTGAGCAACCCAGCACTCATCTTTCTCAAGCTATACTCCTAAAAATGCTGAGTGATTTTTTCTCATTCTAGACATTATTCCTCTGCATTTCATCTCCCTGCATTGCAAAACTGGAATAATCTTAGGAGAAAGCAGTGGAGGTGATTTCATTGATATTTATGAAGCACGTGAATATTCTGACAGCACTGTGGGAATGTCTCTGAGGAAAGCTACGGTTTTGTATTCACTGTGAGGTCCGAATAATAAGGCAGAGGGGCACGTCTTGAATGAGAAAGGTAGAGAATATCATTAATAGCTGCTCGTTTTCTGACTGCACTGAACATTTTGGAAGAGAAAACTAATCTGAGATCATCTAATTAAGTGCTGTATCATAATGTGTATGAGCAACTGAAAATTGCAATGGCAGCCTTGTGTCTGGCTTTTCCCACCTTTTTTTGAATGTAATTAGAAACACGGGATTGAAACAAATTATTGCAGTCAGTCCTTTGTGGTTGCAGTCAATGAGTTACGCAGTTGCTCTTATTACCCGAGATTCATCTTAAATGCTGTTAGCTTTTTTGTCCCATGCTTTTGTTGGAAAGCCATTCCCTCATTCAAATCACTCTTACGCTTGGCTGCGTTTTAGCATTCAGTTCAGATATGCTGTAGCTGTCCAGATTCTTTGTCTTTTTTCTGTTCCCATTTGCTCCTGTTCTGCAACTGGCTCTATCTTAATTTTCTTATTCTCTTCTCCTATACTGTATCAGCAGACAGCTGGAGTTCTTCTCTATCTCCTTCTTTGATAAATAGACTTACCAAGGCTTCAGTTTCTCAAATGTTGGTGACCAGAACTGTAAAAGAGCACCCATATTTTGTTGGCTGAATTGCAAATACTTTATGAATGCAACATAAGGGTGCCATATAGTTAGAGATCAAGCAGCCTAGAGCCAGCGGCACTGCAGTCCTTGTTAAAAGCTCATATTCCAGCAGAAGCATTTCTCTTCAATCGCTGAGTTGTATTTTGCATTTCCAACTTGCTTTTGCCACACACGATCTCAGGTTCATCCATTTATCTCTGTGGGCCCATTTCTGTGCTGAACGGCTGATAGCGCCTCGCTGTCATCAGCAGTCATCGTTGACACATTCCTAAGTTTTGTGCCAAACTCCCTACTGAGTTTATTAAATATTGTTTTCATTTTTGAGAATAACACAAATCACCCAGCAGTAGTCTTCTCCATCCCGCTGTCATCTCCATTTTTCTGTCCCTTTTTGCTGCCTTTCCATCAGTCAGCTCTTTACCCGGCTCATATCTTTGTATGCGACTTGATAGCCTTCAATACTCCTCCAACATTAGGCTTTTCAAAAATACAGTACGCCAGGCTGCTAGTCACTGAAGACAAAAGCAAGCACAGGTGAGTTTCTGGAGACAGAAATCCTGGGAAGCACGAACAGCCCTGCTCACCAGCAGCTCATTGTGGCTGTGGCAGGTTGCTCAGCTCTGCATTTCAGCCCTGTCTGCTTCCTGCTGCAGAGCTGTTGAGCTCTGGGGACCAATAGAGCCTTTCTCTTATGCTTCCATAGCTCTTTTCATGTTCAAAACACTACTGACAGTAGCACTTAGCAGCCAGAAAATCCAGCAACACTCTGTCACCATATGACGTTTGTCACCTTGGACATCCTTTTTCAAGAGTTTGTTTCAAACTTTGTCTGTTTTACCTTTGCCAAGCAGTGCAGAGATGGGTGGCTTCGTTTGAAGCCTTGAGAGATGCTTTACAATTTTGAAAGCCGTGGTCTTGAGATGCTGTGGATCCCATGAGAATCCAGCAGCTCTGGGAGCTGTAGGCTGATGGGGTTCCCCTCCCTGTGAGACTGTCAGAATGTCCCAGTGAATAGCTTTAATTTCCACTGAGACATGAAGAGTTAGCATGCTGACAGTTTTCTTACTGAGTCCTTGAATAGGAAGCCTGCAGTGTGTGTGGGCTCCGGAGTATGGGAAACTCATAATGGGCCTCTGAGTACATAGGGAAAAACGTTTTTTTGTTTTCCACGCTCGCCTTTCTGGCGTATCAGAATGAAATGTTTAATGCAAATTTCTTCTGAACCGGTGACTTCAGTGCAAAATCAGAGAAAAAGTTGGGGGAGGGGGAGGTTTCCTGCTGTAACTGGCAGAGCAATAGTTTGCTTCCACGTGACTTTAATGGACATTGGCTTGACTTTTAAGATCGTGTCATTGACCTGCAGTGTTTAGACAGCCAAGGAGCTGCCAGGGCCCTGCTGCTGCTCTCCTGATGGCCAATCACAGTCACATACTTCATTTGTTGCAATCTCAGTGATGTTTTGTCTATTGTAAATGTTTGTGTGGGGGTGGACGAGTTAGTTTTTCAGTTGGTTTTTTGTTCTTGTTGTTGTTGTTGGTTGGTATATATATAAAGGATGGAGAAAGCCATCAGAAAGATACATGATATTAGAGACTTGGGGACAGCCAGTCTTCTGAAGGTAGTGACTTGTGAGTAGACTTGGATTTTTTGGAAATAGAAAAGATGGGGGGAAAAATAAGTGGTAGAGCCTGAAGATCCCACCAACATTACATGAAAGAATGGAAATGGCACCTGATTTAAATATATATATTTATGTATCGTGTCCTCTTAATTTCATTTAACTAAGTTGTGGCTCAGCAAAGCACAGATTGACAATGAAAAGTGACTTTGAGAAACACAAACACCCAAACTGGGAAAGCCCAAAGAGCGTGGCATTAGGGACAGTCTTCTGCTGATAGAGAAGGAGATGTTTTGCTTTGGAAGTCCAGATCTGGTCGTACTTAAGCAGACAGAGGGAGAAGCCTCGTGCCCCCAAGAAGTCTGTACAGTGTGTATTGTGTGGGCATTGATTTTTGTTGTTTCTCTTGAGCCAGATTAGTCAACAGTCATCCTCTGTTGAGCTCTTCAAAACCTTGTGCTTTTTCTTCTGCTTTGTTTGACTTTTTCAGTGCATAAGGTTTAGCATGGGCTCAATTATAGACTTTACAACACTGTCTTATCTGCTTTAGTTGTTCTGAATTATTTTCTTCCCATTTAATCCTTTCCAGAATCTTGCTACAGAAATCACTTTGACCTTGCTCTTTGAGATTAAGTACCACCATTTTTATTGCTTTCTTTTTTAAGATAGCCCTGATCCGTTGTGAGCCTGCTGTGTGCTTCTGTCTTGCAAATATTAATTTGACCAATTTCCTCTTTTGCTGTGCTATTATGATTCTGTGGGCCTCATGCTGCATGGATGCTGGGGAGAATGGATATTATCAGGTATAAGAAGGCTAGTGCCATAATATCCTGCTGAAGTACAGTCATTAAGTACAACGAAATACCTTTCATTTCTTTTCTCAGAAACGTTCCCTGTAGTTACAGCAGATAGGTGACCAGGAGTGACCTGTGAGCAGCGTGACTATTTGCATCTAAATAGTGTTTCTTTGGTTTATTATTTTTATGACACTGTTTTCCAGTAACAGCAGACAAACACATCTTTTGTTTTGCTTGTAATTTAGAGTTGGTCTATCTCATTTCTCTGTAGTGGTTCGCTTTTTTCTCCTTTTCTTTTTCCTCCTCTCTGTCTTGCATCTCTTGAAGGGATTACTGTTCAGTGAGTAGAGCAGAGGCCAGGGCAGTGCAATGTGGGCAGCTGAGGACACTGGGCTGATTGCCCATGCACAAAGGGAATGGAAGCAGGGTGCCGAATGGGGCCCTGCTGCTGTGGAGCAGGCTGGAAAGCAGCAGTAGAAGTCTTTGCCCTAAAAAACAGTTGTGATTTGCACTCCTGGGATGCAACGTTTTTGTAATTCTGCTGTGATTTCTGCTTGCAGCAGGCTTCCTGCCCTCCTGGTTATCTCACTGCTCTTGTATCTTAGAATCATTCAGCTGGAAAAGATCTCTAGTCCAAACTGCCAACCCGTCCCCACCATGCCCACTAACCCTGTTCTCAGTGCCACATCTTGAACACCTCCAGGAATGGTGACTTCACTGCTTCCCATAGCTTGGGAACATTGCCTCTGTTGCATCCTAGGTAGGAAGGAGTTCACTTTCAGTCTCTGAGCTAATGATCTTTTGGAACTGAGCAGTGTCTTGTTTTATCCTACACCAAGGAGAGTATCAGATGCAATATTTGAGAGGTTTGTGTGTTATTACAGAATTGGAAATAGAAGTTGTCTTGCAGTTAGCTCAGCGGTTTAAGGACGTGACACAGCTTTAGTTTTGAAAAAGTCACTGATGATGCTCAGGATTTTTTCCCTAAGGAAATGTCTTCAGTGTAGGGCATCTTTCAAAATGATTTCAAATATTTCAAACATGAGGGGGAGGAGGATGAACTGGCATAGTGCTATGAGCACTTGGCTTAAACACAGGTATCAGAAAAAACTGAGAGGATTCCCCCACAAATCAGGTTGGAACTCCAGTCCTTCCCAGTGGATTTCAGATATGTGTTACAGAAATGCACAAATTCTAACACAACTCAGGGACCTTTTATGAGCATGGTGCTGCCCGTGAGTATTTAGAAGTCAGCAGAATCCTGAAGATCTTCACAACATTTTGCTTGCTAGGACCACGTTCCATACTGCCTGCTTTCTAGATAACATTCTCACATGCAGGAAGGCTGTTGTCTGAAGGGACTCTTGGGCAGTTCTTCAGCCTTAAGGCAGTGGTTGCTGAGGGAAGCCTGGAAGAAGAGCAAAACCTGGGGTGGAATTCAGGCAGGCAGTTGTGCTTCTTGTAACTTGCACTAGTGTAACCATCAGCAGTATCCTACTCTCCAGAACATCCCTGAGATACCAGTAGTTCACTAAGCTGCTCCTTCTCTTTGTCATCATTGAAAGAATAGAATCAGTAAGGTTAGAAGAGGCAACTAAGATCATCTGGTTCAAACTATCAACCCATGCCACTAACCATGCCCCTCAGTGCCACATCTGTGCATTTCCTGAATACCTCCAGGGACAGTGGAGGTATTCATTACTTCCCTGGGCAACCCATTCCAGTGCTTTACTACTCCTTCTTAGAAGACATTTTTCCAAACATCAAACCTGAGCCTCTCTTGGTGCAACTTAAGGCCATTAACTCTCCTATCACTATTCTATTAGTCCTATCACTAGTTACCAAATAATTTGGTTCATTTGTTTTGTTTCAGAGCTGGAAAAGGAGATCACTAGGAGATCGAAGAAAGTCTGCATTATCAAAGTGGTGGGAACCAGGAACCTGTGGAAAAACATTGTGGTATTGTGTGTGAACTCGTAAGTCTCGTATTGTGTTTCTGTTTGAGTATTTTTATGGTTGGTGAACTGAAAGCAACAATGGGAAATGATAGGGGCTCTCTAGTGAGGGAATTTTAGCTTGAGCCTCTGGTAAAAACCATGGAGAAGTACCAGCTGTTGCAGGGAAACTATTTTATGTGGCAAAGTGGAGGAAGTGGTCATTTCAGACAGCAGCACCAGTTGTCATGCTGCAAGTGCACTGCCATCAGAACTGCTCTGACAGATCTCACACAACCACATGCTTACTCTTGCAAACATCTGCTGCTGACATCCTGGAGGGGATTTTTGAAATCATTAATACCACAGGAGCACAAGCTGATATAGCTGCGTCGCAGAGGAAGATGTTGCTTACCAGCAAACTCCTTTGTACAACAGTGCCCTTGATGTGGCCTCAAAAAGAAACTGTAAAGTTGTTTCAAATCTCTCTAATCAAGAATAGAGCAGTGCAATCCCTGTGTCCTGAAGCTTCAGCTAGTATGTGCTTATGTGTGCAAAGTGAGGCCTCTGCCTGAGAATTTTGCTGGTTACAGTCTCTGAGACCTGTCCAAAATTGAGCACTCTGTTTAAAGCAAATGGATAGGCTGTAGATTTAGCCTCTAATGAAATCCAGCTTATAGAAAGGATATTTTCTAATTTTTCTAGAATGCCCATTTGAATTTGGTTCTGAGATTTTTTCAGTGGGAAGTGGGAGCAGACTGGACATCTGCACATCCTCTGTTCTCCTTAGGAAGTCTGCAGTGCTCTTGTGGCTTTTTCTTCCCCAGTTCGTGGCCCCACTCTGCAGCCATTGTCCCTGCTAATAGGGGTGTGAACCAGTCTTAACACAGAGAAGACAGCTGCTGAAAGGCATGCAGTTTCTGCATTGGTTGTGGAACCAACTCTCTTTTTAGGGCTTTACATTCCTCTTTGCCATCTATCAGTATTTGGCCTGGTTCTGAAGCAGTGTTTTGTTCTTAGGCTAAGCAAGCATGTTGAATAACCAGAGTTAGCTGTTGTATACTCAGTGAATATACAGATGTTATAATTATGAAATACAAGAGAGTTTAGCTAAGCAGGTTATTACACCAAAGAAAGAATAGATAGAGTGCTTACCCCTATGCTAGACTCACTGTAAAACTCCAAAGGAGGGATCTCCAGGAAAGAGATCCTTCCCCACTGGTAGTCAGCTCTTAAATGGGATCTAGGAGAAGTGGAGCCAGGCTCCACCGCTTCCAGCAGCACAGGTGAATTGCCTTCACCTGTGCTCTCAGGGCTGACTCATTGCTCGCCTTGGGTGATCAATCACAGGTTCAGGCTGTGATTCAGCAGTTCCCATACAGCTGTATGTGGAAATACGGGGGAATTCTCCCTTTCACCCACACCATTTCTAGTGACACGTATTTGGAGATTCCCTAACCCAGAACTAGGGAGCCCACAGAGCGACCTAGAGCAATAGCGTATGGAGGCTGTTTGCCATTCGTATGGAGTGTGCAGCTGATGTGTGTTTAAGGAAATTGCTTTCATGTTTGTCTTTACGAGGTGGGAAAAAATAAATCTAAGTTCTGTTGATTCTGTTGCATGGGGCTGTACTAAGTTTTAGTAGTGTGGATGAGGCATAGAGGAAGAACCTTTCTCAGGGAGTAGTGAGTTATGGAGGCAGATAAATGTCTTCAGTTTCAGCAAGATAACTGAGCAATTCGTGGGGAAGCAGACTGGGTAGCAAAGCACAGATGATAAGGTAATCTAGTTTATTGGTTATGGCCTAAATATCAACCTTAGCAAGCATGTGTGCATGTAAGCAGGAGAAAGGGAGAAGATAGAAGCTGGTTAATGCTGCTCCATTATTAAAAAATGGAGGAGGAGATGGTTGGACTAGATGATCTTATAGGTCGTTTCCAACCTTGTGATTCTGTGATGCTATGATTCTATGATTTTTCTAGTTAATATTTCACTTAGAAGGAGGTGTTGTCTAGGTATCCAAAGCAGGTGACATTCCTCTATAATGGCAGGTAACTGCATAGCTGCTTGTTGTTGGGGGGAGGAGTGCAGTGCTGGAGGAAGTGTTCTTGAACTCTGGTGTTGATTCACAAGGTAGCAAGAAGAATTCCCTAGGCTCCGAGTAGTCACGCACTCAGCAATTGTGTATTCCCCAGCTGTTTCTGTGCTTAAATACCCAGTTTACACTGATAATGCTTCAAGTTGCTGACACTCAGGAGGATAGAGGTGTATCACTATAATGTACCTGCCATTCATTTTTAGAGACCTGGCTCTGCAGCTGTGAGGCACCATCAATTTGACATGAGCTTGCAGCAGGTTTGTCAGGTGTAGGTGCTGGGGCAGGAGGCCCTTCCCTGCAGGAGTACTGCTGCTGCCCTGGGGTTGTTGAGTTGAGAGCATCAACCTCCTGCTAAAGCCGTGCTGGTGCAGTGCAGCATGGCACCACACACTGTGACGTGTGGGCTTCTCACAGTGATTTCTCTGCCTCCAGCCTCCCTGCTCTCCCTTCTTTGTCTTCTTTATTTTTTCTTTCTTGCATTGAGAGGAAAGGACAGGGAGAAGAGGAATATAACAGTGCAACGAGATGTGGAAGGTTGGCATCATGAAGAACCTTCTAAAAGGAGAGAGATTGCTCTAATGTGATACACGTGTGTAGGCTGAACTAGGGGTTATTATTTCATCATAGTAATAATCATTGAAGAACGATGTGTGGCTTTGAATGCTTATTTCTAAGGGGTTTTCAGTTGTAACAGGCTAATGTGGGGGGTGAGATGCCATCTGTAGTAGGATGCAGTGCCGTGGGCAGGAGGGTCTTTCTGGAAGAGGTTTTTGTATTGTGCACATTTTGCTGCCCAAGCACACGGGTTGCTTTGTCACAGCAGTGCTGGTTGAGTGGGGTCAGCAGTTGGGTATGTTGGAAATAGTTTGAGGAGGGGTTCCAAAATGTGTTGGGAAAACCAGTCACAGAATCTTAGAGTCACAGAATATCCCAAGTTGGAAGAGACCATAAGGATCATTGAGTTGGTAATAAGAGTCCTTACAAAGTTTATCATATCCTGATCTTGACCAAAAGCTTTGCAAATAAAGACAGTAGATTGCAAATCTCCGCTTGAATAAGGATTTTTTTAAGTGATTTTAGTGATGTCTTATTTTAATGATAGCACCTGGAAAGCTAACTAGAAATGGGTCTTTTTGCAGTCGGCGTTGTATTCTCACAGCAGAAATGCTTCCCACGTGAATATATTCCTGTGCTGAGTTACATTGCAGTACGTGGTCCTGATCTCTGGCTGTCCTTTCCCTAGGCTGACTGGCTACGGCATTCACCACTGTTTTGCAAAAAGCATGATGGGGCACGAAGCGAAGATGACGATTACCCAGAACTTCTATGCAGACTACTATACCATGGCTGGGATTGCGCTGGCATCCTGCCTGGCCATGTGCCCCGTGGTTGGGTTCCTGGGGAGGAGAGGAGGCCTCCTGCTCTTCATGATCCTTACAGCTCTGGCATCGCTTCTTCAGCTGGGCCTTCTGAACTGTGAGTTGGAGATGCGCTTCTCAGGACCGCGGGAGGCTGAGTGTGGCATGTAGGGGTAAAAAGGTCACAGCAGTTGATGGTGGAAAGTCTGACAGCCAAGTAGCTGTGTGGGAACATGGCTGATTGCTATGCCGTGTGATCTGCTGACAGTGATAGCAGAAGTGTCACTTAGAGTATAGTATATTTTGGCTCCCTTTTATCAGTTAAAGTAGAACATCATTAGGTGCTCATAGGAGTCTCCTTTTCGATGTTTCCTTGCACTGGGCAGGTACAGAGATTTACACTCTGCCGGAGTTAACAGTTCACTCTCAAATGTTGGATGAAGGTTCTCCATGTTTTTGTTTTTTTTAATGGGAGGGGAGAATTTATTTTAGCATGTTCATAGAGTTGATGGAAAATGTTATGCAGTTTAGGTCGATTCCCCCCCACCTCCAAGGATCTTTGGATAAGGGACCAGGGAATGTTTCCATTACCTTTCTCAGATTTGATGTGCAGTACACCTGCTTAGCTTCAGCAGCTGAATTTATCTAAGGATTCTCCAAACAATTGTTGCCTTAGATTCATTAAGAAGAGGAATTGTGTTCTGGATGAGTCCCAGTGGTGAAGCTCATTGAGTGTTGGTGCTGCTTCTAGTTCTGTCACGTAAAGACCAGCAAACAAAAACGTATTTATTTCAGTGAAATGTGCTTTGGGAAAAGAGCTGTGTAAGGGCTTGGGATGGAAGGAACCTTCCCACTTGGGTCTGCTTTCTACATGGCCTCTAAAAGAAGCAGAAGTTAAAGCAACAGGTGCATGTCTTCTGCCTAATCTGGCCATCTTGCTACTTCCAAGTAATGTGAGGGTAGCAGTGAAACACAGCTGAGGAGCCCTACTTCTGCTGTGGCATGTGTGCAAGATCTACGTGTATATGTAGGTATGATTTAGGAGGTGATGCAGCTTGTCAGAGCGATTGTTCCTTTCAAAAGCAAGAGTTTCTCCCCCTCCTCTGGCTGCTATTGGGAGACCGAGACGTGCCTCTGGACAAACTGGAATTGTGACAAACACGAGAACACTGCTTGTGGCTGTTTTCCACTTCTAAGTTTAGAAATGACTTCAGAGCTTTAATGAGAGAGGGTTTTTGCATTGAGGATGGAAAGATTTTTACATTCCCGCATGTTGAGGGGGAGCCCTTGGCCAGCAAGTGTTGCCCATATTTATAGACTGTGTTTCCTGAAAGTGTTGACCAAGTCAACCTTTCGTGAACACACTGTTTGTGGAAGTGGGAAGGGGGAACAGTGAATATCTTTCAGGACATTGAGGAGGCTCCAGTGTTGCTCTCCACTTAGTACAGATGTTCACATTTCCTTTGAGCTCATTTACTGTGCCCAAAAGCATCAGCTGAAAGGGGAGAAGCTCTGTGCCTCATCTCATGTTCTGAAGTACTGTGACATGCAGATGCACAGTGTGTGTGTGTGTGTGTGTGTGTGTGTGTGTTCTCCCGAAACTCCAGGTTCTTGTGATGGTGTCCAGCAGGGTCTCTACAATACATTCATCTTTATTTCTAAGGGCATCATATATTTGTGGAGGCTGCCAAGGTAATAAACATAGCTGCTTTGTAGAGAGAAGGTACACTGGAGCCATTAAAATCTGGTTTCAGTTTTTCAGCAACAACAAGGGCTGATGGTGGGGAACCGTCCTGTAAGAATTGCTAGAACCTTTTCCATGATGGGTCTGTGTGGTTTTGTGGGCACAGCTGCCCAGAGAAGCTGTGGTGCCCCATCCCTGGAGGCTCAAGCCCAGGTTGGATGGCGCCCTGGCAGCCTGAGCTGGTGGGGGGCAGCCCTGCCCACAGCAGGGGTTTGGAGCTGAGTGGGCCCATCCAACCCACACCATTCTATGACACCAAGTTGCTAAAATCTAAAAACAGCCACAGACCCTAGGTGTTTTCTGCTGTGCTGACACGTGGACTTCAGTAGATGCCCTGTTCCTGTAGACTGTCCCTTCTTTTCTTAACCTATTTCTTTGTGAAAAGAGGAGTGAAAGGCAGCCTTGAGCTTTGGAGCAGCTTGTTTTCCTGCTCTAGACCATACCCCACTTCTTCCCCAAAACTGCTGGACAGCATTTGGAGAGAAGCAGTGACCCTACTAAATATTATATCTGCTACAGCTTTATGTTTCAGCTTAGCATAATTTGGGTGTAATTACCCAAATTCCCAAATGAAATGGGAATTGCAGAAGTGGGGAGAGGGAGTGTATCCATCAGCAGCAGACATTGAGGCTCATCCTTGCTCCAGACCCTAGGTTGCCCCTTGCATTGCTGCCAAGGGAGGAGGTCGCTCACCACACAGTGATGCTGACACTGAGAGCTTTGCTTTCCAAGCAGAGCCTGCATTGGCCATCTGCTTGGGGCTGCAGGATAGGGACAGTTTCTCTTCTCCTTCTTTGTTAACAAGAAAGAGGCCTTTGTATTAGCTCAGCAGTAATTCTGGTTCTCTTCAAAATGCTTTGCCTCTGTTATTGTCACCATTTCATTAGCATTTATTTGGCTGTAGCTGGCACGTCGCATCAGGGGGCTGTGGGACAGGAGGAGTGCATGGGGCTGAGGGAGGCATGCGGGGCTTGCCTTGTCTTTTACTCTGGATGAGTTGCATGAGTAACAACAGTACATTCTTGTTTTCTCTCCCTCTCTTATTTTTATCATATTGTAACTTCGTGATGTTGGATGCAGTGATTGGAAAATACAGTCAACTTCCAGACTCAGGTACGGTTTACATACATGTCTGCAATGTTCAGGAAGCACAGAGCCCTGGTGTGCAAAGCACTGCGCTCACACCTCTGTCTGCCAGCAGGATTTGTCTTCTCCTACAGACTTGGTGTGCATGGCAGAAAGGGCTTAGCCCTCAGCTGGCTGTGGGAATCATTCAGTACACTGCAGAAGTTGTGACCTAAGGACTTTTTGCTCTCCCAAGAGCTGATATTTTCTGCAAGAACGTAAGTGGGTGGTCATCTATTGGATCCAACACAAGTGAGGTCACGCTGAGTTGGAACAGTCTGCAGACCCATCACTCGCAGGGCATTGGCAGGTGTAATGGAAGTGGGAGCACTTCTGTTTTCCTCCCCTGCTGTCCCACGAGCCTCTCCAGCACCCAGGGCTTTGAGCTGTAGGTGCTGCAACCTGATGAACACCGCCTGCATCTGCCTGTCTGTCAGATTTGGGAGGGCAGTGTCTGGTGCCTAAAAGGCTGCCCAAATAGGTGGTGCTTTTTTTATTCTTCTGCTTTTTTGTGGTGGCTGAGCACAAACAATGTAGAGATCACTGCCATTTTTGGCATGACGTTACAATGTTTTTTCATCCGTGTTTATGTCTTGGATGCTTGGGTAAGGATTTTATAAATACCTGTTTTAAATTAGCTTTACAGAAATGACTCAAATCCTTATTTAGGGAGAATGAGTAACGTAGACCTGTTTTCTTGTTTTCCTACTTGGAGATTTGGCCTCATTCTCTCTTTTCATGCACATCCTTGTCTTGACAGGTATGAGTGACAGTGTCAAAGACAAGTTCTCCACCGCATTTTCCATTGTGGGGATGTTTTCTTCGCATGCTGTTGGAAGTCTCAGCGTATTCTTCTGTGCTGAAATCACACCCACAGTAATAAGGTGAGACACCAGGGCCCCTCACCTTAATGGGCAGGGAAAAAACTAAACTCATTTTCTTGATAACTGGCTGTGTAAGTTAACGTATAGTACGGGCTGGGGGGGAAATCTCCCATGATTGGAGACCACACAGTAATTTCCGAGCTGCTTTTTAATCGCTGCAGTCTGTCTGTCTAAGTAAATGCCTGTCTGAGGACAGAGTGGCTTTGTTTCAGATGGCTCCACCTCATACCCCATCGTGGTGATTTTCAGCAGGCTAGTCATCACGTGAACTGCATTTGTTCACAGCACGGTATGGTCTAAATTACTTAACTGAAGCGGATTCTGTAGTTTCGCACCATTTTGTTACTCTGCTTACCCTGCTGGATTTGTGCAAGTGGTAACTGTGTGAGCCCACAGCTGGGTATAAGATAGATTTACACAGGTGTGCAGAGAAGGATAGCTTCAATCAGTTCCCTGCTTCCATAGGGTGAGTTAATCCTGCTATAGGAGTGGTTCAGTGGAGAGGAGATGCTGCAGTATGCAGTGTTCAGTGCTGCAGGAGTACACAGGTGCTCTGAGGATCTGCAGCCTTGCCTACAGTACCACTCTGTTTAGCCTTTACTGCAGAATCATACTCCACCTCTTTGCCATTTTTCTCTTTGCCTGGAAGTCTATCTTAGCCAAGGCTCAGTGTTTCTCTGAAGGAGAGTGCTGTCATGCTGGGCGGTAGTAGAACTCAGGCAGATGATCTCTGGAGAGCCTTGTGTCAATTGACTGTATCTGTGGCTCATGTACCATTTTATTTATTCAGTGTTATCTTTCCCGGCACGAAGTTTGTGCTTGTGTGTTCTGGGTAATGCTTTCAGCAGTGCCACGGCGATTCAGGAGGCCGCTCTGATTCCCATTGAATTTCGTAGGAATGTAGGTCATACGAGTGGGAGGGAGAGGGAAGCGGGGAGGAGGAGGTTCTGAGCTTCCCTCTTCCCCTCCAATTACTCGTTTTTCAATAACTTTGTAAAAGCATTATAACAGAACTGTCAGATTTACCAGTCCCTTCAGTCCACAGCCTGCTCTTCTAAGCTCTGTGACTTTGTGAATGTATTTTACAGATAGTATTATTCCCACAGGGAAGGGCAGTGTGAGAGGAGATTGCACAGCGGCCCAAAACACTAGCAGCTATATATTTATGTGCCTGTCAATGGTCTCTTTATGGCTCTTTAATTTCTCCTCATCTCTGTTTGAAAGGCATGCAGATAAGGAATTGGCCGAGTCCTCTAGAACGGAATCTGCCAAGTGGGATCAGATATGCAGTGTGAACCTAGCAACCTTTTCCTTAAATTGCTCATGTTGTAACAGAGAGGGGGACAAATTCCTGTCTGGGAACCAAAGTTCTGCTTGCCCTGGCTCTGCTGGGTGACACCAGGCAAGTGACAATAGCTGGATGTGCCTCAGGGTCCCTGTTTATAAATAGGGATGATGATACTCTGCAACTCTTTGCAGTCCTACCATTGCAAACCTGTTGCTGACATCTGGTTGGGGCTGTAATTATGCTGTGGCTCTCAGGGCAGTCTGTAAACATGTCTTGGGTGGAAGTAGAGTTAAGCCGTGTATCACACTGTGGTGGGCTCTGGACTCATTGCCTCTTTTCCAGAATACCACTGGTATTCTGATGTCCCTTAGTGTTTCAGAGCATCATACTGTGTGTTTTATTGAATCTTGAGGAGCCTTATGGAAAAGAGAAGTAGTGAGAGGCTGGGGCTGTCTCTGAGGTTTCTATGGTCAAAGGGTTTATTTGTAACAGGGACTTCCAGCTACTGATTCTGAGCATCAGATAACACTGGTAGTCCATCTCCAGTAATCCTGATGAGATTACCACCATGGATTTCACAGCTCCTCAGCATGAATGGGCTGAGGAAAGTGTGGTGTCGTCCCCCTGTCCTCTGTGTCGCTGAGGAGTGGAGAAGAGGCCTGGACCAGGAGTTCTCTTGGTGTCCTGCTTTTGCCTCCACCCCAGGCACAGAAATGAAGCATGGGCAGTGATGGCTGTGTTAGGAGCTTTATCCAGCAACAGATGTCTAAAGCTGAGTTTCCAGCAGGGTATGGTGCTTTTTACTGGGATCTGGACCCCAGGCTGGTCTTTTCAAAGGTGTTTAAACTCCAGCCTGAAGCTGAGCCTCCAGTAGGCTGTTCATGTAAGAAGAAGGCTGGGAAAAGCTACAGGAGTTTTCAGGGGCTGACTTTAGAAGCAGCTGAGCAAACAGGATAAAGTCCTAATAAGCAGTTGGTTCTGAGGACAGATGGCCCACTCAAAATAGGATGATGGTGCTCTGTGCAAAGCTGAGAAGGGTGAGTCCTTCCACTTAGGCTCAGCCGGGCTCTGGCCAAGAGCACAGGGAAGGATGTTGTGCTGCATTCCGATGGACGCTGCCTGCACAGGGCAGCCGTTTGGTACACAGGCCCTGTCAGGACAGAGCAGGGCTGCCAGGCCACCTGCTAACTGCTGTGCAGCAGCATGAGCTCTGTCTGCTCCCTAGTGGTGGCACTGCTTCCCTGTTCTCAGAGCATGCTGCTTTCTTTTTTTTTTTTCTTCCCATTTTCATGTTTGCAATACAGTCAGACATGAAAAAACCAAGCACTCACCAACATCTATTTTCAGTCGTTCTCCTGCCAGTTTCTGAGGGCAGGGTAAAGTAATGCTTGTTCTAATTACTGCCGTGATGTGGAAAAACTGTATTTTTTTCCCCTTCCAAACGTGAAGCTGCTTGCCTTGTAGTGACAGAGCTGCCTTTGTTGCCTTTTCCCGCTTCCTTTCAGCCTCTCCGATGTCCTTCTGCAGCTGCTTTGAAGGATCACCTCAGGTCCCCTTGCTCACTGAGATGCAGTGTAGCTGTAGCAAGTGCTGATGTGAGCGAGCCAACTTGGAGAGCAGCTCACCATGTGTTCAGGAGGGAAGTTGTGCAGAGCACCCATGTGAGCCTGTTAATGAAGCTGCAGGAAGGCTGCTTGCACAAGGGGTGCATTCAGCGAGGTTTCTAAATTGCCATTGGAAAGCTGGCAAGGTTTTAATTAGGGCCTTTGCAGTATTTGGGGAAAATTCACTCTTGTCTATGAAAAGAGCTTCACCAAGTCTGGAGAAATAGAAGGTACGTACAGGAATTTGTGTCCTAAGGAGCGTTTTTTGAAACCCGCACATCTCTGCCACCGGGCCTGACCTCCCTGTGCAGGAGAGGGCGCCTTGGGAAGGGCATGCTGCAGCTCTGTAGGATGCAGCTAAGGGGACAGCCGTGGGTGACAGCCCAGAGATCTCGGTGTTCCTGCCACAGAAACAGGTCTGCACGTGTCTGCGGTGTCACCAGGCGGGATGGGGCAGCTCCGACCACCTGGCTGGGTGTGCACAGGGCTTGGAGAGGCTTCAGGGAAGGTAAGGTGTTGCTAGAGGGGCTGCTTGCATAACCCAGAGCCAAAATGGCACGGAATGCAGCCAGTGCAAACATTTCCATTCTTGTGATGGGGTGACGGAAGAGGCTGGTTTCACACTTCACGGTTCTTTTTGAGCTTTAACGCCTTTTCCCTCTTTTTTGGTGCTTGCGTGCATGAGCTAGTACTCTGGCACGTTGCTTTAATAAATAAGCATTTGTGCCATAAAGAATATTCTGTGAAGTTCCGTATTTATAATTTAAGCATTTACCTGTATTCACCTTTTTGTCACTCCTTGATGCACAGCACATGAATACACAAGGAAAGCAAGAGTGAGGTGAGGCACCTGCCTCATGGCGAGTCAGGAAGAGGTCTCAGAAATGAATCCCTGAACTCTTGACTTATTCTCCTATTTCAACCACTTGCTGTGTTATCTTTTTTTTTCCTGAAAATGATTCATGTTGGTACAACACCAGTGCATGTAGAGGTTCCAGCCCCAACACATTTTATAGGAAAAATATTTCAGCACTCAGTGCTTGGTACAACAGAGTGAGGCAATGGTCTGTGAAGCCTCATCTCCTGCCTCCGCTGGCCATTGCTGCCAGATACTTTGGGGACAGCCAAAATAGGCTTCTGTGCCTACCACTTCTTGTGTGTTTTGTCTAAGCAGGATGCTAAGCAAAATCTGGTTTGTCCTTATTAAATACGAGAGCACTTGGAATGTTTTAGAGGGCTGGCCACATACTCGCACAATACAGCTGCTCTTCTGCTTATGTAGGTGCAGTTATGTGGGTGTGAAAAGATGCTTGGGTAAGTATGATTATTCCCCCCCTCATAGCAGCAGATAGGCAGTAATTATCTACAACAGCAAAGCAACACAGCTTTATTTTGTTTTATTTTTGCACAGCACAAAAGCTGTGAGCAAACAGCCCTGCCTCAGAGATTTCAGAGTCCGTGTGCCCAAGTTGCTTGCCCAGTAAGACAGCCTGGGGCCAAGGGTCGTTGAAGTGCTTTTCCAGCACAGACGTGTGGGGCTGTGCTCTCACCTCTGCTGTGTTCACAGGGGCGGAGGGCTGGGGCTGGTCCTGGCCAGTGCGGGTTTTGGCCGCCTGACCGCCCCCATCATGGAGCTGCACAACCAGAAAGGCTACTTCCTGCACCACGTCATCTTTGCCTGCTGTACGCTCATCTGCATCATCTGCATCCTGCTGCTGCCGGAGAGCAAGAATCAGAACCTGCCTGAGAACATCCCAGATGGGGAGCACTACACCAGGCAGCCCCTCCTGCCTCACAAGAAGGGCGAGCAGCCCCTGCTCCTGACAAACTCTGAACTCAAGGACTACTCGGGCCTTCACGACTCAGCAACTGTGAGCGATGGCATCTCTGAGAACACCACTGCCAACGGGATGAAGTCTATGTAACTGGGTGGATTTTCTCCTTTTCTTTGTTTGTTTGTTTGTTTCTTTGGTGTTTGTTTTGTCTTTTTTTTTTTTTTCCCCTTCTCCCCTTCCTTTTGTATTTTATTTGATGCTGTTGTGCAGGAGGAACAGCACTTTGGGCAAAGGTGTTTTGCACAGGTTTTACAAACCAGTGATGGAGCAGATGCAGACTTGGGGGAATTCAACTCTGTTGCTGAAGCAACTTGTAGGAATCAGCTGTTGTGCAGATCGCTCTTGAAAAAATTATGGGGGAAAATACTCATCTGAGAAAAGACCTGGCTGGAGGTAGCCCTTCAGAACTCTTTTTTCCTGCCATTAAATATGTATATTTATTTTGATTTATTCTCAAGAAGCACTTTATTTCCTTTTCCTTTCATAGATCACAAAAATGAAGCCATCTTATTGTAAGAGGTGCAGCCATTCCAAGAAAGAAACCATGGGGGGGGAGGTTGTTTTTTGTTTTGTTTTTGTGTTCCTTTAAAGGAAGGAGGTATCCCTGCAAAGTTGAATCGACTGAAACTTTGACTTGTGCAACATTCTTCTGCCTGTGTAGAAAGGCAAAGTGCCCAGGTTGCCTGCTGTGTTTGTATACACCAAAAAAAAAAAAAAAAAGAAGAAACAAAGCAAAACCTGTTGTGACTCAAATTCTGACTGCATTTTAGGCAGCTTGTAGGTTTTTTTATAGCCCATGTGCATTTAAAAGTTACTTTCTAAATTAGTATGGGTTGTTTTTTTTCACCAAATGCATTGAAGAAAATCCTACCCAAACAGGCTGATTTTTCAGTAAGAATCAGCTTTACACATTTTAAGTCTGTTAGCCTATTTTAGACTGTTCCTGCTGGTGTTTAATACTAATGTACATGTAAATGATTTGACCAATGATGCAAAAATTAGTTTTGCCAAGAATGGCTTTAATTACTGGGAGGTCCTGAATCTACAACTGACTGCTCCAGAAGAGCACAGACCAGCAGGAACAAAAAGCAAGGAGTGTTGGCTACAGTCTGTACTTTTATTTCCCAGGGCTGTGTGGCTGCCATTGCCGCTCCTGGGAAATGAGCGTTCTGGCATTGCCCTGCCTGTGTTTAGAACCAGAGGTTTTGTTACCAATTTAAGGGACAGAGTGTTTAAGTGACTATCAAAAAGGAAAGAATGGATAGCCTGTGAATGATTTAATGTCTGTTGGCCATCTTGGGAGTTCTTGAAATGTTTAGTGGTTCTGATCCATGAATACATGGTGAACCCACCTGTACTTCCCCCCCTTTCCCAACTGCTTTTGTAGGATTTTCTTCCAGGAAAAAAAGGAAAAAAAAAAAAAAAAAAGAAAAAAAAGAATTGGGTCAATCCCACTCTGCTACACTAAAGAAAGTGAACATCCGAATTGTCACGTACTGTATGGATAGCACATCCATCACGGCCACTTGATGTCCTTCCTCTGGACTCCAAACCAACTCCTTGCGTTGGCCATCGGCTTTTGATTCTTGCTGTGTGATGACTGTGAGGATCCAGTTCAATGCAAGGACACTGTAAACAAACAGCTTTCTTGCATTGTCATTAACCTCTCTCCTCTCCCTCCCTCTTTTCCACTCAGGCCATCCATTTGTGATTGCACAGTAGTGCAGATGTTTGAACAAACAGAGCAGCAGGATGTTGATGTTGTATTGCGTGTCCATATGATTGCCACTTTGTTTGATGTACATCTTGCGTTTGCAAGCACGGAAAGCGCTTGTTTGCGCTTTCCTCCTCTACCTGCCCTCCCCCTTCCTCCTTTGCTGTATATATATTGTCTACTAACTACTGAACCTAACAATTTCCATCCCCCACTAGGCTGCTGATGTCCTCTTCCAGTCCCCAGTAAATCAGAGAGGTGCTGCCACAGCAGGCACTGAGGTGCACAGCACAGCTCAGATAACTGCCGAGCAGGAGGACAGGCAGACCTGCAGAAGCGACAGAGTTTGTCGTGTTCAGAATAGCAATGTTGTCCTAAAGCTACTAATTTTTGTACAGAGGATGTGGACATTTGGGTTCTTCCTGAGCCCGGTACAAAACACTGGACCAGTTGATGCTGATTTTGCCCAAAATTACACTACTGTTTTTTCATCTTTGCTAGACTTGCTGTGACGGCAAGAGCCTGATCTTCCTTACACCAAAGTTTTATTGCCCAGCTTGAGAGTGGCCGTTTCCCTCTTTCTGTTCTGTGCTGACTTCCACGATCTGTGCTCACCTAAGGAAAACCCAAGGCCTTTCAAGTCCGCACAGTATCCACGTGCCAAATTTGTGCAATACCTCTCACCTTCAGCATAAGAATTCTGTGGCAAGCCACACGCACTGGGGGGAAGAAGTGGGTTCACAAGGGAAATTGAGGAGGCAGAACAAGTTTGAAGGGAATAGCAAAGGTCTCTGTGTGTGCACTCAAGCTGCGGTACGGCTCTTGGAGCCCCTTCCCACAGCTGGCTGCTTCCAGCACCGTCAGCGGTCCCAGTGTGCTCACTGCTGGTGTCCACAGCGCTTTATCGTTTCCTATCGTGGTGTTTGCTCTCTGAGGACAGGCAGGCCCAGGGAAGAGAATGCTCGTTTAAACATATCAACGTTTATGTAATGAACACAAGGTGACAGGAATATTTGGCGCTTTTTGTTGTCGTTAGTTCTTTAAAAAGTGATGTGAATTACTGCAGGCTTTTTTTGTTTGCCTGTAAACAGATACTCGGTACTGATCTAAAACGTGGGGAGTCCCAGCTTCTCAGGCCAGTTTGGCCCTCCGCCTCCGTCACGATAATAGAACACAAGATCAGTAGCTCATTTTGCACCTTCTCCTGAAAGGATGAACAGTTCTGTGTGCTTTCTTCTGTTTTTGTTTCCTTCTCCCCACACTCGTAGCTGGAAAGCTTTTAAGCTTCTCTGGTGTGGGAGAGCTCGGCAGAGCAGTGGCCACAGGCAGACACTCGGTGCCTTGTCGCTCAGCTGTGGGCTCCTCCTCCTGCTCTGCAGCCACGGCCAGGAGCTGCTCTTCTGCAACGGCCGTTTCTGGCCACCACAGTGCAGGAAGCGCTCCGAGTTGTCCTGTCCTGTCCTGTCCACGTCAGCCCTTTTCTGCGAGCCTTCAGTAACCCCTAAGCCCATCCATGGATTTTTTTCTTCTGGCTTACCATTCAAGGGCTTTCTTCCTTCTTTCCCGTTTTAAAGAAAAACGTGAAAGTGGCATTATGCTTCATCTTTGTTGTCTTCCCTTTTAAGGTTTCCGTAATGCTTGTGTCTGACACACTACAGACAGATACAGACAGCATGGAGAAAGCTGTCATCTGTTTGGAGGTGTTTTCTGGCACCTGTGAGCGGGTTCTGTCTGATTTACCTTGCAATTTCGGTGAGCACGCTTGTTGTATGGTTGTTGGTTTTGTTTTGTTTTGCTTTAATGGAAGTATTTTGCTTAACTGTTGCCACTTCCTGGAGCCAAACACTAAAGGTCACCAAATTGGAAGCAGAAGTGCCATTAAATGAACTCTGTGAATGTCAAGTCAAGTTGCGCCTGTAGCTGGCACATAAGACAACACTATTAAGTGTGGGATCATCTCCCCCACTGTAACTTTTTTTAAGACAAATGACAAACCTCATTTTAAATGTATTGTGTAAAATGTTTTGGGAAAGGAGTAACAGTGTGTCATGTGTGTGGGTGAGACTTCCCTCCCCATCGCGGTTTCTGATGAAATTTTAAAGAATCGTGTTACTGTATGTTTTGATCATGAATAGTCTGGTGGTGCTTCCTCATAGCACAAGCTTAAATCGAGTACTGAAAACAGTCTTACAAGCTAAGTGTCTGCATGATGTTACATCCGTTGTACCTACTGAGAAACTTTGTATGTAAATGTACAGAATAAAAAGATGTTGTCCCATCGGTTTGCCTTCCGTGGTCTGTCTCCCTCACCGTGGCTTTTGATCCTCCACAAACAGAATGAACCGATTTTAATTCAGGCTAATTAAATCCACACGTTGATTTGCAACTAATTATCCTTTGCATTCAGTCACTGAAGAACAGCTGACTGCTTCCCAGGCTGTATAAATTAAAATCACTTCCAACAGCTGCTTTTGCTGCCGTGATCCTGAACTGCAGCCAAGCATTGGTGGCTGTGCCTACCAGGTAAGAACGGGCCCAGTGCTGCCACATGGATCGTGCAGTGCTGATAGCAGGTCTGCAGCCATGGACGTTCCAGCTTCTTCAGACAACTGGAGGCTGACTGTAATGCAACAGCACTCACCAATCTTCGGTGAACCTGGAGTTTTCAATTGCATCAGAAGTTTGAGTCAGGGCTCAACTTGCAGTAAAAAAGAAAAATACTCCATTTGCTCATCAGGTTGCTGTGCTCAGTGTTCCTAAAATAGCTGTGAAGAGTAGGTACTGCTCAACAGCACAGCATGTATTGACAGCTACAAACAGTCGTTACACCAGTGGCTCTGTGGTGTGTTTGGGGGTTTGGGGTTTTTTTCACACAGTTAATTTTAATCTGCCCCTTTTGTTGAACAAAATAGCAGGGGGATTTGCGTTTGAAAGGATATCCTAGCAAGAAGCAAGTCTAGAGCTGTAGCAACAGAATGCCTAGCAGTGGTGGGGGTATTGACTGCTCTGATTTTTCCAATGAGTATGTTCAATTTGTACACATGATGTTCTCCTAGCAGCTGGCAGACTTACCCACTGCTCCAGAAGTCAAGCTGTGCTTTTTCCCTCTACATCGCTGTCAGGGCTTACAGAAAACCCTTTGTGAAAGCCTCCCAGCGTCCAGAAGATGGAAGGAAATTCAGTGTTTAGTGCTAGTACAGCAGCAACTAAGGTGACAGAGCAAGGTAATGTTTGTTGTATTTTACAGCTGTTGAATATAAAAAACAAGTGGTTTCATTCTAATAGTCCCCATTTCAGCTATTACCATCATTTTCCCCTGAAACAAGAGACAGTGCTCTCTGGTACCCTCACAGGTGTTCATACAAACAACTAAAAGCTGCTCTGCCACATTCAAGTTGCTTCAACTTGGCACTGCTTTCCCAGCAGAGGAAGCAGGCCAGACGTTGTACGTGCTTCTGCAGCAATGTCCTTACAGGGCAGCACCTTTCTACTCGACCAACCTGTCCCCAGCTTGGCAGGGTAGCAAATCTGAGGTAAAAAAGCTCCAGGTCCAACTGTATTTAGGTCAGCTACATTTAATAACAAATGCAAATTCAACCAATGCAATACAAAACAAGCACACCGCTTAATGGCAGTGTGAAAACTGCACTCAGTTCTTCTGAAACAAAAACTTCCAGTTAGTTTACAATGATGCAAAGTCAAAACTTCTCAGGAAAAGCCATCATTTCTTCCTTGATCCTGTTTTCTATCAGTAAGGTGAAACTGCTGTCTGTGTTTGGCAGATTGTAGCTGACAAATACCTGTTTTTTGGTCTTCTTGGCTAAAACACAGAACAAAATATTCAGGCATAGTTTACTCCGTTACAAAAGCCATGGAGATACTCAAGCATTCATTCTAAAAAACGATCATGAAGAGGCCCACCAGACCATTCTCTAATTCCTGCATGCCAGGGCCCAGTTGTAAAGCACCCAGCACATGGGCAAAGCTCTGCACATTGCTAGAGTGGGCAATGTAATCCCACCTGGTGACTGAGTTTTTGGAGTGATGAAAAAGCCACCAGTCGCTGCAAAACCTCCCCATGCTTTCTGTGCATTTTGGACACTTCTTAAATATAGGATAGTGGAAGGGAAACAACGGACCAAGCTGAAACTGCATCACTGGCACTTGGTTCATGAAAAACACAGAGGGAGAGTCAACAAGAAACTTATCAGACCACAATTAGCAAAGTTCTTTTTTTTTCATTATCAACATCCCAAAAAGGCTCCCAAAGCTGTGCATTGTGTTTGTCAAAGCCTGCTCTCAGTGGCTGTGTTTCCTCTACTCTTCACTCCATGAACATCAGAATTTCTGGGCTACTGCACTGGTAACTACCTGGAGAGAGGTGCTATAAAATTAAGAGCTGTCATCCATCACAGAACTAATTAACAGTGACAAAACCAATGCCCACTGGGGCAGGAAAACTTAATTATCAGAGTAGAACAGATAATACAAAGAAGCATTTTATAAATAAAATGGAATTCTACTTAGATATTACCTTTGTGATATCGCTGTTTTGTAACTCCCTTAATAGATGGCTAAAGCTCAACTATTGAAGCACCATAGGGAAAAACAGACACTGGGTTTAAAATAGTTGCATGAAATAAAAGACAAAAGTGGTATTTAGGTCACACCACATTCATGACAGGAGTAAGCTGGGAGCTGCCCGTCCCAAGGAGAAATCAAGAGTGTTCCACTCAATATTCAAAAACATCATCTGAAACCTAAAAACTGAAAATAAGGACACCAGAAGGTGTAATATCTCAGTCCTTCTTCAGTTGGAAAATTAATTTCAGAAAGCCAATATATGTTTATAATCATATTTTAACACACACACACACACATATATATATAATGTAGCTTAACTACTCCTTTGAGCCATTTTCTTTCTGCAAATCTGTTTATTGCCATTTTCCATTCTACCAGCTCACCCACTCAGCATGGAGAGGCTACACATACACAAAGATTTCCCTAGAAGGGGGCTTCTCCAGCTCACAGGGAACATCTTCTAGGATACAGGTTTCTCAACAGGTTACATGCATCTCGTGTTACAGAGTGGAGGCAGGGCATGGAGGTAGGCTGTGGGAAGCAGTCTGTGCACCCAGCACAGATAGAAATAGGTATGTAGGAATGGGAATGCTGCAAATGTTCTCTCAGTGGAGGGAAAAAAATAAGGGAAAAGACAGAGCCAGAACATGAAATGCAGCTATTTGGGCTAGGAAGTCGATCAGACATAAAGAAAACAGTGGGACGATGTGCACACACTGACTATGGCAACACCAAAACTCCTGCCCCAGAACAGGGAACCTGGCACTGCAGGAACAAAGCACAGCGGATGGAACACAACTGGGAAGCAGAAGAAATAATACTATTTGCCTCCAGGTGGCATCGTGCGCTACTTAAACGAGTGCCTG